>NC_135879.1:48579206-49179206 GCF_964194155.1 Cetorhinus maximus | reverse complement strand
AACTTTACACTGTTTAAGGGGGGTGGAGCAGGTGAAACTGGATAGAAGGCCAGTGATAGGTGGGGGTTAAGGAGAGATTGCCTGAGATGTCATGAACAAAAGGACAAAGGGGTGTTAATGGTAGCGGTACTGACTAAAGGAGGTGCTAATGGTGGCATTAAGGTCAGAAAGCAGAATGTGATAATAGTAGGACAAGGGTAAGCACTCTGGAAAGAACAACATGAACAAGTGACAGATGCATGGGTGGGGTGGGGGAGGGGACGGTGGTGGGAAAAAAGATCAAAAATAGGATAAAAGGTGGGGATAAAACAATGAATAAAAATGAAAATAAATAAAAATAAAAATAACTGGATAAAAAATAAAAATTAAAAAGTAAAATTGAATATTGAAAAAAGGGGATAAAAAAAGGGGTGAGGATGGAGGAGAGTTCATGGTCTGAAGTTGTTGAACTCAATATTAAGTCTGGAAGGTCGTAAAGTGCCTAAGCGGAAGATGAGGTGCTGTTCCTCCAGTTTGTGTTGGGCTTCACTGGAACATTGCAGCTGGCCAAGGGTGGACATGTGGGCATGAGACCAGGATGGTGTATTGAAATGGCAAGCAACAGGAAGGTCTGGGTCATGCTTGCGGACAGACTGAAGGTGTTCCGCAAAGCAGTCACCTAGTCTGCGTTTGGTGTCTCAAATGTAGATGAGACCGCATTGGGAGCAGCGAATGCAGTAGACCAAATTGAAGAAGGTGCAAGTGAAGTGCTGCTTCACCTGAAAGGAGTGTTTGGGCCCTTGGACAGTGAGGAGGGAGGAGGTAAAGGGGCAGGTGTTGCACCTTCTGCAATTGCATGGGAAGGTGGTGCCGTGGGAGGGGGATGAGGTGCTGGGGGTGATGGAGGAGTGGACCAGGGCATCCCAGAAGGAACAGTCCCTACGGAATGCCGACAGAGCAGGGTGAAGGGAAGATGTGTTTGGTGCTGGCATCTTGCTGGAGTTGGCGGAAATGGCAGAGAATGATCCTTTGAATGCGGAGGCTGGTGGGGTGAAAAGTGAGGCCAAGGGGAACCCTATCATGGTTCTGGGAGGGAGAGGAAGGGCAGAGACACAGGAGATGGGTCAGACACGGTTGAGGGCCCTGTCACCCACAGTGGGAGGGAAACCTCGGTTAAGGGAGAAGACATGTCAGAAGCGCCTTTAGGGAACATCATTGGAACAGATGCAAAGAAGGCAAAGGAACGGAGGGAATGGGTGGAGTCCTTACACAAAGCCGGGTGTGAGGAGCTGTAGTCGAGGTAGCTGTAGGAGTGGGTAGGCTTGTAATGAATATTGATGGGCAGTCTATCACCAGAAATTGAGACAGTGGGGTCAAGGAAAGGAAGGGAAGCATTGCCTGTGGACCATGTGAAGGTGATGGAGGGGTGGAAATTGGAAGCAAAATTGATAAACTTTTCCAGGTCCAGACACGAGCATGAAGCGGTACCGAAACAGTCATCAATGTACCGAAAAAAGAGTTGTGGGAGGGGCCTGAGTAGGACTGCAACAAGGAATGTTCCACATATCCCATAAAGAGACAGGCATAACGGGCCCATGCGGATACCCATAGCCAGACCTTTTATCTGGAGGAAGTGAGACAAGTTTAAGGGGAAATTGTTGCGAGAGAACAAGTTTAGCCAGACGGAGGACAGCGGTAGTGGATGGGGATTGTTTGAGCCTGTGCCCAAGGAAGAAGCGGAGAGCCCTCAGACCATCCTGGTGGGGGTTGGAGGTATACAGGGATTGGACATCCATGGTGAAGAGGAGGCGGTTAGGGCTAGGGAACTGGAAATTGTTGATATGACGTAAAGCATCAGAGGAATCTTGGATGTAGGTGGGAAGGGACTGGACAAGGGGAGAAAGAACGGAGTCAAGATAGGAAGAAATGAGTTCTGTGGGGCAGGAACAGGCTGACACAACTGGTATACTGGGAAGTCCTGTTTGTGAATTTTGGGAAGGAGGTAGAAGCGGGCTTTCTGGGGTTGGGAGGCTATGAGGTTGGAAGCTGCAGAGGGAAGATCTCCAGAGCAGATGAGGTCAGTGACAGTACTGGAAACAATGGCTTGATGTTCGCTGGTGGGGTCATGATCCAGGGGGAGGTAGGAGGAAGTGTCTGAGAGTTGGCGTTCAGCCTGTGCGAGGTAGAGGTCAGTATGACAGACAACAACAGCACCAGCCTTGTTGGCAGGTTTGATAACAAAGTCACGGTTGGATCTGAGAGAACGGAGTGCGGCAAGTTCAGAAGGAGACAGGTTAGAGTGGGTAAGAGGGGCAGAGAAATTGAGATGGCTGATGTCATGCCGACAGTTCTCAATGAAAAGATTAAGAGCAGGTAAGAGGCCAGAGGGAGGGGTCCAGGTGGAGGGAGAATGCTGGAGGCGGGTGAAAGGATCCATTGACCCAGGGTAGGACTCCTGCCCAAAGAAGTGTGCACGGAGACGAAGGTGGCGGAAGAAGAAGCATCATATTGAGCCCGAAATTCATTGAGGTGAGGGCGCAAGGTTATGAAACTGAGTCCTTTGCTGAGTACTGAACGTTCAGCATTAGAGAGGGGAAGGTCAGAGGGTATGGTGAATACATGGCAAGGGCCGGGATTAGAAGACGGGATGGGGTCAGAGGGACGGGAAAGGGTGGAGGGTCCTGGATGGATGTTGATATCAACAAGTTGCTGGAGCTTGCGTTCCTTAGTACCTGAAAGGAAGAGACAAAGTTTCTTGTCAAGGCGTCGGATGAGACAAAGAATAAAATGAAACTGGGGACAGGGACAGCTTTGAGATAGGGTGAGTCGGTGCTGCTGGAGGGAGAGCTCGAGTGTGTTCATATGGTGGTGCATGGCACTGAGTGTTAATGCCACCATCAGCACCTCCTTTAGCCAGTACCACTACCATTAACACCTCTTTGTCCTTTTGTTCATGACATCTTTGTCAATCTCTCATTTGCCCCCACCTATCGCTGGCCTTCTATCCAGCTTCACCTGCTCCACCACCATTAAACAGTATAAATTTCATCACATTTTTACTTCTCTTTAGCTCTGAAGAAGAGTCATACAGACTCAAAATGTTAACTCTGTTTTTCTCTCCACAGACGCTGTTAGACATGATGAGCTGATGGCTGCTTCTTGTGCTGTAAAATGTCATGATAAGTATCAGGTCACTTCTGAGCGTTACTGTCACTCTATATTTCAGCTCTATTGTACACAGTAGATGACCATTCTCCATGTTAGGGATCCCAGATCTTGCACAATGGTTGGTGGCATTTTTGTAGAATATTGTAATTGAAGATCAGTCAATGGCAGACTTAGTAAATAGCAACTTAATAACAGGCTTCCTAGTAAAGGATAAGGATATAAGTACAAGAGATACAAATAGATCCAATATAAATTAATAAAAAGTCAGGGAGAAAATAATGAGAAATCTCCAGGACCCAATGGCTTCACCGTTGAATATGAGCTGATCAGAGAGACCCAGCATAGATTTGCAAAAGGTGAGTCATGTTTAATTAACGTTGTTGGATTTTTTGAGGAGGTAACAAACATGGTAGATAAGGGAATGCCACTCATATTGCTACTGCATAATAGAATTTTTGAGACACCCTACCTTTCCAGGGTAATCTGAAGTAGACTGGGCACTTTTCAGGACAGAAAGTGGCAGCCTCAGGCCCATTCCTGAGTTTGTATGATACACAGCGAGTGATGATCTGACCAGGGTAGCCATTATCCTGCAGGATGCCTTTGATGCACCCTATTTCAGCATGAAACTTGCGTGGTGAGCAAATGGCTCAGGCTCTATTGACGAGGTTGCCGATAAAGCTAATCTTATAGTGCATGGAACTGTAGGAATCCCAAAGCATTTATTGACCAGTGAAGGTAAGCTTGCCATAGGCAGTGGTAGAGAACCAATTGGCAGATTTCTCAACTAGCACATTGAGGAAAGGGAGCTCATTTGACTGCTCCATTTCAAAGGTGAATTTGAGTGCAGAATGGAGCCGATTAAGGTCTAAAGGAAGTTTTTACATGCAGCTGCAGATTCAAATATAGCAAACGTATCATCTGTTTATCAGAAATATGCAAGGGGTAGGAGGTTAGATGTTATTCCCTCGAAGATACGTTTTTCATGGAAATTGATAAAGATGCTTGTGAGAGCTGGGCCTAGAGGGAATCCCATGGCAACACCAACTATTTGGGCATTCATGGTGTCATTAAAACTGAACTCAACCGCACGAGTTGTTGAATTCATAAATTCACTGAATACAGATTCAGATGTTGGTGGTGCGTCTCGATCGCCATGATAATACTGAGGAGGTGCAAATGTCTATGGTTTCCTTGAGTGACTAGGCTAGCAATGTCAAATGAGCACATAAACATGGCAAAAGATGTTCTGCCTACCACACAAATGAGCAATGTGGTATATGAATTTCAGTGCCGGTGTGATGCCAGGTATATTGGCTGTACGTCCCAATGATTGACGGATTGTATCAAACTGCATCTCCCTTCGGCTGTTTGCAACTGGCAAACCACTGACCATACCCAACCAGTCCATGCTTTCAAACACAGTGTCCAACATTAGATGTGATTCCACGATTGGACAACACCTGCTAAACAATTCTGATTGTGCAACAAACTACACTGAAAACCAATTTAAGATGGTCAGTTGGGCTCGCAGTGTAGCTTAGTTACGCATGCTAGAAGCCATATATATTTACATACAGAGCCCTGATATTTGGAGACAAAGGAACATGTCCACACTTTGCACCTTCTTCAACTAAACAAAAGCTGAGGGAACAGCCATTTCCTGGTTCAATCCTCAGGGCAATGCCTCAACCATTCAGACCTGCCCGGTTTGAATTTGAACAAAGCTGGGCAGTTAACTGTTCCATGCTGCATTCTCCATGGCAACATCTCCACCAATCAGAGTCTACCTGCCAACCAATCAGCACTGACTTCTCATGCAGCATAAATTGTTGTTCCCTTGTTACTGTTGGTAATTTCTTGCAAGTTATCCTGATGAGTGCAAGACAAAAAGCTTTGATAGCTTTTTTTTTCAGCAATACTCAAGTTCTGTAATACCAAACAACTATAAAAAGGATAAGTGAATGTTAACCTTCATCCCCAGTGAGCTGGATTACCAAGGACTGAAAGTTGTGCTACAGTTGTATAAACCTCAACTGGAGTACTTTGTTCACTTATTGGCATTGCAGCTCAGGAAGGGTACAGTGGGCTTGGATGGGAGTGCAGTACTGATTGACCTGAATGATACTGGGGCTAAAGAGGTTATATTATGAGGACAAATTGACTGGACTAGGTTTGAATTCTCTTGAATATAGAAAATTAGAATATTGAATGAGCAGTTAAAGGATTTTATCCTTTAGCAAAGTCCAGAACATGAGTTTAAAATTAGAGTGAAGCAGTTCGGGGATGATGGTTACAAATGATTCAGCCTTGTTTTTTGCTCTGATGTGCTGGGCTCCCCCCATCATTGACAAAGGCGATAATTGTGGAGTCCCCTCCTCCAGTTAGCTGTTTAATTGTCCACCATTATTCACAACTGGATGCGGCAAGATTGTAGAGCTTTGATCTGATCATTTGGTTGGGGAATCACTTAGCTCTGTATATCGCATGCTACTTCTGTTGTTTGGCATGGAAGTAGTCCTGTGCTTCACCAGGTTGACACTTCATTTTTAGATATGTCTGGTGTTGCTTCTGGCAAGCTCTCTTGCAGATCTAGCAGATCAGAATTGGTCCATTTTGGACCATCAGTAGCAGCAGAACTGTATTCTGCCACAACCTGTAATGTTACAGTGTGCAATATCCCACACTCTACCATGACCATCAAGCAAGTGGATCAGTCTTGGTTAGAAACATGCCAGGAGCAGCACCAAGCATACCTAAAGATGAGGTGCAAAATAGTGAAGTTGCAGGACAGGACTACGTGCATGCTAAACAGCAGAAGCAGCATTATGTAGAAAAATCCAAGTGATCTCACAACCAAAAGATCAGATCAAAGCTCTGCAGTTCTGTCACAGACAGTCATGAACGGTGGTAAAAAATTAAAGAACTAATGGGAAGAGGAGTTTCCATGACCATTCCTTTCCCCAGTGATGGCAGAAGCAGGCACTTATGTACAAGCGGCAGGGCTCTAATGTTTGCTAACATCTTCAGCCAGAAGTGCTGAGCCATTGATCTATCTTCACCTCCGACTAAGGTTCCCACTATCACAGATGCAACCTGTAGCTAATTTGATTCACTCCACCTGATATCAGGGAGTGACTTGAGTGTACTGGACATGTTAAAGGTTATATGGCCTACTAACATCGTGGCTGTAGTTCTGAACCTGTAGTCAAGCTGTTCCAGTACATCTAAAACAGCTAAAAAGGTCAATTCCGGCCAATTACCACCTCACTAGGCTACTCTCAATCATCAGAAAAGCGATGGAAGGTGTCATTGACAGTGCTATCAAGCATCACTTACTACCAATAGCTTGCTCACAAATGCTCAATTTGGGTTCTGCCAGGACCACATGGCTCCAGACTAAATTGCAGCTATGGTGCAAACATTTGAGTGACTGCCTTGTCATCAAGGAAACAGATGACTGAGTGTGGTATCAAGGAGTCCTAGTAAATATTTTTATACATTCTTTCACAGGATGTGGGCATCACTGGCTAGGCCAGCATTTATTGCCTGTTCCTAATTTCCCTTCAGAAGGTATTGGGAGCCATCTTCTTGAACTGCTGCAGTCCATGTGGTGTAGGTATGTCCACAATGCTGTTAGAAAGGGTATTTCAGAATTTTGCCCAAGCCATAGTAGCAACATAGTTCCAAGTCAGAATGGTGTGTGACTTGAGGAGAACTTGCAGGTGGTAGTGTTCCCATGCATCTGCTGTCCTTGTTCTTCTAGGCAGTCAAGATCATGAGTTTGGAAGCTGGTGTCGATGAAGCCTTGGTGAGTTACTGTAGTGCATCTTGTAGATGGCACACACTGCTGCCACTGTGCGTTGGTGATGGAGGGAGTGAACATTGAAGGTGGTGGATGGGGTGCCAATGAAGTGGGCTGCTTTGTCCTGCATGGTGTCCAGCTTCTTAGGGGTTATTGAAACTGCATTCATCCAGGCAACTGGAGAGTATTCCATCACACTCCTGACTTGTGCCTTGTAGAGATGGTGGACAGGTTTTGGGGAGACAGGAGGCGAGTTACTCTCAGCAGAATTCCCAGCCTCTGACCTACTCTTGTAACCAGTATTTATATGGCTGGTCCAGTTTGATTTCTGGTCAATGGTAACTTCCAGGATGTTGATAGTAGGTGATTCAGCTATTGAATGTCAAGGGGAAATGTTTGGATTCTCTCCTGTCATCGCTGGCATTTGTGTGGCGCAAATGTTACTTGTTGCTTATCAGCCCAAGTCTAAATGTTGTCCAAGTCGTGCTGCATATGGGTACAAATTGCTTCAGTATCTGGTGCTGAACAATGCGCAATCATCAGCGAACATTCCCACCCCTGACCTTATGAAGGTCTGAACTGAAGGTCTGACCTTATGAATGTATGAAGAATTGACCTTGTAAAGCTGAAATCAAAGGGAAAGTTCTCCATGGCTAGGATTTTACGGCCCTGCTGCAGCATGCCTCCCCCTCAGAGAATGCAGGGAGCCATTTAAATCTCCATACAGTTCGGCGGGACCGTCATCATATTCCGCCGGGTGGGAGGGGCCATAAGATCCTGGCCCATGGGTTAGAATCATGTCTAGCTGAATACAGGATGGTTATAGTTGTCGCAGGCCAATTATCACAGCTACAGGACATCGCTGCAGGAGTTCCTCAGGGCACTGCCCTCAGCTCAAGCATTTTCAGTTGTTTCAACAATGACTTTCCCTTCATCCAAAGGTCAGATGTGGGGATTTTCACTGATGAGTGCACAGTGTTCAGTTCCATTCCCAACCTCTCAGATAATCAGGCTATCCATGTTCACATGCAGCAAGACCTGGACAATACTTAGGCTTGGGCTGATAAGTGACAAGTACCATTTCTGTCACACAAGTGCCAGGTATCTCCAAGAGAGAGTCTACCCACCTCCCCTTAACATTCAATGGCGTTACGGCATTATCATTGCTGAAATCCCGCCCCACTCCTCTCCCTGCTTCATCAACTTCCTGGGGATCACCAATGATCTGACGTATCTGAACCAGTCACATAAATACTGTGGCAACAAGAGAAGGTCAGAGGCTGGGTATTCTGTGCAGACTCCCCAAAGCTTTTCCACCATCTACATGTAAGGAGTCTGATCAAGTACTCCCCTCTTGCTTAGATCAATACAGCTCCAACACAAAAGAAACTCAACACTATCAAATGGACAAAACATCCTGCTTGATTGTCACTTCATTCAGCATCTTAAACATTCACTTCCTCTAGAATCAGTGCACCATGCAGTATGTAGTATCTATAAGATAAACTGCAGCAACTCATCAACAGCATCTTTCAAACCCATGGGGCAGAATTTTCTATCTGCCGGGCGGGCCCGACCCAATCTCTGGCGGGCGGGGAGCCGATCCCCGCCGGAGAAGCGGGCCCCGCCACCATTTTAGGTGGGCGGGCCAATTAAGGCCCGCCCAGCGTGACGTCCGGCGGGAAGCACTATACGCTTCCTGGGCCAGCGGGGGGAGGGGGGGGGTGGAATTCTCCAAAAGCGAGAGTGTGCACTTTTACGCATGCGCACGAAAGAGCACACATCTCCCTGAGGCTAAGTGCTGCCTCAGGGAGAACGCTGACTGTTTTAAAAATATTAAAAATAGAAAAAGAAAATTCCTTAACATGTCCCCCTCATGTGAAAATGTCACATGAGATGGGACATGTTCATAATTTACATAATAAGTTTATTAAACTTATTAAAACTCTACATGAAACCTCATCCCGCCGGTGGATGAGGTTTCATGTTTTTTCTATTGCCCGCCGGGGCTCCTGGCCTGCCCACCAACCTTAAGGTTGGACGGGCAGGTCCTTTAATTGTATAATTGATCCTGTCAATGGCCTCAATTGGCCATTGACAGGTCGGCGGGCCCGCCTTCCTGAAAATTTAAATGGGCCAGGATGACATCGGGGGTTCCCCCAACATCATCCCGCGTCATTTTACCCGTCGGGGAGCGGGCACCCGCCCCATGCTCACTAACGGCAAAGTTCTGCCCATGATCTCTGTCACCTGCAAGAACAAGGGGAGCACTTGCACATATTTACTCAAAATAAGCAAGATACCCTTCAAGTAACAGACCATTCTTATTTAGAATATAATATATATATAATACAATATATTGCCATTCCTTCATTGTCACTGGGACAAAATCCTGAAACTCCTTACTTAACAGTACTGTGAGTGTACCTACACCACATAACTGCAGAGTTCTAGAAGATGGCGATAAGTGATGGGCAATAATAGGTCTTATTTTCTTGCTGCTTTTCCAGTGTCATGACCACGGATCATAGCCCCGAATTACTTGCAGACATATTGAACTTTTAAGTAAGACGTGCTTTTTAAAAAAAAGACCTACAAGCAAAAGCTGGCTGAGACTATAAAGTAGCCACTTGCTGGAAAATTCCTATGTGGATTACACTTGACCAACTTGTCCAGAATAAACACAATGTCACACCTAAAAAGGTGCCAAAGCCTACTTCAGACAGAGGCACTTCAAAGGAAAAGATGCAATGTAAAAACTGAACTGTAATCTCCTGTGGTTGCGGAGATAATGCAGGTTGATTACCATCTTAGCAGAAACCATCTCCTGTTGAGTTATTTCCCTGACTGTGGACATGATCTAAGTTGAAAGAAAGCAGTTTCTGGGTGAAAAACATGTTTGTTTTTTTGCCTTCCAGGAATACACAAGAGAAGGCATTAAAAAGCCAACTACAACCCTGGTCTCTGTGTGCTAGTCTGTTGTTCTAATGTGTGCTGCTAGTGAGTGCTGTGAAGATCACAGCTGAAGAATATTAAATAGGCATCCCTGCGCTTGCAGGTAAAAAAGTCTCTCTTTCTGATTGCTGGAAGCAAGTCACAAGTCAGCAAAGCTACATTCGAAAAGGAAACAGGACAACTCCTTTCAGCTAACCTGCAGATTCAAGAATCTCTAAACCAACTGCTCAACAGCCAAAACAAGCTCCACCTGAATCATCCAACTTAACAGCCACAACGTTTCACCATCTGCTCCTCAAGGACAAGCGAAAGACTGATTTATATTTCTTTTTTAACTTCTGTTTTTGAACATCTCTTCTTATTTCTAATCTGTGTGTATGTGTGTTTCGTTTTATTATTTTTTTCTTGTGTTTAGTAACTAATAAACTCACTCTCTCACTCAAGAAAGCCTGGTTAAATTGGCTCCTTCTAAAACATAAATACATTTGGACTGGCAAAAGGTATCTACGAGGAAAGGGATCCTTTTTAAATTAACCTTGCTGCAACCAACCGGGGTGGGGGGAATTGAATAAAGAAGGGGAGCCAGTTCATCCCTCCTCGCCTGGGAGCATAACAAATTGGGGACCTCGCCCGGGGACCGGTCATAGCAAATTGGGAACTTGGTGCTGGAATTGTTCCCACAGACGAAACGAATGAATTAGAGTGGGGAAGGTAAAATGTTCTTTTGAAACTAATTTTAAAAACTGCAAAAAGGTTTTCATGAGTTTGTACTAATCTGTAGAAATGTCCACATTTGATGCCAGTGCTTTTCTAGGTGAATTAGGGCAAGTTACTTTTAAGGATTTAAAAGTTTGGTCCCTCGAACAGTTAAGAGGTTTAGCAAGGCACTTAGGATTAGAGTTTCGCCTGAAAGCCAGAAAACCCAAAATTTTAAAAAGGGTGGCCGACGGTCTACAGGTGGAAATTGACGACGATGTAGCGGATAGAGTAACGGCAGAGATATTAGAATTGAAGCAGCGGAAATTAGAATTTCAGGAAAGAGAAAAAGAGAGGGAAAGAGGAAAGACAGGAAAGGGCATTGAGGGAAGAGAATTTCAGGACAGAGAGAGGGAAAAGGAGTTTAAACTGAAACACCTCGAGCTGAGGGGCAGGAATCCTACTCTGTCCCTTGAAGACAAATTAAATTAAATTAAATTAACCTTGTTGTGACCAACCCAGAGGGGGCTGAATAAAGAAGGGGAGCCAGTTCCTCACCTGGAAGCATAACAATTTGGGGTACCTTGTCCAGGATCATAACAAATCGGGGGACCTCACCCGTTGACTGGTCGTAACACCAGAATAGAATTCCCTATTCATTGCTATCCCATGATCTTTGCCTTTATCTTATACTATCTGGTGCTTGAGAGACTGGCTGTCCATAGTAGGAAGGAAAGAAAAAAAGGAGAGTACCAGAAAAGAGAGAGGGGGAAATAAATAGGAGACATGCAATCAGATACAGGTTGGAAAGGGCAAATTTTCTAATTGGCTGTAAGCAATGCCATAGTGGTACGTTAAAATCTTGAAGGTGGTAACGCTGTAATAATTCTATTACATTAATATCAATTAGTAACACAATAATGATCATGTAAGGAAATATCAGGAAAGGACAGAAAAGCTCTTTGCTCTTTAAAGAAGAAAGCTGAGGGGTGACCTAATAGAGGTCTTTAAAATGATAAAAGGTTTTGATCGAGTGATACAGAGAGAATATTTCTGCTTGCGCAGAAGGGCATAACTAGAAGCTATTAATATAAGGTAGTCACCAATAATCAAATAGGAATTCAGAAGAAATGTCTCACCCAACAGTGGTGAGAGAATGTGGAACTCAATACCACAGGGTGTAGTTGAAGCAAATAGTATAGATGCATTTAAGGGGGAGCTAGACAAGCATGTGAGGGAGAATGAAATGGGTCACAATGATAGATTCAGATGAAAGATGGGAGGAGGCTCAAGTTTTTTGTTTTAATTAGTTCATGGGATGTGGGTGTCACTAGCAAGGCCAGCATTTTCTACCCACTTCTAAGTGCTCTTGAGAGCAGTTCAGAGTCAACTGCACTGCTAGAAGCCTGGAGTCACATATAGGCCAGACCATGTGAAAGCAGATTTCCTTCCCTATAGGACATTAGTGAACCAGATGGATTTTTATAACAATTGATAGTTTTATGCTTACAATTACTGAGACTAGCTTTCAATTCAAAATTATTTGAATTGCATTTAAATTCCATCAGCTACCACAGTGGGATTTGAACCCATGCCCCCATTAATCTAGCCTTCTGGATTACCAGTCCAGTGACCATTGGCACTACGCCATCATCACCTCATAAAGCGATAAACACCAGCGTGACCTGGTTGTATCGAATGGCCATTTTCTATGCCATATGTCCTATGTAATCCTATTGTTATGATCCCAGCTGAGATTACCCCCAGACAAGCCTGATCCCAGGGTGGAACCTAACTTGATAGATCCGAACTTCTACTTTCTTGTTTAGATACGTGGAGACGGGCTATTGAACAGAGTCACTGGAGTCAGCTAATGAACTTTTAACAAAAGAATAAACATTTA
Organism: Cetorhinus maximus; assembly: GCF_964194155.1. NCBI lineage: Eukaryota > Metazoa > Chordata > Chondrichthyes > Lamniformes > Cetorhinidae > Cetorhinus > Cetorhinus maximus. The sequence continues at coordinate 49,166,700 of NC_135879.1, read as the reverse complement.
TTAAACAAGAAAATATGACCTTTATTACGATACTCCTTCACCTACAACTATGCCTTTACAGATATATACAAATTTGTAAGGATAACATAAGTTACAAAAGCTATCTTATACTTTAATGTTAACAGTAAGTTCACAGTCCATGTAAACCAATAGGCACCCTGTGATCAGACACACCACACTCTGAAACTAAGTGACAGATGCCACCTCAACCAGATGCTATGGATCTCTCCTCAACTCTTCGCTTGTCACACCGTGAGCCAACCGGTCCTACTACACTCTGCCTTTCACACGAGGGTTTCCAATCTCCACTCTCCACTCTCCAAGACCTCACCTTGGAATCTTCTCCCAAACCAACGCTTTCTCTCAGATGCCTTCCACAGGGGTTTTGAACTCTCCTTCTGATGTTCCTTTTCCCTGGGTCACCACATGCACTCTCTCTTGCTGACCCCACTGTCAATAGTACCACTGCTTCACATGCCCATAGCAAAGAGTTACAGATCTTCAGTTGTCTCTATGGGCCCTCTTGCCTCTTGCAAGCTGTTCTCGCTTTAAATCTGCTTTCTGCAGCTTTTGTCTCTTTAAACCTGAAGCTTGGAGCTTTTCAATCTGCCCCTCAATCTTAACTTCACTTAACAGGACCTTCTCCACGTTCCTGTCCTTCCTTTGACTAGAAGGTCTGCTTGTGTCTTTTTCCTGTTCCACTCCCCTGGATTCTTGGGGTCTTTTCTTTAGCTTTGGACTAGCCATCTGTCCCCTTTTCAAGTCTATCCTGGCAGCTGTATTCAAACCAACTGAACTCCAACAGCTTTCAAATCAAACTGTTGTTCTTTTTAGGTTTTCTGTGTGTGTCTGTGGGAGCCCTCTGGACCCCTGTCGCTAGGCAACAGCACTGTTTTTTTAATCTACTTTTGTTTGCTTAACTTAGCTTACAGTCGTAAAACTCTCATTAGAAATGCAAGCACCTTTTAAAGTGAAACTAAAACTCAATTTGACCTTTCTTAATACACAAATTCAAATCAAACTTAAACATTAAAGCTTAAACTCATTCCCATCACCCATAAATACAAATATAACTTACTTAAATGGTCTCCTAACACTATGTGACATTTGCTGGTACACATTCCTAATTCCCTGGCATGTCAAGTATTACTATTCACCTGATAAATGGACGCTCTGATCGTATCTTCAGTTTCAAGGTTAAAGTTTGCATTATTGGAAGACTTGGTGTCCAAGATTTTTAATGTCCCCAAATACCGAGATTCTGTTGTTCTAGGGCGTGGGCTTTTTCCAATGGCAGATCTCTCTAAGGTCTGTATTAGAGAATGCAGAGGCCTGTGAAAAAATATTAAGTTATATTAGCTTACTGTGATATTCAAGTATATATCTCATGGGCCACAAGTCAAATTTTAGGTAAGTAAAGTTATACAGTTTAAGATATGAATAAAAAACCTAGAATGAATGGATTTTCTTTTGCTTGTTGAACCTAGATTGATTAATATATTAGAGGTAATATTCTGGCTGACCTGATAAGTAGTTAAAATGCTCACAGCAGGGAGTCTCACCCACTGGAAGTGCATGTCAGACGTTCAAGCCCACATTGCATGATTTCGAGCTTTCGGGCAATTTTCCTATTGGCATTGCAAAGTCAGTAATTTGCTTAAGGGGTTTTGCTTTAGATTTTATTTTTGGTACAATGATGTTACTCAATTCCATAAATGGTCTAAGTATCTTACAGATACTTGCCGCAAACGGATCCCAACTAGCACTATAACAGCCACACCTTCATTTAAGGTAGTAGTACAGTAAGTGATGCGGATTGAGATGCTCCTTGCGGCATTTCCTGTCCATCAATGATTATTTAAGGGAGGGTCAATGATCAGACTCATAGGTCAAATCCAGTTTATCCGGTGCTGGGTGCTGTAATGAAGGCAGTCATCTGCAAGTAATTGTTACACAGTCTCTTAAGTGGATTTTCCGCATGTCAAGGTGCCGTGTATTCTCCAGGGAAGCACTTTTCTATGGTGTTCCATCTACATTGGAAGCCTTTGTCTTCTAGGTGGTAGAGGCTGTGGTTTCACAGGGTCATGTGTCTGGCAGCATTGCATGTTTCAGGTTTGATACACTCCTGAAAATTAATGCTGCAGCTGAAATCCTCATTCATGACTTTGTTACCTCTAGACTTGACCATTCCAATGCATTCCTGACTGAACTCCCACATTCTACACTATGTAAACTTGGGGTCAATCAAAGGGCTGCTGTCTTTATCTTAAATTTCACCAAGTACTGTTCGCCTACCAGCCTATATTGGCTCCCAGTCAAACATCTTGATTTTAAAATTCTTATCCTTGTTTTCAAATCTCTCTATGGGCTCGCCCCTCATCTCTGTAATTTTCTCTACTCCCACAATCCTTACAGATTTCTGCACTCATCCAATTCTGGCCGCTTGAGCATTCCTGACTTTAATCGCTCCATCATTGGTGGCCATGCCTTCTGTTGCCAAGTCAATAAAATCTGGAATTTTCTCTCAACACCATTTTGTCTCTACCTCGCTTCCCTCTTTTCAAGACACTTCTTAGAATCTATCCTCTAAAAGTCTCATCTACAAGATCCTTCAAGCACCACCTGCCATGCATGTGGCAGTGTGCTGGTTACTCATTAAAATTATCAGTCATCTCAGAACCCATCAACCCAGAATGGAAGAGAGTCATCCTTGATTCTGAGGGATTGCCAAAGAGAAGAGGAAATGAGGAGGATAATAACAGGCCTCAGGAGGACATAGGCAGAATGGTGAAATAGGGAGACAGATGGCAGATAAGTTTTAATGTACAGAATGTGGTAATGAATTTTCAAAGAGAAAATCAAGAGGCAAAATAAGCTAAATTATACAATTTTAAAGGGATGTAGGAACTGAGAACCTGTGGTTCACACATACATTGTCATCATTAGGAACAGTGTCCTGAAACTGACAGGTTGGTAGGGAATGGTATTTTTGGGCCACTGCCACCTCTGTTCCACATCTTGAGGTGGGGTGGGGAGGCGGGGGGGGGGGGTGCAAAAATTCAGCCCTATGAATCCACGACTTTAATACAATAAAATGTCCCAAAACAGGAGCATTATAAAACAAAATATAACACTGAGCTACATAAGAAGAAAATATGTCATGAATTTCTTCATCTACGTCTGCCTTCGTTGAGAGGAGGCGGGGAAAATGGTCCAATCCTAGACAACCTCATATCCCTCATTTGGGAATAAGAATGCATGCTGGGATCTCAGGGACACTGATCATAACTATGGTCAAGGAGGGAGACAAGTACGATTGCAGTAACTACAGAGGGAAGGTCATTGCAAGGATCCTCCTCAATCACTTCCTCCCAGTGGCCAAAGAGCTCCTTCCAGAGAGGAACCACAGGTATGATCTTAACTGCGTGGTAAGTCCAAGAAAAATACAAGGAACAACATCAGCTGCAGAACATGGCCTTTTTCGATATCATGAAAGCCTTTGATTCTGTCAACTGCAAAGGTTTTGTGGGTATCCTCCTCAAACATGGCTGCCTTCAGAAACTTGTCACTAACCTCTGCCTAATCCACGACAATATGCAAACTGTGATCCTCTGCAACTGAAGAGTTCAAAAGAATGAGGGGGGATCTCACAGAAACCTATAAAATCCTAACAGGACTAGACAGGGTAGATGCAGGAAGGATGTTCCCGATGGTGGGGGAGTCCAGAACCAGGGGTCACAGTCTGAGGATACGGGGTAGACCATTTGGGGCTGAGATGAGGAGAAATTTCTTCACCCAGTGTGTGGTGAGCCTGTGGAATTCGCTACCACAGAAAGTAGTTGAGGCCAAAACATAGTCTGTTTTCAAGAAGGAGTTAGATATAGCTCTTGGGGTGAAAGGGATCAAAGGATATGGGAAGGGAGCGGGAGCAGGCTATTGAGTTGGATGATCAGCCATGATCGTAATGAACGGCAGAGCAGGCTCGAAGGTCTGAATGGCTTACTCCTGCTCCTATTTTCTATGTTCCTATGAACACCACAGATTCTATGGTAATGAAAACTAGGGTCAAAAAAGTATGTGTAATCGCAGCAACCTGCTTCTCCATCTTCCTCACTGCAATATTGCAGTGTACTTCCAGAAAACTACCCATAGACCTGGAGCTAATTTACAGAACAGATGACAAATGTTCAAACTATGCTGCCTTCAATCCAAAACCAAAATCAGTACAACTTCAGTCATTGAGCTCCATTATGCAGGCGATACTTGTGTGTGCGCTCATCAGAAACTGAGTTCCAGATCATTATTGATTCCTTCCCAAAGTAACCGAAAAAACTGGCCTTCTCTCAACATTCAAAAAGCTAATGCCCTCTTACAACCACCACCCACCGCACCAAACCTCCCATCGATAAGATCAAAGGAAAGATCCTGACAAATTTGGACCTCTTTCCTCTTTTCCAAGCTTTGTGTCACTGGCAAACTTTGAAATGATGCCCTTTATGTCCAAGTGTAGACCATTAATATACATCAGAGAAATTGTCCTAGTATCAATGCCTAGGGGATACCACTATATATTTCCTTCCATTCTGAAAACAACTGTTCACCTTTCTGTTTCATAGTCATTTTGATATCCATTCTGCCACTGCTTCTTTAATCCCATGTGTAGTGTTGTACTATTTTGAAACAGCAACTTGGACATAGTGATAAAAACGAAAAACTGCGGATGCTGGAAATCCGAAACAAAAACAGAATTACCTGGAAAAACTCAGCAGGTCTGGCAGCGTCGGCAGAGAAGAACAAAGTTGACGTTTCGAGTCCTCATGACCCTTCAACAGAACTGAGTAAAAATAGGAGAGGGGTGAAATATAAGCTGGTTTAAGGTGGGGGAGGGGGGGGTGGGTGGAGAGAAGTGGGGGGGTGGTGGTTGTAGGGACAAGCAAGCAGTGATAGGAGCAGATAATCAAAAGATGTCACAGACAAAAGGAACAAAGAGGTGTTGAAGGTGGTGATATTATCTAAAAGAATGTGCTAATTAAGAATGGATGGCAGGATACACAAGGTACAGCTCTAGTGGGGGGTGGGGTGAAATAAGACTAACAGGGCATAAAAGGTATAGATTTAAAAATAATGGAAATAGGTGGGAAAAGAAAAATCTATATAAATTATTGGAAAAAACAAAAGGGAGGGGGAAGAAGCGGAAAGGGGGTGGGGATGGAGGAGGGAGTTCAAGATCTAAAGTTGTTGAATTCAATATTCAGTCCGGAAGGCTGTAAAGTGCCTAGTCGGAAGATGAGGTGCTGTTCCTCCAGTTTGCGTTGAGCTTCACTGGAACAATGCAGCAAGTCAAGGACAGACATGTGGGCAAGAGAGCAGGGTGGAGTGTTAAAATGGCAAGTGACAGGGAGGTTTGGGTCATTCTTGCGGACAGACCGCAGGTGTTCTGCAAAGCGGTCGCCCAGTTTGCGTTTGGTCTCTCCAAAGTAGAGGAGACCGCATTGGGAGCAACGAATGCAGTAGACTAGTTGGGGGAAATGTAAGTGAAATGCTGCTTCACTTGAAAGGAGTGTTTGGGCCCTTGGACGGTGAGGAGAGAGGAAGTGAAGGGGCAGGTGTTGCATCTTTTGCGTATGCATGGGGAGGTGCCGTAGGTGGGGGTTGAGGAATAGGGGGTGATGGAGGAGTGGACCAGGGTGTCCCGGAGGGAACGATCCCTACGGAATGCCACCGGGGGTGGTGAAGGGAAGATGTGTTTGGTGGTGGCATCATGCTGGACACTCCTACGGCATTCCGTAGGGGTCGTTCCCTCCGGGACACCCTGGTCCACTCCTCCATCACCCCCTATTTCTCAACCCCCACCTATGGCACCTCCCCATACATACACAAAAGATGCAACACCTGCCCCTTCATTTCCTCTCTCCTCACCGACCAAGGGCCCAAACACTCCTTTCAAGTGAAGCAGCATTTCACTTGCATTTCCCCGAACCTTGTCTACTGCATTCGTTGCTCCCAATGCGGTCTCCTCTACATTGGAGAGACCAAACGCAAACTGGGCGACCGCCTTGCAGAACACCTGCGGTCTGTCCGCAAGAATGACCCAAACCTCCCTGTTGCTTGCCATTTTAACACTCCACCCTGCTCTCTTGCCCACATGTCTGTCCTTGGCTTGCTGCATTGTTCCAGTGAAGCTCAACGCAAGCTGGAGGAACAGCACCTCATCTTCCGACTAAGGCACTTTACAGCCTTCCGGACTGAATATTGAATTCAACAACTTTAGATCTTAAACTCCCTCCTCCATCCCCACCCCCTTTCCGCTTCTTACCCCTCCCTTTTGTTTTTTCCAATAATTTATATAGATTTTTTTCCCACCTTTTTCCATTATTTTTAAATCTATACCTTTTATGCCCTGTTAGTCTTATTTCACCCCACCCCCCACTAGAGCTGTACCTTGTGTGTCCTGCCATCCATTCTTAATTAGCACATTCGTTTAGATAATATCACCACCTTCAACACCTCTTTGTTCCTTTTGTCTGTGACATCTTTTGATTATCTGCTCCTATCACTGCTTGCTTGTCCCTACAACCACCAACCCCCCACTTCTCTCCACCCACTCCCCCCACCTTAAACCAGCTTATATTTCACCCCTCTCCTATTTTTACTCAGTTCTGTTGAAGGGCCATGAGGACTCGAAACGTCAACTTTGTTCTTCTCCACCGATGCTGCCAGACCTGCTGAGTTTTTCCAGGTAATTGTTTTTGTTTTTAACTTGGACATAGTGTTCACTTGCAACTGCCACACAGAACAACACAGATGGGGCTGTAAGAAAAAGCAGGAGGAAGCATGGTGTAATTGTGTTAATAAAGGCAGCTATTGTTGTGGCTCAGGTATTTCTTAAATTTTGGTCTGTTTCTGGCATAAAAGCAGCTTTGGTTGGACTCTGGTATGGCTGTATGGCAGCTATGGTTGTATTCTAGCTGTTTCTAAGTCCCAAGGGCCTAACACTTGTCCAAGAGGCTCACCTTGATGATGAGGATGAAGTAAAATAAGATGGTGTGAATCTTTTTGGAAAGCTTTGCCTACCATTCGCAGAGTAAATCCCACTTTAAGCTGCAGACAGTATTTCAAGCTGCAGACAGAAACAGTCAAGCTATTTTCTGTGCACACAAGCTGGTCAGATTTAACAAGCAGGACAGTTTTACGAAGAAGTCTGATCACAATTGCTGATGACAATGACACTGCCTATGCTCAATTTACCCCCTTATGAAGTATATCTGGAGCCATCCTCTGTATTCCCACTCTGGAAGATATAGTTGAGGTGGTTTGAAGGAATGATGGAAGGTTTCACCATTACAGAGGACAAATGGAAAAGGGCATCACTTTTCCATTACGCTGACGAAGAATTAGAAGACATTATCAAAACCCTCATACCTGAGCAAAATGACTACAAGTCAGCTACAAAGGCACTACCATCTTATTCCAAGTCAAAGGAAAACATGAGACCATCATTTTCAGACATACAAGGCAACAAGCCAATGAGATGATCAACCAGTACTATATATACTTGAGACTGCTAGCAGCCAAATGTAACTTTGGTGAAGCTGAACAGGTAGAAAGGGAAATAAAAACACAGATCATTGAAGGGTGTCTTTCCAGTCAACAACACTGTAAAGAACTGGAGAAAGATAGAAACTAAAAGAATTCTGGAACTTGCAAGTTCATAATCGCTCTCTGAATCCAGACCATTGAAGTTGAGGGTACCAAAAACTACACTCCAAGTTCAACTTCTGTAAACACTGTTCATAGCTCACCAAGGTACCAAAGCAACAGCAGCCATACAGAGTTGTGACATGTCCAAACAATGCTTCCACTGTAGTGGTGCTTACCCACACTGATAGAGTGTCCCACTACCAGTAAGCAGTATAAAGCCTGCAGAAAACATAACCACTTTGCTGGTGTTTGCCGCTCTTAAGAAAAAAAATCAACTGTCAAGGCTGCTATCAACAGAAGGGTGCCGCATATATGTACCACAACAAAAGGGCGAGAGAATGTAGCCAAAGTAAAGGCAAATGAGCCTGAACATCCTTTGGTGCTCCCTATCAAACTTAACACGTGTGACAGTGACCATTGGCTGCTCAAACGTAGATGCTTTCATAGATACAGGAGACTCTGTCACTCTCATGGGAGTCAACACGTTCAAGAAACTTCAGTACTGTCCTATTCTCTGCAAACCAGGAACTGTAAAAAATTTCCCTTACAACAGTGAAAAACCAATGAAAATTCTTGCGACTTTTGAAATGCCAATCTCATTCAAAGATACCAAAACAAATGCTGTCTTGTATTTCATACATGGAGAATGTGACAAGCTCATGCATTTTTATACAGCAACAGATCTGGACATGATTGCCATCAAACAACATCTATAAGACCTTAAGGCACAGGAGAAGTAGGCCATTTGGCCCATCGAGTCTGATCTGCCATTCAATGAGATCATGGCTGATCTGTTAATCCTCAATTCCATTTTCTTGGCTTGTCCCCAGAACCCTTGATACCCTTACTGATTCAAAATCTGTCTATCTCAGCCCTGAATATACTTAAAGACCCAGCCTCTACAGCCCTCTGCGGTAAAGAATTCCACAGGTTGACTATCCTCCTTATCTCTGTCCTAAATGGGCGACCCCTTACTCTGAGATTTTGCCCTCTGGTCCTAATCTCTCCCACAAGGGGAAACAATCTCTCAGCATCTATCCTGTCAAGCCCCCTTAGAATCTTATGTTTCAATAAGGTCGCCTCTCATTCTTCTAAACTCCAATGAGTACAAGCCCAATCTATTCAACCTCTCCTCATAAGAAAATCCCTCCATATCCAGGATCAACCCCGTGAACATTCTCTGGACTGCCTCCAATGCCATTGTATCTTTCCTTAGATACGGGCACCAAAACTGTTCATCATATTCTAGGTGTGGTTTAACTAGTGCCCTGTATAGTTATAGCAAGATTTCCCTATTTTTATACTCCATTCCTTTTGAAATAAAGGCCAACATTCCATTTGCCTTCCCTATTGCCTGCTGAACTTGTATGCTAGCTTTTTGTGATTCATGCACGAGGACCCCCAAATCCCTCTGTGCTGCAGCTTTCTGTAGTCTTTCTCCATTTAAATAGTATTCAGCTTCTCTATTCTTCCTGCCAAAGTGCACAACCTCACATTTTCCCACATTATATTCCATCTGCCAGGTTTTTTCCCACTCACTTAACCTGTCTATATCTCTCTGTAAACTCTTTGTGTCATCTTCACCACTTGCCTTCTCACCTATTTTTGTGTCATCCGCAAACTTGGCTAAAGTACATTCACTTCCCTCATCTAAGTCATTAATATATATTGTAAATAATTGAGGCCCCAGCCAATCCTCTATCCACGCTAATATACTACCCCTAACACCATGGGCTCTATGTTAAGCCTAAATGTGGTGCCAAAGTCACTAAAACTAGCTGATATCAAAGCAGCAACAAAACAAGATGAGGCGTTACAACTACGTATGAAAGTTTTGGAATCACGAAACTGGAAAGGTGTGATCAAAAGAAAGTCTACAAATGAAATTGCTCACACACTACAAGGTCTTCACAATGATTGAAATGAGCTCACCATGACAACTACATCTGATCTCATGTTACACAACAACTGCATTGTCATTCCACAATCATTAAGGGAATGTGTTATTGATATAGTACATGAAGGAAATTGTCAAAGCCAAACAACTCCTTAGGGAAAAGGTATGGTTCCCAGGAATTGACCATATAGTTGAGCACAAATTCAATATGTGTTTGACATGTCAAGCAAACACAATGCAAATTTTTGGGATCCTGTCAAGAAGTCTGAACTACCTCCAGGACCATGGAATGAGGTTAATGTTGATTGCAGACTTGCACACTGGTGAGTGCCTGCTTGTTGTCACTGATGATTAGGGCAGATCCCCAGTCATAGAAATAGTTACGTTGACTTCTATGAAAGCAGTCATCCCAAAGCTTGACCAAATTTTTGCCTCGTTTAGAATCCTACAAATGGTAAGAAATGATAATGAAACCTCATTCAACATCAATGAGTTCAACAAATTTGCAAACCATTTAGGTTTCCCTCATTAAAAAAAAATCACACCCCATTGGCCAAGAGCTAATGGAGAAGTCCATAAGACGATAAGACATAGGAGCAGAAATTAGGCCAATCGGCCCATCGAGTCTGCTCCGCCATTCAATCATGGCTGATAAGTTTCTCAACCCCATTCTCCCGCCTTCTCCCCGTAACCTTTGATCCCCTTACCAATCAAGAACCTATCTATCTTGGTCTTAAATACACTCAATGACCTGGTCTCCACGCCTTCTGTGGCAATGAATTCCATAGATTCACCACTCTCTGGCTAAAGAAGTTTCTCCTCATCTCTGTTCTAAAAGGTCTTCCCTTTTACTCTGTGGCTGTGCCCTCGGGTCCTAGTCTCTCCTACTAATGGAAACATCTTCCCCACGTCCATTCTATCCAGTCCTCTCAGTATTCTGTAAGTTTCAATCAGATCCTCCCTCATCCTTCTAAACTCCATCGAGTATAGACCCAGAGTCCTCAAACGTTCCTCATATGTTAAGCCTTTCATTCCTGGGATCATTCTCGTGAACCTCCTCTGGACCCTCTCCAGGGCCAGCACATCCTTCCTGAGATACGGGGCCCAAAATTGCTCACAATATTCTAAATGTGGTCTGACCAGAGCCTTATAAAGCCTCAGCAGCATGTCTCTGCTTTTATATTCTAGTCCTCTCGAAATAAATGCCAACATTGCATTTGCCTTCCTAACTATTGACTCAACCTGCAAGTTAACCTTAAGAGAATCCTGGACTAGGACTCCCAAGTCCCTTTGCACTCCAGATTCTGAATTCTCTCCCCATTTAGAAAATAGTCTATGCCTCTATTCTTCCTACCAAAGTGCATGACCTCACACTTCCCCACGTTGTATTCCATCTGCCACTTCTTTGCCCCCTCTCCTAACCTGTCCAAATCCTTCTGCAGCCTCCTCAATACTACTTGTCCCTCCACCTATCTTTGTATCATCTGCAAACTTAGCCAGGATGCCCTCAGTTCCTTCATCTAGATCATTAATGTATAAAGTGAAAAGTTGTGGTCCCAACAATGACCCCTGCAGAACTCCACTAGTCACCGGCCGCCATCCTGAGAAGGACCCCGTTATCCCCACTCTCTGCCTCCTGCCAGACAGCCAATCTTCTATCCATGCTAGTACCTTGCCTCTAACACCATGAGCTCTTATCTTACTGAGCAGCCTCCTGTGCGGCACCTTGTCAAAGTGGAAGTCCAAGTAGCTAACATACCATTGGCTCTCCTTTGTCTAACCTACTCGTTACCTCCTCAAAGAATTCTAACAGATTTATCAGGCATGACCTCCCCTTGATGAAACCATGCTGATTTTGCCCGATTTTACCAAGCACTTCCAAGTATTCTGAAATCTCATCCTTAATAATGGACTCTAAAATCTTACCAACGTCAGGTCAGGCTAATCGGCCTGTAATTTCCCGTCTTTTGCCTCACTCCCTCCTTAAACATGGGGGTTACATTAGCAATTTTCCAGTCCTCTGGGACCCTCCCTGACTCCAGTGATTCCTGAAAGATCACCACTAACGCCTCCACTATCTCTTCAGCAATCTCCTTCAGAACTCTGGGGTGTAATCCATCTGGTCCAGGTGATTTATCCACCTTCAGACCTTTCAGTTTTCCTAGCACCTTCTCCTTGGTAATGGCCACCATACTCACCTTTGCTCCCCCACTCTCTTGAACTTTGGGGATGTCACTTGTGTCTTCCACTGTGAAGACTGACGCAAAGTACCTATTCAGTTCCTCTGCCATTTCTTTGTTCCCCACTACTACTTCTCCAGCGTCATTTTCCAGCTGCCCAAAGTCCACTTTTGCCTCTCTCTTGCCCTTTATATTTCTAAAAAAACTCTTGCAATCTTCTTTTATATTACTGGTAAGTTTACCCTCATATTTAATCTTCTCCCTTCTTATTTCTTTTTTAGTTGTCCTCTGTTGGTCTTTGTAGGCTTCCCAATCCCCTGGTTTCCCACCGCTCTTCGCCGCATTGTATGCTTTCTCTTTAGCTTTTATGCTGTCCCTGACTTCCCTTGTCAGCCATGGTTGCCTCGTCCTCCCTTTAGCATGCTTCTTCTTCCTAGGAATGAATTTTTGCTGTGTCTCCCAAAATACTCCCAGAAACTCCTGCCATTGCTGTTCCACTGTCTTTCCTGCTAGGCTCATCTCCCAGTCAATTCTGGCCAGCTCCTCCCTCATGCCTCTGTAGTTGCCTTTATTCAACTGTAATACCGTTACATCTGATTCCAGCTTTTTCCTCTCAAATTGCAGGGTAAATTCTATCATATTATGGTCACTTCCTCCTAAGGGTTCCTTCACCTTAAGCTCTCTTATCAAATCTGCCTCATTACACATCACTAAATCTAGAATTGCCTGTTCCCTAGTGGGCTCCACCACAAGCTGCTCCAAAAAGCCATCTCATAGACATTCCACAAATTCCTTTTCTTGGGATCCACTACCAACCTGATTTTCCCAGTTTACCTGCATATTGAAATCCCCTATGATCACTGTAACCTTGCCTTTCTTACACACCTTTTCTATCTCCTGGTGTATCTTGTGCCCCACATCCTGACTACTGTTCGGAGGCCTGTACATAACTCCCATTATGGTTTTTTTACCTTTGCGGTTCCTCAACTCTACCCACACAGATTCTACATCATCTGACCCTACATCATTTCTTGCTATCGATTTAATATCATTTCTTACTAACAAAGCAACCCCACCCCCTCTGCCAACCTGCCTATCTTTTCGATAGGATGTATATCCTTGGATATTTAGCTCCCAATCCTGATCCCCTTGCAGCCATGTCTCCGTAATGCCCACCACATCATACCTGCCAATTTCAATCTGCGCCACAAGCTCATTTACCTTATTTCGTATACTGTCGAGAGATTTATGCGTGCCTTGAAAAAAGTGATACATACAGCTGTAGCTGAAGGCAAGTAATGGAAGCAAGAGCTGTATTGCTTTCTTCACAAATGTATTCACTCATCCATTGGAAAACCTCCAGCTACAATTATCTTTGCACATCCTATGCGCACACGTCTTCCTGACTTCCAGGGAGCTAATGATCAACACAATCAAGGATAGAAGGATTGAATGAAAATAAATGCAGAGTGAATCATGAAATTTAGAGCTACGCCACTAAAACCAGGAGATAAAGTGCTTGCGAAATGTGATGGTCATGTTGGGAACCAAACAGCTCCTTATAACATCCAATCATTTGTGTTGAATGACAGAAAAGGGTCAATGATCATTGTCAAGAGCGGTTCAGAAGTCATCACACAGAACCTACCATTCTTCAAAGCACAGAAAACACCAGTTGTAAGCTTTGAAACTGATTCCGACATTGACATCTCAGATAAAGAACAAGGTCAAATGAGACCACACCTGGGGCAGAATTTTACATCCTGCGGGCAGGCCCGCACCCAACCCGATTGGGTGTAAAATCGCGCGAGAAGACATCGGGTAAGCGTCCCAAGGTCATCGTGCCCTTGCGCAATATCTTGCTCGGCGGGCACACGCAAAAGTCAGAAGCACACCCACTGACAATCAAGAAGGCAATTAAGCCAATTAACGGCGCAATTGTCTCTGGTTTTTCGTGGCCTGCCCAACCTTACAATTGGAGGATGGGCGAATTGGCCACGCAGACTTTGCATTTCTCATCAACCCTCATCCAAGGGCGGGATGAGATTTCCTTGTGAAATAAAAAAAATACAAATCTCTGGACAGCATTTTTATCAGGTATATTTTCAAGTGCCTGATTGTGATGCATTAATTTTTTTTCTGGTTTATAAAACTTTATTTTAAGATTTTCAGGTCAGCAGCTCCCTGAGGCAGCCTTCAGGGAGCTTTCTTGCAGCACTCACCTGTGCCTGCAGGAACATCATCGCCTGCTCCCACCCCGGCACGCTGAGCTTTTCAGCGTGTATTTAACATTAGCTGGCTGTTAATTGGCCAGCCAGCGTGAAATCACGGTCGGGGGCCGATCGCGGTCGGAGGTCCGTTCCCCAACTGCTCCCGGGTTCACCGGTCACATGCGCTCGCCAAGGGTGAAATTCGGGCCCTGATATTAGACAATATCCGATTCGTGAGAGAAGACATCGACCATACTTAATTAATATGTTACAAAGTGAACTATTTTCAGTTGGTGAACAAATCTTTCATCTCAGTGCATATAACTGAGTGCTTTGTTAAACTAATGCAAGAGTTAAAATATGTAGTAAGTTGAATGGTCAAGTTATGCTTAAGTTTATTATTTAGACTATGGACACGAATCATTGAAACATGGTGTGTATCTCATTTACTAAGAAGGGGATATAGTATTGTACTATATTGAAAAAGCAATTTTTATATAGTGTTCATTTGTTCTGTCATATAGAACAACATCAGCAGACAAAGCTGGAAGAAGAAGAAGGCATGGAGTAATTGTTTATAAAAGCATACATTGTTGTATTCTGGTTTGTCTGTAGATGTCGGAAGAAATGGGAGAGATACTAAATGAATACTTCTCATCAGTATTCATCAAAGAGAAGGACTTAGCGGTCAATTTGTCGAGGGAAGAGTGTGTAGATAGCCTGGATCATGTTGAGATCAAAAAGGAGGAAGTGTTAGGTGTCTTGAAGAATATTAAGGTGGATAAATCCCCAGGGCCAGATGGGATCTACCCCAGAGTACTGAGGGAGGAGATTGCTGGGACCTTGACAGAAATCTTTGTATCCTCACTGGCTACGGGTGAGGTCCCAGAGGACTGGAGAATGGCCAATGTTATTCCATTGTTTAAGAAGGGTAGCAGGGATAATCCAGGAAATTACAGGCCGGTGAGCCTTACATCAGTGGTAGGGAAATTATTGGAGAAGATTCTTTGTGACAGGATTTACTACCATTTGGAAGCAAATGGGTGTATTAGTGAGAGACAGCATGGTTTTGTGAAGGGGAGGTCGTGTCTCACTAACTTGATCGAGTTTTTCGAGGAAGTGTCAAAGATGATTGACGATGGAAGGGCAGTGGATGTTTAATACATGGATTTCAGTAAGGCCTTTGACAAGGTCCCTCATGGCAGACTGTACAGAAGGTAAAGTCACATGGGATCAGAGGTGAGTTGGCAAGATGGATACAGAATTGGCTTGGTCATAGAAGACAGAGGGTAGTAGTAGAAGGGTGCTTTTCTGAATGGAGAGCTGTGACTAGTGGAGTTCCACAGGGATGAGTGCTGGGACCTTTGGTGTTTGTAGTATACATAAATGATTTGGAGGAAAATGTAACTGGGCTAATCAGTAAGTTTGCAGACGACACTAAGGTTGGAGGAGTTACAGATAGTGAAGAGGATTGTCAAAGGATACAACGGGATATAGATCAGTTGGAGACTTGGGCGGAGAAATGGCAGATGGAGTTTAATCCGGACAAATGCGAGGTAATGCATTTTGGAAGGTCTAATACAGGCAGGAATTATACAGTAAATGGCAGAACCCTTAAGTGCATTGACGGGCAGAGGGATCTGGGTGTACAGGTCCACAGGTGACTGAAAGTGACAACGCAGGTGGATAAGGTAGTCAGGAAGGCATATGGCATGCTTGCCTTCATCGGCAGGGGTATTGAGTATAAAAGCTGGGAAGTCATGCTGCAACTGTATAGAACCTTGGTTAGGCCACACTTGGAATATTGCGTGCAATTCTGGTGGCCACATTACCAGAAGGATATGGAGGCATTGGAGAGGGTGCAGAGGAGGTATACCAGGATGCTGCCTGGTCTGGAGGTTATTAGCTATGAGGAGAGGTTGGAGAAACTCGAATTGTTCTCACTAGAGCGACGTAGATTGAGGGGCGACTTGATAGAAGTTTACAAAATTATGAGTGGCATGGACAGAGTAGATAGTCAGAAGCTTTTTCCCAGGGTGGAAGAGTCAATTACTAGGGGACATAGATTTAAGGTGAGAAGAGAAAACTATAGAGGTGGTGTGCGGGGCAAGTTTTTTATGCAGAGGGTAGTGAGTGTCTGGAATTCGCTGCCAGAGGTGGTGGTGGAAGCGATAGTGGTGTTTAAGAGGCAGCTTGACAAATACATGAATAGGATGGGAATAGAGGGATACGGACCCCGGAAGCGCAAAATGTTTTAGTTGACGGGCAATATGATCGGCGCAGGCTTGGAGGGTCGAAGGGCCTGTTCCTGTGCTGCACTTTTCTTTGTTCTTTGTTTGTTTGTAAGTCCCAAGAACCTCACACTCAGCTAAGAACCTCCAGCCATGAGCTTCAATTTAGTAAATCAATCCTATTATGTGGTGCTTCATCAAATGGCTTTTGAAAGTCCATGTATATAGCATCAACTGCACTACATCCTTCAACCCTTCTTGATTAAGTTTTTTGGTGAAATAACAAGTCAGTTAAATACAGTTTTCCATTAACAAATTGAAGTTAGTTATAGTATATTAACCAATATTCTTCCAAGTGACAATTAACTTTCCCCGGATTTTGGTCTCTCGAAGTTTCCACACCGCTAAATGACTGACTGCCATTTTGTTACATGGTTTCTGTCCTCCCACTTTTCGAACAGAGCTGTAACATTTGCAACCCTCCTGTCTTTTTTTATCCTATTCAGTTTCTCTACCCACTCCCTCTTTTACTGCAACATTGGCAGCATCCCGTTCTTTAGTGGAGGCAAAGTACTCATCAAGTATTTCAGCCATGCTCTCTACCACAAGATTTTGGGCAGAATTTAATAAGTAGAACACGGCTCCCGATGGCAGGATAGGAAGTGGATGCCACAATGCACAAGTGAGAGACACAATGCACGTAATCACAATGCAGATTTTAAGTACATGTGGCAGTTACGTGCAACCATGCAGTAGGGATCACGTACAGCAGCCTGCCTCATCACCTGTGGATGTCAGGGTCGCAACAAGGTGTAGCTAAAATATGTTAATAAATATTGAGGGCAGAATGGTAGCACAGTTGCTGAGACACTGTGATGGTATGCATATATATATATATATATGTATATATAGAAATCATGAAACATTTTGTTCACTTGACTATTGTGTGCATTATGTGCATTTGTTGGGAGTTCCTACTCGGAGACCGCATTGAACTGTCATACTTCATATTTGACTAATGTTGCTGAATAAAGGGGACTGAAGGACATCTCAGTTGTGTAGGAAACTATGTGGCAGTATGTTAGAGATCAGTCTTTATTGGATAATACTCTGTTTGGCATGATTTCTATTCCCAAGGCAATGTGACATGGCGACACGTGCACCATCTGCTGGCCTCTCCATAAATGACTTACTGAGGTTACTGATGAGCACGCTAAGTGATGTGGGGCTTGTGCAATCATGGCCTTGATAATGTGGGCAAAAAGCAGAGATGGCTCATGATAGCTTCACATAGTGTCAACGCAAAGCCAGTATCCTCATGTGAGGACAGTCCACTTCCCTTGGTCTTCTAGAGGGTAGAGGATGTGAGAGATTTTTTTTACTTGTTCATGGGATGTGGGCGTTGCTAGCTAGGCCAGTATTTATTGCCCATCCCTAATTGCCCTTGCCCTTATTCAGAGGGCATTTTTAAGAGTCAACCACATTGCTGCGGGTCTGGAGTCATATGTAGGCCAGACCAGGTAAGGACAGCAGATTTCCTTCCCTAAAGGACATTATTGAACCAGATGGGTTTTTACGACAATCAGCAATGGTTTCATGGTCATCATTAGACTTTTAATTCCAAATTTTTATTGAATTTAAATTCCACCATCTCCCATGGTGGGATTCAAACCTGAGTCCCCAAAGCATTACCCTTGATTACTAGTCCAGCGACGATACCAATACGCCATCGCCTTCCCCAAAGTAACTCTGGGTGGAGGCTGGCAGAAATAGGTATGCAAACAGAGCATGCAAAGGTGTGCAGGTGAGGAAATGATGGTCAGGTAGGTGCTTCATGATCAAAGCAACTGAAGATGAGGTTGGCCCTAACAGCCCTGGCACATCTCTGCATGGCGTGGGCATCTGGGAGAGTTGCCGTGAGATGTCTATCCTTCTCTTCATAGTCCTCCCCCGTCATCCTCATTTAAGGAAGATAACACCTCCTCTATGTATTTGATCGGCAATTCTTCTTCCCTTTGCAATGTCATGTTGTGCAAAGCACAGCTGATGATGACAATTCTGGATACACTCTGTGGTATGTATTGTAATGCTCCACCAGACTGGTCAAGGCTTTGGGAGAGCAATCCTATGGTGTGTTCTACGATTGCCCTTGTTGAGCAGTGTGCCGTGTTCTAATGTTCCTCCGCAGGGCTTTGGGGTTGACACACTGGCGTCATGACCCATGTTCTCAGGGGTAGCCCTTGTCACTCAGGATGCAACCCTGCACATGAGCATGATGTTCCAATGTTCTCAAAATACATTGTACAGTAGTTAAATTTATTATATCGGTGTGATCATATATACCTCTGGGTCTAGTACTTCAGTCCTATAGCAATTAAAATATTACACATATGCTTCAAGCCATCTACTGCAGCTACAATCAGCAAATCACACTTGCTTTCACAATTCGCTTAACATACTGCACTCATTATGGTGGCACATGGGTGAATTTCCTCCAAGCTTTTCCCACTTCACTGCATTAACTTTGGAGGAAGCTTTAAATCTAATTTTAACTGTGGGTCAGTTTTTAGCAGATGAGTAGCATTGTGGGTCTGAAACTCACACATTCCTCCTTGCCCTCATTTAAATCCCAATTACCAACCTGTGAGAAGTCAACTGGAAACAATGAAAAAAAAGCAAGGCATAGAGGCTGCCTGCTGTGTGGAGTAAACCCATGGGGATCTGGCAATTGGGAAGGGAAGGTCTTAATGCAATCCTGCTCCTCCTGGCTCCACAAGTAAAGTTAATAGTTTGGGCCTCTTCTCCTCTACTAAGAAAGCCTGACAGAAAGCTTATTGTGGCTTTCCACTTGGCTGCTGAGTTAAAAGTGCAGTCCAGTCTTATGAATCATTGGGAGCAGACATACATATGTCAAAAATGGCTCTGGTCTCTTTGGGTGAGTGTCCATGTCGCCTGCTCAATTGAGCATGTTAAAATTGTGAAACGTTTGCTCCTGGTGCCTCCAAAGTGGGTGAGTAACCAAGGCAATATAAGAACATAAGAAATAGGAGCCTGCTAAACCATTCAATATGAGCATGGCTAATTTTCTCTTGCTCCCCTGGAACTTCCTATCTGCCTTGTTTCCCTGGTTTATAGCTATATGATTTATATAAAATTATTCCATTTTGTAAAATTAATTGCAGCTGTTAAATGAGATTTGTTTGGTATAAAACCTTGAGGAATAAAAGTGGTTGATCCTAATTAGGTCAAATAAATTTATTACTTTCATATTTTTATGTATAATATAAATGCTCATGCAAAAATTAATTTCACAGTTCAAATAAATATCAAATGAGGTCTGTAAAGTCACATGATCCACGCTGCCAGATTACTTACCATTGGTGAAGATGAAGAATAATCTATTTTTATTAAAAGTCTGGGCTACAAATAAACTGGACAAATTGCGTGCTGCCTCCTTGTCTGAATGATTGTAACATTCAACCAAGGGTGACCCAAGCCAAGGCTGCTGGCATGAACGCTCATACGATCATACAAACATACGAATTAGGAGCAGGAGTAGGCCACTTGGCCCTTCAATCCTGCTTCGCCATTCGATAAGATCATGGCTGATCTGATTGTAACCTCAACCCAACAGGGGACACAGCAGCTTCTGTGGCTAGCACATTTTGCAGCTAGACAGTACCTTTTAAAGGCATGTCCGACTGCTTGTAGAGCAAGTGGCAATAAGGAGAAGAGCACTAAATGCAACAACCGCCAAAGGAGAGGCTTCCCAGGTTCTCGGATGCAGTGCTGGGGGTCTTAATCCAGGAGGTCAACAGGAGGAGTGCGGCCATGTTTCCATGTGGGACCATGGAGTCTTTCAAGGCACACCCTCAGAAGGGAACAAGGTGGCCAGCAAAGTCAATTCCTAGAGTCTCACTTGAGGACCTGGCAGCAGTGCCTTGGGAGCTCAATGGGCAGAATTGTCCCAGGTTTGCACTAAAAGCAGTAGCGAGCAGGAAAAATAACATTTTATCTGCTGTCCGCAATAGCGGCTTCTCACGCCATATCATCTCAATCCCGCCACATTAATTATGCATTCCTGGGAAACACAGAGTTTCGCCGGTGGGCAGGCGCTCATTTGCCCACCACACCAACACCTCGCCGCTTCATCATGCCAGGCACCATATTTAAAGTCCAGCCACACTCACACCACTCAGTGCTTCTATCCCACGATTGCTGCACTGAAGGCAAAAAGACTGCAGCCGATTTTTGGCCTTCTCGCCATATTGTCTGCTCACACTGCCGAACATGCCCGATGCCCAAGGGCATGGAAAATTCCGCCCAATAACTTCAATGGGTGGATGAAGTCAGTGAATACATCTTCAATCATATCTCCTGCCCATCACACTTCCGGCCTTTCACGCTGTTCAATGCACCACACACCCATCAGCAGCCTCTTGCAGTCAGGACTCAGGCCTGACATTCAGATGCTGCACATCATTCTCATACACCTTCCAATTATGAAAGCCTCATATCCACCTCTTGCTGATTTCACATAACCCCAGCTATTCAGCTGTGCAGGGATTAGCATCAAAATACATTACAACACGATCACTGGCATTCTTTTCTCTTCCTTACAGGGCGAGGTGACCTATAACTGAAGAGAGCAAAGCAGAATCAGAGGAGGACAGGCATGTCTGCATCACCTGAGCCCTCTGAAGGACACAGTACTCAATAGGTTAACTATGTAAGTCCAGTAACTGATCCATGTACACTTGCTTGATTGCTTATTCCTGGATGGAGCCTAAGAGATTTAACGTAAATAGAAGCTTCCAGAAAAAAACCTGAGTAGCCTAAGTTGTGAACTTGTGTATAAAAACTCTGTGATTGTTGAAATATTTTGAAGTACTATAACTTGTTGTAGACTTAGAACTATTGTCAGCTCTGTATTGCTTTCAGATAAATAAGATATATAAAGTAAACAACAAGCTTGGGAACACACAACAAAATTGGAAATGAGGACGGTTGAGAAAATTTTAACTTTACCAGCTCTTGAACCATTTCTTTTATTGCCAGGGGATCCTCCCATGTTGTGGGATCGATGGATTTTGGGGTTCAAGACCTACTTGTTCACTATAGGGATGGACAGTCCAATATATATCCACAAGAAGGCGATACTCACACATTGTCTGGGAGCAGAAGACCAGTGAATATTCGAGCGGCTCATAGAGGATTTGTCTGCTTTTGATGTGGTGGTAAGTGTTCTCAAAAAATAGTTTGGGCCAAAGAAAAGTATGATGCTTGAATGAAATACCTTCTGCCAGAGATGCCAGGGAAATGGTGAGCCCATTAAATAATATGTGACAGCACGGTAGCAACTGGCTTCTACATGTAAATTTGGCACACTAACCAACAAACGAATTTGTGACCAATTAATTGAAAAGGCTTCAATTCCACAAATTAAGGGACATCTTATGGAGGATGATGATTTAATCTCAGAAAAAGCCATGACCTTGGCAGTCCAAATCGAATCTGCCATGTTAGATTCAGGTGCATCAGGAAATGCAATTGGATCTGTACTCACAGTCCATTGAAGGAAACAAATGACCAATGACATATGCATCATGCCAGTTGTTGCAAACTGAATGCAAATAGTCTACTGGAGAGCAGGAAGCACTAGTCTGGATCTGCGGATGTGAATGTTGGCACATGTATCTCTATGGTAAAAATACTGATCACCAACTGCTGACTACATCAACCATTACGTATCTAAGGTGGTCAAATTTTCTTCATTAGTATAACTGCGAGGTCGAGTATTTTGCAGGTTCACGCAAACCAGTAGTTGATATGTCAGCTTTCACCAAGCAGATTAGCACAACAGAACAACAATGCCAAATTTGTAGATCTAATCATAGATTTCAGAGATCTTCATATTTCAAAGTATCTCAAATCTCAAATGTTAGTCTGGTAACTGGCAATTAGTCTGGTAAGTTAAGTTAATCATGGGAAAGGACAGAGAACAATCCAAGGCAGGAATATTTAATTGGGATATTTGATATTTGATGGGATGAGAATGCATCTGAGTTGAGTGAGTTGGAATCAAATGTTGGCAGAAAAGATAGTGGCTGAACCATGGGCCACATCCAAAGAAAAGGTATTGCAGGCAGTGTCAAAATACATTCCCTTGAAGGGGAAAGGTAGGACAAATAAATCCAGGGCATCCTGGATGATGAGAGAGATAGAGGTGGAGATGAAGAGGAAGAAGTGCGTGTACGACAGATGTCAGGTAGAAAATACAATTGAGAATCAGACTGAATATAGAAGGACCAGAGGGGAAGTGAAGAAACTAATAAGAAAAGCAAGCAGAGAGCATGAAAAGAGGCTGGCAGCGAACTTAAAAGGGAACCTCAAGGTCTTCTATAAGCATGTAAATAATAAAAGGGTGGTAAAACAAAGAGTGGGGCCGACCAGGGACAAAAAAGGGGACTTGCATGTGGAGGCTGGAGAAATAGCAGAGTTGTTGAACAAGTACTTTGCATCTGTCTTTACAAAGGAAGAACTTGCTACCCAGGCCGAGGTGAGAGAGGAGGTAACTGGTATACTAGAAGAACTTACAATTGAGAAGAAGGTGGTGTTGGACAGACAAGTGGCAGATGAAGTTCAATGCAGAGAAGTGTGAGGTGATTCATTTTGGCAGGAAAGATATGGTGAGACAGTATAAAATAAAGGGAGAGCCTCTAAAGGAGGTGCATACGTACATAGGTCATTGAAGATGGCAGGGCATGTTGAGAGAGCAGTTAATAAAGCATATGGTATCTTAAGCTTTATTAACAGGGGCGTTGGGTACTAGAGTAAGGAGGTCATGTTGAACTTGTATAAGACACTAGTTAGACCTCATCTGGAGTACTGCATCCAGTTCTGGGCGCCATACTTGAGGAAAGATGGAAAGAGTACAGAGGAGATTCACAAGAATGATTCCCAAGATGAAGAACTGTAGAGGATAGATTGGAGAGGTTGGGACTGTTTTCCATGGAGAAAAGAAGGCTGAGAGGAGACTTGATAGAGGTATTCAAGGTCCTGAGGGTATGGACAGGGTAAATAGTGAGAAGTTGTTCTCAAGAGGGCACAGATTCAAAATAATTGGCAAAAGGATGGGAGTCTTCTTTTTATTCATTTATGGGTGTCACTGGCGCCCCTGTTCGGAGGGCATTGCTGTAGGTCTGGAGTCAAATGTAAGCCAGGCAGATTTCCTTCCCTAAAGGACATTAGTGAACCAGGTGGGATTTTACACCAATTGACAATGGTTTCATGGTCATCATTAGACTTTTAATTCCAGGTTTTTATTGAATTCAAAATCCACCATCTACCGTTGCGGGATTCAAACCCAAGTTCCCAAAGCATTACACTAGTTCACTGGATTACTAGCCCAGTGACAATACCACTATGCCATTGCCTCTCCATAGGCTGGAAAAAACTTCCTGAAAGGGTAGTGGAGGCAGGTTTGATTGAGATATTCAAAAGGGAATTGGATTGCTACCTGAAAAGAGAGAATGTGCAAGTTTACAGGGATAAGGCAGGGGAGTGGGAGTAGGTGGAACGCTCTTTCAGAGAGCCAGTGTAGACTTGAGGGGCTGAATGACCTCCTTCGGCACTGTAAAGATACTGTGAGCTGGTCAATATGCAGTAGCTTGACTGCTTAAGCCTGGGTGGAACCTGAGACAGCAAAAGTAAACAGAAGCTTCCAGTAAAAGACTTGAGCTTCCTGAGCTGCGAACATGTACTCTCCATGTGCCTGGATGAGTATAGCTCCAAGAAAACTCAAGAAATGTGACACCATCCAGGACCAGCAGCCCACTTGATTTGCACCCCATCCACCACCGAAGTCTACAACAGGTTTACTTAACGGGGTTTTAAAACAGCTTAGCAATCACAGGATTTCTACACTTTTTCTTTTATTTATTGGTTCATGGATGTAGCCATTGCTGGCTAGGTGCACATTTAATACCCATCCCTAATTGCCCTTGAGAAGGTGGCGGTGAGCCACATTCTTGAACTGCTGCAGTCCATGTGGTGTAGGTACACCCACAGTGCTCTTTGGAAGGGAGTTCCAGGATTTTGCAGGAACAGTGATAGAGTCATAGAGGTCTACAGCACAGAAAAAGGCCCTTCAGCCCATTGAGTCTGCACCGGTCAAACAAGTACCTAGCTATTCTAATCCCATTTTCCAGCACTAGGCCCATAGCCTTGTATGCCATGGCATCGTAAGTGCACATCCAAATACTTCTTAAATGTTACGAGGTAAAAAATTCTTCCTCACATCCCCACTAAACCTCCCACCCCTTACCTTAAATTTATGCCCCCTGGTTATTGATCCCTCCACATCAAGATGGTGAGTGAATAGAAGGGAAACTTGCAGGTGGTGGTGTTCCCATGCATCTGCTGCCCTTGTCTTTCGAAGTGGTCGCAGATTTAGATGGTGCTGTCGAAGGAGTCTTGATGAGTTGCTGCAGTGCATCTTGTAGATGGTATACACCGTTGCCACTGTGCGTCGATGGTGGAGCACGTGAACGTTAAAGGTGGTGGATGTGGTGCCGATGAAGCTGGCTGCTTTGTCCTGAATGGTGTCGAGCTTCTTGAGTGTTGTTGGAGCTGCACCAATCCATCACACTCCTGACTTGTACCTTGTAGATGGTGGGCAGGCTTTGGGGAGTCAGGAGGTGAGTTATTCTCTGCAGAATTCCCAGGCTCTGACCTGCTTTCCACAGCAATTTTGCCCTTTGATGTCCTAGCAGCAGTCAAAAAGGACTACTCTGAATGTACATCAATGCAATAGTCTGCTCCGTGTATTTCTGGATAAACTGGTACTCGGCCTTTCACCACAGCGACGTCAGGGTGTGAGTGTTCTTGAATAGTAAAGTTGTGAAGGGTATGTCACACACACACAATTATATGGAAAATGGAAACTTTACTTTTATGCTAAAATGGAGAATGGACACTCTACTTTAAAACAAAATTGAGTTGAGAGGTCAGTTTACTTATTTTGTTTTCTGTGAATATACATGGAACCACATGTGGCTGGAAGCTAGCCTGCTTGCCTGGACAGGACAATGAAACACAAACAACGCAAATAGTCAGTGTGATTGTGAATGGGTGCTGTTGAGATACAGAATCATAGAATTGCTGCAGCACAAAAAGAGGTTATTTGGCTCATTGTGTTTGCACCAGCTCTCTGAAAGAGCAATTCACTGAGTGCCATTCTCCTGCTTTTTTGCTGTAACCTTGTCCATTCCTCAATTTCAAATAACTGTTTAATTCCCTTTTGAATGCTTCAAGTGAACCTACCTCTGCCACACTCTCAGGCAGTGCACTCCATAGTTAACCATCACTGTGTGATAAAGTCTTTTCTCATATCACTTCTGCTTCTTTTGCCAAATACTTTAAATCTGCACCATCTCATTCTCGATATTTTCACAAATGAGAACAGTTTCTCCCTATCTATCTGTCCAGAGCCCTCATGATTTTGAATACCTCCATCAAATCTCCACTCAGCCGTTTTTCCAAGGAAAACAGTCTTAATTTCTCCCATCCATCTTCATAACTGTAGTTACTTATGCCTGGACCTGTTCCTGAGAATCTTTTCTGCACACTCTCTAATGTCTTCACATCCTTCCTAAAGCACGGCATGTAGAACTGGATGCAATACACCAGCAGAGGCCGAACTAGTGTGCTATACAAGTTCAACATAACCTCCTTGCTCTTGTACTCTATGCCTCTATTAATAAAGCCAAAGATACTGTATGCTTTATTAACCATTCTCTCAACCTGTAATGCCACCTTGTGCACATATACACCAAGGCCCCTCTTCTCCTTAACTTCCTTTAGAGTTGCATCCTTTATTTTATATTGTCATATTCCATGTTCTTCCTACCAAAATAAATCACTTCACATTTCTCCGCATTGAACTTCATCTGCTAACTTTCCACCCATTCCTGAAACTTGTCTATGTCCTTTTGAAGTTTCTGCATTATCTCCTTCGCAGTTCAAGCTTTGAATCATTTGCAAATTTTGAAATTCTACACCAAGGTCCAGGTCATTAATCAGGAAAAGCAAGTTTCCCAACACTCACCTCTGGGGAACACCACACCTTTCTCCATTCTGAAAAATACCCATTAATTACTATTCTCTTGTTTCCTGACACTCAGCCAATATTGCTCCAATCTCTTTTTTCCATGAGCTAGAACTTTGCTCACAAGTCTTTGATCAGGCACCGTATCAAATAACTTTTGGAAGTAAAAACAAAAAGCTACTGCGGATGCTGGAAATCCAAAACAAAAACAGAATTACCTGGAAAAACTCAGCAGGTCTGGCAGCATCGGTGGAGAAGAAAAGAGTTGACGTTTCGAGTCCACATGACCCTTCAACAGAACTGAAGTATAGTTAGGAGAGGGATGAAATATAAGCTGGTTTAAGGTGGGGGGCGGGGGGAGAGAAGTTGAGGGTGGGGTGGTTGTAGGGACAAGCAAGCAGTGATAGGAGCAGACAATCAAAAGATGTCACAGACAAAAGGATCAAAGAGGTGTTGAAGGTGGTGGTATTATCTAAGAAAAGTGCTAATTAAGAATGGATGGCAGGACACTCAAGGTACAGCTCTAGTGGGGGTGGGGTGGAAAGACTGACAAGGTATTAGTTGTAGATTTAAAAATAATAGAAATAGGTGGGAAAAGAAAAATCTATATAAATTATTGAAAAAAAAAGGGAGGGAGAAGAAACGGGGTGGGGATGGGGGGAGGGTGAGTTTAAAATCTAAAGTTGTTGAATTCAATATTCAGCCCGGAAGGCTGTAAAGTGCCTAGTCGGAAGATGAGGTGCTGTTCCTCCAGTTTGCGTTGGGCTTCATTGGAACAATGGAGCAAGCCAAGGACAGACATGTGGGCAAGAGAACAGGGTGGAGTGTTAAAATGGCAAACGACAGGGAGGTTTGGGTCTTTCTTGTGGACAGACCACAGGTGTTCTGCAAAGCGGTCGCCCAGTTTGCGTTTGGTCTCTCCAATGTAGAGGAGACCGCATTGGGAGCAACGAATGCAGTAGACTAAGTTAGGGGAAATGCAAGTGAAATGCTGCTTCACTTGAAAGGAGTGTTTGGGCCCTTGGACGGTGAGGAGAGAGGAAGTGAAGGGGCAGGTGTTGCATTTTCTGCATGGGCATGGGGAGGTGCCATAGGTGGGGGTTGAGGAGTAGGGGGTGATGGAGGAGTGGACCAGGGTGTCCCGGAGGGAACGATCCCTACGGAATGCCGTCAGGGGGGGTGAAGGAAAGATGTGTTTGATGGTGGCATCATGCTGGAGTTGGCGGAAATGGCGGAGAATGATCCGTTGAATGCGGAGGCTGGTGGGGTGATAAGTGAGGACAAGGGGGACCCTATCATGTTTCTGGGAGGGAGGAGAAGGCGTGAGGGCGGATGCGCAGGAGATGGGCCGGACACGGTTGAGGGCCCTGTCAACGACCGTGGGTGGAAAACCTCTGTTAAGGAAGAAGGAGGACATGTCAGAGGAACTGTTTTTGAAGGTAGCGTCATCAGAACAGATGCGACGGAGATGAAGGAACTGAGAGAATGGGATGGAGTCCTTACAGGAAGCGGGGTGTGAGGAGCTGTAGTCGAGGTAGTTGTGGGAGTCGGTAGGCTTGTAATGGATATTGGTGGACAGTCTATCATCAGAAATTGAGACTGGGAGGTCAAGGAAGGGAAGAGAAGTGTCAGAGATGGACCATGTGAAAATGATGGAGGTGTGGAGATTGGAAGCAAAATTAATAAATTTTTCCAGGTCCCGACGAGAGCATGAAGCAGCACCGAAGTAATCATCGATGTACCGGAGAAAGAGTTGTGGGAGGGGTCCGGAGTAGGACTGGAACAAGGAATGTTCCACATACCCCATAAAGAGACAGGCATAGCTGGGGCCTATGCGGGTACCCATAGCCACACCTTTTATTTGGAGGAAGTGAGAGGAGTTAAAGGAGAAATTGTTCAGTGTGAGAACAAGTTCAGTCAGTCGGAGGAGAGTAGTGGTGGATGGGGATTGTTGGGGCCTCTGTTCAAGGAAGAAGCTAAGGGCCCTCAAACCATCCTGGTGGGGGATGGAGGTGTAGAGGGATTGGACATCCATGGTGAAGAGGAAGCGGTTAGGGCCAGGGAACTGGAAATTGTTGATGTGACGTAAGGTGTCAGAGGAATCACGGATGTAGGTGGGAAGGGACTGGACTAGGGGAGAGAGAAGGGAGTCAAGATAACGAGAAATGAGTTCCGTGGGGCAGGAACAGGCTGACACGATCGGTCTGCCAGGACAGTTCTGTTTGTGGATTTTGGGTAGGAGGTAGAAGCGGGCCGTCCGAGGTTGGGCGACTATCAGGTTGGAAGCTGTGGGAGGAAGATCTCCAGAGGAGATGAGGTCAGTGACAGTCCTGGAAACAATGGCTTGATGTTCCGTGGTGGGGTCATGGTCCAGGGAGAGGTAGGAGGAAGTGTATCGAAACGTCAACTCTTTTCTTCTCCACCGATGCTGCCAGACCTGCTGAGTTTTTCCAGGTAATTCTGTTTTTGTTTTGGATTTCCAGCATCCGCAGTAGCTTTTTGTTTTTACTTCCAAAAGTTATTTGATACGGTGCCTGATCAAAGACTTGTGAGCAAAGTTCTAGCTCATGGAATAAAAGAGATTGGAGCAACATGGAGCAATATTGGCTGAGTGTCAGGAAACAAGAGAGTAGACCTTTTGGAAGTATATGTACATCACATCAACAGCATTGCTCTCATCAACCTTCTCTGTTAGCTCTTCAAAAATCTCCAGTAAGTTAGTTAAACAAAATTTTCCTTTAAGAAAATCATGCCGGCTTTCCTTAATTAACCCGCATTTGTCCACAAGACAGTGTTTTGTCACGAATTATTGCTTCAAGAAGTTTCCCCACCACTAAAGATAAATTGGCTGGCCTGTGGTTTCTGGGCTTATCTTTGCACCCTTTTTTGAACAAAGGTGTAACGTTTGCAATTCTCCACTCCTCTGGCACCACCCCCGAGTCTAAGGAAGACTGAAATATAGCCAGTGTCTCTGCAGTTTTCGCTCTCACTTCCCTCAGTATCCTTGGTTGCATCTCATCTGGTCCTCATGTCTTATCATTTATTATTATTTAAGAACAGACGTCCTATCCAATACCTCCTCTTTATCAATTTTGAATCCTTCCAATGTCTGAATAATCTCCTCTTTTACCATGGCTTGGGTAGCATCTTCTTTCTTGGTAAAGACAGATGGAAGGTATTCATTTATTAGCTTAGCTATGCCTTCTGCCTTCATGTGTAAGTCCTTATTTTGGTCCCTAATACCCATCTCCTCCTTGTACCACCCAATTACTATTTATATGCCTATGGAAAATATTGGGATTCTCTTTTATGTTGACTGCCAGTCTCTTTTCATACTTCCTCCTTGCTTGTCTTATTTGCTTTTTCACCTTCCCTCTGAACCATCTATATTTAGCCTGGTTCTCAATTGTATTTTCTACCTGACATCCCTCGTAAGTAAGCTTTTTCTATATCTTAATTTCAATATTTTTTGTTATCCAATGAGCTCTGGATTCGTTGACCCTACCTTTCCCTTTTGAGGGTTATATACCTTGACTATGCCCAAACTTTCTCTTCTTTGAAATTAGCCCATTGTTCAACTCATGTTTTTCCTGCCAACCTTTGACTCCATTTATTTGGCTCATATCCATTCTTACCTCATTGAAGTTGGCTTTCCCCCAACAACTATTCATTCTCTGGATTGTTCTTTGTCCTTTACCATAGCCAACCTAAACCTTATGATACAATGATCACTGTCCCTAAATGTCTCCTATGACACTTGATCCACTTGGCCCACCTCATTCCCAAAAACCAGATCTAGCAATGCCTTCTTTCTTGAAATGGAAACATACCATAGAAAATTTTCCTGAATGCACTCTAGGAACTCTTGGCCCTCTGTGCCCTTTACACTGCTACTATCACAGCCCAGATTTGAGTAATTAAAGTCCTCCATTACCACTACACCATAATTTTTGCACCTCTCTGTAATTTTCTTGCAATTGTTTTCCTCTACTTCCTTCCCACGATTGGTGGCCTATATGACCGAGCAATGTAATTGCAACTTCTTTGTTCCTTAGCTCCAGCCAAGTACATTCTGTCTTTGACCCCTCTGGGACATCCTCTTTCTCCAGCACTGCAATACTCTCCTCAGTCAATACCGCCAACCCGCCCTCTTTTTTCCCTTTCCTATCCTTCTGGAACATCTTGTATCCAGGAATATGTAACACCCAGTTCTGCCCTTCTTTGAGCTAGGTCTCTGTTATAGCCACATGATATATCCACATGGCAATCTGCACCTGTAATTTACCAATCTTATTTGCTACATCCCATGCATTCACATACACATACAGTGACCCTGATTCAGACTATATTTCTTTACTCCTTACTCTGACCCCACCTATTAACTTACTATTCACTATTCTAGTGCTATCTATCTCTCCAAAGATTCTGTACGTCTTGGTATACCCCTATGATATTAGCTCCTGGTTCCCACTCCCCTGCCAGGTTAGTTTTGCTGGGGAGGGGATGGCATAGTGGTATTGTTGCTTGTTTAATAATCTAGAAACACAGGGTAATGCTCTAAGGACCCAGGTTTGAATCCCGCCACGGCAGATGATGGAATTTGAACTCAACAAAAATCTAGAAATTAAAAGTCTAATGATGACCACAAAACCATTGTTGATTGTTATAAAAATCAACATGGTTCACTAATGCCCTTTCGGGAAGGAAATATGTCATCCTTACCTGGTCTGGGCAACTACAGCAATGTGGTTGACTCTGAAATTATTGAATTTTTTGAGGAGGTGACCAGGTGTGTAGATGAGGGTAGTGCAGTTGTTGTAGTTTATATGGATTTCAGCAAATCCTTTGACAAGGTCCCACATGGGAGACTTATAAAGAAGGCAAATGCACACGGGATACAGGGTAATTTGATACGGTGGATTCAAAATTGGCTTAGTTGTAGGAGACAGAGGGTGATGACAGAAGGATGCTTTAGTGACTGGAAGCCAGTCTCCAGTGGCATACCACAGGGATCTGTGCTCAGTCCCCTATTATTTATATAAACAACATAGATGACTATGTGGGGGGTAGGATTAATAAGTTTGCGGATGACACAAAGATTGGCCGGGTGGTTAACAGTGAGGTTGAATGTCTTGGGCTACAGGAAGATATAGATGGGATGGTCAAATGGGCAGATAGAATTTAACCCTGAAAAGTGTGAGGTGATACACTTTGGAAGGAGTAATTTGACAAGGAAGTATTCAATGAACGGCATGACACTAGGAAGTTCTGAGGAACTTGGCGAGTGTGTCCATAGATCTCTGAAGGCGGAGGGGCATGTTAGTGGGGTGGTGAAAAAGGCATATGGGACACTTGCCTTTATCAATTGAGGCATAGATTAGAAAAGTGGGGAGGTCATGTTGGAGTTGTATAGAAACTTGGTGAGGCCACAGCTAGAGTACTGTGTGCAGTTCTGGTCGCCACATTATAGGAAGGATGTGATTGCACTGGAGGGGGTGCAGAGGAGATTCACCTGGATGTTGCCTGGGATGAAACATTTCAGTTATGAAGAGAGGTTGGATAGACTTGGGTTGTTTTCGTTGAAGCAGAGAAGACTGAGGGGTGACCTGATCGAGGTGTACAAGATTATGAGGGGCATGGACAGGGTGGATAGGGGGCAGCTGTTCCCCTTAGTTGAAGGGTCAGTCACAAGGAGACATAAGTTCAAAGTGAGGAGCAGGAGGTTTAGGGGGGATGTGAAGAAAAACATTTTTACCCAGAGGGTGGTGACGGTCTGGATTGCGCTGCCTGTGAGGGTGGTGGAGGCGGGTTGCCTCATATCCTTTAAGAAGTACCTGGATGAGCACTTGGCATATCATAACATTCAAGGCTATGGGCCAAGTGCTGGTAATCGGGATTAGGTAGGTAGGTCAGGTGTTTTTCATGTGTCGGTGCAGACCCGATGGGCCGAAGGGCCTTTTCTGCACTGTATGATTCTGTGATTATTACCTGGCCCACGAGCAAATTGACGTGGGGTAAATAAGATTAGACAGTTGAATGCTGGCTCTAAATTTGTTGTGGGTGAAATGGATTTCAATTCATGAGGCACTGGCACCATGTGGAGAAAGTGGGAGTGGCACTATTGGGACTATCTTCACCTGAATCGTGGCTGGATAGGTTCTGGTGAATTGTATAACTAGGGCGGTAGAGAGGGCTTTAAACTAAATAATTTGGGAGATGGGTCAAATAAGAGATGTGGTCAATGAAAGGGGAGAACAGGGCAAGGGAACAAGATAGCAATAAGGGTAATGATAATTAGAGCATGGCAGGAAGGGACAGACCGTAAAAACTTAAGAGTTTATCAGCAGATAAGTAGAGGTGAGGGGAAGGAGGTTTAGGGGTGGTGACGGTCTGGAATGCGCTGCCTGGGAGGGTGGTGGAGGCTGGTTGCCTCACATCCTTTAAAAAGTACCTGGATGAACACTTGGCACGTCATAACATTCAAGGCTATGGGCCAAGTGCTGGTAAATGGGGTTAGGTAGGTAGATCAGGTGTTTCTCACGTGTGGGTGCAGACTCGATGGGCCGAAGGGCCTCTTCTGCACTGTGTGATTCTGTGACAGACCACCTGGCACCGACCTAGGCAATGGAAATGACAATGGCAAGCCCAACCCTGTCCTCCTTACTAACATGTGGGGACGAGTGCCAAAATTGGCAGAGCTGTCTCACAGACTAGTCAAGCAACAGTCATGCAGAACATCTTCATCGTCATTCTCACGGAACCATACCTTACAGATAATGTCCCAGAGTCCACGATCACCATCCCTGGGTGATGTCCTATCCCACTGGCTGGACAGATCCAGCAGAGGTGCAGCACAGTGGTATTCTGTCGGGAGGGAGTTGCCCTGGGAGTCCTCAACACTGACTTCGGCTCCAGACCCCATGACGTCTCATGGCATCAGGTCAAACATGAGCAAGGAAACCTCCTGCTGATTACCACATTGATGGATCAGTACTTCTCCTCCATGTTGAACATCATCTGGAGGAAGCACTGAGGGTGGCAAGGGCACAAAATGTACTCTGGGTGGGGGACTTCAATGTCCATCACCAAAGGTGGCTCGGTAGCACCACTACTGACCGAGCTGGCCGAGTCCTAATTGACATAGCTGCTAGACTGGGTCTGCAGCAGGTGCTGAGGAAACCAACAAGAGGGAAAAACATACTTGACTTCACCCTCACCAACCTGTCGGCCGCAGATGCATCTGTCCATGACAGTATCGGTAGGAGTGACCACCGCACAGTCATTGTGGAGACGAAGTCCCGCCTTCACATTGAGGATACCCTCCATCATGTTGTGTGGCACTAGCACAGTGCTAAATAGAATAGATTTCAAACAGAGATAAAAACAAGTTCTGTTGAAGGGTCATGTGGACTCGAAACGTCGACTCTTTTCTTCTCCACCGATGCTGCCAGACCTGCTGAGTTTTTCCAGGTAATTCTGTTTTTGTTTTAGATTTCGAACAGATCTGGCAACTCAAGTCTCGGCATCCATGAGGCACTCTGGGCCATCAGCAGAAGTAGAATTGTACTCGAAGACAATCAATAACCTTATGGTCCGGCATATTCCCCGCTCTACCATTACCATCAAACCAGGGGATCAACCCTGGTTCAATGAAGAGTGCAGGAGCAACACCAGGCATACCTAAAAATGAAGTGTGAACCTGGTGAAGCTATAACACAGGACTACTTGCATGCCAAACAGCATAGGCAGCAAGTGATAGACAGAGTTAAGCGATCTCACAGTCAACGGATCAGTTCTAAGCTCTGCAGTGCTGCCACATCCATTCGTGAATGGTGATGGATAACTAAACAACTCACTGGAGGAGGAGGCTCCACAAATATCCCTATCCTCAATGATGGAGAAGCCCAGCACAACAGCGCAAAAGATAAGGCTGAAGCATTCGCAACAATCTTCAGCCAAAAGTGCCGAGTGGATGATCCATCTTGGCCTCCTCCGGAGATCCCCAGCATCACAGATGCCAATTTGATTCAATCCACGTGATATTAAGAAACAGCTGAAGGCACTGGATACTGCAAAGGCTATAGGCCTGACAACCCTAACAACATTCCGGCAATAGTACTGAAAACTTCTGCTCCAGAACTTGCCGCGCCCCTAGCCAAGCTGTTCCAGTACAACTAAAACACTGGCACCTACCCGGCTATGTGGAAAATTGCCCAGATATGTCCTGTACACAAAAAGCACGACAAATCCAGCCTAGCCAATTATCGCCCCATCAGTCTATTCCCGATCATCAGTAAAGTAATGGAAGGGGTCATCAACAGTGCTATTAAGCGGCACTTGCTTAGCAATAACCTGTTCACTGATGCCCAGTTTGGGCTCTGCCAGGGCCACTCAGCTCATGACCTCGTTACAGCCTTGGTTCAAACATGGACAAAAGAGCTGAACTCCCGAAGTGAGGTGAAAGTGACTGCCCTTGACATCAAGGCCACATTTGACCGAGTGTGGCATCAAGGAGCCCTAGCAAAACTGGATTCAATGGGAATCAGGGGGAAAACTCTCTGTTGGTTGGAGTCATACCTAGCACAAAGGAAGATGGTTGTGGTTGTTGGAGATCAGTCATCTCCGCTCCAGGACATCACTGCAGGAGTTCCTCAGGGTAGTGTCCTCGGCCCAACCATCTTCAGCTGCTTCATCAATGACCTTCCTTCCATCATAAGGTCAGAAGTGGGGATGTTCGCTGATGGTTGCACAATGTTCAGCACCATTCGCAACTCTTCAGATACTGAAGCAGTCCATGTCCAAATGCAGCAAGACCTGGACAATACCCAGGCTTGGGCTGACAAGTGGCAAGTAACATTTGCGCCACACAAATGTCACGCAATGACTATTTCCAACAAGAGAGAATCCAACCACCATCCCTTGATGTTCAATGGCATTACCATCACTGAATCCCCCACTATCAACATCCTGGGGGATTACCATTGATCAGAAATTGAGCTGGACTAGCCATACAACTACAGGATCAGGTCAGGGGATAGGAATCATGTGACGAGTAACTCACCTCCTGACTCCCCAAAGCCTGTTCACCATCTACAAGGCACAAGTCAGGAGTTTGATGGAATACTTTCCACTTGCCTGGATGAGTGCAGCTCCCACAACACTCAAGAAGCTCAACACCATCCAGGACAAAGCAGCTGGCTTGATTGGCACCACATCCACAAACATTCACTCCCTCCACTACCGACGCATAGTAGCAGCATTGTGTCCCACCTACAAGGTGCACTGCAGGAATTCACCAAGGTTTCTTAGGCAGCACATTCCAAACCCATGACCACTACCACCTAGAAGGACAAGGGCAGCAGATAGAGGGGAACACCACCACCTGGAGGTTCCCCTCCAAGCAGCTCACCATCCTGGCTTGCAAATGTATCACCGTTCCTTCACTGTCGCTGGGAACTCCCTTCCTAACAGCACTCTGGGTGTACCTGTGCCATGTGGGCTGCAGCAGTTCAAGAAGGCAGCTCACCACCACCTTCTCAAGGGCAACTAGGGATGGGCAATAAATGCTAGCCCAGCCAGCAAAGCCCACATCCCGTGAATGAATTTAAAAAACCCACCCCAATAGTGCTAGCAAAATACCCTGCAAGGAACTCAGTCCCAGCTCTACTTAAGTTCTATCTGCCAGCTCGTTCAGGTCCCATTTTCCCCTGAGCCAGTCCCAATAGCCCAAGAATCTAAAGCCCTCCCTCCTGCACCATCTTTCCCATTTCTATAGTTACTTGTGCGTGGAACTGGGAGTAATTCAGAGATTACTACTTTTGAGATCCTGCTTACTAATTTCCCACCTACCTCCCTAAATTCTGACCGCAGGACCACACCCCTCTTTCTACCTATATTGTTTGCACCAACATGGGCCAAGACTGCTGGCTTTTTACCCTTTCCCCTCAGGGTGCTCTGCAGCCACTCAGTGACATCGTTGACCCTGGCACCCATTCCCTCTCTCCCTGCATACTGTTAAGCTGTGGGATGACCACATCTATAAACAATCTATCCATGAAAGCTCTCAACTTTACAGATACACTGCAGTAATGCCAGCTGCTGCTCAAATTCTGAAAACCAGAGTTCAACTTGCTGCAACTGACAATACTTCCTGCGCAAATAGTTTTCCAGAATACAGAAAGCACCCTGGAATTCCCACAGAGGATGAAAGCAGCCCATGTGTTATCTCTACCAAACTCCGCTTATTCATCATCTGTGTCCTTGATGATCTATATAGCTCCCAGTCTCCCAATGCCTCCAGTTCAAAATTATGATCCCTGTGTTTAAATCACTTCATAGCTTTCACCCCTGTATCTTTGAAACCTTATCCAGCCATACAACCCTTCCCAGGTCCCGAACTTACCTTTCTTCAGACTGACCTTCTGTGCATTTTCAGTGTCCATGCTGCATGGTTTGCAATTCCTTCCCTAAACTCCTGAGCCTTTTCATCCCTGTTCCTTAAGAATCTCCTTAAAAACCACCTTATGGGACAAGCTTTCAGGTTTCCCTCCTAATATCCACTTCTTCAATAAGATATGCATGAAGAATCATGGAATGTTTCTCTATGTTAAAGACTCAAAATATTATTTTTGGTGTCACATAATCTACACACTTCTATTTCTTACTGTCTTGTAAATTTTTTAATTCATTTACTGGGCCAGCATTTATTGCTCATTCCTAGTTGCCCTTGAGAAGGTGGTGATGAGCTGCGTTCTTGAACTACTGCAGTCCCTGTGGTGTAGGTACACCCACAGTGCTGTTAGGGAGGGAGTTACAGGATTTTGACCCAGTGACAGTGAAGGAACGGCGATATGTTTCCAGTTAGGATGGTGAGTGGCTTGGAGGGGTACTTCCAAGTGGTGGTGTTCCCATGTATCTGCTAACTCATCCTTCGAGATGGTAGCAGTTGTGGGTTTGGAAGGTGCTGCCTAAGGAGCCTTGGTGAATTTCTACCATGAGGAATCTATTATTACTTTAAGAAAAGGCTAGTTTTCTGAGTTTGTGCTTCTAGCTGGGAACCTCACCTGCTGGCCTTTCATGGCAAAAAATGATATGAAATATTGCCCATGAATTTTGTCTATTCACTTTCATGGATGGAACCTGAGGGCTGTAATTAATCGACAGAAGATTGTGGGCGGTTTGCGCAAGATTTCCCAAATGGTTGGCTGGCAGGTGAGACTTGTCGTTGCCAGCGCCAAGTCAGAAAATCAGCCAACTGATGGGTTTTATTTCAGACCTTCACATTCTTAGCTTACTGCACATACTACAAAGTGCTTTTTTTCTTAATTCACTATCCAAACTAACCTGGTAATAAAGCACACAGTGCATTGTGGGAACTTCTAAGATAAGAACATAAGATAGGAATAGGTTATTCAACCCTTCGAGCCCGCTCTGCCATTCAATGAAATCATGGCTGAATTCTACTTCAACACCATTTTCTTGCACTATCTTGATGCTTTTAATACAGTAAAGTTCCGCCCTTTACAGGGGTTATGTTCCCATGAAACCTCACAAAATCTTGAACAAGAACATGTTTTTCAATGGGACTCAATTAGATAGGTTCCAGCAAATTGTGGTGCAGTACCTACATACAACAGATGGGGGAAGCCTCTGAGCAATACAGTGCATTAGTGAAGATTTCAAAATTATTTGGGCTGCACTTCAGCCCCCTGAATAATCATTTTGACCAAACAAAATGCCTCAATTGCCACTTTTAAAAAAATAGAGCATAGGCTGTGTCACCTCTGTGTCAGGAAGCTTCTTCCCGCCTGGATCAACACACTAACACTCAGCACTGGCCAAAAGCCCCAGGGCAGGAGGAGAGCGGGATCAGCGAACATTGTACACTGCATTGCCTACCACGTTAGCAAATGCAAAGCACGGATAAGTGAAAGCGTGAACAAGAAAGTCTCGAAAGATGGGGCTTAGCTGTATGTAGAAATCTACTGAGCTCGGTCTTTGACGTACCCAACAACTGAGCCTCCACAGATCT
Organism: Cetorhinus maximus; assembly: GCF_964194155.1. Taxonomy (NCBI): domain Eukaryota; kingdom Metazoa; phylum Chordata; class Chondrichthyes; order Lamniformes; family Cetorhinidae; genus Cetorhinus; species Cetorhinus maximus. The sequence continues at coordinate 49,128,342 of NC_135879.1, read as the reverse complement.
CTGGTACAGAGAATTTCAAAGATTCACCACCCTCTGAGTGAAGAAATTCCTCCTCATCTCAGTCCTAAATGGCCTGCCCCTTATTTTGAGACTGTGTTCTCTGGTTCTAGAACCCCAGCCAAGGGAAAACATCCTCCCTGCATTTATCTCATCGAGCCCTGTAAGAATTTTGTATGTTTGAATAGATCACCTCTCACTCTTCTAAACTCTATGGAATAAAGGTCTAGTCTATTTTATCTTTCCTCGCATGACAATCCCTCCATCCCAGGAATTAGTTTGGTGAACCTTTGCTGCCCATATTCCCCCCCATATCTTTCCTTTGGTAAAGAGACCAAAATGACTCACAATGCTCTGGGTGTGGTCTCACCAAGGCTGTATATAATTGCAGTAAGACATCTTTACTCCCATACTCAAATCCTCATCATAAAGGTCAACCCACAATTTGCCTTCCAAATTGTTTGTTGCACCTGCATGTTAGCTTTCAGTGACTCATGAAGGACACCCAAGTCCCTTTGAAGTTCAACACTTCCCAGCCTCTCACCATTTAAGAAAATACTCTTCATTTTCCTTTTTCCTACCAAAGTGGATAATTTCATATTTCTCCACATTGTATTGCATCTGCCAAATTTTTGCCGACTCAGTCTCTCTAAATCCCTTTGAAATATCTTTGAATCCTCCTTACAACTCACACTTCCACCTAGTTTTGTGTCATCTGCAAACTCGGAAATATTACATTTAATTCCCACTGCCAAATCATTGATAGAGATTGTGAATAGCTGGGGCCCAAGTACTGATCCTTGCGGTACACCACAAGTCATGGCCTGCCAACCTGAAAATGTTCTATTTAGCTCTATTCTCTGCTTTCTGTCTGTTAACCAGTTCTCAATCCATGCCAGTATATTCCCCCAATCCAATGTGGTATAATTTTGTTACTAACCTCTTGTTACTAACCTTATCAAAAGCTTTCTGAAAATCTAAATATACCACATCCACAGGTACCCCCTTATCTATTCTGCTAGTTACATCCTCAAAAAATTCCTACAGATTTGTTAAACATGATCTCCCTTTCATAAATCCATAATGCCTCTGCCCAGTCCTATCATTATTTTCTAAGTGCCTTGTTATCACATCCTTTATTATAGGTTCTACCATTTTCCCTACAATTGATGTTTGGCTAATAGGTTCCCCGTTTTCTCTCTTCCTCCTTTCTTAAATAGTGGGGTTACGTTTGCCACCTTCCAATCTGCAGGAACTATTTCAAAGTCTATGGAATTTTGAAAGATGATGGGCAGAATTTTCCACTCCAGAGACTAAGTGCAGTGGTGGGTGGGAAAGACAGCACATTTTGCCAGGGTGGTGGGTTTCCACTCTAGGTCGTTCACTTTTCAGGTCATTATATATATGCATGAACTCGATGTATGTCGTATCTCATGGTGGGGCATGCTGGGATCCGTTACCTCATCGGCTCATTTTTCCATGCACCATATTTAAATGGCAACCACACGCACATTCACTCTCTGTTGCCCAGGGCTTGTGCCAAGCACCGGTATGACCCCCAGAACAGAAGCCCATAGCCCTGAGCAACAACGCACTGGCAGCACTCTTCCAGGCAGTTGAGGACCAGCAGGCAATATGATTCCCACCACCATCCTTCACCGCCCTGTGATGGGAGTCAGAGGTCCAACATCACCACTAAAGCCTGACAGGTCGCCAGTGTGGTCAGCGCCAACGCAGAAGAGGATAAATTATTTCATCTGCTCCGCCAGGATAAGCCGAGCTTCTCCTCACTCTTAACTCTCACTCTCTCATCATCATCATCAGGCACTCTCAGGGTACACTCCACAGGAATCTCACACACTACCAGCACAAGGGACATCACCACTGATTCTCTCACATACACTTTGATAACTTACTCTCCTGTCATATCCTGCACAAGTCGCGTCCTCAGCACTTACATCAGTCCACTCATCACACACAGAAGGCAGGTAAGCTTATCATCCATCCTACTCGCAGTCTGCCATCTGTCTTAATGCAGGAAAAGATTGCTCACAACAGGCAGAAATCGCAGACTGGAGGGAGGTTGCTGGAGCTCAGGCTACTCAGCCCCTATGAGGAGCAAGCAGCAGAGCTGGCAGGTGAGAACAGTGCCTGCGCTGAAGGAGAGATTGGCATCCCCCAAAAAGCCAATGATGCTCCATCCACATCTCTTCGCCCAACCAAAACTGAGAGTATCTTTTAATGTTGGCGACTTTGCAGCCAATCACTAATTATTTCTCCACTCAATAACAGGCACCAACAAGAAAAGGAGGAGGCACACCGCCAGCCAGCCTATCAGCACCAGCCCCCAGACCACTTGGGATGAGGATCCTGAGATCACTGGATGTAGAGCTATCATTGTGTTCACCTGCACCCTCTGCCAACACAGAGGTAAGCACCTCATTGGAATCTAATTTTAGAGCAGGCTCAGGGTCACCAGAACAGATTCTGGTCCATAGCAGGTGGAGGCAGTGACAATCGAGGTCACAGACAGTCGGACGACTGCCGGGGGCCAGATTCCTGCTGAGTCTGAGTCCGATAACGAGCCTCTGGAATCGGTCCTCAGAGAGATGTTGGAGCTCCAAAGATGGGCAGGGGCACATCAGGCAGGGTTGTCAGAGGCCGTCAGCAGATTAGAATGAAGAATGGAGGAGCCTGATCATGTTCATGTCAGAAAAGTGAGGTCCAATGGGATACAGGGGAAGGTGGCAAATTGGATACAAAATTGGCTCAGTGACAGGAAACAAAGAGTAATGGTTGATGGATGTTTTTGCGAACGGAAAGCAGTTTCCAGTGGCGTTCCACAGGGCTGTGTTGGGGCCCTTGCTGTTTGTTGTACATATTAATGATTTGAACTTAAATGTGGAAGGCATGGTTGAAAAATTTGCAGATGACACAAAGATTGGCCGTGTAGTTGATAGTGAAGAGCTTAGCTGTGGACTGCAAATGATATCAATGGTTTGGTGGAGTGGACAGAAAAGTGGTAAATGGAATTCAATCTAGGGAAGTGTAAGGTAATGCATTTGGGGAGGGCAAACAAAGCAAGGGAATACTTAATAAATGGGAGGATATCGAGAGGGGTAGAGGAAGTGAGAGACCTTGGATTGCATGGCCACAGGTCCCTGAAGGTGGCATAACAGGTGGATAAGGCGGTAAAGAAGTCTTATGGAATGCTTTCCTTTATTGGGCGAGGTATAGAATACAAAAAGCAGGGATATAATGCTGGAACTGTATAAAACACTGGCTAGGCTATAGCAAGAATTTTGTGTACAGTTCTGTACATTACAAGAAGGACATCATTGCTCTGGAGAGAGTACAGAGGAGATTTACAAGAATGTTGCCAGGGCTTGAAAATTGCAGCTATGGAGAAAGATTAGATACGCTAGGGTTGTTTTCCTTTGAACAGAGGAGGCTGAGGGGTGACCTAATTGAGGTGTACAAAATTATAAGGAACCTAGATAGGGTACATAGGAAAGATCTGTTTCCCCTAGCTGAGGGGTCAATTACTAGGGGGCATAGGTTTAAGGTGATTGGCAAAAGGATTAGAGGGACATGAGGAAAACTTTCACCCAGAGGGTGGTGGACATCTGGAATTCACTGCCTAAATTGGTGGTGGGCAAGGCTATGGACCAGGTGCTGGAAAGTGGGATTAAAAATGAGCGGCTAGGTTCTTCTCTTTTTATGGCCAGCGCAGACACAATGGGATGAATGGCCTCTTTCTGCGCCATAACTTTTCTATGGTTCTATGGTTCAGTCTGATGTCGTGCCACCAACAAGCCAGCGCATCGAGGTCACCCATGGAAGTGTGGTGACCGCCATGGAGACATTGGTCCAGCTGTCTGTGTCAGATATGTGTGAGGATCTGCACACCATTTCTTCAGCCATGAGAACATTCCAGCAGTGGCTAGGCAAGGGGGGACAGGCACTTCAAACTCCCTCCAGGAGCCCCTTCTCGTCAAGGAGTCAGGGAGGGCACCAACAGAGAGGAGCAGCATCAGCCAGGCACCCCGCGACAATTCATCCAGCACTCTCTTGGGCTGACCAGCCACTCCAAGTCCCCTCTGCCTGTGACCCCAGCAACTCCAGCTCCTCAGGCCAAGGAGGGTGCACCTGCTTTACCGCAGAAAACCCAAAGCAGGCCAGAGCCCTCCAGGCCTTGGCCCACCAGAGGATACCCACCATGGACATCACAGACAATGGGGCATACCAGTTAGCAATCTGCCTCGACTTCTGCTGTGGATGTCAGGGAAACACCTAGATTCAGTGGTGGGGTAAGAAAAATTATGAAACTTTGAGAGCACAAAGGTGGCTTAGGTGTTCACTAACTGTATACTTTGCACATCAATAATATATTTTGTTTCTCTGAAATTCTCAGCTGGTGAATGGCTCTTCTATCTGATGCAATGCACCAAGATCATACAAGTGTAACCAGTGGCCCCCTTCCTCACAAATCTCCCATCATGTGCTCCAGGTCTATAGTGACTTGCACCATCTCATTTCAGTGCGTCACCTTTCTGTCCACAGCAGCAACATGAGGAAAGCCTCTGGCTCTAACAACATGGTGGTTGGGCAATGCATATATGAGACTTGCGTTAGAGGATCATATCATGTGGCCTCATGAGTATAGATTTTACAGTCTGGCTTATTCTCCTGATGCATCTGCACTGAAGACTGTTCTATGTGGATCTTATAGGTTTTAATGGCAAGCTGGAATCGAGTCAATCTCACTCAGTGTATCCTTCAATGGCCTCCATGTAATGCCTGTCAGGCTCCAGTGGGTTACATATCAACTAATAGTTGGGGATCTTATGTGCTCATGGCAGCCTGTAGTGTTCATTACTCACGTGAACATCTAGATGGTGTAGTGGTATTGTTGCTGGACTAGTAATCCAGAAACCAAGGGTAATGCTCTGGGGACCTGGGTTTGAATCCCACCATGGCAGATGGTGGAATCTGAATTCAATAAAAATAATTTGAAACAATTGTTCCTTGACATCCATCTGGTTCACTGAATGCCCCTTTGGGGAAAGAAATCCATTGTCCTTACCTGGTCTGATCTACATGTGAAATGTGGTTGACTCTTAAATGGCCTAGTTGTAACAAATACAAAAAAAGGAATGAAACCAGATGGATCACCAGGCACCAGAAACACCTGTCGACCCTGCAAAGTCCTCCTTACTAACATCTGGGTGGATGATCCATCTTGGCCTCCTCTGGAGATCCCAGCATCACGGATGCCAGTCTTCAGCCAATTCGATTCACTCCACATGATATTAAGAAACGACTGAAGGCACTCTGGATACTGGGCCCTGACAATATTCCGGCAATAGTACTGAAGACTTGTGTTCCAGAACTTGCTGCGCCCCTAGCCAAGCTGTTCCATTACAGCTACAACACTGGCATCTACCCAGCTATGTGGAAAATATGTGCCCATGTATGTCCTGTACACAAAAAGCAGGACAAATCCAACCTGGCCAATTACCACCCCATCAGTCTACTCTCCATCATCAGTAATGGAAGGGGCTATCAAGCAGCACTTGCTTAGCAATAACCTGCTCGCTGATGCCCAATTTAGGTTCCACCAGGGCCACTCGTTACAGCCTTGGTTCAAACATGGACAAAAGAGCTGAACTCCCGAGGTGAGGTGAGAGTGATTGCCCTTGACATCATGGCAGCATTTGACTGAGTGTGGCATCAAGGAGCCCTAGCAAAACTGGAATCAGGGGGAAAACTCTCTGCTGGTTGGAGTCATACCTAGCACGAAGGAAGGTGGTTGTTGGAGGTCAGCCATCTCAGCTCCAGGGCATCACTGCAGGAGTTCCTCAGGGTAGTGTCCTAGGCCTAACCATCTTCAGCTGCTTCATCAATGACCTTCCGTCCATCAGAAGTGGGGATGTTCACTGATGATTGCACAATGTTCAGCACCATTCACGACTCTTTAGATACTGAAGCAGTCCATGTCCAAATGCAGCAAGACCTGGACAATATCCAGGCTTGGGTTGACAAGTGGCAAGTAACATTCGCACCACACAAGTGTCAGGTAATGACATTTCCAACAAGAGAGAATCCAACCATCGTTCAATGGCATTACCATCACTGAATCCCTCACTATCAACACCCTGGGTGTTACCATTGACCAGAAATTGAACTGGACTAGCCATATAAATACTGTGGCTACAAGAGCAGGTCAGAGGCTAGGAGTCATGCGACGAGAAACTCACCTCCTGACTCCCCAAAGCCTGTCCACCATCTACAAGGCACAAGTCAGGAGTGTGATGGAATACTCCCCACTTGCCCGGATGAGTGCAGCTCCCACAACACTCAAGAAGCTGGGCACCATCCAGGACAAAGCAGTTCGCTTGATCCACAAATATTCACTCCCTCCACCACTGACGCACAGTAGCAGCAGTGTACGCCATCTACCAGATGCACTGCAGGAATTCACCAAGGCTCCTTAGACAGCACCTTCCAAACCCACGAGCACTATCACCCAGAAGGACAAGGGACGCAGATAGATGGGAACACCACCACCTAGAAGTTCCCCTTCAAGTCACTCACCATCCTGACTTGGAAATATATCGCCGTTCCTTCACTGTCGCTGGCTCAAAATCCTGGAACACCCTTCCTAACAGCACTGTGGGTTTACCTACACCATATGGCCTGCAGTTCAGGAAGGCAGCTCACCACCACCTTCTCAAGGGCAGCTAAGGATGGGCAATAAATGCTGGCCCAGCCAGTGAAGCCCACATCCTGTGTATGAATAAAAAAAAAAAATCACCCTATTGTTGTCCCCACTTCTCCATCTGCATGATGCAGAGCTATGGACCTAGCTAACACTTGGTGACTCCTGAAATGCCTGTTAAAGGGCAACAACTGTGCGAGATCAGAGGTGTGTGTCAAGGCCCCAGATATGGGGATGCTGCTTTGGACCTAAAGGTCTGACTAGGGTGGTTTGACATTATCCCTGAGCTAGCTCGCTGATGGGCAATGAACATGGTAATCTAATCATGACAATGCCGCCAGTGGTGCCTGGTTTCCATGTGGATATCTGAAGCTGCTTGAATGAAAATGTGGTGGCCTTAAATGGGATCAGAGCGAATTTCCACTACATCTGATGTGTGCTCTTTATAATCAATGAATTAACTAATTTATGCTTAAATGCACTGTCTGCCTTTTCTGGCCCACAGATTCCAAGGTTGGGCTGCACAGGGACTTGGGGTTCCAAATGAAGGCTGGGTCATGCGAGCTTGTCAGTGAGCAGACAATGCTGCTGGTGAAGCTCTCACAGTGCACACACAGGTGACCAGATTTGCAGGCTCGCATACATGACTAAGAGTGACACATCACTGAACCCTAAAGAACGATCTCATGCTGGGAACTCAGTATGATGATGAGGCCAGAACACTAATCTTACATGAGGGATTGCCTGTAGAGAGATGCTGCAGTCCAGATTCAGATCGGATCTCAGACATCAACACAAGAACCAGTGAGTGATTACTGTCCTACTTGAGGCACTTTGCAACACTCCAAGCATACTGGCATGAGTGCACTGAGGTTTTTTGGAAGGCTGCCATAGGCAGTAGAATGGTGGCGAGATGCTTGAAGAGACTGTGCCATGTCTACAGTGTGCAATGAGTTATTATCCCATAACAGAGCAGTCACATGCTCCAGAGGCTGGCAAGCATTCCAAAGATGAAGCCATTGTCATGCAAAATTGTAACTACTCATTCTGAGATTGCTGTCCTTCATTGAGATGCTAAGGATAGGAATGAAGGTGGTTATGTCGAGTTGGCATGGAGGGTGCAGGTGAAAGAGGCTCTTTTGAGCTGAATGTCATCATCGTCCTGGAGACTTGTGGCTAAAAGGATCTCACAAACATGTTTTCCGCATCTGGACTGTGCTATGGCCTCCTCCTCCGCTGCTCCTTCTCTCGATCTGGCAAGTCATTTCCCCCACTTTGTAGCACCAGGCTGTGTAGAGTGCCAGCAAGCCACGATGACACGGAACACCTTCTGGGAAGAGTACTGGAGAGCGCCACCTGACCAGTCCAGACATTGAAAACGCACCTTCAACACGCCAATGCTTTGCTCAATGGTTGCAGAATGAAACCTGTTGTACCTCTCCTTTGAAGCAGTTTGTGGCTGAACAGGCATCATTAGCCAGCCATTTTGTACGTAGCCTTTGTCACCGATGAGGCAACCCTGGACACACTGCGGACCCTCGAAGATCTGCGCCATCTGCAAGCGACTCAAGATGTAAGAGTCATGCGAGCTCCCAAGATATCCTACACAGACCAGCATAATCTGCTACTGGTGGTTAAAGATCAGCTGAACGTTGAAAGTGGAAGCCCTTTGTTGATAAATCTGCCAGGGAGCTCTTAAAGCCACAGGTGTGCAATTGATGGCACTCTGGACCAGTGGGAATCTGGATTTGCTGCAAATCCCACTGCTCTGGCAGCCTGGCTGATTTCGTCCAGGGCGAACTGGGCGTAATTGTGAGCCTTGCTAAATAGGCCTCGGTGACCTCTCGGATTCATTTATGAGTGGAGGCTTGGGATATTCTGCCCAGTAGAGCCCTGGAATGGGCCACTAGCAAAAATGTTCAGTGCAGCCGTCACCTTTAAGCCAATGGCAATGTATGGCCTCCCAGTCCCTTTGGCGTCAGATCCTCCTGAATAACATGGTAGATGTAAGCCACTACATGCTTTGACAAGCAAAGGTGTCTACAGCATTGTCTCATGCTCATACATAGGGATGAGAAGCGTCTTCAGCACACCCTTGGTTGTGCCAAACACGTCCGTGGAATGGATCTGCCAGCCTCAGTTTCTGGGTCTTGATGGGGCCCAGCTGGCCCATATTCTTCAGAGCAAGGTTCTTCTCTTTGCCTTGCCTGATGGCGACGGATTCTTTTTCTCTTCCTCAGTTGCCTGATTGTCAGGAAAAAGGCAGTGTTGCTTGCTCCATCCATTCTCCACTCCTGCTCGTCTCTGCAGAAACATTGAACAGAGACATGGTTGAACATAACCCTGCAATGGTCACCTTCCATTCCCAAGCTAGGAAGTCATTGAGACCCTTGGATTGCCGTCATTCCAGACATTCCATCCTCAGATTATCCCTTGCACTTGTAGCACAGCATTAAGGATTACTGGAAGTGCCCAAACCCCAAACACCCCAGGCATGACAGCACTTTCACAAAGGGGGTTGGATCTGGATTAGTGCAGCCAGGCGCTAGTGGTCTCAGTCAGAAGTCAGGCTGACTCCTTTGGATTAGACTAGAGCCCAATCTTGCACTTAAGTAATGACTGTAATCAGGGAAGCATGTAAACCCTGAAACTGTCAGCTGCGAGATGTAGAGATCTTTGGGGCATTTAGCATATGCACTTTGGCTGTTGCCCCCTTTACAGTTGGATCCTTTTGACCTTTGCACTTTTCTACGAGAGGGACAAATGGTCACTGGACATATCAAAATGTGGCCCTAAGGCGGAATGGATTCTTGCAAGAATACTCATCATGAGTTTTGGTGCCCAAATACTTAAATTGGCGTTTGAGCCTTACTAATGTGTCTCGGTTGTGCCGTGCTCTCCATTTGGTAAAGCGGAAATTAGTAGAGTGCCCCTTTAATCGGCCCAGAAATGCAGTAGTTAACTCATTCCACAAGCCCTCAGACCCCTCCCTCGGCAATTATTTTCATAGCTTATTAATGTTGCTGCTCGGGTTTCATTTAGAGACCAGCTTCCAACACACCCCCACTCTCCCTGTGACCACTGATCCAATCAGGCTTGAAGAGCATCAATTGCTGGCTTCCCTCCCTCTGATCACTCTCCTTCTCTTCCTCTAATCCTGAATCCCATGGTGATTACTGTTGATATCCCTGAACAGTTTAATGTCCTGATGCTCAATGTTGACCTAACCCCTCCCCATCTTGAAGCCAAATGCACAATGATGTACCGAGACATACCCCATGACGAGTGCCCCCAATTCTATTACCTGTTCCTCATCTACAGGCTGAAGATGCCTCCCCTGACTGTGACTGTGCCATCTGCAGCCCAGTAACAAACCACCATTCCCCCAGGACTGACATGCGTAAGGGACTGACCGCGCCCTGATCACCATGCTGGGCATGACTGACACAGGACGGACAGGCCCATCCCCTCCCTGGACTGGGACCAGGGCAGACATACCAAGCACAGCCCCCGAAATAGTTGCAAAAGTGCCCAGGACAGTCTCTGCTTTCAGGCCCCAGCTAATTGCCACCCAACCCACCACCACCCCCCATCATGTATCTCTGTCCACCCCTTCCCCAGTCACCACCCCCAGTCATGTGTCTCTGTCCATCCCTTCCCCAGTCACCCTCCCAGGCATGTGTCTTTGTCCACCCACTCCCCAGTCATCCTTCCCAGTCATGTGTCTCTGTCCACCCCCTCCCCAGTCAAACCCCCCACCCCACCCCCCCAGTCAAGCCTTTGCCTTCCAGCCCTTTCCCTTGCCTCTGACTTCTCTCACCCTCTGCCACCCAACCCACTCCAGACAAGCCTTTATCTTCAGCCCATACCCACCTTGCCTTCCCGCTGGTCTTGCCTGAGCAGCCTTGGCACGAAGTTGGAGCAATCGTTAACGCAGTGCAGTGAAAGGTAGCGCTGCGCACACAAACCTTGAGGTCGCGAGTCAAGAGCAGTTCACCAGGTGCATGTCTGTAATGTCCAGTCATGATTCATGCAGGTCTAACTAGCCACCAGCATAGCCATTTGATCTGGAGTGGGGGTGTGATTCGGGCAAGCTGGATTTTTAATGCGCATTCATGATATTCAAATGCATGTAAATGTGGCTCCTGTCATGGGAAGGTGGGCTACCCGAACTGCTATAAAAGCCATAAGCGGAAAATTACAAACAATGTTTAAGCTGGCAGGAAGATGACTTATGGCCGCAATCCGAATTTTCCCGTCCCACCCGCCGCTATGCCTGCCACTTGCGGGACCAGAAAATCCCACCCGACCACCAATGCATCTACAGCCACCTCCTTCAACACTCTGGGATCATCAGGTCAAGATATAACGACTTTGTATAAGTAAGACATCGTGAAAAACTAGCAACTATCAACAAGTCCTATTTATGAGGAAGATTCTCCATCTACTATCTATACTACCTATGATATAATATATTAAAAAATTAAGATCAGCATAGAAACATAGAAAATAGGAGCAGGAGTAGGCCATTCGGCCCGTTGAGCCTGCTCCGCCATTCATTACGATCATGGCTGATCATCCAACTCAATAGCCTGCTCCGGCTTTCTCCCCATATCCTTTGATCCCTTTCGCCCCAAGAGCTATATCTAACTCCTTCTTGAAAACATACAATATTTTGGCCTCAATTACTTTCTGTGGCAGTGAATTCCACAGGCTCACCACTCTCTGGGTGAAGAAATTTCTCCTCATCTCAGTCTTAAATGGTCTACCTCGTATCCTCAGACTGTGACCCTTGGTGCTAGACTTCCCCATCATCGGGAGGAACATCCTTCCTGCATCTACCCTGTCTAATCCTGTTAGGATTTTATAGGTTTTTTCTGAACTCCAGCGAATATAATCGTAACCGACTCAAATCTTTCCTCATATGTCAGTCCAGCCATCCCAGAAATCAGCCTGATAAACCTTCGCTGCACTCCCTCTATAACAAGAACTTCCTTCCTCAGATGAGGAGACCAAAATTGCACAGAATATTCCAGGTGTGGTCTCACCAAGGCCCTGTATAATTACAGCAGGACATCACTGCTCCTGTCCTTGAATCTTCTTTGAATCCTCTCGCTATGAAGGCCAACATAACATTTGCCTTCTTTACTGCCTGCTGCACCTGCATGCTTACCTTCAGCGACTGGTGTACAAGGACACCCAGGTCTCGTTGCACATTCCCCTCTCTCAATTTATAGCCATTCAGATAATAATCTACCTTCCTGTTTTTGCTACCAAAGTGGATAACCTCACATTTATCCACATTATTCTGCATCTGCCATGCATTTGCCCACTCACCCAACTTGCCCAAATCACATTGAAGCATCTCTGCATCATCCTCACAGCTCACCCCCTCACCCAGCTTTGTGTCCTCTGCAAATTTGGAGATATTACATTTAGTTCCCTCATTTAAATCATTAATATATATTGTGAATAGCTGGGATCGCAGCACCGATCCCTGCGGTACCCCACTAGTCACTGCCTGCCATTTGGAAAAAGACCTGTTTATTCCTACTCTTGTTTCTTGTCTGCCAACCAGACTATCCATCTCAATACACTACCCCCAATCCCATACGCTTTAATTTTACATGCCAATCTCTTATGTGGGACTTTGTTGAAAGCCTTCTGAAAGTCCAAATAAACCACATCCATTGGCTCCCCATCATCAACTCTACTAGTTACATTCTCGAAAAATTCCAGAAGATTTGTCAAGCGTGATTTCCCTTTCATAAATCCATACTGACTGTCTGATTCTGCCACTGTTTTCCAAGTACTCAGCTATTAAATCTTTTATAACGGGTTCTAGAATTTTCCCCACTACCGATGTCAGGCCTATAATTCCTTGTTTTCTCTCTACCTCCCTTTTTAAATAGTGGGGTTACATTAGCTACCCTCCAATCTGTAGGAACTGTTTCAGAGTCTATGGAATCTCAGAAGCTAACCACCAATGCATCCACAATGCAGGACTGTAACTCCTTGGTTATGGAATTGGTGCAGCAGCAGTTCAATGAGCTGATGAGGCCAGGAAAGGTTAGCATATCTAAATCCAGATCCTACACTGAATCCCAGCTACTTTGTCTTGTCAGCCCTACTCCATTCACACCACTCTTCACCCTTACAAAAATTATTCCCAAACTGGAATCTTGTCATGTTGAGAAGTAGAGAGGAGGGAATTCCAGAGCTTAGGTCTGAACTAGCTGAAGAAATGGCCACCAGTGTGGAGCAATTAAAATCAGGGCTTCTCAAAAGGCCAGAATTAGGGCCGTGTTGATTGGGGAAGCACAGACTGCTTTGCGAACTGAGTGTTAAAATGGGAATTCAATGCAATTGGAATCTCTCTGGTAATTATGTCTCGAGCTGTAATTTAGATTAACAATTAGAATCTGATTTAGAACTTCAAAACTGCAAAAGAAACTACAAGCTAGTTAAAATGCTGGCAGTGGAAGTTAATTGCTGATCAAATGAAAATGGTTGCATTAGTAAGTGTTAATTAGTGTAGCAGGTTTTGCAGTTGTAATGTAGATGTGAGTCAGAAGCTCTCTATATAAATTGCCAATGGTTGTTACCACATAGAGTGGGAAAGTACAGAGTACTTAATGAACCAAGTGCTAAACTGGGATATTCACTGCGTACATTCAATGTGAGCGAACTGGGAACTTCATGATCATGGTCTCTCCCCTGCCAGGTAAGTTGGTGCAACTGGAAATTTTGTACAGAGGCGAAAAGCTTTATGCTTCTTTCTAGTAGGCGGTGAGAGTTCTTCTTTTGCCTCCAAGCTTGAAGTCTGACAGTTTTGAGACAGTGAAGGGTTAAGTAAGGTAAAGCTGAGCATTGCCAGTGTATGTGTGGAAACTGACATTATGTTTTTGAATGATATTGCCAAGGGGCAGTATGTATATAAGCAGTTAGAATCGGCCAGGGATTTATCATTTGGGGACACTAGAGATAATTGAGAGAGAATGGGGAGAGAAGCCATTGATGGCGATTTTCTGGTTAAAATTAGATGGATAAAAATGGAAGAAGGCAACCGTAGTCCCACCCACCTGGACGAGAGTATGTAAGTGTTTGAAGAGGATGGTGTGATCAACAAAGTCAAGTATGAAAAGGATCTTTTGTTCATTACCTTTTACTTAATGATTTTCGAAATGATTCTGCCTTTTGAATCTTGCCTTCATTTCGTATCATCTTAGCTTGATCTTTTGCCTGTCATATACAATAGTAAACAGTTTCATTTCTAAAGCAGCTTTATTTATGTATGTAGATATGTGAATATAAATAGGTACAGTATAAAATGGACATTGAACTGGACAATCATTTGAATTATGTGTTTAGGTAAGCATAAAAGTTAAAAATGAAAAATGATTTTGTAATTGTAAACTCTCAGGTCAGGACTTTCCTTCTTGGGGCAGGAAACAAGACTTCAGGACTGTTTCTGGGGGATAAGCAGTCACGGTCCTCGATGTCTTCATCCAAGAGAATGAGGATGAAGGTATCGAACTCGGGGAGAGAGACTGCGAGGTTCTTAAGCAAATTGATAAAGGGAGTGACAAGGTATTGGAGGTGTTGGCAGGCTTAAAAGTGGACAAATCTCCAGGTCTGGATGATTTGTGTCCCAGGCTGCTGAGGGAGGCAAGGGAGGAGATCGCAGGGGCTCTCACCCAAATTTTTAATTACTCTCTGGCCATAGGGGAGGTGCCAGAGGACTGGAGAACAGCTAACGTGGTTCCGCTATTTAAGAAAGGTTGTAGAGATAAGCCAGGGAACTACAGGCCAGTGAGTCTCACGTCAGTGGTAGGGAAACTATTGGAGAAAATTCTGAAGGAGAGAATCTATCTCCACTTGGAGAGGCAAGGTTTGATCAGGGAAAGTCAGCATGGCTTTGTCAGAGGGAGGTCATGCCTAACAAAGTTGATTGAAACTTTTGAGGAGGTGACCAGGTTTGTAGGTGAGGGTAGTGCAGTTGATGTAGTCTATATGGATTTCAGCAAAGCCTTTGACAAGGTCCCACATGGGAGACTTATAAAGAAGGCAAATACACATGGGATACAGGGTAATTTGATAAGGTGGATTCAAAATTGGCTTAGTTGTGGGAGACAGAGGGTGATGACAGAAGGATGCTTTAGTGACTGGAAGCCAGTGTCCAGTGGCGTACCACAGGTATCTGCGCTCGGTCCCCTATTATTTGTCATTTATATAAATGACATAGATGACTAAGTGGGGGGGTAGGATTAGTAAGTTTGCGGATGATACAAAGATTGGCCGGGTGGTTAATAGTGATGTTGAGTGTCTTGGGCTACAGGAAGATATAGATGGGATAGTCAAATGGGCAGATATGTGGCAGATGGAATTTAAACCTGAAAAGTGTGAAGTGATATACTTTGGAAGGAGTAATTTGACAAGGAAGTGTTCAATGAACGGTATGACGCTAGGAAGTTCTGAGGAACTTGGTGTGTGTGTCCATAGATCTCTGTAGGTGGAGGAGCATGTTAGTGGGGCAGTGAAAAAGGCAGATGGGACATTTACCTTTATCAATCGAGGCATAGATTAGAAAAGTAGGGAGGTCATGTTGGAGTTGTATAGAACCTTGGTGAGGCCACAGCTGGAGTACTGTGTACAGTTCTGTTCGTCACATTATAGGAAGGATGTGATTGCACTGGAGGGGGTGCAGAGGAGATTCACCAGGATGTTGCCTGGGATGAAACATTTAAGCTATGAAGAGAGGTTGGGTAGACTTGGGTTGTTTTCGTTGGAGCAGAGAAGACTGAGGGGCGACCTGATCAAGGTGTACAAGATTATATATACCACAAACAGCAAGGGACCCAACACCGATCCCTGTGGAACCCCACTGGACACAGGCATCCAGTCACAAAAACACCCCTCGACCATCACCCTCTGCTTCCTGCCACTCAGCCAATTCTGGATCCAATTTGCCAAATTGCCTTCGATCCCATGGGCTCTTACCTTCATTGTCAGTCTCCCATGCAGGACCTTATCAAAAGCCTCTTCTTGTACCTACATTCTAACATTTCTTGATTCATGTACAAGGACACCCTCTGTACCACAGCATTCTGAAGTCTCTCTCCACTTAAATAATATTCTGCTTTACTATTCTTCCTGCCAAAATGGACAATCTCACATTTTTCCACATTATACTCCATCTGCCAAATTTTTGCCTACTCACTTAATCTATACCTCCCTTTGTAGACTCTATGTATCTTCTTCACCACTTGCTTTCCTACCTTTCTTTGTAGTGTCTGCAAATTTGGCTACAATACACTCGGTCTCTTCATATAAGTCATTAATTTAATTGAAAGTGGTAAAAATATGATTGGAAGTAATTCATAAGGTATCACTGCAATTTTAAAGGCATAGCATTTGAAAGTAATTACCTTGGGTTTTAAAGAATTCTTCTGTAAAGGCTCTCTTGTGACATGATCAGTGGCACATTGCACCATGCATTGGTTGGGTTTAAAATATGAAGTTTGCCAGCTATCTGCAGCAGCTCCTTTCTGTGAGAATGTCTCTGTTCTTTTTGTGTTCATTTCATCTATTGTGTTCTCTTCATTATTATCTTGAACTAGCTCCTTCAGAGTGGGTAATTTCTTTTCACTGCTTTTACTATTGGTGCCACTGTCTGAGAGATCTGAATCAAACAAAATAATGATAAAATTACCCAAAGTTTAATAAATATATCAGTTAGGTATTGGTAGAAGATTTGTTTTGTATCTTACTCGCAGCACATAACTTTAACAAAACTTTAAGAGCATTAAGTGGAAGTTTGTGTAATTGATGCTTATTCTAAAAGCACCCTTGTAATGTATGGAATTGCTCATGTCCTTGTAAGGTAGCAGACTGGAACTTTCAATTTAGAGTTTTCTTTGTTGCAATTCAGTACCTAAAAATTAGCACCATTAAATATGCAACTATTAAATTTATTATCTGTCAAGAGTTAAATGTGCATTTACGGGAATACTTTCATTTTGAAGCTTTCAAGGCTTTTTTAAATTCATTCATGGGATGTGGTCAGATCATTGATCAGATCATTTCACACTATATATCATGCAAACTCATGAACGGGCCCAAGGCAGTCACTTTCGGCCCTGAAAAGTGCCCGGCCTACCTCAGGTTACCCTGGAAGGGCAAGGTATCTCAAAAATTTGAGCAACAGGTGAAGCTAGGTGTTTCATGTTGCTAATATTCAGGAGCAACACAAGTGGTAATCGCCACTAACAGGATATAGCCATCACGCCAAAAAGACATTCTGCCTATCACACAAATGTGTAATGTGGTGTGAGTTTCATGTTAATGGCTAGGCCAGTATTTATTGCCCATCCCTAATTGCCCTCGAGAAGGTGATGGCGAGCTGCCTTCTTGAACCGCTGCAGACCATGCACAAGAGTGACATCACAAGACAGTGCGAGAGAGCGTTGGAAAGATCAGAACCAGCGCGAGTGCGGGGAAGCTTCAAAAAGTGATGTCAGCACAAAGGTGAGAGCTGATTGGTGAGTAGTGGGTAAGTGTTTTTCTCCATCTAAATAGATTAAGCTAAGGAAAGCTAAGAGTTCTAGTTTTTATTTAAAGTACATAAATAATTTAACATTTTATTTTACTGTATTTAACTTAAAGTAAGAGTTTTTTTTTCAACTAGAGGCATGGCAGGGCAGCTACGTCCCATGTTATGTACTGCCTGCAACATCTGAGAAGTCCTAGACGTTCCTTGCACTCTGACGTGTGCAGGAAATGCCACCAGCTGCAGCTACTTGAGGTAAAAATAATAGTGTAGTAATAGTGGGGGATTTCAACTTCCCCAACATCAACTGAGTTAGTCATAGTGTGATAGGTTTAGAGGGAGCTGAATTCTTAAAATTCAGGAGAGCTTTTTAAACCAGTGCACAGAAGGTCCTACAAGAGAGGGGGTGGTCCTGGGCTTAATTTTAGGGAATGAAGCCGGGCAAATGGTAGAGGTATCAGTGGGGGAGCATTTTGCAGACAGTGATCATAACTCCGTTAGATTCAAGGTTGTTATGGAAAAGGACAAGAATGGGCCAGAAATCAGAGTTCTAAATTGGGGGAAGGATGATTTTAATGAGATTAAATATGATTTGGCCAGTGTGGACGGGGAGCACCTACTTATAGGTAAATCTGCATCAGAGCAGTGGGACTCATTCAAGAAGGAAATAGGAACAGTACAGGGTCAACATATTCCAGTAAAAATAAAGGGTGGGACCAACAAATCCAGGGAACTCTGGATGTCAAGGGATATACAGGATTGGATAAAAAGAAAAAGGGAGGCTTATGGCAGATACTGAGGGCTCAAAACAGCGGAAGCCCTCGAGGAGTATAGAATGTGTAGTGGGGAACTTTAAAAGGAAATGAGGAGAGCAAAAAGGGGGCATGAAAAACATTGGCAGGTAAAATAAAGGAAAATCCAAAGTTATTTTACAAGTACATTAAGAGTAAGAGGATAACTAGGTAAAGAGAAGGGCCCATAAAGGACCGTAGTGGTAATGTGTGTGTGGAGCCAGAAGATGTAGGTAGGGTTCTAAATGAATACTTTGTGTCGGTGTTCACAAGTGAGAGGGACGACGTGAGTATGGAAATCAGGCAGAAGGACTGATATATTTGAAGAAATTAACATAGAAAGGGAGGAGGTTCTAAGTGGTCTGGCAGGCTTAAAAGTTGATAAATCTCCAGGCCTGGATGAAATGTATCCCAGGCTGTTGAGTGAGGCAAGGGAGGAGGTAGCAGGGGTGCTGGCAATAATTTTCAATACCTCTCTGGCCACAGGAGAGGTGCCAGAAGACTGGAGGACAGCCAATGTGGTACCGTTATTCAAGAAGGGAGGTAGGGATAAACCAGGGAACTACAGGCTAGTCAGTGGTGGGAAAACTATTGGAAGCAATTCTGAGGGACAGAATTAATCTACACTTGGAGAGGCAGGGATTAATCAAGGACAGTCAGCATGGTTTTGTTAAGGGGAGGTCATGTATAACCAATTTGATTGAATTTTTCGAAGAGGTGGCCAGGTGTGTAGATGAGGGCAATGCATTTGATGTAGTCTACTTGGACTTCAGTAAGGCTTTTGATAAGATCCCGCATGGGAGACTGATAACGAAGCTAAGAGCCCATGGGATCGAAGGCAATTTGGCAAATTGGATTCAGAATTGGCTGAGTGGCAGGAAGCATAGGGTGATGGTCAAGGGATGTTTTTGTGACTGGATGCCTGTGTCCAGAAGGGTTCCACAGGGATCGATGTTGGGTCTCTTGCTGTCTGTGGTATATATAAACGATTTAGACTTGAATGTAGGAGGGTTGGTCAGTAAGTTCATGGATGACACGAAAATTGGTGGGGTGGTAAACAGTGAGAAGAATAACCTTAGATTACAGGAGGATATAGACAGGCTGGTCAAATGGGCTGATCAGTGGCAAATGGAATTTGGTAGATAAGGTGGTTAAGAAGGCGTATGGGATACTTGCCTTAATTAGCCGAAGCATAGAATTTAAGAGCTGGCAGGTTATGCTGGAACTGTATAAAACGTTGGTTAGGCCACAGCTAGAGTATTGTATGCAGTTTTGGAGTCCGCATTATAGGAAGGATGTGATTGCACTAGAGAGAGTGCAGAGGAGATTTACCAGGATGTTGCCTGGGCTGGAGAGTTTTAGTTATGAGGAGAGATTGGATAGTCTGGGGTTATTTTCCCTGGAGCAGAGGAGATTGAGTGGGGACATGATTGAGGTATATAAAATTATTAGGGGCATAGATAGGGTAGACAGGAAGGAACTTTTCCCCTTGGTAGGGGGATCAATAACCAGGGGCATAGATTTAAGGTAAGGGGCAGGAGTTTTAGAGGGGGCCTGAGGAAGAATTTTTTTCACCCAGAGGGTAGTGGGAATCTTTCAGGAACTCACTGCCTGAAAGGGTGGTAGAGGCAAAAACCCTAATAACATTTAAGAAATATTGGATGTGCACTTGCATACAAGGCTATGGGCCTAGTGCTGGAAAATGGGATTAGAATAGTTAGGTACTTGTTTGACTGGTGCAGACTTGCTGGGCCGAAGGACCTTTTTCTGTGCTGTAGACCTCTATGACTCTACAAATAATGGTCACTTCAGATCCTTGTAAATGTATTAATCAATGTCAAATTTTAAAATTTGGAATCAATCAACTTTTAGTCTCTGCAGGAAATATAAGACAAATTTCTTCAAAGTGGAATACTTCACAAGAATACCAATATAGGGGGAAAGCTGCCGTGTGACATATATGACAGGGTTCATCCTCACAGCTCGCTGCGACCGCATATCTATGGGCTGCCCAAGACACAAAAAAGTGATGTCCCCTTATGCCCTATCTTATCTATGACCGGTTCTGCACAACATGAATTGGCCAAATGGTTCGACGAAGTTTTCCAAATACATGGTGAAGGGTTCCTTCACATTTGTAAAGGCCATTGAGGATTGCTAATTTGACATTGCTAGCCTATTCTGCAATGTTCCACTTAAGGAGGCCATAGGTATTTGTGCTGCAGCACAATATCATGGTGATCTAGACCCGCCACCATTGCATGAATCAGTATTCATTGAACTTATGAACTTTGCAACTTGTGCAGTTGAGTTCAGTTTTAGTGACACCATTTTGCCCAAATAGATGGTGTTTCCAAGGAATCCCCTCTAGGCCCAGCTTTCACAAACATCTTTGTTAGGTTCTATGAAAAACTTGTATTCAATGGAATTACACCTAACCTCCTACCCCTCGCATATTTCTGATATGTGGATGATATATTCGCAATACTTAAATCCGCAGCTGCATGTAATAATTTCCTTACATGTCTTAATGGGCTCTATCCTGAGCTCAAATTCACCTTTGAAATGGAGCAGTCCATTGATCTAGTAGTTGAGAAATCTGCCAGGGAGTTCTCTACCACGGTCTACCAGAAGCCTACCTTCACTGGTCAATATATGTGTTGGGATTCTTACGTTTCCACACACTTTAAGATTGGTCTTCTCAGCAACCTTGTAAATAGGGCCCGAGCCATTTGCTCACCATGCAAGCTTGACACTGAAATAGGGTGCATCAAAGGCATCCTGCAGGATAATGGCTACCCTGATCAGATCATTTCGCACCGTATATCACGCAAACTCATGATCAGGCCCAACGCCATCACTTTCGGCCCTAAGAAGTGCCCAGTCTATCTCAGATTACCCTGAAAGGGCAAGGTATCTCAAAAATTTGAGCAACAGGTGAAGCTAGCTGTTTCACGTTACTATTCAGAAGCAACATGAGTGATATTCGCCACCAACAGGATGCTGCCGTCAAGCCAAAAAGACGTTCTGCCTATCACACAAATGTGTAATGTGGTATATGAATTTCAGTGCCAGTGTGGTGCTAGGTATGTAGGCCGTATGTCACAAGGACTGGTGGATCATATCAAACAACACGTCCCAGCCGCTGTTCGCAACGGGCAAGGTACAGACTACACCCAAACAGCTCGTGCTTGCAAAACTCAAAACAGTGTTCAACATTAGATGTGATTCCGCGACTGGACAACATTTGCTTAAATGACCCTCAATGTGCTAAGAATTACACTGGCAACCAATTTAAAATTGTCAGTTGGACTCGCATTTGCGTGCCCTGGAAGTTCCATATATTAATATACATTTCTTGGCCGATAGAAAGGAAATGTACACACATAGCACCTATTTCAGCTAAACAAAATAAGTGACAGCCATTTGTTGACTCATTCCTTAGGGCAATGCCTAGACCAATCAAGGTCAAGCAGCCTGGTTTAATTTTCAAGCAATGATTAGCAGTTAACTGTCAGTCACCACCAATTGGTGCATTCTCCATGGCAACATCTCTGCCAGCCTACCTACCAACTAATCAGCACTCTCTTCTCATACAGTATAAATTGTTGTTTTCCCTTTATATTGGTATTCTTGCGAAGTGTCCTGATGTTACCTCCTACACTAGGAGCTTTTATTTTTCGCAATGACCTTTGTTGTGGCACCTTATCAAATGCTTTCTGGAAATCTAAGTACAATACATCCACAGCATATGTTAGTTCTTCAAAGAACTCAAATAAATTGTTTAAACATGATTTCCCTTTCACAGAACCATGCTGACTGGCTGATTATGGTGAATTTTTCCAAGGGCCCTGCTATAACGTCTTTAATAATAGCTTCATTTTGCCTATGACAGATGTAACCCAACTGGCTTGTTATCCAGTGACCCTTACTAAGGGTGGGCATGTATGAATGTCAGATAACTGGTTTGGCTGCAATGTCCTGGGCTGAATAATCCACTGCACTTGTTTTCTGGGCTCAGAAATGAAGAAATATGCTTTGGTTGAGGAACTAAAAGGTTACTGGCATTCTTTTTTTAAAAACTGTGTTACTATTTTCTAACTCCTTTCTAAGATATACGTTGAATACACTAGGTTAGATTAAAGATAAAGGAAGGAGTTAGTCGAGATTTAGAAAGATAACTTCAATTTAATTTTTTAAAAGATATGTCAAAGTTGGAAAATAGGTAAATTAATACAATGATATGTAGCATGATCTCACCAAAGTCATCAAGATCACTGAAGTAATTTTCTTCCACAGTGGTTTGCTTTGCCACCCTGGTAACAACTGCCCTGTGTAATTCATCCTGAATTGAAAATAAAATGCAAAGGAATATCATTTTTTTCTGTGAGTACATAGATTTATCAAATTTGCAAACAAAAAAGTTCTTTCTTTTTTGTGGTTGGAGAGGGTGGTGAATATAATCTCATTTCA
Organism: Cetorhinus maximus; assembly: GCF_964194155.1. Taxonomy (NCBI): domain Eukaryota; kingdom Metazoa; phylum Chordata; class Chondrichthyes; order Lamniformes; family Cetorhinidae; genus Cetorhinus; species Cetorhinus maximus. The sequence goes on along the minus strand of NC_135879.1, from coordinate 49,105,811 downwards.
AGATACCAAAAAGTAGCATTGACTATTACGATGTTCAAAATTCCTACTATTACAGAAAAAGAAAATATGCGCCTCAGACTCTACTTCGACAATTAAATAAAAACAATACATAAATACTTTTCTAGGACAGTAGTACGTTACAAGGGGTCAATGCTCATTTTAATTTTCTAAAGCTCACATGCTCTGTGCAAGAGGATGAAAAGTGATAATTCATTGTCCAAAAGTGGTCAAGTATTTTGCTGGTGGGTTTAGTACAAACTGATTTCGGTCTTACTCCCTGAACAACCTCATAAGAGTTATGATAGATCATAGACATTAGTCAACCTAACCTTGAAAATAGTTGGCCAAAATCCATTAACTACTAATTATAAGTTCATGATACCTGACTACATGGAGTGAAAAATATCATCAGGTCTGGGATTTCTACGTAAAAACAAACAAAAGATTCAAAAGAAATTCAAAGGACAAATGTTTCAGTGTCAGATTCATACTTGCAGTTCTGTTTGTTGGCAAATTGCATGAATCCCAAAGCTAACAATGCAGTATTAAAGAAAATGAAAAGAAAAAATAAGAAACAGACTAGATATTTGCTTTTGATGGTAATTCAAATAGACAGATTAAAATCTTTGCTCTTATTTTACTTACTGCCTGATTCCTGTGACATTGCTCACCAATGGTCGAGGATCCAGAATATTGTTATGACGTTTAGCTGATAAAATTGACTATCTCTTCGAAGTCCTCAAGGAGGCTCACTGTGTGGAAAGTGGCAGAATAGTTGCTTTCTGAGATTATGTGGGAACTAATATTCTATTCGGTTGGAGGTTTCTCTAAATTGATTCCTCTCCTTTGGGAGAAGCAAATCTTCTGAAGAGCAGAGGGAAAATGGGCAGGTTTATCAGCTAATTTTCATAATAAATGGAAGTATATAGTTGCACCTACCTTGGGCTAACATTAGGCTACAAATTGATGATCTGAACGTGGGTATAGGGCATAATTGCAAAGTTTGCAGATGATACTAAACTTGGAAATGGTATAAGAAGTGAAGGGAATAGCAGCAGACCTAAAAGACTGGTGAATTGGCAGATGGGGAGATGGTGGTGTAATGGTTATGTCATTAGACTAATAATCGAGAGGCCTAGGCTAATACAAATTCCACAACAGCAGCTGGTGAAATTTAGGTTCAATTCATAAATTAAATTAGTTAATAATTTGGAATTGAAAGCTAATCAATTGTCATGTCATGCTCAGGACAACCATTAGGATATTGGATATCACAGACTATAAGGTTATACTTTGTCAAAGTACCCACAAAAGCTGTTAAAATGGCTACAATCATGTGACTCTGGACATTTAAACCGTGAACAGTATTTGATTCTATGGCCAATATTTAGTTAAACATAGACCTCAATGTTTAGGGTACTTCAAAGCCACCTGCAAAGTTTACAAATCTCATTGTTTAAGGATGAACCGGCGTTTGAGGACTATGGAACTGTTTGCCTCGAGTGTCATACTGAACAAATATTTGGAATATTTGAGCTCAAACTGAATCAGAGATAAGAGTGAATGGCCACTATATCGTGGTGGTCTGAACCTCAGAAATGTTAACCCCATAGTCATGTGACTGAAACTTGCAGGGACTGCAGTATAATACAAACTATACAAAGCAAACCTGGAAGAAAAAAAATCTGAAGCACCAGAAACATCTGAACTCAGTCTTCTAACGCAGCTGAAGTTCTATACTTCAAAGTTCACCTGAGAATTAATCTGGCTATTCATCTATAAGAGGCTTCACAGATTCATGAGAATCCTTTGCTTCTAAAAGACTTTCACTCCAAATAAAGTATCAACTCAACTATAAAGGCACCAGGCCTCTACCCACATAGTGTTAAATTCAAGTTTTATAATAAAAGCTTTATATTCATCCTTATCTAATCTTTGCATGTGAGATTGAGCGAGTGAGACGAATAATTGAGATGTCTCACGTTAAACATCCAGGGCAAGTGTGTGGTAATAAATAACCTTTATTTTTAAAATCACCAAAAAGCCTCCTGCAGGAATTTATTTTAAATAAGGAAAAATCACTGAGGGCAAGGAAATACACACACTTACACACAAAACAAACATCCTGATTACGGACTTGAACTGATCTCCCCGTGCATTACCAAGCTTCGCTCAGTCACTGAGCTAGAGGCAAAACTGCAGACACTGCGATGCATCAAAGGGAGAAAGTTACCTGGGCACTTTGTGCCAGGAGGCAGTCATACATACCCTTTAGGATAGGGTCTTCTGATTTGGTTAGTGGTCAGGGACAGGAGGGTGTGACTGTGAGTGAGGCAGGTATGGGGACCCAGAAGGTAGAAGTGGAGGAGCCTCAGCCTTTGTGATTGTCCAACAGGTTTAAGGTTCTTGCAGCCTGTATGGATAAAAGCGGTGGCTGCAGAGTGGATAAGCAAACTGACCATGGCACTGTGGTACAGGAAGCCATTCAAGCGAGAGTAATTAATAGGAATGTAATGGTACTCGGGGACAGTATAGTCAGGTGAATAGACACAGTTCTCTGCAGCCAAGAGCAGGAGTCCAGACGACTGTGTTGCCTGCCCGGTGCCAGGGTTCAGGGCATCCGTTCTGGGCTGGAGAGGAACTTGCAGTGAGACGGGGAGGATCTAGTGGTAGTGGTCTAGGTAGGTAGGTGACAAAGGAAACTAGGAAAAGGGTTCTGCTGAGGGGGTATGAGCAGCTAGGGACTAAATTAAAAAGCAGAACCTCAAAAGTAGTAATCTCTGGATTACAATCTGAGCCACAAGCAAATTCGTGTAGGGTAAATCAGATTAGAGAGTTAAATGCGTGGCTCAAAGATTTGTGGGGGAGAAATGGGTTCTGATTTATGAGGCACTGGCACCAGTACTGAAGAAAGTGGGAGCTGTACCACTGGGATCTGAACTGTGCTAGGACAGGTGTTCTTGTAAATTGTATAACTAGGACGGTAGAGAGGGCTTTAAACTGAATAGTTGGGACAAGGGATCAAGTTTGGGAAGATGTGATAAATTAAATAGAGAAGACAAGGCAAGAGAGCAAGATAGGAAATTATTCCAATGATGATCAGAGCATGGCAGAAAGGGCTAGAGAGCACCAGCAAACAGGCGAGAGATTATAAAGTTCTCTGTATCTAAATGCATGTGGCACTCGTAACCAAACAAATGAATTGACAGCACAAATAGAAATAAGTATGTATGATCAGATAGTCATTAGAGACATGTGTTATGGACAGGAGGGGGTTTAATTTAAACAGCCCTGATTTCTCCTATCTCTGCCTGTCCGTAAACAGGAAGGTGTTTTGATTTTTTGATTTCCCCCTTTATTAGTGGTGGCGTGTTTTCCACAACCCTTCAGTTTGGAGTAATCCAATCCTCTATTAATAACTTGAGATAATGTAAAATAAGAGAGGTAGTTATTTTACACACATCCAGGGAGAAAGTTACCTTGGCACTTTGTACCAGGAGGCAGTCATACATGCCCTTTAGGATAGGGTCTTCTGATTTAGCCATGGCCAGGAGGATGTGACTACAGGAAGGGGGTTTGCAATACCTGCCCCTTTTAGCAATCATACAATAAAAGAGAGATAAGGGAAAGAAAGGTGTTCAGGGAAAGGACCACGGTAAAAGAAAGAATTATGGTTTCACATGAGTCCAGAGTCCAGAATCAAAAAGCCCAATGGTGCATTCCTTCAGGGGTTAGTAGGCTGAAACTGTTGCAGGCTAATCTGCTTTTCCAGAAGCGCTGACTTCCACAATGGAAGAAGACACGTAGAGATGAATTAGTTTTCTAGGCACAGATACAGAAGTTCAGATGTTCCAATAGTACAGTGTAGACGAAAGCCAGGTAATTAAAAACCTGGACAGAGCCCTGGTTCTGTTGTTGTTCTGTTGGTGGAAGATGGCAGGCAGAGGCAGGCTGCTAGCCTGGAGTCCTGGTTCCCTTTTGAGGTTAAATAGTGAATGAAGATGGAATTTGAAAGCTGTATAATTTGAACAGCTCATATCTTGGTCATGCGACAGGGTGGTTTTAAGTCAAGCCATTCAGCTAATGAGGCCGCTTGTTAAAACCTGTTATGTTTTGAGCAGGTAACTGTAGAACCATTAGCACAATGCTGGAGATGAGGAGTCACAATTAGCTCTGCCTTTGTCCATAGCTGGCTGGTGTCTACTATCCCTTGTGTTGGCTTGGCTGGAATGTTTATACACTGCAAGGAGTGTTACATTCCAGGGGTTTGGTGTGTTAGCCTTTGTCCATTTTCAAACTGCTCAGAAACTTCCAGAACTACCATCATGTGGTCAGTGGCAGCCATTTAATCAGTCCAGCCATTTGTCCATTTTAAGAAAAACAGAATTTAAACAAGAGAATAAGGAAGAGAAACAAATATCTTTTAGTTCGTTTTTCTTCGCGCTGTCTTAGTGGGACACAAGGCTGCAGGATGACAAAGACAAGGGCCAGAATATTCAATGGTACATGACATCTGGTAAGGACAGAAAGCTAGGAAAAGTTGGAGGGGTAGCCCTGTTACTTAAGGATGACATTGGTACAAGAGAGAGAAGACCTTAGCTCTGGAGATCAAAACGTAGAGTCAATTTGGGTAGAAATAAGAAATAACAAAGGTAAGAAGTCACTCGTGTGAGTAGTTTATAAGCCCCCTTACAGTAATTATACTGTAGGACAGGGTATACAGATAGAAATAATGGGAGCTTGTGAGAAAGGTACGGCAATAGTCATGGGTGATTTTGATCTATCACAGCATCACAGTGACTTTACAGTGCAGAAGGAGGCCATTCGGCCCATCGAGTCTGCACTGGCTCTCTGAAAGAGCATTCCACCTAGTTCTACTCCCCTGCCCGATCCTCGTAACTACCAATTCCCTTTTGAATACCTCAAGCGAACATGCCTCCACCACCCTTTAAGGAAGTTTGTTCCAGACTCCAATCACCCTCTGGGTGAAAATAAAAAATCCTCACATCATATTTAGCTCTTTTGCCAAAAATTTTGAATCTGTGCCCTCTAGTTTCTCACTATTTACCCTGTCTATACCCCTCAGGGTCTTGAATATGTTCATCAAATCTCCTCGAAGCCTTCTTTTCTCCAAGGAAAAGGGTCCCAACCTCTCCAATCTATCTTCATAACTACAGTTATCCCTGGAATCATTCTTGTGAATCTCCTCTGTCCTCTCTCCAATGCCTTCACATCCTTCCTCAAGTATGGCACCCAGAACTGGATGCAGTAGTCCAGGTGAGGCCTAACTAGTGTCTTATACAAGTTCAATACAACCTCCTTACTCTTGTACTCAATGCTTCTATTAATAAAGCCTAAGGTACTATATGCTTTATTAACTGCTCTCTCAATATGCCCTGCCATCTTCACTGACCTATGTACATATACACCGAGGTCCCTCTGTTCCTGCACCTCCTTTAGAGTCTCTCCCTTTATTTTACACTGTCTCACCATATTTTTCCTGCCAAAATGAATCACCTCACACTTCTCTGCTTTGAACTCCATCTGCCACTTGTCTGTCCAATCCACCAACATGTCTATATCCTTTTGAAGTTCAAGATTATAAAAAATACAGTTGACAACATTTCCAATCTTATCATCTGCAAATTTTGAAATCATGCCCTGCATACCCAGGTCATTAATATATATCAGGAAGAGCAAGGGTCCCAATACTGACCCCTACAAACCTTCCTCTAATCTGAAAAGCAACCATTTATCACTACTCTAATTTTCCTGTCACTCAGCCAATTACTTATCCATGTGTTTACTTTCCATTTTATTCCATGACCGAGAATTTTGCTCACAAGTCTGTTGTGTGGCACTGTAACAAATGCCTTTTGAAAGGCATTTTGATGCACCACATCAACAGCGTTTCCCTTATCAAACTTGTCTGTTATCTCCTTTTGACATTTCGAGTCCGTATGACCCTTCATCAGAACTAAGACATATAGAAATGAGATGAAATATAAGCTGGTAGAAGGGGGTGGGACAGGAGAGCTTGGATGGGGGCCAGTGATAGGTGGAGGCCAAGAAGAGACTGCCAAAGATGTCATAGACAAAAGGACAAAGGGGTGTTGATAGTGGTGATATTATCTAAAGGATGTGCTAATGGGGACATAAAGGGTAGCAAGCAGGACAAGCTTGTTGAAATGGCAAGCGACAGGGAGGTCAGGGTCATGCTTGCGGACAGACCGCAAAGTCTGTGTTTGGTCTCTCCAATGTAGAGGAAACCGCATTGGGAGCAGCGAATGCAGTAAACTAAATTGAGGGAAGTGCAAGTGAAGCGCTGCTTCACTTGAAAGGAGTGTTTGGGCCCTTGGACGGTGAGGAGAGGGGAAGTAAAGGGGCAGATGTTGCACCTTCTACAGTTGCCTGGGAAGGTGCCGTGGGAAGGGGTTGAGGTGTAGGGGGTGATGGAGGAGTGGACGAGGGTGGGCCAGAGGGAACGATCCCTGCGGAAAGCCGCCAGGGGGCTGAAGGGAAGATGTGTTTGGTGGTGGTATCATGCTGGAGTTGGCGGAAATGGCGGAGGATGATCCTTTGAATGCGGAGGCTGGTGGGGTGATAAGCGAGGGCAAGGGGGACCCTATCATGGTTCTGGGAGGGAGAGGAAGGTGTGAGGGCGGATGTGCGGGAGATGGGCCGGACACGGTTGGGGGCCCTGTCAACCACCATGGGTGGAAAACCTTTTGTCCTTTTGTCTATGACATCTTTGGCAGTCTCTTCTTGGCCTCCACCTATCACTGGCCCCCTATCGAGCTCTCCTGTCCCACTCCCTTCTACCAGCTTATATTTCATCTCATTTCTTTATGTCTTAGTTCTGATGAAGGGTCATATGGACTCGAAGCGTCAACTCCGCTGATGCTGTCAGACCTGCTGAGTTTTTCCAGGTATTTTTGTTTTTGCTCCCCATGAAGACACTCGTCCCAGTCCCATTAAGGTGTAACCCGTCCTTCTTGTACAGGTCCCACCTGTCCCAGAACTGATCCAATGCCTCAGAAATCTAAAGCCCTCCCTCCTACTCCATTTCTCCAGCCATGTGTTGAACTGCTCAATCTTCCTATTCTTATGCTCACTAGCATGTGGCACTGGGAGTAATCCTGAGGTTACTGCTCTTGAGGTCCTGTTTTTAATTCCCTTCCTAACTCCCTAAAATCTGCTTTCAGGACCTCATCCCTTTTCGTACTTGTCAGTGGTCCCAATGTGGACCACAACCTCTGGCTATTCACCTACCCCCAAAAGAATGTCCTCAGCCACTCTGTGACATCCTTGAACCTGGCACCAGAGAGGCAACATACCATCCTGGAGTCACGTGTACGGCCACAGAAATGCCTTGCTGCTCCCCTAACTATGGAATCCCCTATCACTATAGCACTTCCACTCTTCCTCCTCCCCTCATGTGCAGTTGAGCCATCTGTGGTGCCACGGACTTGGCTCTTGCTACAGTCCTCTGAAGAACCATTTCGCTCACTAGTACGTAAAATGGAAAAGCGATTAAAGAGCAAGATAGCCTCAGAGGTTTCCTGCACTACCTGCCTGTTTCTCTTAGATACTCTGCCTGTGTACTTCTTAGCTGCAACGTGACCACCTCTCTAAACATGCTATCCATGTACTCCTCAGCCTTGCAGATGCAACACAGTGATTCCAGCTGCCACTCAAGCTCCGCAACTCAGAGCTCCGGCTTCTGCAGTTGGTGACATGTCTTGCAATGTAGTCATCGAGGACACTTTGTGCCTGCATGACTTCCCACACCCCGCAAGATACACATTCCAGATGTTCGAGCTGTACTGATATACTTTAAACTTTATATGAGTATTTACTACTTTACTAATTTGTTTTAATTATTTTCTTAATTAATTTAGACTAATTCCTATGTATACCACAATTTACTGCATTTATTAAATGCTAGTACCGCCCACAAATACAACTAAAAGCTATAAGTTTCTCAATTACGCAGATATGTGTTTTAGGTATTAATCTTAATTAATTATTTTATTGTCAGGAAGATATGCTAATGTCCACAATGTTATTGGAATTTATTGTAAAATAGAGTCTGTGTATATGTGTCTATATGTGTCTGTGTGTGAGACTTAATTGAATTAGCGGCAGCTAGTCTGGGTGTTTTGATGTGAGAAGAGAAGTTAGGTTTGAAATGTTAATTAGGTAAACATAGGGAAGTTTAGAAACATAGGTGTCAAGGGAACATTTGCATTTTTAAATAAACAAGACTAGATAGTCTTCAAAAGGAGTGAAATGTGCCACCTAGCCAGGTGAAGTTTAGAAAGAGTGTGTTTATTTTTCCCAAAGATTGCTGGAAAAACTTAGTACTATGAGAGACTATTGTCAGAAAGATAAAGTTCCAAGACATAGTGAAACAATGTGAATTTGCATTCAAAGGGGAAAATACGTATAAAAGAGCAATGGCTGTGTAAGGGAAGGCAGTCTAAGATTCAACAAGTGTGAAAAACCCTCAGCATCTATGCCTCAAATTGCTGCCTTCAGGGACTGAAGTTAAGAGAACTCATTTTGAATTTGACTGTTCAAGGTATCAGTTACTTTGCCTGGGTCTTTTAAAAATGTGTGTCTTATGGTTGCCTTAACAAAAGTGTAACTGGGAGTCAGATTAGGTAGGGGACTTAGAAGTTATCATCGTAGTAATTTGTAGATCTATGTATTTAAAGTTATTTCTTCTATTAATAAATGTTTAATCTAGTTTTGTAAAAGCCTATAAGACTTGGCGATCTTATTACTACTGAATTCAAGGCACGCATCTCGATTTATACAATTTTTAAAATATTCGTTTATGGGATGAGGACATTGCTGACTAAACCACATTTATTGCACATCACTAATTGCCCTTGTTCATAGAGCATTTTAAGAGACAACCACATTACTATAGGTCTGGAGTCATATGTAGACCAGACCAGGTAAGGACGGCAAATTTCCTTCCCTAAAGGACATTAGTGAATCAGATGGGTTTTTACGACAATCGGCAATGGTTTTGTGCTCATCATTAGGCTTTCAATTCCAGATTTTTATTGAATTCAAATTTCACCATCTGCCATGGTGGGGTTTGAACCCGGGACCCCAGAGCATTACCCTAGGTCGCTGGAACACCAGTCCAGTGACAATACCACACTTTGCCACCACCTCCCCTAAATTGCAAAACAAGTTGTGGCAGTTGTTTCAAGTTTCCCTTTGGGATTTGAATTCAGCATTTACCATCAGCTGTGTCATAACATTATTTTAACTATTATTTAACCATTATTTAACTATTTTATTTTGATTTTGTTTTTAATTTTCAAGTTAGAGATTGGGCAAATCAGGTTTGCAAAGGTCATCAGGATAATGAGTTCATAGAATGTTTTCAGGATAGTTTCTTAGAGCAGCAAGTTTTAGCACCAACCAGGGAGCACATATACTAGATTTGGTGATGTGCAATGAGACAAGGTTAATTAATGACCTCATAGTGAAGGCACCCTCGGTAGCAGTGATCATAATATGATTGAATTTCACATTCAGTTTGAGGGAGAGAGGAGTCAATCAAGACTAGTGTTTTAAACTTAAATAAAGGCAATTATGAGGGCATGAAGACAGAGCTGTGAAGTGAACTGGGAAATTAGGTTAAGGGATAGGTCAATAGAGGTGCTGTGGCAAATATTTAAGGAGATATTCCAGAATACTCAGTAAAGATGCATTCCAGTGAGAAAGAAAGACTAAGGGAAGGACACACAACCCAAAAGAAGTTAAAGGTAGTATCAAATTGAAAGGACGTGTATAAGTCTGAGAACATGAGCAGCAGGTCAGAAGATTGGACAGAATATGAAGAACAGCAAAGAAAGACTAAAAGATTAACAAGGAGAGAGAAATTAGAGTATGAGAGAAAGCTTGCTAGAAATGTAAAGACAGATAGAAAGAGTTTACGGGTATTTAAAAAGGAAAAGAGTAAGCAAAGAGGGTGCTGGTCCTCTAGAGAGTGAGAACAGGGAATTAATGAGGGAAAATAAGAAAATAGCAGATGAATTGAACATATATTTTGTATTAGTCTTCACTGTAGAGGATACAAATAACATCCCAGAAATAATTATGAATCAGGAGGTGAAAGGTAGGGAGAAACTTAAAACAATTACAATCACCAGAGAAAATTATTAGAACTAAAAGCTCAAGTCCCCAGGTCCTGATGGACTGATTCCTAGGATCTTAAAAGAAGTGGTTGTTGAGATAGTAGATGCATTGATTTTAATTTTCCAAAATTCCCTAGTGAAGAGAGAGACAGAAAGCAGGAAACTACAGGCCAATTAGTTTAACATAGGGAAATTGCTGGAATCTATTATTGAGGTTATTGTAGGGCACTTAGAAAATTTTAATGCAATCAGGCAAAATCAACATGGTTTTGTGGAAGTGAAATCATGTTTTCCTAAAAATTGGAGTTCTTTGAGGAAGTAACAAGCAATGTGGATGAAGGGGAACCTGCGGATGTGCTTAGATTTCCAGAAGGTATTTGAAAGTGGCCACATCAAAGGTTACCACGCAAAATAAGAGCTCATGGTGCAGGAGTAACATATTAGCATGGATAGAGGATTGGTAAGCTAACAGGAAACAGAGTAGGCATAAATGGGTTGTTTTTGGGTTGGCAAGATGTGACAAGTGGAGTGCCACAGGGATTGGTCCTGGGGCCTCAGCTATTTACAATTTACATCAATGACTTGGATGAAGGGATCGAATGTATGGTTGCTAAATTTGTTGATGACACAAAGATAGGTAGGAGAATAAGTTGTGAAGAGGACATAAGGAGTCTGCAAAGGGACACAGGTAGGTTAAGTGAATGTGCATAAAGATGGCAGATGGAATATAATGTGGGAAAATGTGAGCTTGCCCATTTTGGCAGGAAGAATAAAAAAGCATCATATTACTTAAATGGAGAGAGAGATTACAGAACTATAAGGTACAGAGGGATCTAGGTGTCCTGGTACGCAAATCAGGAAATGCGAGATTGCAGATACAGCAAGTGATTGGGAAGGCAAATAGATTGTAATTGTTTAATGCAAGGGAATGGAATATAATAATAGGGATGTTTTGCTACAGTTGTACAAAGATGTGGTGAGGCCACATCTAGAGTACTGTGTACAATTTTGGTCTCCTTATTTAAGAAAGGATATAAATGCATTAGAAGCAGTTCAGAGAAGGTTCACTCAACTGATGCCTGGGATGGGGGTACCTCAGAGTTCTCTCTCCATTTAAATAATACGATGCTTACATAGAAAGGTTGGATAGGCTAGGAGTTTATGAGATTGAGAGGTGATCTTATTAAAACGTATAAGATCCTGAGGGAACTTAACAGTGTGGATGCTGAAAGGATGTTTCCCCTTGAGGGAGAGATGAGAACTAGGGCAGACAGTTTAAAAATAAAGGGTCTTCCATTTAAGATGGTGATGAGAAGAATTGTTTTCTCTCAGAGGGTCGTGAATCTTTGGAACTCTCTTCCCTAGAGAGTGGTGGAGGCAGGGTCAATGAATATTTTTAAGGCAGAAGTAGATAGATTCTTGACTAACGAGGGAGTCAAAGATTACTGGGGGTAGACGGAATGTGGAGTTGAGGCCACATCAGATCAGCCAGGATCTTAATGAATAGCGGAGCAGGTTCGAGGGCCAAATGGCCGACTCCTGCTCCTAATTCCTATGTTCATATGTAACAGTGAATCCCCCACTATCAACATCCTGGGCGTTACCATTAACCAGGACCTTAATTGCACAATTTCCGGGCAGGAATTTCCGGTCCCGCCAGCGGCAGTCATTGTCATGGGCAGGACAGGAAAATTTGGAGAACTGCTCCTAATTTTCCCGTCTTGCCTGTGACAAAATCCCGTCCTTAAATACTGTGGCAACAACAGCAGGTCAGAGGCTGTAAACTCTGTGGTGAGTAACTCACCTCCTGACTCCCCAAAGCCTCTCCATCATCTACAAGGCACATATTTGATGGAATACTGTCCACTTGTCTGGGTTTGTGCAGCTCCAACAACACTCAAAAAGCCCGCTTGGTCAGCACCCCATTCACCACCTTAAACATTCTCTCCCTGGTATACTATGTCCAATTCCAGGTACCACGCTTTAGTAGAATGTCAAAGCCTCGGAAAAGGTGCAGAGGAGATTCGTAGAATAGGACCCAGGGTGAGGGACTTCAGTTTTGTGGAGAAACTAGAAAAGCTGGGATTGTTTTCCTTTAAGCACAGAAGTTTAAGGCAAGATTTAATAGAAGTGGTCATAATTTTTATAATTACGGAACATTAAGGTACCATACCTGAAACTTAGTTCGTCTAGAGACTTTAGGACTTCTCGTGTAGGCCAAAGTGGTACTAAAATTCTCTTCATCAGACATTCTTTTAGTGCTTACAAGATCTACAGGAAACAAAAGCAGAATTTAAATTCGATGCATTAAATACCAAAAAAAAAGTTTGTGCTTTCATTTCTGAACAATACCAAATATTGACGAACAATGCAGCCAAGCTCTTTCTCATCTACAGATGGCAATCAATCACACACAAGTCCAACTTGTAAAGTTTTTCCCTTCTCAGTTCAGGAGTGCGGAATCATCTTTACTGCATCTAAACTGACCAGGAATAAAACTGCTTTTCTTTCTGATTTGTGTAGCTCAGGGCAGAAGTGTCCCAGATTTGCACTAAGTGCAGCAGCAGGCAGGAAAAAGAACATTTTATACGCCAGCTGCAACGGCGACTTTTCACACCATATCGTCCCAATCACGCCTCGTTAATTATGCATTCCAGGGAAACATGCTGGACTGAATTTTGCCGTCGGCGAGCAGGGGGCGGGGCCCGCTTGCCGATGCGTAAAATGACGCGGGATGATGTCGAGCAGAACCCCCAACGTCATCCCACCCCATTTAAATTTTCAGGAAGGCAGGAGCGCAGCAAAATCAGCTGCGGACCTGCCGACCTGTCAATGGCCAATTCAGGCCATTGACAGAGTCATTTAAATAATTTAAGGACCTGCCCATCCAACCTTAAGGTTGGCGGTCAGGCCAGGAGCCCCGGCGGCAAATAGAAAAAACACGAAACCTCATTCACCGGCGGGATGAGGTTTCATGAAGGGTTCTAAAATGTTTAATAAAGTTTTACTGTAATTTATGAACATGTCCCACAACATTGTCACATGAGGGGGACATGTTAGGGAATTCTTTTTCTATTTTTATTCTTTTAAAAAGTGTTAGTGATCTCCCTGAGGCAGCATTTAGCCTCAGGGAGATGTACGCATGTGCGAAAGAGCGCACTCTCACTTTTGGGGAATCTCCCCCCTGCCCACACAGGAAGCATATAGCGCTTCCCGCCGGACATCACGCTGGTCCGGCCTTAATTGGCCCACCCACGTAAAATGGGGGTGGGGCCTGCTTCTTCGACGGGGATCGTCTTCCTGCCCGCTGGAGATTGGGTCGGGCGGGAAGACGATCACATGTCCTTTATCTTCCAGATTTATCTTTGGGCATCAGGCTTAAGCTTTTGGAACACTGCCTTCTTGACCTGAGACCTTGGATTGCTCTGCCAGGCAATGATGGCTCCTGTTTTTGTTCTAGGAGGTCAAGTATTTCAGTACCATTTTCACTGAACCAGTCCAGGTGACAATGATGCCCAAACCCAATAGTCTGGACACAGAAGTCTAGTACAGCTGACTTTATTTGATCCCACTATTCTGGCGTTGAGTTGGATGTAAGAAGATTTTTCAGATTGGTTGTAAACTGCACTTGGAATTCCTCTCTTCGGTTGGACTGCTTTAGAGCTGAAACATTGATCTTCTTCCTCTCGGACTTTTGTGCCTTGCAATGTCTTGGTACTAGGTGGATATTTAGCACCAATCAAGCAGGTCTGCCATCTGTCCAGCAAACATCAGTCATGGATCAAGTAGTATGGACATCAATTAGATCTTTGACCTGAACAATGGCGCAATCCAGGAGGTGCCAATGTCTTGATCTAGGATGCCTCCACGTGGCTTTGTATTTGTCCTTCCAAGTAGCCAAAGGTCTTGCTAAATAGCCTACAGTCATTGCCTAGGAACATGGAGGTATCCAGCTATACTGTGGCAGAGGGCATGATGCAGAGTTTGGCACCCACTTTTTCACCCAAGAAGTGGTGGGCTCCTCCATGGCAGCACTGCCAGACTGACCCATGATGAAGCATCTGCTAGCTGCTGCCTCAGGTTCCACTGCAGCATAAGCGGTGGTAGTTCATGTGCTGCAGTTAAAGCTCAGACAGTGGTTGAAATTGCTGACCGCTGACATGCAGTTTCAGACCATTGCTACCAACTGTCAGACAGCTGCCATTGCGGATGTGGAATGAATTCTGATAAAAGGTAACAGACTAGAAATGTTAGCTCTGTTCCTCTCTCCGTAGATGCTACCAGACCTTAATATTTCCAGTATTTTTTATTTTTACTGCCGAATAAAGTTGTTCAGTAAAGATTTTTGCTGTTGGCCTTTACTGAATAATGTTGGCCAAGGGTACTTGGTGATGGGGAGTCTGAAATGGATATACTCTTAAGGAATGGTAGTTTTATGTTGGGGATGGGGATATTCTTTTTAATTGAAGCAAAGCCTCACAATGTGTAACTGTCACTCCATTTAGTTGTACCTAGTGGATATGGTTTCCTTCCTCCACCTCCTGCCAAGATCTCAAGAGGTATGTGAGCATTGCCAGGATAGAAAGCATTCACTGAGATGAATTTCTTGGATAAAAACAAAAAGCTAAAAGCTACTGCGGATGCTGGAAATCCAAAACAAAAACAGAAATACCTGGAAAAACTCAGCAGGTCTGGCAGCATCGGCGAAGAAGAAATCAGTTAACGTTTCGAGCCTTCATGGCCCTTCGGCAGAACTGAAGCATAGTTAGAAGAAGGGAGAAATATAAATTGGTTTAAGGTGGGTGGGGGGGGTGGGGGGGAGGGGGGAGAGACACATTGAGGGTGTGGTGATTGTGGAGATGAGCAGATAATCAAAAGATGTCACAGACAAAAGGGTCAAAGAGGTGTCGAAGGTGGTGACATTTGTCTGAGAAAAGTGCTAATTAAGAATGGAAGACAGGATATTCAAAGTACAGCTCTAGTGGGGGTGGGGTGGAAAGACTAACAAGGTTTTAGTTTAGATTTAAAAATAATGGAAATAGGTGGGGAAAGAAGAATCTATATAAATTATTGAAAAAAAAAGGGGAGGGGGGGGCAAGAAACGGGGTGGGGATGGGGGGAGGGGGAGTTTAAGATCTAAAGTTGTTGAATTCAATATTCAGCCCAGAAGGCTGTAAGGTGCCTAGTCGGAAGATGAGGTGCTGTTCCTCCAGTTTGCGTTGGGCTTCACTGGAACAATGCAGCAAGCCAAGGACAGACAGGGCCCTCAACCGTGTCCGGCCCATATCCCACGCATCCTCCCTCACGCCTTCTCCTCCTTCCCAGAAACATGATAAGGTCCCCCTTGTCCTCACTTATCACCCCACCAGCCTCCGCATTCAAAGGATCATCCTCCGCCATTTCCGCCAACTCCAGCATGATGCCACCATCAAACACATCTTCCCTTCACCCCCCCCGACGGCATTCCGTAGGGATCGTTCCCTCCGGGACACCCTGGTCCACTCCTCCATCACCCCCTACTCCTCAACCTCTACTTATGGCACCTCCCCATGCCCACGCAGAAGATGCAACACCTGCCCCTTCACTTCCTCTCTCCTCACCGTCCAAGGGCCCAAACACTCCTTTCAAGTGAAGCAGCATTTCACTTGCATTTCCCCTAACTTAGTCTACTGCATTCGTTGCTCCCAATGCGGTCTCCTCTACATTGGAGAGACCAAACGCAAACTGGGCAACCATTTGCGGAACACCTGCGGTCTGTCCGCAAGAAAGACCCAAACCTCCCTGTTGCTTGCCATTTTAACACTCTACCCTGTTCTCTTGCCCACATGTCTGTCCTTGGCTTGCTGCATTGTTCCAGTGAAGCCCAACGCAAACTGGAGGAACAGCACCTCATCTTCCGACTAGGCACTTTACAGCCTTCTGGGCTGAATATTGAATTCAACAACTTTAGATCTTAAACTCCCCCTCCCCCCATCCCCACCCCGTTTCTTCCCCACCCCCCCTTTTTTTTTCAATAATTTATATAGATTCTTCTTTCCCCACCTATTTCCATTATTTTTAAATCTAAACTAAAACCTTGTTAGTCTTTCCACCCCACCCCCACTAGAGCTGTACTTTGAATATCCTGTCTTCCATTCTTAATTAGCACTTTTCTCAGACAAATGTCACCACCTTCGACACCTCTTTGACCCTTTTGTCTGTGACATCTTTTGATTATCTGCTCATCTCCACAATCACCACACCCTCAATGTGTCTCTCCCCCCCCCACCCCTCCCCACCCACCTTAAACCAATTTATATTTCTCCCTTCTTCTAACTATGCTTCAGTTCTACCGAAGGGCCATGAAGGCTCGAAACGTTAACTGATTTCTTCTCCGCCGATGCTGCCAGACCTGCTGAGTTTTTCCAGGTAATTCTGTTTTTGTTTTGAATTTCTTGGTGTGGCCACACACCAACTATGCACTGATTGAGTGGTTATGATATGAGTCTCCGTTGAGGGCTGGGGGGGTGGGCGGCGGTGGTGGTGGTCACCCTGCACCATTGGGAAGCCTTGCAAACCTACATGCACACATGAACTTTCAACTGAGTCCTCCTCAGGAAAAAGAGGATAAAGTTCCCTCTCCTCTTGTAAAGTGTTTCGGCACCTCCTTGATGCTTCGGTGAACCATGAACTGCAACACATTTCTGATGTCGCTTACTTCTGGCTGGAAGATTCATATTACCTGGAAAGAAGGACCATGGCACTAGGCAGGCCATTCTCAGCCTGGTTTGAGACTCTATACAACTACATATTTTTATATAGTGCCTTTAAATTAATAAAATGTCCCAAAGTGCTTTGCAGAAGCACTATAAACAAAATATTAGGCCAATGGCCAATACCTTGGTAGATTTTAATGAGTGACTTAAAAGAAAGAGGTGGAAAGTCAGAGCGGTTTAGGGAGCAAATTTCACAGCTTAGGGCCTAGGCAGCTGAGCAATTAAAATCATGGGATGGAGAATCCGAGGGAATGGTGGTGAGGTTGAGCTGGGTGTTGTCAGCGTAGACGTGGAAACTAACACTGCTTTTGGATGATTTTGCCAAGGATAGCATGCAGATGCGAAATGGAAGGGGACTGAGGATTGAACCTTGGAGGACACCAGAAGGAGTGGGAAGAGAAGCCACTGCAAGTGATACTCAGGCTATGGTTAGACAGAAGAAAATGGAACCGAGCAAGTGCAGTCTCACCAAGCTAGATGACAATGGAGAGGCATTGGAGGAGTATGATGTGATTAACAGACAGGTCGGGAAGGGTTAGGATGGACAGTTTACCTTTGACCCAGTCACATAGGATGTAATTTGTAACTTTGATAAGAACCATTTTGGTACTGTGGCAGGGGCAGAAGCCTGATTGGAGGGACTCAAATATGCTGTTACTGAAAGGGAGAAGTGATAGGATAACGCTTCACCCCTTTTTTCTCACCTTCTAGCTGACCGCAACAAGGTATAATTTTTGAGAAGGATTACCTAAAACCTTTTGAGCATTGTGACTTTAAAGAGTAGGCATCACATCAAAAGCTGCCATCACATGACCAAAACTAGCTGAAGAGGGGGTCGACACATTATTACTCTACAAGGGAATCCAGCAAGGCAGTCTGGGGACAAGCAACACTATAGGCTAATTGTCAAGATATTTGGCTATTTGGCAGGGTATTTGGAAAGGCAAATACAAAACAATATGGAGGTATGCTAGTTCAAAACATGGGAACCTCCTGTTATACCATTGTTCGGGTCAAAGATCTAATTGATGTCCATATCACTCAATCCATGTGGAAGACTGATGCCTGCTAAACAGATCAAGTTTAAATCAAAAGAAAGGATAAACATTTATTTACACAACGGTCGAAATGTAGACGTAGTGAAACACCCACACACTCAAAGACATGGACACACAAGAAAAGATGAGTTCCAGAGATGAAACGTGCACTTAGATGGCTAACAGAGTAAGAAGAAACAAACCACATGTTCTTAACCAGTCCTTTAAGATGAAAGGCATTGCAGGCCTGAAGGATTCTCTCTCCCAGTTATTTGCAAACATTGGAGGTTAGATGTTTCTAGGCTTTTCATATGAAATTATGGCTGGGCTTCTGTAGCGAAGAAACGTAGGGCAAAATCGTCCGTGCCCACTGGTGTCAGATGTGTTTGGTGGTGTGAGCGGACAATATGGCGAGAAGGCCAAAAATCGGTTTGACGACATAGTGAAACCAGTTTGCGGTTGTCCACTCAGCCTGCCAACAGCGGGCCACATTTCCCGCCATCAGATATCAGGAACCTTACTGTAATGCATCAGCACATCATTATAAGGCTAGCCCACTGGACTCATTCCCCTCCCCCACCCAGGCTGGATCACCCACCCACATCGGTGTGAATGCATGCCAATGTGTTTCACAGCAGCATACAAAAGGCCTGCACTTGGTAGGCTGCACTTTGAGTGGAACATGGGAGATTGAGGGCACAGTAACATTGTGGAATACTTACAAGGTACGCCTGTTGGACTTCAAGGTTGAGATGCATTGAGGGGTCAATGGCTGCTCTGCGGCTGAAGCGACGTTATGGGGGGGGGGGCTGTCAAAGACTGCCCTGCGGTTGAGGCGACTTTGGACGGGGCTGTCAAAGGCTGCCCTGCAGTTGAAGCGACTTGGGTGGGTGGGGGGAGGCTGCCCTGCAGCTGAAGGTAGCACACAAGCCCGAGTAGGATGGAGGGGAGGTGTGGGCAAAGAAGCGTTAAGGACACCTTGTATAAAGTGACCATTCCTCTGCAGCTGAGGCAGTTCAGGTGCAACACATTGACATGATTGGAGTCGGACCTCTAGTTTATTTGCCCACTCAAGCAATGCAGAGGCATGAAAGTGTCATCACGTGCTCCAGAGCTTTTCACCCCTCAGACACAGGCTGCAAACTAGTGAGTGTTTTAGTGGACTGCAGAGCAGTTGGACGGCTGGGCACGTTGTACAATCTCTTCGCTAAAGCCGGCCATGGAGCAGTCACTGGTGGAGGCGCTCACAGCCCCTTGCAATGTCATCATCCCAGTTTGGACCAGTCTCCCCCATCGTTCAAGCTATCAGTGCAGCACATGTTAGAATGCCTGCGCCTGGGCTGATAGCACAGCACGTCCAATGGGCAAAGTTGAGGTGTGGGGCGGAGGCGGTTGGGGTTTTGGGCAACCATGCAGCGCACTAACCTCTGGCATCCAAGTGGTGGCCAGCACTCTCCGAGATGCATTAAGGGACCTTCAGACTTAACCAAGAGAGGTTCTTAGTATACCCAGGCTAACCCACGAATCTCTCTTTCATCCTACAGGAGTACAACATCAGGAGCATGGAGCCTGGTGAACTAGCGGTATGCCTTGTGGTGTACAGAGTGTGAAAATGATGGAGAAGAGAGCAACTGATGTGCCTGGCTGCCTAGAGGGAGCAGCAGCACCCTCCGGAAGAAGGGGCGGCTGGGGCTCCTGCACATTCCTCCAAAGAGCCACAGTGAGCCGTCACTGGTTGGCACCTAGCTAGACCCAGGATCTATAGATGCCGTCTTTCATTCCTGCAGATGACCAAGAAGCAGTGACACTGAAGACTGCGCATGTTTAGGGGGCTGGTCGGTCACATCTGCCAGCTCCTGCAGGATTTGGCGCTACCTGGACATGAAGGGCATCCACTGCCAGTGGCCATGAAAGTGACTGCAGCGCTCAATTTTCAGGGCTCTACAGGTGACCTCTGTGGGATATCACAAGCCTCCACCCACAAATATATCCATGAGATCACGGGTGCCACTTTCGCAAGGGCACACAACTTTGTGCACTTTGCGTAGGACCAGGAGAGCCTGGAAGCAAAAGCGATTGGATTTGCCCAGATCTCGGGTTTTCCACAGGTGCAGGGTGCCATCAAATGCACTCACGGGGCACTCAAATCTCCCTCGGCAACAAGCGGTCAACTATGTCAACCGCAAGGGATTCCATTCGCTCAATGTGCAGCTGCTGTGTGACCACCACAAACATATCCTGCAGGCCTGCACACGGTTTCCAGGGAGTGTGCACGACTCCTACATTCTCAGTCGGTCACAGATGCCTGATGTCTTCCAGGGTCCACAGAGGCAGTAGGGTTGGCTCCTCAGGTATAAGGGCTACCCGCAGAGGACTTAGCTGATGACACCTGTGCGGCAGCCTCAGGCTGCAGCAGGGTGACGGTATAATGAAGCTCATTCTGCAGCTCGCAACTTGGTGCAGCAGACCATCGAGATGCTGAAAATGAGGTTCCGGTGCCTGGACCAGTCTGGTGGAGCCCTGCAATATAGTCCAGAGGGTGTCACACATCACTGTTGCCTGCTGCACTCTTTACAACCAGGCGCTGCAACGTGGAGAGGAGCTAGCTGGGGAGGAGATGCAGGAGCTGGAGGTCTCCTCCGATGAGGAGGACATCGACGGTGATGAGGGTGAGGAGGTCCTCGAAGGTGACGACTGAGGCCCTCGCGCTGGCCAGACCAGGCAGGCATACTTGTGAGGCCCTCATAGCTGCTAGATGTATGGAGGATGATGACGATATGTAGTGAGGAGACACCATAAGATCCTCACATTATATCTATGAATGTTGGGCTCCAGTCTGACTTATAGCAACGCACATACCCTCTCTGATAATGCTCCTGTCATGGATACGGAGTGGAGCCCCTAATAGTTGCTCTATTGCAGGAGGATGATGACGAAATGCAGTGAGGGCACTCCACAGATCTTCACACAGCCTCTGAGAATGTCTGACTCCTGTCTGTCCGAAGGCAGCTCGCTTGCACTCTGTGGTCAGGGTCATAGCATAGAGACTCAGCCATGAAACTTTAACAGCATCTGATCCTTTGTCCTCCTTCAGCACCTGACCCCTTCAGGAGCATAGCATCACGGGTCAGAGATGCTGAAGAGATGGGAGCTAGCCCACCTTAAAGGTGCTGAGAGCACACAGAGAGAATGATGGTACTCTGTGACACATGCCCATGACATTCTGGCAGCAATGAAAAGCACCATCGAGGAGCAGGCATCAGTAATGTGTCCAGGGAATGTGAGGCTGGACCATCACTTTGGACTGAAGGCTGCACAAAGCTCAGGGAAGAGGCCCTGGACTGAGCCACCTGCCTTTATCTTGTGCAAAAAGGCTTCACATCTGAGTGACAAGAACACTGCTCATCAGAGCAAGGAGCCATAGGCAGGGAGACATTCTTAAGAGTTTATTGACAATAGTGAACAGTATGTACAAGTGATTAACACCCATACCCAGGCTGTGCAACTAACTCTTATGAACTCTCCTACATTTCCCTAATTTAGGGGCTGTGTTTATTTTGTCCCCGATTTTGTTAATTTAGTTTATTTGGTGGACTCCAAAAGAGTTAACTCTCCTTAACTTTCCTAATCTTGCAGCTAGTCTTGGTGCTCCCTGGTCATCCACAGCGTAGGTGGAGGCAGCCTGCTGAATATGATGCCCTGTCTGTGATGACCTTGGTGGGTGTCCTCTGGGCGGCTGACACCTGGAGAGCCCCGGGGTCCCGCTGTGTGGCAATGGCACCCTCCTCAGCCTGTGGAGCTGGAGCTGCTGAGTTTACAGGAAGAGGGGATTCAAATGGGCCGCACACTCCCAGGTGGACGGCCCCGGTTGGGGATACACCTGCTGATCCTCCTCCCTATGGGTGCCCAAGGGCCCCTGGCTCAATCCTTGAGGAGGAGGGGTAGCTGGAGTGAGATCGGGCTGCCCCGCACCCCTCACGCGTACACACTGTTGGAGGCCAACTATGGCATCAGCGACCTCGGTGCGTTGCAATGCCAGCGCTATCACCTCAGCTTAAAGACGGACGGACTCCTCCATCGTGCCTTGCAATCTGAGGAGTGCAGCGGACATCCCTTCCTGATGTTCCTGAGCTTGCTTTTGCAGCTCCAGCAACTGTGACATGACCGAGTCCAGGGGCTCGTCATCTGACTCGGACTCAGCAAACTTTTGGTCTCCAGCAGTCTTCCTAGTGCCGGGGACCTGGGAAGTCCCTGCTGCCACCTGCTGTGGATCAGGCAGTGCGATGTGCTCACCAGATTGTGATCCTGAGGCTATTCTAAAGCTAGGTCCCACCGAGATGCGTGTCTGCGCTGGTGGAGGGTGTGAGTGAGCTTTGTGATGGGACTTCAAGGCAGATGCCATCAGATTCCTCTTATGAGGTTTCTTCAGGGCTTAATTGGAGGCCCTGGGTCATGGCCTCCATCGGATGTTTGGCCGATGTGCCTGCAAAAGTAAGGAGAAATAATTAGTGCATGGCAGTGGCCCGTGAAACAGGACACATCACTGACAACATGGCTGTCTGATGGATGTTGCACTGCTGGATCCTCACTTGGTAGAACACTGCTGGCCTCACCATCAGTACAGGAACAGTCCAGATTCTCGCTGGCCAGCTGGATGGCTCTGTTTTCAAAGTCTGTGAGGACCTTGATTTCATGCATTCCTCCACCAACCCGCAACCTCTCCCTCTTGTTGTGTGCCAGCTTGTCCTGTATGAATAGAGATGGAGAGAAGTGTGTAAGCAGGACACCTGCCAAGCCAGATGATAAGTATGCATAACATGTTTGGCCTGTGAGTGGACGTGATGAGGACAATGAAGGTGCGTGAGAGAGGGTGAATGGTGATGTCCCTTGAACTGGCAGTGAGTGAGGGCCCTATGGATGCGTGATGGGTTTGTGAGTGTGAGAGCTGAGGGTGATGAGAAGAGTAACTTGCCCTTGTGGAACGGAGGAGATCATTCATCCTCTTGCAGCACTGGATGGCTGTCCTCTTTGAAGGGTGTTGGCGCTGCCCACCACTGCCACCACCTCCCAAGCCGGATTAGTGAGGTTGCTGCCCATCCTGCGGGCAGAGCAGGGTGAGAGGACATCATGGCGAGCCTGCACTGCATCCAAAAGATGCTTGAGGGATGCTTCATTGAACCTAGGGCCTGCAGTCTTTTTGCCTTTCAGGGCCATATCTTCCATGCAGCAGTCATGGGCTGGAAGCACTGTGAGGTGTGTGCGCAGCTGCACTTTTATATGGTGCCCAGCCTGATGAAGCGGCGAGATGATGGCGTGTAATGAGAGCCCACCTGCCACTGAAATGGCGTGTTTACCGGGAATGCATAATTAATGCGGCAGACTTGTGATGATACGGAGTGAAAAATCGCCATTGCGGCCGGCAGGAGTGCAAATCTGGGACAATTCCGCCCATAATCTTGTAGGTGAGAACAAATTAGCCCCTCTCTTCACTGCCTGAGATGACTCTCTGTTTGAGGCAGAGTTCCTTTCTTCTTGCTAGGTGATTGTCTCTCCATGCCTGCCTTGCTGGATTCCCTAGTGGAGTAATAAGGTGTCAAGGGGAGGCGGTGGCGTAGTGGTGTTGTCTAGTAATCTGGACTAGTAATCCAGAGACCCAGGGTAATGTTCTGGGGACCTGGGTTCAAATCCCGCCACGGCAGATGGTGCAATTTGAATTCAATAAAAGTCTGGAATTAAAAGTCTAATGATGACCATGAAACCATTGTCGATTGTTGTAAAAACCCATCTGGTTCATGAATATCCTTCAGGGAAGGAAATCTGGCGTCCTTACCTGGTCTGGCTTACATGTGGTTCCAGACCCACAGCAATGTGCTTGACTCTTAGATGACTCAGTTGTAACAAATCACTACAAAGTCACAAAAATGGAATGAAACCGACAGACCACCTGGCATCGACCTAGGCAGCGGAAACAACAACGGCAATCCCAGCCCTGTTGAAGCTGCAAAGTCCTACTCTTCCTTACTAACATCTGTGGGCTAGTACCAAAATTGGGAGAGCTGTCCCACAGACTAGTCAAGCAACAGCCTGACATAGTCATCCTCACGGAATCATACCTTACAGATAATGTCCCAGACACCACCATCACCATCCCTGGGTATGTCCTGTCCCACCAGCAGGACAGACCAACAGATCCAGCAGAGGGGATGGCACAGTGGTATAGATGCAGGAGGGAGTTGCTCTGGGAGCCCTCAATATTGCCTCCGGACCCAATGAAGGGAGCCCTCAATATTGCCTCCGGACCCAATGAAGTCTCCTGGCATCAAGTCAAACATGGGCAAGGAAACCTCCTGCTGATGACCAAGTAACGCCCTCTCTCAGCTGAAGAATCAGTGCTCCTCCATGTTGAACACCATTTGGAGGAAGCACTGAGATGGCAAGGGCGCAGAATTTACTCTGGGTCGGGGGGCTTCAATGTCCATCACCAAGAGCGGCTTGGGAGCACTACCACTGGCTGAGCTGGCCAAGTCCTAAAGGACATAGCTGCTAGACTGGGTCTGCAGCAAGTGGTGAGGTAACCAACAAGAGGGAAAAAGATACTTCTCCTCATCCTAACAAATCTGCATGCCACAGATGCATCTTTCCATGACAGTATCGGTAGGAGTGGCCATTGCCCAGTCGTTGTGGAGACGAAGTCCCACCTTCACACTGAGGATACCATTCATCATGTTGTGTGGCACTACCACCGCGCTAAATGGGATAGATTTTGAACAGATCTAGCAACTCAAGACTGGGCATCCATGAGGCGCTGTGGGCCATCAGCAGCAGCAGAATTGTACTCGAACACAATCTGTAAACTCATGGCCTGGCATATCCCCCACTCTACCATTACCATCAAGCCAGGGGATCAACTCTGATTCAATGAAGAGTGCAGGAGGGCATGCCAGAAGCAACACCAGGCGTACCTAAAAATGAGCTGTCAACCTGGTGAAGCTATAACACAGGGCTACTTGCATGCTAAACAGCATAAGCAGCAAGTGATAGACAGAGCTAAGCGATCTCACAACCAAGGGATCAAATCTAAGCTCTACAGTCCTGCCCTATCCAGTCGTGAATGGTGATAGATAATTAAACAACTCACTGGAGGAGGAGACTCCACAAATATCCTTATCCTCAATGATGGAGGAGCCCAGCACATAAGTGTAAAATGTAAGGCTGAAGCATTTGTGACAACCTTCAACCAGAAGAGCCAAGTGGATGATCCATCTTGGCCTCCTCTGGAGGTCCCCAGCATCACAGATGCCAGTCTTCAGCCAATTTGATTCACTCCACGTGATATCAAGAAACAACTGAAGGCACTGGATAGCTGCCTTATGGACCCTGACAACATGTGCTCCAGAATTTGCCGTGCCCCTAGCCAAGCTGTTGCAATACAGCTACAACACTGGCATCCAACTAGCTATATGGAAAATTACCCAGGTATGTCCTGTACACAAAAAGCAGGACAAATCCAACCCAGCCAAGTACTGCCCCATCAGTCTACTCTTGATCATCAGTAAAGTAATGGAAGGGGTCATCAACAGTGCTATCAAGCGGCACTTGCTTAGCAATAACCTGCTCACTGACGCCCAGTTTGGGTTCCGTCAGGGCCACTCAGCTCCTGACCTCATCACAGCCTTGGTTCAAACATGGACAAAAGAGCTGAATTTCTGAGTTGAGGTAAGAGTGACTGCCCTTGACATCAAGGCAGCATTTGATTGAGTGTGGCATCAAGGAGCCCTAGCAAAACTGGAGTCAATGGGAATCAGGGGGAAAACTCTCTGTTGGTTGGAGTCATACCTAGCACAAAGGAAGATGGTTGTGGTTTTTGGAGGTCAGTCATCTCCGATCCAGGACATCAATGCAGGGGTTCCTCAGGGTAGTGTCCTTGGCCCAATCATCTTCAGCTGCTTCATCAATGACCTTCCTTCCATCATAAGGTCAGAAGTGGGAATGTTCGCTGACGATTGCACAATGTTCAGCACCATTCGCGACTCTTCAGATACTGAAGCAGGCCATGTCCAAATGCAGCAAGACCTGGACAATATCCAGGCTTGGGCTGACAAGTGGCAAGTAACATTCGCGCTATACAAGTGCCAGGCAATGACCATCTCCAACAAGAGAGAATCCAACCATCGCCCCTTGATGTTCAATGGTATTGGCATCACTGAATCCCCCACTATCAACATCCAGGGGGTTACCATTGATCAGAAACTGAACTGGACTAGCCACATAAATACTGTGGCTACAAGAGCAGGTCAGAGGCTAGGAATTGTGCAACGAGTAACTCACATCCTGACTCCCTAGTGCCTGGCCACCATCTACAAGGCACAAGTCAGGAGTGTGATGGAATACTCCCCACTTGCCTGGCTGAGTGCAGCTCCCACAACACTCAAGAAGCTTGACACCATCCAGGACAAAGCAGACCGCTTGATTAGCACCCCTTCCACAAACATTCACTCCCTCCACCACCGACACACAGTAGCAGCAGTGCGTACCATCTACAAATGTACTGCAGGAATTCACCAAGGCTCCTTCGACAGCACCTTCCAAACCCACGACCACTACCATCTAGAAGGACAAGGGCAGCAGACAGATGGGAACACCACCACCTACAAGTTCCCTTCGAAGCCACTCACCATCCTGACTTGGATGGTTCCTTCAATGTCGCTGGGTCAATATCCTGGAACTCCCTCCCTAACAGTACTGTGGGTGTACCTACACCACATGGACTGCAGCAATTCAAGAAGGCAGCTCATCATCATCTTCTCAAGGGCAACTAGGGATGGGCAATAAATGCTGGCCCAGCCAGCGAAGCCCACAACCCGTAAATGAATTTTTAAAAATCCTCCAGCTAGTTTTGGTCATGTGGTGCCAGCTTTTCATGTGTCCCATTGTCCACATAATGGGTTGGAGCCAAGGTGATTGAGACACAATGAGGGGATGATTGATACCCCATCAGCATACCAGTTATGATTAGCTCACTGAAAAATCTTATTGGACGTTCCATCTTCATGGCGCTGGTAAGTATGGTAGCCATTGTCTTTTGAACTCCTTCCATTGAAATGGTGAGGGGTAGTCACTTTGCACCTGGAAAACCCATTTGCATTTTTAAGTAACTTCCTAGACATTTTGTCGTTGTCTGTCCAGAAATCCCAGCAGAAGACACCTAACATTCCGGAAACCATTTTTAGAGAGTACAGTGTCTATTATTCCATATTGCTTCCTTTTTCAAAAAAAATACAGAACCCATTGTCCAATTATCTATACGGGTATGCCTTGGCTGTCACGTCTCCCCAAATAAGGGAAAAAAATGAAATTCCTTTTTTTTGGTTTTTCCTACATCACAAAGAATAAAAAGGTAAAATGTAATAGCAATCATTCATACACATTCATTCACATGCATTTCTTAAAGTGATGGTCATTAACCATCTACAGTTTACTTGTAATATTTGCATGTGGACAGAGTGTCCGCAATTACATTCAGGACAGATTTTAGATTCTGGACAGTGTGTCCACAATTACATTGTTCCTTCCCACCTTTAAGTATTGTAGTTACGTTTGTATTTCTATTACCGTCGGTCTGTAATACTTTGGACATTTTAATACCAACAGACATGTGGCCTTTGGTGGATTTTGGACTAAGTGAACAATCAAGTTTGACCCTTGGGTCCTTGAGGGGTTGGATTTCACAGGCTGTAGTTAGATTGTCTTTTAGCTCTTGCAATGAACCAAGGCTCCTTCATTCCTCTTGCACTTTGTTCCTGTCAGATTTTAAGTTTAGGTTGCTAGGTTTGAATGGCTTGCAATCTGCAAAATCCACTTGTTAGAATCTTCAGTGAGAAAATCTGCACTGATTGCATTTTCAGTCCTCTTGTGACCTTCGCAAGTTTATTTTTCAAAAATTTTTCTCACACTACACTCTTCCTTTTCTGTGTTTCAATTCCCCTGACCTGCCCCATGTCCTCTGGGATTTTAATATCTCCAGGTATTTGTTCAGACTCTGCTGCACTCACCTGTGGCATTGAACTACATGAGGCATGCTCCTCACTCCCTGCTTCTTAACCTGGGTTCTGTGCTCATCCCTATTTAAATCTTGAAAGAAGGTTTCTGTTAACCACACCACTGGTGCATTCCTTCAACTTCTGCTACTTTTATCTCAGCTCCTTTACTTTCCACAGGCTCTATATCAGCCTTTCTTAATTCCACTAGCACTCCTTCAGCCTCTATAATCTCTACGGCCAGTAAAGATTAAAGAGGCTGAAGGAATGCCAGTGATAGGACCACTATCACCTTCTGTGGGATCTTTGAAACTTCCTCAGCCCTCTGCATCTGTGCAGAACTTTGCTTGTTCCCCTCAGTTTCTCCAGTCTCTGAGGACGGCTCGAGACTCTCTGGGAGTAATATCTTATGTCTGGCTAGGTCATTCCCTAGTAAATATCCGCACCCTGCATAGGTAAGCTTGGGATCAACCCCACCGTTTCTAGCCCCATAACTAACTTACTCTTCAGCTATATTGTTACTAAAGGAACCTCCACAACTTCTCTGGTCAGCCCCTTTATGTTAATGGAATGTTAATTATGTTGTTAGGAGACACAGGTGAAAGGCATTATTCAATTAAGTACTTCTGACATATATAAATAAGGGATGGAGGTGTCAGCTGTGGTTCAGTTCATAGCACCTTTGCCTTTGAATCAGAGGGTTGTGGGTTCATGTCCCACTCCTGGAAACCAAGAACTGTGATTGTACTCGAAAGAGTTGCAATCTGTGACTGTTGATAACTCGAAAGAATTTTTGAGGTGTCAGCTGTGGCTCAGTTCATAGCACCCTCGCCTTTGAATCAGAGGGTTGTGGGTTCATGTCCCACTCCCGGAAACCAAGAACTGTGATTGTACTCAAAAGAGTTGCAATCTGTGACTGTTGATAACTCGAAAGAGTATAAATAAGGGATTTGAGGTGTCAGCTGTGGCTCAGTTCATAGCACCCTCGCCTTTGAATCAGAGGGTTGTGGGTTCATGTTCCACTCCCGGAAACCAAGAACTGTGATTGTACTCGAGAGAGTTGCAATCTGTGACTGTTGATAACTCAAAAGAATTATAAATAAGGGATAGTGTTGTTCAGTCAATAAGCTCTCTTGATAAAGAAAAGCACTGTGTGAAATCGTTACAGATTTGCACTAAGTGCGGTAATGGGCAAGTACCTGCCAGCCGCGATGGTGGGTTTTCACTCCGCATCGTCCCAAGCCCACCACATTATTTATGCATTCCTGGGAAATACGCTGTTTCCATGGTGGGTGGGTCCGATTTGCCTGCCACGCCGTCAACTCGCGCTTCATCACGCCAGGCACCACATTTAAAGTGCAGCCACGCTTAGTGCTTCCAGCACAGGGCTGCAGCAAAGAAGACATGGCCCTGAATGGCAAGAAGACTGCAGCCCTCAAGTGGCTTTTGGATGCCATTAAGGCCTGCTGTGATGTCCTGTACCCCCGCTCTGGCTGCAAGAGGGGCAGTGACATTACCACTCCAGCTTGGTAGGCGATGGCAGTGGTGATCAGTGCCAATGCTGCACAGAAGAGGTTGGCCATCCAATGCAGATAGAAAATTAATGATCTCATGCAGCTACAGCAACCATCTCATCACCCTAAACTCTCACACTCAAGCCCATCATACATTCACTGGCATCTCGCTCACTGTCAGCTCAAAGGCCATCACCACTCACTCTCTCACACACATACCCTCACATGTCCATCTGGACACATCTCCTCTGGAGACTGCCTCCTCAGCCCTCACCATCTTGAGGCCACTTGTACAGATCAACATGTGACCCCACACTCACCCTGGGATACCCTTCTTCCCCAGTCCAGCTCTCATCCTGCAGCCTCTTCCCATGCCTGAGGCCACTTCTCCCCCTTCTCCAAGCAAGACTTTACCCTGCAGCCATTGAAAAGCCACCCACATACGGCTGGTCTGGTAGATAAAGACCTGCCGTGAGCCCCCCCTAAAAGTGATGTTGTACTGTCTGTGAAGCCTGGCGCTGATGACTGTGAGTGCTGACCGAAGCAAAGTAAGCAAACAAGTTTTGAAGTCCCGCGTGAAGTACTACCTGCCAGGTGCACATTGCTTATGTACTGTTGTGAAACACGTCAGCATGTTTTCCTGCCGACATGGGAGGATGATCAAGTGAGGAGGATGAGTCCGGTGGGCTGGCCTTATGATATGCTGATGTATTACAATGAAGTTCCTGACGTCTGATGACAGGAAACCGGACGGGCTGAGCGGACAATTGCGAACTGGTTTAACGCCGTCATGACACCGATTGTGCCATATTGTCCACTCACGCCACTGAACACACCCAAGTCCAACATTTGTTTCTAAAATCAACCCTGGGCCAGTGTCAATGGCAGGACACTTAAGGCCAGTATTTACCTCTGGCTTTACTACATCCCAACATCATTTTAGAGGCAGCGTTTTCCCCTGGTTTGATCACATAGTACCAACATACACTTTATTCTCGAGTGCTTCGAACAAAATCATTAATTGGTTCATGAAAAATCTATTTATTTTCTAGCAACAAAATATTTGCCATATTACTACACACAGTGAAATTCTTACCCCGGAATCCCTTAAACTTAACTGTCTCTTTCTTCCAATCCTCACAGCGGCTCAAATCCGCCACTAAAACTCGGCTTCACTGACTGCTGGTAACCGGGAGACCACAAACAAACAACACAGGGGAGAGCGTTCCTGCCCGTCTCCGCCAGCAGCGCCCCCTGCCCGCCTGCGCCGGCAACGCTCCTTGCCCGCCTCCGCCGGCACGCCCCCTGCCCGCCTCCGCCGGTAACGCACCTTGCCCGCCACGGCGGCAGCGCCCCCTGCCCGCCTCCGCCTGCAACGCACCTTGCCCGCCACGGCGGCAGCGCCCCCTGCCCGCCTCCGCCGGCAACGCACCTTGCCCGCCTCCGCCGGCACGCCCCCTGCCCGCCTCCGCCGGTAACGCACCTTGCCCGCCTCCGCCGGCACGCCCCCTACCCGCCTCCGCCTGCAACGCACCTTGCCCGCCTCTGCCGGCAGCGCCCCCTGCCCACCTCCGCCGCAGCGCCCACTGCCCGCCTCCGCCGGCAACGCTCCTTGCCCGCCTCTGCCGGCAGCGCCCCCTACCCACCTCCGCCGGCAGCGCCCCCTGCCCGCCTCCGCCGCAGCGCCCCCTGCCCGCCTCCGCTGGCAACGCTCCTTGCCCACCTCCGCCGCTGCCGGCAGCACCCCATGACCGCATCCGCTGGCAGCGCTCCCTGCCCGCCTCTGCTGGCAGCGCCCCTGCCCACCTCCAACGGCATCGCTTCTGCCCGACTCCGCAGGCAGCACCCCCTGCTCGACTCCGCCCCCTGACGGCCTCCTTCGGCAGCGCCCTATGCCCGCATCCACTGGCAGTGTTCCCTGCCCACCTCTGCCAGCAGTGCCCAGTGCCAGCCTCCACCAGCAGTGTCCCATGCCTGCATCAGCTGGCAGTGCTGCCTGCCCGCCTCTGCCGGCAGCGCCCCAGGCCGGCCTCCGCCAGCAGCATCCCCAGCCCGCCTCCGCCCTGTCCAACTCTGCCCCCTGACCGCCCCTACCGGTAGCACTCCTTGCCTGACTCCGCCCCCTGCCCACCTCCGCTGGCCACACCCCCTGCCCGACTCTGCCGGCTGTGTCCCCTGCCTGACTTCACCAGCTGCCTGACTGCGCCAGCAGCACCCCCTGCCCACCTCCGCTGGCAGCCCAGCTTCCTATCCCATGCCTGATTTTGAGTTGGCCTCAAACTCTCATCTACTTTAAGATGATATTTGCCAGGGAAACACCCAACACCTGCGAATATATCTTTGGAATCTGTCAGGATCTGCTAAGCTAGCCAATGGCTTGATTTCCTGTGAAACACTGCAAATGAAGATTACCAGTCCAAGCTTTGACTTTTGTTTTGCTTCATGTCTCCTATCTGGAATGGAAGTTCTTCTGACTTCCCATTGTATTGGACTCTCAGCTTAGCTTAGTCTCTTGGAGTGAGCATCATTCCATCATAGTGCCTCAACTTTATCTTTGGCAGCTTCATTTTCAGGCCACCAGCTTAAGCAACTTTACACAGTCTGCGAAGCTCATAATGTTGCATGTAGAACCACTGACACTTCACATTAACTTAGTGGTCACCTTCTGCAGTCATCATTCACACAGTCACAAACCACTTTCCACCTCAAGACATGACCACGTCGACATGTTCTAATGATAAAGGCAAAATACTGCGGATGCTGGGAATTAGAAATAAAAACAGAAAATACCAGAAAAACTCAGCAGGTCTGGCAGCATCTGTGGAGAGAGAAACAGAGTTATTGTTTCAAGTCCACATTTTTTCAAAGCTAAAGATAAGTAGAAGTGATGGATTTTATACTGTTTAAGAGGGGGTGGAGCAAGTGGATAGGTGGGAGCTAAAGAGAAATTTGATAAAGATGTCATGGACACAGAGACAAAGGGAGGTAAAGAAGGTGCTGATAGTGGCATGAAGTTAAGATAGCAGAATGTGTTAAGAGCAGAACAAACGTGGGTGCTCTGTGAAAGCAAAACATAAGAACAAGTGACAGATGGCCCTATGGGAGGAACAGGGTTGAGGAAAAAATACTTTAAAAAATTGGATAAACAGGGGTAAAGATGGAGGAGAGAGTTCATGGTCTAAAGTTGTTGAACTTAATGTTAAGTCTGGAAGGCTGTAAAATGCTTCATCGGAAGATGAGTTTGCATTGGGCTTTACTGGAACATTGCAGCAGGCCAAGGACAGACATGTGGGCATGAGAGCAGGATGGTGTGTTGAAGGAAGGTCTGGGTCATGCTTGCGGACAGACTGAAGGTGTTCCGCAAAGCAGTCACCCAGTCTATGTTTAGTCTCCCCAGTATAGGAGAGACAGCATTGGGAGCAGCGAATGCAGTAGATCAAACTGAAGGAGGTGCAAGTGAAGCGCTGCTTCACCTGAAAGGAATGTTTGGGACCTTGGACAGTGAGAAGGGAGGAGGTAAAGGGGCAGGTGTTGCACCTTCTGTGATTACATGGGAAGGTGCCATGGGGAGGAGATGAGGAGTTGGGGGTGATGGAGGAGTGGACCAGGGTGTCCTGGAGGGAATGGTCCCTACGGAATGCTGACAGGGGGTAGTGATGGGAAGATGTGTTTGGTGGTGGTATCATGCTGGAGTTAGCGGAAATGATGGAGGATGATCCTTTGAATGCGGAGGCTGGTGAGTTGACCTTCTATTTTGCTCCACCTGCTCCAGCCCCTCTTAAACAGTATACAATCTGTCACATTTCTACTTCTCTTTAGCTCTGAAGAAGAGTCATACGAACTCGAAACGTTAACTCTGTCTCCCTCTCTCCACACATGCTGCCTGACCTACTGAGTTTTTCCAGCATTTTATGTTTTTATGTTTTAATGATTCATCAAAATCATTGTCCGATATCTCCACAAACAACTTTACAGGCACGCTTTTCTTCATTTTAGCAAA
Organism: Cetorhinus maximus; assembly: GCF_964194155.1. NCBI lineage: Eukaryota > Metazoa > Chordata > Chondrichthyes > Lamniformes > Cetorhinidae > Cetorhinus > Cetorhinus maximus. The sequence goes on along the minus strand of NC_135879.1, from coordinate 49,072,305 downwards.
TTACTTGTGTGCAGAGTGTTTCAGCTTCTTCTAGTACAAATATTGCTTTATAGAAATAGATTTCTTGAGTGTAAACTTCTCTCACAACAGGATCTCATGCCCCTAAGGCAATCCCTTCTTTGATGAGATCATCCTTCAGTCATCCAAACTCACAAGACTGAGCTAAACATCTCAGTAGAGCCACAATACTGATCAATATTCTCCCTTTCTTCCTGAGTTAAATACATTGCATGCATAAATGAGATTAGGGGAGAGTTCAAATTGGATCTGCAAGGACCCCAAAATCTCCTAAGTCTTGCTTTACTTTTCCTCAGTGAGATCTAGGGTGCAATACAGCTTGTAATACTCCTTCCCTATCACTGATAACAGAATTGCTACACTTATTCTGTTCAGGTTTCCTGTCCAACTTTGCGGTAATCTCATAATTCTACCATTAAGACTGGAAAAATTGCCAATTCCTTCTCAAATCTTTTTCCTATTCATAGAAGCAGGTACAGGAAAATTTGAAGCCATAATGACCTATCCAGCTGTTGATATCTTGTGCAAAGTTGCAGACAGAAGTTTTATAACCCAGATCCCATGTAGAATGCACATGTGGGGCTGGATTGAATGTTCCCAATGTGGCTTCCACTCACTGGTTGGAGAAACGACATGAGACCTGTGCCGCTTCAGTGGAGGAAGCCTGACCAAATTAAATGCCTATCAGGCTCTTAAGTAGTCAGCATTGGACTTTCCCAGGAATTAGGCCCCTGGAAGCAGAAGTCCTGTCCCTTGAGAGCAACAGCCAATCAGAGGCTGGCAGCTCTTGGTAGCTTGGGACCAGTAACTTTTTTTAAATAAAAGAAGTCTGGGATCCCAGTTGCTTCCCCATGGAAGCAACAAGATTCCACAGTTTAAAACAGAAGATTTTTTTAAACTATACAAGAGTCAAACAAAGCAAACGTTAAATTTTTGATAATCTATATTCTAACATCCAGATTCAACATAAGTTAAACATCAGGCAAATTGTGGTTGATTACCAACTATAAATTATGCATTCAATGCCAGATACAGCTAAAACATATCTTACAAATTGAATCGCCAGTCCACACAGCATATAGGTAATCAAACTTAGTCACAAAGTCCTTCAAAACTCTATCTTCTTCACAAAGAATTTCAGCTTCTCTCCTAGGAGTTAGTCTGATTTCCAGCCAACAGCAGCACACAACCATCCTGAATTCCATGGGTACAGTCTTCGCCAAAAACGGGACATGTTTGCAGAACCTCCTCAACTCGATCTGGATGGTGCAGATCTACCAATGTTAGCTCCAAGTAATAAACAGCTGCAACAACTTATTCGCAACTTCTGGATCTAGCCTCTGTCTTCTTCAGCTTGCAACTGCACCACTGGACCCATCAACTATAACTACTGAGCTTGGATGGCTCTGCTTCCCTTTATGTAGCCTCACCCAGTTTGTCTGCCAGAAGTTTTGGTTTCCAATCTCAGTTTAAGTTTTCGTTACCTTAGAAACTGGGAGGGTCAGCTTCTTTTCTCTGTTTCCTATTTTGGTTTTCCTTTTTGGTTTGTGTTTTCAGTTTCTATTTTCAGTCAGGGTCTGCCTCAAAAAAATACAAGCTTTGAAAGCACAGATTCCATGACACTCCCTCCCCTAGGGAAAAAGAAAGCTTTACCATAGTGAAGATTTCTTTACAATAGTTTTGAAATACAGCAAGTTCTTATGATCATAAATATTTTAACAAATAACTTATTACATACTGTACAGGTAATCGTCTCATATTTCACAATTACACATGTCCTATTTACAAAGTTTTAAGGGCTTAACCAAAGCAAAAGCAAATAAATGTAACAAGTAGGATTATTATGATTTAAACATTATAGGATTATCATAACTCAGAGCCTACATTCTCTCCTCGACCCTTTAAACTTTGGACAGAGGATCAGTAATTACATTGTTTTTCCCAGCAACATGCACAACTTTTAGGATGAAGTGCTGCAGCATAAAACTTAAGCAAAACAACCAAAGATTCTTTGGGCGGAATTTTCCCATCCTACTCATAGCGGGTTTCATGGTGGGCGGGAGTGGAGTATCTGGCGGGAGTGGAGAATTTAGCGGGAGCCATAAAATTGGAAAATCGCCAGCATAAACATAGTTTGCAATTCTCTGAGAGTGGGTTAATGGCGGGTCGGGTATCCACTGACTAGTGGTGTGAATGCAAATTCTATTCATTACCATTTCATGAATGCTCGCTAAATTAGCTTGTCGCCGGAATGACATGCCGCCTTTCAGTCTTACATCACGCCAGTGGGAAATCACATTGTTCTGAATCTCATTCAAAAAATATTGGGGTGTATCGTTTGGACCTCACTTCACTCGTGACTTTGAGGTGAGTGCAACATGCATAGCCTACCTGTCACAGCGCTGCACCACTCTTGTTGCAATGACAATGGAGCACCACACTGCTGGGGTGTGTTGGTCTTGGATTACAAAGGTTGGAGAACCGTGAAACCCCTCTTTGAGTCCCTGACACACTGGTGGGAAGCGATCAAGGGAAACATCAAGAGGTTTTTCATCCTCAAAGGCACCCAGAAAGCTAGAAAGGAACAGAGGGAAATGTCCCGACTCCAGAAAAACATGCAGAATCTGCTCTGGCTGCAGTCGATGGGGGTCGATGTCAAGGAGGAGCTCCAAGAGGTGAAGAGCCAGCAAGCCTCGCACTTTGCCTCGGAGGCCTCCAAGATCATCTTCCGTTCCAGAGTCCACTCCGTGGAGCAGGATGAGACGTGCTCACGTTTCTTCTTCCAAAAGGTACACAGAGAGAGCTCTGTGATCAGCAGCCTGAAGGAAGAAGACGGCTCAGTAAAGTCATCACGGTCCGACATTTTGAGGATCAGCAAATCCTTTTATGCCGGATTGTATGACGTGAAGCCCACGGACAGCACGGCATCCCAGTCCTTCCTGTCCTCTATCACGGAGGTCTTAGATGACAGTACGCGGGAGAGCCTGGACAAACCGCTAACTCCTGACGAACTGACTAAGGCCCTTGAGTCCTTCGAGAAGAGTAAAACTCCCGGAAGCGACGGCTTGCCGGCGGAGTTGTATTCGGCTCTGTGGGACTTGATCGGCCCAGACCTGCTAGGAGTGTACGAGAGTATGCTCCTGGCCGGTAGTATGTCAGAATCCATGAGGAAAGGCATCATCACCCTCATCTACAAACACAAGGGGGAAAGGGAGGAAATTAGAAATTGGCGACCCATTTCACTGTTGAATGTGGACTATAAGATTCTGTCCAAGGTCATCGCCAATCGGGTCAAATCCGCTCTGGAATTGGTGATTCACCCTGACCAGACCTGCACTGTGCCAGGCAGGAAGATCTCTGACAGCCTCGCGCTGCTCAGAGATACGATTGCCTATGTACAGGACAGGGGTGTGGATACCTGCCTCATCAGCTTGGATCAGGAGAAGGCCTTTGACAGAATATCGCACACCTACATGGTGGATGTGCTCTCCAAAATGGGGCTTGGGGAGGGAATTCGAAATTGGATCCAACTGCTCTACACTAACATCAGTAGCGCAGTCTCAATCAATGGGTGGGAAACAGATAGCTTTCCGATTAAATCTGGAGTCAGGCAGGGCTGTCCTCTCTCGCCTGTTCTTTTCGTGTGTTGCATAGAACCCTTTGCCGAGTCCATCAGGAAGGATCCGGGCATAAGAGGAGTGATGATCCCAGGCAGTGGAGGCACTCAGGTAAAAGCCTCCCTGTACATGGACGACGTCGCCGTCTTCTGCTCGGATCCGCTGTCGGTGCGCAGACTGATCCACATCTGAGACCAGTTCGAACTGGCCTCGGGAGCCAAGGTAAATCGTGGGAAGAGCGAGGCCATGTTCTTTGGGAACTGGGCTGACCGATCCTTTGTCCCCTTCACTGTCAGGACTGACGGCCTGAAGGTGCTGGGGATATGGTTCGGAGGGACCAGGGCATGCGTTAGAAACTGGAAGGAGCGAGTGGCTATGGTGAAAAGGAAACTGGGCATGTGGGAGCGACGCTCCCTCTCCATTGAGGGTAAGAACCTGGTCATCAGGTGTGAGGCACTCTCGCTGTTGTTGTACGTGGCGCAGGTCTGGCCCATTCCAGACTCCTGCGCGATGGCGATCACTCGAGCCATCTTCCGCTTTATCTGGAGGTCGAAAATGGATCGTGTCCGCAGGGACGCGATGTACAAGCCTCTAGATAAAGGGGGAAAAAACGTTCCCAACATCACCCTCATACTGATGGCCACCTTTGTGTGTGGCTGCATCAAGCGGTGCGTAGACTCTCAGTATGCAAACACCAAGTGTCACTACGTGCTGAGGTTCTACCTGTCCCCGGTGTTGCGAAGGATGGGTCTGGCCACGCTGCCGCGGAACGCTCCAAGTAGTTGGACCGTGCCGTACCACCTGTCCCTCGTGGAAAAATTTATGCAGAAAAACACCTTTGACCACAAGTCCATCAGGCAGTGGTCAGCACGTAACGTCCTAGAGGCCCTGAGGGAAAAGGAGAGGGTGGACCCTGTGGGATGGTTCCCCGAGCAGACTGTCAAAATCATTTGGCAGAATGCCTCATCGCCAGAACTTTCCAACAAGCACCAAGATGTGGCTTGGCTGGTGGTGAGAAAGGCCCTCCCCGTCAGATCCTTCCTACATGCCAGGAGTCTCACCCCCTCTGCACGTTGCCCGCGAGGTGGCTGTGGTGTCAGCTGTGGCTCAGTTCATAGCACCCTCGCCTTTGAGTCAGAAGGTAGTGGGTTCATGTCCCACTCCTGGAAAAAAAAAGTCAAGAACTGTGAATGTACTCAGAGTTACATAGTTGTTGGGAAAGATTTATTCCAGACCACACAGCTCAATACTCCCGCGAGGTGGCTGTGGTGGGGAAGAGACCGTTGTTCACCTCCTTGTGGATTGTGCCTTTGCAAAGAAAGTCTGGAGAGAGATGCAGTGGTTGCTGTCGAGGTTCATCCCGAGCAGTTCTGTGACACAGGACTCTGTGCTCTACGGGCTGTTCCCAGGGACACACACCGAGACAAACATCAACTGCAGCTGGAGGATCATCAGCTCGGTGAAAGACGCGCTTTGGTCTGCCCGAAACTTGTTGGTCTTCCAGCACAAAGAGTTGTCCCCGACCGATTGTTGCAGACTGGCACAATCCAAAGTCCAGGACTACGTGCTGAGGGACGCAATAAAGCTTGGGGCAGCTGCCGCAAAGGCGCAATGGGGAAGGGTCGCTGTCTAAGACCTTTCTGCCACAGCGCACCGAGAGACTGGGAACTGTTTAGAGCCCCTCGGGCTGTACAGCTCAAAATGAAAGGCTGTAAATGATTGTAATATTGTTTGTACTGATGCACCTGGCGATACATTTTGTAAAAGTTTAACCTGGATTGTACCCTTGTAATGGTCTTTTTGAAATGGTTTGGAATGTGATTGAAGATATTTTATGAATAAAGTATTTTTTTGCAAAAAAAAAAGTGTGTTGGTCTGCTCCCGGTGGCTGCCTCCATAATCACAAGGACACCACTGTGCAGCGGTACTCAGGCAGGGCTCAACATTTAGACAGGGACCAGCATTGCAATCGGGGCAGTTGTGGGGGGCGAGAGGATGTGTAGGGTTGGTCTGTTCCAGGTGGGTACCACAGTTGTCCTGAGGGACACAACTATGCAGCTGAACTCAGACAGGGCTGAACATTCAGAGACCAGCATTTCGACTGGGGGTTTGGGGGTGGGGGGAAGGATAACTAGCACATGGGGGACAAAAGAGCAGGAAGATTTGCAAGGGTATGGAGGAGGAGGGGGAATGGTGGTGGGCAGAGGGGAGACCAAGGGATGGGAAGCTGGAACCCAACAAGGGAAACTGAAACACTGATAAACAAGGGGGTAAATGAGGTACCACATGTATGAATGGGAGGGAATGCAAGCACACACTAGAATAAGAAAGTGGGAGTGTGTGTTGGTGTGGCACAAGAGGGATGGGTCGCACTGAGACTCATAGTTGGGGGGTGGTTGCGAAGGGAGACAGTGTAGTCTTCAGTCTTGAGGGCAATGGGGAATTCATTGAAAGTCAAAGTCCTTGGTTTGGGCTCACAATCAGGAGTCCGAGGGTAGAGACACTCCTTGAGCTCACAGTCAGGAGTCAGAGAGTAGAGACAGTCCTGGGGCTCTGTGAACCTCACAGTCAGTTCAGGCAGTTGTGGGGACCATGCTGCAGGGCTATTCATGGTGAGCACGGTGTACTCCCTAGGGAGCTCTAGGGAGGGGAAAAGGCTATGTGCCCAATTGGAATGACACACAGCTTGGTGTGCAGGGTGTTTTCACAGTCATTGTCCATGGGCTGTTCTGTCTCTGTCCTGGGCTGCAGAGGGATATAGGAAGCATCTGAGATCTGTATTTAAGGAATGCAGAATAAAGTTGGGGGGGTGGCGGCTGATTGGTATGTTAAGCTTTTCCTAGGGGGGGTGGGGGGAAGGCTCTCTGTAGGTGACCATGCACACAGCCTCTAAATGGGGAGAGTAGAGGTCCACATGGTGCATTGGCACGTCAACAATGATAGGGTTGGGACAGGATGGCAATGTCACTCCAACAATTATGGGCTCCAGTATTACTAGGGGAGGCTGGAGAATAACAGGAGGAAGCTTTACTTTCACATCATGAGGTTCCAGGTAGATTTCTGGGACACAGACAGTGAGAGGGGGAGCGTCGAAGCTGGTCTCGAAGTAATAGCGCAGACACACCATCTGAAACTACCAAAGTTATGGTGCAGTTATACATCGAAAGTAGAAGTGAATCTGCACAGGAGGGGTCTGAGGCTGTGTGGGAGGAGCACACTGCTGGACTAAGGGGCCCTTTCTGGGGACACTCGCTATCTTGTTGGTGCCACAAGAGTAAACTAGAGTCAGAGCTGAGAGAAAGGAGGAAGACCTCCTTGAGAAGATAGCCACTGGAACCCATCCTTTTTTTCAGGGAAATGTCAGAGTTTATGGCTTAACATCACAGTCGCTGCATTTCAACATTAACACCTTGGAATGTGAAATCTGGGTATGCAGGCAACCGTTAAGGAGGAAAAGGTGTATATATGGCATTCCATCAATGGATTCATGTGCTTTACAGAATAGGCATTCATAATGGGCCAAAGTGCATCCAGTCATTAATCATGAGCATCTTATTGTTAATTAGAATGCCAGATCAGAGATTGAAGCACTATCGTTTAAACCTTCTCCAGTCTCTGTGGGATTCAGATGTTGAGTCTCAGGGATGGCAACTTTCTTACCTGATGTGTCTGTTAGTGGCTCAGATGCAAGACTGCATCAGCAACAAGGCTAGTGAGGCTGAAACCACTATTGGCCATTACAGTTGCTTTTGGTTACAGATTATGATCTTCACTATGTTCACCTGTTAACCATTAATCCATTCAATCTATCATTTCAGAGAGAAGGATGAAACAATTATGGATCCAGAGCTCAATGCAACCTTTTTGAGGGTTCTAATACAATGGAGGAGAAGGAGGGAGAGGTGACACCGAGCACAGCTTCAGGAGGGGTTCCTGCCTGAGGTCCAGGGTGCAGGGGAGTCATAGCAACAACATGAAGGTCAGGAGGTTAGACCCAGACAATGGAGATGACTCACCAGACCTAAAGTATACTGAAGAAGATTCTCGTATTTACAGATAAGTGAGATAAAATTCCGTGCATGTCTGCACTTGTCCCCAGCTCTGGTCGATCACATTCTTTGTGAAGACCTAACGTCCCGTGGGGTGGGAGGCCATCCCCTGCCAGTGGCCATAAAGGTGACCGACATGCTCAATTTCTTTGCCTGCGGGTCATTCCAGGTATCCACAGGTCCCCTGTGTGGCCTCTCACAGTCTGCAACACATAAATGCATCAAGAAGGCCACAGATGCCTCTACAGCAAGGTACATCACTATGTGAGGTTTGCTCTAGATGAAGATAGCCAGGCTGCGAGATTCAACAGCTTTGCAGCAATTGCGAGGGAGGTGATGGCATCGTGGTATTGTCACTGGACTAGTATTCCAGAGACCTGGGATAATGCTCTGGAAAACCTGGGTTTGAAAACCACCATGGCAGTTGGTGAATTTTGAATTCAATAAAAATCTAGAATTACAAGGAATTACATGGTGACCATGAAACCATTGCTGATTGTTGTAAAAACCCATCTGGTTCACTAATGTCCTTTAGGAAAAGAAATCTGCTGTCCTTACCTAGTCTGGTCTATGTGTTACCCCAGACCCACAGCAATGTGGTTGACTCTTAAAAATGTATCTGAACAAGTGATGGGATGTACAAAAAATGCTGGCCTAGCCAGCGATGCCCACGTCCCATGAATGAATATTTTTTAAAAATCTCAGGCTTCCTAAGAGTGCAGGGTGCAACCGACTGCACCCATGTGGCTTCCAGGTCTCCAAGGCAGCAGCCCCTAATGTTTATCAACCGTAAAGACTTCTATTCCATCAATGTTCAACAGCTGTGTGATCATTGGGAGCATATAATGCACATTTGTGCCGGATACCCTGTGAGTTGCCATGACTCAGACATCCTGAGTCACTTCCAGGTGCCTGAGATTTTCAAAGGTCCTGAGTTTCTGCAGGGGTGGTTGCTTGGGGATGAGGGGCACCCACTCAAACGCTGGCTGAGGACACTGGTGAGTCAGCCTCAGAGCGGTTTGGAGAAGAGGTACAACGCAGCTCACAGCTCCACACGGTCCCTAATCGAGCAGACCATTGGCATTCTGAAGATGCGCTTCAGATGTTTGGACCACTCAGATGGCCCACTACAGTCCACTCCCAATAGGCTTTCCCGCATCATCACTGTGTGTTTCACCCTTCACAACCTGGCACTGTAAAGAGGTGATCCCTTGCCAGAGGGTGAAAAGGAGGAGGATGAGAGCTCCTTGGAGGATGAAGGTCAGGAGGATCAGGAACCTCAAGAGGGTGATGAGGGTCAGCTTCCACGGAACGATGCCATAGAGGAAGCAAGATGTGGGGGGTGTGTCTGTGACACTTGAATTGCTACCAGATTCTAGCAGGAGTAAAGTGAAGGCGAGGGGAGATGGCCACATTTCTCTTGGCCCTGAATGTCATTCCATATCATTGAAAGGGATGTCCAACCTGTCACATTGAGAGCTGGGTCAGAATTCACACTTGCACCTTCTAGCCTCATGACTGACCAGGCCATGATCTCTAAGAAGGGCAGCAGTGCTCTCTGTACGTGCTAACTCTGGGAAGTGAGAATCCAATCAATGCGAGAATGCTGCAAAAACACACTTGAAGCAGTCGCCGTCACCTTAATGAGAAAGAGCAATGGCCAGTGAGATGAGGACATGGTTGGGGATTTCCTCCTTCCCTCCATGTCTTGTCCTTTGGCACTACCACTGAGGAGACACGACTGCCGCTAATCCCTCAAGGCAGCTGAGCTGCCCTCACACAGCAGTGTAGTGTCAGGAAAAGGGGTTACAAGCACTTTAATCGCATATTTCCAATAAAGCTTTTAACCCATCTCCCTGACATCACAAAAGGGTGCGGAAACTATCTTCAGTGACGTTAACATCACATGAATATGAATCTCACAGAGGGACACTGAGTGGGAGGGTGGCTAAACCCCAAAAAAAGAGGATTCAAATGTACATAATTACAACACCTTCAGTTGACAAAGCCATTCACATAAACATCAAATGTATTTACAAAACTGCAATATTTTTACAGTAGTTGCTCACCTGTGACCCAAAAGTGATTTCAATATTTCTTAACTTTCCTAACCCTACCACTATGCCTGGGTGCAGCACTGATATCCGCAGCAGAGGTGGGAGCAGCCTGCTGACTGTTATGTCCTGGTGTCTGTGATGACCTTGGCCGACGTCCTTATGATGACCTGGCCTGATAAGGCTCTCCTGCTCAGGGGCAGATGCACCCTCCTCAGCCTGCACGGCTGGAGTGGATGGGGTGACAGGCAGAGGAGACTCTGAGAAACTGGACACCCTTGGAGTGTCCTGAGTGGAGGCCCTTCGGGTATCCCACTGATGCTCAGTCTCCCTGTGGGTGCCCAAAGGCCCTTCCCTGGCTCCAGGAGGAGAAGGGGTACCTGGGGGGAGGTAAAGGTGCCTCGTTCCCCTCTCGATAGGCATTGATGGTGCCCACCAGTGTGTGTGGCCATGGAGTCCAGGGCCAAGCACAAATCCAGCAAAACCTGCTGGACCAAGGCCTCCGTGGTGGTCATCAACCTTCCCATGGTGACCTCGAGGCACTTGCATGTTGGAGCCATGACATCAGACAGAACATGGACAGACTCCTCCATCCTTCATTCTAGTCTGCTGAGTGACTGCTGAATCTCTGCCTGATGTCCCAATGCCTGTTGTTGGATTGAGTTGGCGGCCGTTTGCAGAGGCTGATCATCTGTCTCAGACTGAGTGGGTGACTGGTGTCCAGCAGCCCTCCAAGTGCTGGAGACCTGGGCTATCCCTGCCTCTGACTGCTGCAGGGATGTGTCAGTGAGGTGTTCTCAGTAGGTGAGCCTGAGCCTAATTTGGAACTATGTTCCACTGAGGTGTGTGTCTCTGTGCTGGTGGAGGGTGGAGGTGAGCGTTGTGATGGTACTTCCTCAGCTTTCTCAGCCGATGTGGTCTGGGGGCAGGAATTATGTTGGCCAGCTTGTGGGCCTCTATCTGCTGGTGCCTGTAAGAGAGAGAAGAGTGTGTTAGTTGATGAGCATGTGGTTTACGAGATTGCATTTCACTCACTGTGATTGTCAGGATGTGATGAACTGATGGGAGGTGTGATCCGCAGTAGGTTGCTGAGACAATCCGATCTCCCCTTCCCCACAGGAGTGATCCCTGCCCTCCCCAGCAATCTCAGCGCATCCTTCTCGAATTCCATGGAGGTGATGTTGTCGGCCATCCCTCCCCCGATCTGCGATCTTTCCCGCCTGTTGTGAGTAAGCTTGCCCTGGAAGAATACAAAAGAAAGGCATGTGATGGGAAGGGTGGAGCAGAGATTGGGAAAGATGCCTGTCCCCGGTGTGTAGTGAGGAAGGGGCTGAAGATGGAGTATGAGCACTCCATGATAGATGAAATGGTGGTGATGTGAAAGTTTCCGTGAGATAATCAGTGGTGATATGTGTGCCCCAGTAATGGTTGTGTGAAATCCCTGAAGAGAGAACCCCTTTGAGTACATGATGCCGTGATGAGAGCTTAATATTGGAGGGAGCTGAAGGATGACTTACCCTAGTGGAGCAGATTAAATCATTCATCCTCTTCCTGCACTGGATGGCATTTTGGGTGCAGTGGCCAGCTGCACTGACATCCTTTGTGATGGTCTTCCAGGCCGGAGAGGTGAGGCTGGTCTGCTTTCTGGAGCCATCCCTGGGATAAAGCACATCCCTATGCACACGCACTCCTCTTACCAAGGCCTGGAGAGTGTTGTGTCTGAAGAGCGGTGCAGTTTTCTTCTACTAGCTTTCAGCCTCCTTCTCCTGGTTGCCAGACACCTGTAACAGTCTCCTGGACTCCCAGGCTGGAGAGAGTGAGATGTGTGTGCTTAGGTGACATTTAAACATGACACCCACACTTTCAACCCTGTCAGGTAATGGTGGGGCAGATAAATCAGCTCCTGACCTGTCAAATAATTTGGGGAGATACTTGCCTGTGCATAATTAATGATCTTCCAAGCGCAGAATTGAACGCAATTTCCCGCCATTCCGAGAAGCAAGATATGCACCGTGGAACCTGCCTGCCTGCACACTTAGTTTCAAAAATGGAAATTCCACCCTTTAGAACCATAGAACCATAGAAAAGTTACAGCACAGAAGGAGGACATTCGGCCCATCTTGTCCATGCCAGCCCGAGGACACCCAGGTGCCTTTTCTAATCCCATCTTCCTGCACCCGACCCATAGCCCTGCAGCTTACAGCACTTTAGGTGCAGGTCCAGGTACTTTTTAAAAGAGTTTAAAGTTTCTGCCTCTACCACCAACTTGGGCAGCGAATTCCAGACACCCTCTGTGTCAAAAAGTTCTTCCTTATGTTCCCCCTACACCTTCTGCCACTTATCTTGAATCTATGTCCCTTGGTTCTAGAATTCTCCAACAAGGGAAACAATTTTATCCTGTCCACTCTATCTATTCCCCTCATAATTTTGTACACCTCAGTCAAGTCACCTCTCATCCTTCTTTGTTCTAAGGAAAATAACCCCAACCTATCCAATCTCTCCTCATAGCTACACTTTTCTAACCCTGGCAACATTCTTGTAAACCTCCCCTGCACTCTCTCCAGAGGTATTATGTCCTTCCTGTAATGTGGTGACCAGAACTGCACACAATACTCCAGTTGTGGCCTCACCAGTGTTTTATACAATTCCAACATTATCTCCTTACTTTTATATTCTATACCTCTGCCAATGAAGGAGAGCATTCCATATGCCTTCTTTACAACCTTGTCTACTTGAACTGCTGCCTTCAGGGACCTGTGTACTTGTACGCCAAGATCTCTCACTTCATCTACCCCTCTTAGTATATTCCCATTTATTGTGTAATCCCTGTAACTGTTTGACCTCCCTAAATGTATGACCTCACACTTCTCCATGTTAAAATCCATCTGCCACTTTACCGCCCACCCCACCAACCCATCTATATCGTTTTGGAGATTATGGCTATCCTCTACACTATCCACTACTCGGCCAATCTTCATGTCATCTGCAAATTTCCTAATCGTGCCCCCCACATTCATGTTCAAATCGTTAATATATAACACAAACATCAAGGGTCCCAACACCAAGCCCTGTGGAACACCACTTGAGACAACTTTCCATTCGCAAGGGCATCCATCGAGCATTACCTTTTGTTTCCTGTTACAAAGCCAACCTTTTATCCAGTTTGCCACATTACCCTGAATCCCATGGGCTTTTACTTTCCTGACCAATCTTTGTGTGGAACTTTTTCAAAAACACCAGTGGATTATGATTGGTGTAAAATAATGTCTCTTCTTGATTATTTGAAACATAAACTTCAAATTGTTGAAGAACTAGGACAAGACTTAATATTTCCTTTTCAATTGTGAAGCATTTTTGTTGACATGTATTAGGTTTTCTTGAGAAATAACTGACTGGACTCTCTATACCAGTATCATCCTCTTGTAGCAATACTGCTGCCATGCCTACATCACTAGCATCATTAGCAATTTTGAAAGGTTTATTGAGATTTTGAGCAGCCAAACCATGTTTATTTATTAATATGGCCTTTAACCTCCCAAAGGTGACCTGAAAAGACTGTGCCCAGTTAAATTTTGTATTTTTCTTCATTAATGGAGTCAGTATTCTGCTGAAATTTGGGACAAACTTTCAGTAGAATCTATACATTCTGAGGAACTGTAGTTTTTCCCATTTTCTTTTAGGGAAAGAATTGCTTCAACTTTAGCTTCTCTGGGCATCCCTCGATCTTGCACTGTGACAGTTCCCAAGTAGGTGACTTTGGCCTTGGCAAACTCAGTCTTTGTCAAATTTATCACCAAATCACCTTCTTGTAGTCCATCAAATAGGTGTTCCACATGTTCTTCCCAAGTGTTATTCTAGACCAATAAATAATCAATGTACACAAAACAATTGTGTAATCTGGCAATTACTTGGTTTGTCAGTCTTTGAAGGCTAGCTGGTACATTCTTCATGCCAAATGGCATAGCCTTACATTGGTGCAGGGTTATGAAAGCAGTGATTTATTTGGCTTGATCCGTTAATGGAGCTTGCCAATCACCTTTTAGCAAATTGATCTTGCTAACAAAGTCTGAATTTCCAACTCAATCAGTGCATTGATTGGGGAATTGGATAAGAATGAGTTTTTGTTACAGCATTAAATTTCCTGTTATCAATGCAGACTCTTAGTGATCCATCAGACCTTGGTACCGGTATGACTGGATTACTCCAGGTGCTTTGACTTAGTTCAATAATATCATTGTCCAGCATAAATTTAATTTCCTCTCTGACTCGAGCCAGTTTTCCAGGATTGAATGGCAAGGGTTGTTTGATGGCTGTAGCATTTTCCACGTCGATGTAATGCATAGCTAAAGATGTTTGCCTTGGCCGTATCTATACACACTGACCCATATTTTCTTTTAGGAGCTTGGCTATGTTACCCTGAGACTTCTCTGGAAGATGGCATAATATTCTATCCAAATGTTTTAACACCTTCATATTGGCTAATTTTATTATTGGGGATTCAATCTGAGAATTTTTAAACTCTGATTTATTGTTTGAACTCTCAAGTGTATTCATATCACCACTTTCCTCCTTTACTACCTGCAATACACTGACTAGTTGACTAGCTTCCCTTTCATAATATTGTTTCAGCATATTTATATGACACAATTGTTTCCTTCTGTCCAGGATATTGATTACATAGTTTACCTTAGTGAGTCTCTTTATAACATAAGAAGATCAACTAAACATAGCATTTACTGGTTTATCTAGCAAATGTAACAGAACTAGTACTTTATCGCCAGGTTTAAAAATTCAAGCTTCAGTTGCCATATCTGCTCAATTTTTCCTTATTGTTGGGAAATCTTAAGATGTTGCTGAAGTACTGTGAATACTTTTGATAGCCTTTCTTGAAATTTGGGCACTATAAGAGACTATAAGAGTAATTTCTTCTTCCTGGACCACAACTTTACCTTAAATGAATTTATGTGTTGCCTTTGCTTCATGGCCATAGACTAATTCAAAGGGACTGAAAACAGTTGACTCTTTATTATTATTTGCCATTAGAAATGCACCTAATGAAACTCCCTTATCCCAGTCCTTGGGATATTCAAGGCAATATGTTCTAATTGTAGTTTTTAAGGTTTGATGGTATCTTTCCAATGCCCCTGAGACTCCTAAACTACACATTGTCTCCTGGAATACTCATGACATGAAATTTGGTCCCTGATCAGACTGAATCTCTCTGGGTAACCCATACCTTGGGGAAAAGCTGAATTAATCCTTCAATCTACAACCTTGCCACATTTTTTCTTAAGGGTTCAATTCCTCTGGGAATTAGCTAAACAAATCCATGATGATTAAAAGATATTGATACTTTGTTTTGGTTTTGGGTAGGGTTCCTACACAATCCACTAGATCCCTACTAAATGGTCCATCAAATGGGTATCTATAGAGCTGGTTTAATCAATGACCAGGCTTTCCAACCAGTTGACATGTGATGTGTGACAGGTCTTGCAGAATTCAACTGCATCTCCATGCAATCCTGGCCAATAGAAGTGCTTCATTATTTTAGCTGGAGCTTTTCTAATCCCTAAATGACCTGCCATCAGAATCTTAAGGGCAATTCTTAAAAATTTCCTGTGGTAACCAGAAAAGACAACAATTTGATGGACTACTGTCCACTCCTCATTTGCTGGTCTCTGAGGAGGTCTCCACTTCCTCAAAAATAGGAAATAATTTAGGTAATAACATTCAGGGATCCTTTTTGATTCTTTCTCAGAGTATGCTATCTGAGATAATCTCCACAAAACAGGGTCTGCCTGCTGGGCTTGAATCAAGGAAGCTCAGCTAAGTAATTCAGCCTGTCTGTTTTCCGGGTCTTTAACCCATTCAAATTCCTGAAAAAAGTCCTATCTAACTGAACACTTGAAGTATCCTCCCTCTCAATTGATCCACTTAATCTTTTCTAGCTTTACGAGCCTGGGCCCTAGTGTCAGTTTTAATTGAGTATTTTCATTTAATTTAGTTCTTAGTTGTCCAGACTTAATTATCCAATTATCCAATTCCAAAATAACACATTTTCCTTTCTTTGTTTCCATTTTTGGTTTTCCTTTTCAGTTATTGTTTTCAGTTAGGGTCTGCCTCAAAAAATGCAAGCTTTGAAAGCACAGCTGGCATCACACTCTCCATTGCCCAACAGTGCCAATGGGAGCAGTTGCTCTTTCTGTTCATGCACCACCAGAGGACTAGGATCAAGCAAGGACCCAGGCCAGCGTGGGCAGATGGGAGTCGTGGGTAGGGGATCACTGGTGAGGAAGGGATGGTGTGTCCGATGCAAAGGCAGGAGGTTGGCTCCCAGTGGGCACCCCTTCCTGAGGTTGGGTTCCTTTATTGGGATCGAAGTGCCTTTGAAAGAGAGACCTCCTTGGAGGCCACTGGTCAGATTTCTGAATAAAACTGTATTAAAACATTCCCTGCTGAAATTCAATGGGGTATATTAATCCTCTGATGTTCTGCACATCTGTTGGCTGTCTTACAGCTGACATACCCCAACCCAAAGACCAGCAAAATTCTCTCATAAATCTTGGTGACTCATTTCTGACATCATATTTCATGTGATGCAAAAATGGCAAAAAGCCTTTATTTGCAAACATTAACATCAGACGTCACATGTGCATGGCAAGCCAAAGTGTACGAAGATATTTATCTAAACACAGCTTCCTTAATGCACCATGTCACCGCTCACCTGGAAGAGCGCAGACTAAATGCTAATGTAGCCACTCATCCAAGGTACAGCTCCTCAAGACCAATGTCAATATCAATATACAGCCATTCAAATGGAGAAAGTGCAGACTCAATGCCCTATGTAACGGCACATCTGGAGATGCGCTACCTCAAAAGACGCATGCATCCACTCATCTGCAGCACTATGAACACAATTCACTCCTGCAGCTGCTCACCTGGTGCAATACTGCTTCTTGCACCAATGTGGTTCCTCACCTGGAGCACCACCACCTTGTAAATTCCTGTAAACACTCACCTGGAGCTGTGCTGCCTCAATTTATGCATATGCCACAGACCTGGAGCAAAGTTGCCTCAATACACCCATGCCTTACTACCCCATACAGCCACTTATATGGAGCTGCTCCCTCAATACACACATGAAACTGCTCATCTGATGCACCACTACTGTAATGCACCAATATAGTTTCTTACCTCAAGCACTGCTATCTCTTTTCCCCCGTGACTGCTAATTGGAGCGTTGCTGCATCAATATACCCATGTAGCCTCACATATAGCACCTTTACCTCAGTGCACCCATGTAGTCATTCATTTAGAGCACCACTGCTTTAATACACTTCTATAACCAATCACCTGGAGTTGCAGTGCATCACCACGCCCATACGCCACTCACCTAGAGGACAACTGTCTCAATGCACCCACGTAGCCACTCACCAGGAGCATTCCCAGAAGGAAAAAACTGTAAAAACTGGGAAATAAGAATACTGGTCTGAACTGGTCTTTCCTTCTGGGTTGCTGCCTCATTACCCTGTGTAGCCATTCACTGCTGCCTCAATATATGCCAGTGGAGTGCCATTGCTAAAGTGTAAGTGCTTGTAACTGCTCAGCTGGAGCTACAATGTTTCAATGACTCATGTATCATTCACCTGGGGCACCACTGGTTCAATTCCCCTTGCTGTCACTTCCAGGAGCACTGTTGCCTCAATGCACACTGTAACCAGTCATGTGAAGCATAGCACAAACGGAGTTTTGCTGTTTTAGTACAACCACATAGCCTCTTATCTGGAGCACATCTGTCTCAGTCTACCATTTAGATGCTCATCGGAAGCACTGCTGCCTCAATGCACTGTTTAACCCAGGGCTCCCAAACTGTGGGTCGCAGGATGGGGTTGCTTGATGAGCAACTGGAGTCGTGAGATCCAAGGCAGGAATGGCAACTGTGAAGCGGAGAATCACATTTGACAGTTCTGGGACTGGCTGCAAGGGCCCTTTAAATGCACACATTTTATTTTGTCAGTGTACATGACCTAATGAATGGAGTTGTTATGACACAGCAGTTGGTAAAGGCTGAGTTATTTAAAATCCCAGAGGGAAACTTTAAACAACTGTCATAACCTATATTTTCAATTGGTATGTTTTGAGTTGCAGCTCTAAATTCAGGAATAAGACCACCAAGTCTCGAGAGGTTTTTATATCAAACTAACTGAAACATTTAATTTATTTTATTTAATTTATTAATTTAATTTACAACAAATTAAACACATACACATGGCTACAAATTACTACTATCATAACTTATAACAAATTCCAAAATTAATCTCCACTAAGGCAACAATAACCAATAGACTTAAACAGACACCAGGCAAAGCATTTTTCACCTTCTGAATTCAAAATTAAGTTCCTTTCAATTTGTTTCTTTGCAGACACAGTGGTATGCTTACAGGCTTACATGCATCTGACCTGCACACACAAAACTCCTTTCTGTTATACCCAGCCTTCCCCCTTGAATGTAAGTTTTCATTGTATCATCAGGCCCTTTGAACCCCTTTCATAGTACCAATTTTATTAGTCGTATAAACATTGCTTGGTGTCTCCTAGCTATGTGCAAGATTTCACCCCCAGCCTTGAATGCTCTATTCAACAAAATGCAAGTGTACTGTTACTGTTTACATCTCAAAACTACTTTACATCAAAGCACACAGACCAGCTGACTTTAATCCAATTATCAAACACACACTCACTGACACTGACTCAGGTTAAAGCTCTGTTAAAAAAAATCCAATAACATGATATACATTAATATCTCTTCATGACAGGAGTCCTGAGGCCCAATTACTGTCACCCACAGAACCCGCATAATGGTAGGTGTCAAAGTTTTCTTTTGTGCCTGTATGCCTGCCATTTAAACTCTTGTGCCCCAGCCAGTCAGCATAAGTACCCCCAGCCCCATAAAACAACTCTCCCTTTAGGTCAGCAACTCTCTTCCCACATCCCTGGTCAGTAACTCTTGCCACCCTCCCCCCGCCCCCTAATTTTCACTGTTGAGTTGCACCAAGTGTGAAGCATTAAAATGTGGTCACAGCAGGATAATGTTTGAGAAGCACTGAACCCATCTTAAGGCCAATTAGGGATGGGTAACAAAGCTGGCCTTGCCAGTGATGCTCATATTACATGAAAGAATATGTTAAAAATAACCCTCACCCGGAGCACTGGTGCCTGAATAACCACATATGATGACTCATATGGAGCTGTGTTCCTCATATATGCCTATCTACCTACTTACCTGGAGGAATGCTGCCTCAATTAGGTATCTGAAAATCAAGGATCTCCAGATCAGAATTGTTAAGCTGGCATCTATCCTGTCAAGCCCCCTCAGTACATCATAAAAAGGCCATTCTCATTCCTCTAAACTCCAATGAGTACAGGCCAAATTTGTTCAAACTTTCCTTATAAGACAAACACCTGATTCCAGAGCTAGACGTTTCTCCCCATCGTGGGGGTTGTGTGGGGGTGGGCGGGAACCCGATCGGTGCCCCCAATTGGGGACGGGCCGCAATTTTACATGGGTGGGCCAATTAAGGCCTGCCCAGCGTGATGCTCACCCAGAAGCACTGAGCGCTCCCTGTGCGGGCAGGATGGGGATTCCCTGAGAGGTTCAATGCATGACGCGCATGCACACAAAAGAGCACAGATATCTCCCTGAGGCGCTGAGGTGCCTCAGGGTGATTTGTTTCAGTGCTAAAGTTTTAAATAAAGGTTTTTAACACTTTTAAAACATGCCCCCTCATGTGACACTATCACATGAACTGGGACATGTCAAAGAATAAATGTATAAATTTTTATTAGATTTTAAAACACTTCATGGAACCTCATCTCGCCCGTGGATGAGGTTTCATGAAAAATGTGAAGGCTGCCTGGGCTCTTTGCCTGCCCGCCAACCTTAAGGTTGGATGGGCAGCTCATTTAATTGAATTAATTAGGTTTTAAATGGCCTTAATAGGCCTTTGACAGTTTGGCGGGCGTGCAGCTGATTTGGCTGCGCGCCCGCCAAACTGAAAATCTAAATGGCGCGTGGTGACATCGGGACGCCCGCACGATGTCACCATGCGTCATTTTATGTGTCGGAGAGCAGCCCCGCCCTCGCTCGCTGGCGGGAAAATTCTTCCCCAGGAATCAGCCCTGCGAACCTTCTCTGAACTGCTTCCAATGAAAGTATGTCCCTCCTGAAGTAAAGTGATCAAAATTGTACACAGTACTCTAGCTGCTTTCACCAATGCCCCGTACAGTTGTAACAAGACTTCTCTACTTTTATACTCCAGCCCCCTTGCAATAAAGGCTAAATTTCCATTTACCTTCCTAATTACTCACTGTACCTACATGCTAACTTTTTCTGGTTTAAGTACAAGGACCCCGAGATCCCTCTTTTCCACAGCATTCTGAAGTCTCTCTCCATTTAAATTATATTCTGCTTTACTATTCTTTCCTGCCAAAGCGGACTACCTCACATTTTCCCACATTATACTTCATCTGCCGAATTTTTCCCAATCACTTAACCTATCTATATCTCTTTGACTCTTAATGTCCTCTGTACAACTTGTTTTCCTACCTATCTTTGTGTCATCAGCAAAGTTTAGCAACCATACATTTGGTTCCTTCATCTAAGTCATTTATATAGATTGCAAATAGTTAAGGGTGCAGCATTGAACCATGTGCCACTCCACTTGTAACAGTTTTCCATCTTGAAAATAACCCATTTATCCCAACTCTTGTTAGTTTCCTGTTAGCCAGTCCTCCATCTATGCTAATAAATGACCCATAACACCATAAACACTTTTCTGTAGTAATCATTGATGTGGCACTTTATCGAATCTCTCTCTCTCTTCAGGTACCATGCCCTAAGAGGGTGTTGGCAACCATGGACTTCCATGTTAATCTTGCGCTAGAGGTGTTCATTCAATTTGTGAGGTTCTTTAAAAAGGTCATTCTTTGTCTACCTTGATCTCGTTTACGATCAATTTTTCCCATCAGCATCAGACTTTCTAAATCATAAGTTTTTATTATGCGTCCAAGAAATTCCAATTGAGCCTTCTTGATCTTCGTCAGCAGAGTTCTTTTGGTCTCAGATTTTACTAGTGCCTTCATTGGTCATGTGACTTGTCCAAGATATCTTCATTATTCACCTCAAAAATTACAACTCTGCAGCTCCAATTCTTCTCTGATCATCCAACACTCTCTTCCATATGTCAAAATTGGTATGATGCAGAATTCCAGGATTCTCAGCTTTGCTTTAATGGCTAATTTTGCAGTGGCCATGATCTTTTTCATTTTTTGAAATGCATTTTTAGCCATTCCAATCCTTCATTTTATTCCTGCAATTCCCATTCAATGTTAACATACTTCCTAGGTAACAAAATTCGTCTACCTGTTTGATCTTTTCATTCTTCACTGTGATCTTGAATTCTGGTATGATTTTCTTTTTGGACACAATGAGACATTTTGTTTTCTAACAAGTTATATTCAGCCCTTTCTTCTCATCTTCGCTTATTACTCTAACCAAAATATTTTTCAATTTTAATTCAGGGTCAGCAATAAGAACTGTGCCATCCTATACTAGTAAGATTGTGGCCTCCAACTAATAACCCAGGAGGGTCTTCAATCTCTCTAAGGATATTTCCACCATACAAAAGGAACAAATCTTTGGAAAAAACAAAGGATTGCACCTTCCTCCAGGGACATTTCCAAAAGATCTGATCGTCCCGTTGCAGGTGAAGGGCAGCAGGAGGGACCGTTGGCTGGTGATGGTCTGTTGGGAGGGGTTGAAAGAGGGGTAGGAGAAGAATGAGGAGGTGGTGCAGGGGCTCAGGCTGAGACAGGTTGTGGGCATTTGAGGATGGTGGGGAAAGTGTATCAGAAGGGCCTTTCAAGGCACCAGATGGAATGGGGCAGGAGGGTAGAAAGTTCCATGGTGGGTTGTGGGTGGGGGGGAGGGGGGTTTATGGGCAGGTCTGAAGGGGCATGGAGTGTGTTAAGATGTGAAGGGCATGGGGGTGTTGAGATGTGAAGGAGCATGGGGGGGGGTGTTGAGATGTAAAGGGGCATGAGGGGTATAGAGATATGTTGGGGCAAGAAGGGGTGTTGAGGTATGAGGACCAATTTGGGGTGATGAAGTATGAAGGGGCATGGGGGATGTGTTGAGATGTAAAGGGGCATGGGGACTATTGAGAAGTGAAGGGGATTGGAGGGGTGCTGAGATGTAAAGGGGCATGAGGGGCATTGAGATATGAAGGGGAATGGAGGGGTGTTGAGGTGTAACGGGCCATTGGGCGTGTTGAGATGTGAAGGGGCATGGGGGGGTGTTGAGGTGTAAAGGGGCATGAGAGGCATTGAGATATAAAGGGCTATGGGGGGTGGTAGATGTATAGGGGCATGGGGGGTGTTGAGGTATGATGGGGCATGGGGCTTGTTGAGGTGTGAAGGGGCATGAGGGGTGTTGAGGTATGAAGGAGCATTGGGGGTGTTGAGGTATGATGGGGCATGGGGGTGTGTTGAGATGTAAAGGGACATGAGGGGTATTGAGATGTGAAAGGGCATGGGAGGGGTGTTGTGATGTAAAGGTGCACGAGGGGTGTTGAGGTGCAAAGGGGCATGGGGGCTGTTAAGGTATGAAGGGGCGTTGCGGATGTTGAGGCATGAAGGGGCATTGGGGGGGTGTTGAGATGTAAAGGGGCATGGGGGTGTTGAGATGTGAAGGGGCATTGGAGGTTTTGAGGTGTGAAGGGGCACTGGGGGTTTTGAGGTGTGAATGGGCATTGGGGGGGGTGTTGTGGTGTGAAGGAATTCACAGGGTGTCAACAGTGGACTCTTGGGGTGAGAACTGAAGGTAGCCATGGTAGGAGGGAATGGTGAGGGTTCCCAGGAGCAGAGGGAACAGTTATGGCGGGAGGGTGAGGGTGCGATGGTCTCACATGAAGGGTCACCAAGTAATGTTAGTGGGGATACAGATTCTGGTGGTGGGTAGGATGAGGAAAGGCAAGTCATTGGTAAGAGTGGTGCATTTCTCGATGAGGAAGAGAACTTTGACGTCTATCTGGATATTGCTGGTGGGAGAGGGTTGAAGGGTAATGGTGGGAGGTCCGAAGTTATACCAGGGGTGGGGGTCAATGGTTACGATGGATAGGGGGATACTGTGTGGGTGACTGGAGGAGGGGAAAAGTTGTTGGAGCATAGGAAAAATGTAACTACCACCATTGCTGGTCCGAAACGATGCAGAGTCTTGTGGTGGAAATGCTGCATGGGAGTTGCTGTATTTGGGGGTGGACGGAGATGCAGGTCATCTCAACTGGACAACTAAAAGGGAACCCCAGCTTATAGTTTTTACAATGCTGGGGCTCTGGGACACATAACAGTTTGAAGGATAAAAGATCAGCGTGCGCAGGAGAATGCTTGCAGATGGCTCGCAAGGGCCCTGGCACATATGTTGCCTTCCTGCAGATGCCTCATTCTGGGGGATGGGATGCCCACTGAAAGATGAAGTGGGCGGTGTGGGGGAACGCTAAGCTCTAAGGGCTACAGCTGAAACAAGACAGTAGACATTATTAAAGTGAGCGATTATATTTACAGAAGTTTGCTGATTGTAACTTTCAATTGTTCACCTGTGCAACCAATTGTGATATCAATATTTCTTGATTTTCCTTTCCCTGCCACTCCTTCTAAGTGCTCCTTCAACATGTGTAGCAGGGATGGAGGCAACCCTGTTGCCTAATTGGCCCTGTTGCCTGAGATGACTTTAGCGGCTGTCGTCTGGAGGCCTGGAGGACCCTGGCTTACTTTGGCAGTCCTGCTGTGGGGCAGCTGCTCCCTCTGCGGTGACAGAGGACAGGGTTGAAGGGGTCACAGGCAAAGGGGATCTGGAAGAGCCGGACCACCTCAGAGATTCCTGAGTGGGTGTCCTGGGGTGTTCAGCTGTCGCTCCTCCTCCCTTTGGGTGCCCGAAGGTGCCCTCCTGACTCCTCGAGGTGAAGGGGCACCCGCAGGGAGGTCAAGGTGCCTTGCTGCTTCTCACAGAGCAACAGCACAAGCTCCCCCTTGGCTACCATGGTGGAGAACAGGTCTGGGTGCATCTCCGGCAGAATCTGCTGGACTAAGGTCTCCATGGAGTCCCCCATCCTCCCCATGGAGACCTCAATGTGTGCACAGGACAACACCACTTCATCAGTCAGCAGGCAGACAGCCTCCTTCACCTTGTGTACCAACCTGTTGAAGGCCTTCAACACCTCCGCCTGATGTTCCCCCACCTCTTGGAAACTCTGCACCATCTCTTTGAAGGCCGATTCCAGATGCTCGTCATCGGACTCGGACCATGCAGATGTCTCTTTCCCAGCAAGTGCCGGTGAGATTTTGCCAGAAAACCACAAAACTACCCGATGGTCAACAGCAGCAATGCAGCAACAGAGAATGTTCTTGCTTTAAAAATGATAAGTTGAATGTCTATTTTAGAGCCAATTCGATGCTTGGGTGGGGGGACAGGAGGGAGAAGGTTGGGTGTTGTTGAGGGCTGTTGGTTGGGTCAGGGGTAGGTTAGAGGTGTTAGCGGAGTGGGGGGGAGGCTGGGGGGTGTTGGAGGGGTGTGGGGAGGCAGGGGTGTTGGAGGGGTGTGGGGGAGGTTGGGGGCTGTTGGTGGGGTGGCGTGGGGGGAGATTGGGGGGCAGGTGTGGGGGTTGCTGTTGAGGTTCTTATTTAATGATTACATTTTTCCATTTTAGGCTGTAAATTCAGTTTAGAACAATTTGTATGACTGTTTCTAGGGGAAGGGGAAACAATCTTGTTCTTGAGTTAAGGCTAAACTGAATTTATGTACTATGTATCATTCTTTGAAAAATTCAGATCAACAATTCAATTTATATTTTTCCTAAGCCGCTGGTAGATCTCTGATTGACAAATCCTGGGGATGGTGTCATTAGCGTAAAATAAATAGGATTCTTCCTTCCTTAGGATGAAAAGTGAAGTAGCCTGATCCAAAACTAGTGTCCTAAATCTAAACAAAGGAAACTACAAAGGTATGAGGCAAGAGTTGGCTACAATAGATTGGGGAACTTTATTAAAAGGCATGACAATGGAGAGCAATGGTTAATACTTAAGGAACAAATGTATGCATTGCAACAGTTATACATTCCTTTCTGGCACAAAAACACTGCAGGAAAAGCATCCCGACCAAGGCTAACAAAAGAAGTTAAGGATGGTATTCGATCCTAAGAGGAGCCATCTAAAGTTGCTAGAAAAATTAGCAAGCCTGAGGATTGGGAGCAGTTTAGAATTCAGAAAAAGAGAACCAAGACCAGAGGAGGCAGTGGCGTAGTGGCATTGTCACTGGACTGGTAATCCAAAGACCCAGATTGGGCTGAATTTTCCACTTGACATGTGGGGGCCGGGCCCCGCACATCCAATCGTAAAATGACGCGTGGTTACGTCGGGCGAGTGTCCCGATGTCACCGTGTGCCATTGTGATATTTCGCTGGGTAGGTGCACGATGAAGACCGACGCACACCTGCCATTAATTAATGGGCCACTTAAGGCCCTTTAGTCTTCAACCGAAACTGATTTTTCGGTGCCCGTGCAATCTTCGGGTTGGTGCACGGGTGCAACGAACAGGCGGGTAGGAGACATTTGTATTAAACTCATCCACGGGTGGGATAAGAGGGCTCAGTGGGGTTGTGAATTTGCTCTTTGAAGTACTTATTGGTGAAAGTTTTTCAAATTTGCCTGTGTGATCTGCAATACTTCAGAATGCATCCCAGCAGCTTTTTCTGGACTCTCAACCTTCAGGTCAGCACTCTGCAGTGAGGAATCTTTTCCAGGCCTGCAGGTTTCAGGAAGCCTTTCCTTAGCCTGGTCATGGGAGCTGATCTGTCCACTGGAGGCAGCTCCTCTGAGGAGGAAGGGATGGCTAGAAGGGGGAGGAGGCTAGGAGTGGCCAGGTTGTGGAAATTGAATTCAAAAAATATCTGGCTAAACATTGTTGGTTGTCGTAAAACCCATTTGGTTCACTAATGCCCTTTAGGGAAGGAAATCTGCTGTCCGTACCTGGTCTGGCCTACATGTGGCTCCAGACCCACAGCAATGTGGTTGACTCTTTAAAAAAAAAATGCCCTTAGAACAAGGGCAATTAGAGATGGGCAATAAATGCTGGCCCAGCCAGCAATACCCACATGCCATGAACAAAGAGGGGAAAAAGAGAGTATTGGAGTAAATTTGCCAGGAACATGAAAACGGACTGTAAAAGTTCTATAAGTATGTAAGAAGAAAAAAATTGGTGAAGACAAATGTAGGTCCCTTAGAGTCCAAAAACAGGAGAATTTATAACAGAGAACAAAGAAATGGCAGAGCAACTTAGCTACTTCAGTTCTATCTTCACGGAGGAAGACACAGAGGAAGCTTCCTAGAAATACCAAGGAACGAGAAGATGGAATTGAAGGAAATTAGTATTACTGAAAAAACATTGCTGGAGAAATTAATGGGACTGAAAACTGATATATCCCCAGGGTCTGACAATCTACATCCTAGGGTACAAAAGGAGGTGGCCATGGAAATAATGGATGCGTTGTTTGCCATCTTCCAAAATTCTGTAGATTCTGGAACAATCCTGGCAAATGTAACCCCGCTATTTAAAAAAGGAGGGAGGGAAAAACAGGAAATTACAGACCGGTCAGCCTAACATCAGTTGTAGGGAAAATGCTAGAGTCTATTATAAAGGATGCGATAACCGAACACTTAGAAAATATCAACGGGATTAGACAAAGTCAACATGGATTTATGAAAGGGAAATCATGTTTGACAAACCAACTGGAGTTTTTTGAGGACGTAACTAGCAGAATAGATAAAGGAGAACCAGTGGACGTGGTGTATTTGGATTTTCAGGAAGCTTTTGATAAAGAACCACATAAGAGGTTAGCATGCAAAATTAAAGCACATGTGTTTGAGGTTAATATTTTGGCATGGATTGCGAATTGGTTAACAGACAGGAAACAGAGAGTAGGAATTTGGAATGGCAAGCGGTGACTATTGGGGGATCCAGGGATCTGTGCTTGGGCTCCAGCTAATCACAATATATATCAATGATTTGGATGAGGGAACAAATGTAATATTTTCAAGTTTGCTGATGACACAAAACTAGGTAGGAATGTGAGTGGTGAGGAGGATGCTGAGAGGCTTCAAGGCGATTTAGACAAATTGCCTGAGTGGGCAAATACATGACAGATGCAGTATAACGTGGATAAGTGTGAAGTTATCCACTTTGGCAGAGTATTATTTAAATAGGGATAGATTGGGAAATGTTGATGTACAAAGGGACCTGGGTGTCCTTGTACACCAATCACTGAAAGCAAGCATGCAGGTGCAGCAAGCAGTTAAGAAGGCAAATGGTATGCTGGCCTTCATTACAAGATGACTTGAGCACAGGAGCAAGGATGTCTTACTGAAGCTATACAGGGCCTTAGTGAGACCACTCTTGGGGCTGAATTTTCCACTTGACATGTGGGGGCTGGGCCCCGCACATCCAATCGTAAAATGACGTGCAGTTACGTCGGGCGAGCGTCCCGATGTCACCGTGTGCCATTGCGATATTTCGCTGGGTAGGTGCGCGATGAAGACCGACGCACACCTGCCATTAATTAATGGGCCACTTAAGGCCCTTTAGTCTTCAACCGAAACTGATTTTTCGGTGCCCGTGCAATCTTCGGGTTGGTGCACGGGTGCAACGAACAGGCGGGTAGGAGACATTTGTATTAACCTCATCCACGGGCGGGATAAGAGGGCTCAGTGGGGTTGTGAATTTGCTCTTTGAAGTATTTATTGGTGAAAGTTTTTCAAATTTGCCTGTGTGATCTGCAATACTTCAGGATGCATCCCAGCAGCTTTTTCTGGACTCTCAACCTTCAGGTCAGCACTCTGCAGTGAGGAATCTTTTCCAGGCCTGCAGGTTTCAGGAAGCCTTTCCTTAGCCTGGTCATGGGAGCTGATCTGTCCACTGGAGGCAGCTCCTCTGAGGAGGAAGGGATGGCTAGAAGGGGGAGGAGGCCAGGAGTGCACATTTAGCCTCCAGGGGAGCCACCTTTGGGAGGAGAGGCACAGGTACAAGGAGCGCAGGGCCAACAGTAAGTCCAAGGCAGAAGGGGCCGCAGGAGATGCCACAATCCTGCTGCCAGGGTATACAGGCGGCGAAGCAGTCACCTCAATATGACTGAGGTGCAGTGCCGAAGGAGGCTCTGACTCTCAAGGGAGACAGTCAACTATATCTGTCAGATGATTGGGCCTGAGATCTCCCTTAACTGTGTGGGCGGACACCCCATGCCAGTGGCTCTGAAGGTCACAGCTGCCCTCAGCTTCTATGCCTCTGGCTCCTTCCAGGGCTCGGTGGGTGATCTTTGCAGTGTCTCCCAATCAGCTGTCCACACTTGTGTCAAGCAGGTCACTGATGCTCTGTTCAGGCGTCCAATGACCTTCATCCACTTCTGTTGGGACCAGGCAAGGCAGACCCAGCGAGCCAGAGGCTTCACGGCCATTGCTGGCTTCCCCCGCGACCAGGGTGCAATAGACTGTACACATGTGGCCATCAAGGCACCAGCAGGTGAGCCCGGTGCCTTCGTCAACAGGAAGAGCTTCCACTCCATGAACGTGCAGATAGTGTGTGATCACAGGATGCAGATTATGCAAGTCTGTGCAAGATTACCCAGGCAGCTCTCACAACGCCTACATCCTCAGACACACCCAGGTGCCGGGGTTCTTCAGTGCTCCAGCCCGGCTGGATGGATGGCTGCTGAGTGACAAGGGCTATCCCCTCAGAAGGTGGCTCATGATGCCTCTCTGCCACCCAAGAACAGAAGCTGAGCAGCACTACAATAGGAGCCATACCTCCACAAGGGCTGTGGTGGAGAGAGCCATTGGTCTTCTCAAGATGTGCTTCCGATGCCTGGACCGCTCAGAGGGCGCACTCCAGTACCCCCAGATCGCATCTCGGTGATAGTGGTTGCATGCTGCGCTCTACACAATCTTGCGCTGGAAAGGGGGGACACAGTGAACGATGAAGACGTCGACACAGTATCTATGGCTGCACACAATAAGTCCAGCAGCGAGTCTGAGGATGAGCAAGCACAGGGAAATGCTGAGGGGATAGACGCTGACCCGGGATTACTCAAGGGAGGCAGGGACACCCGGGATGCTTTAATCCAATGAACCTTCAGCTATCACAACACAAATAGATCATCAGGACAAGCCTGGGCTGCCGTCTCGATACTCGACACCTAACCGTGAAATCTGCCAGGTCAGCAGCACTAACTAAGGGCCTTGTACATAAAGCTGAATGTCCAACAAATCACTCATTAAACTTTTTTTAAACATACACCTAGAGAAGAAACGAGGCACCTTCAGCCAAGGTCACACATCTGGCATTTAATGTGTGAAGCAGAAGTTATCTCAAATAGAAAACAATAGTGTAAACTATCAAAAAGAAATCATAAGGACCTAATCTCGGATCAGCACAAAACCACCAGTGAAAAACCCGTGGTGTCCCTAAGGTGCCTTATGCTCACATTTATGGATGATACGTCATGGTGCTTCCCCATCGCTTGGAGTGGCATCTGAGCCAGCCTGATGACTCTGCTGTCCTGTTGGCCTTGATGACTTTGGCAGTCATCCTCTGGCCCGTGGAGCCTGTGCTGGCCCCGCCTGGGAGGGAGCTGCCTGTTCCGCAGCTGGCATTTCCTCAGTCATCGCAGTCTCACCGGATGATACGGTCACTGAGAGAGGGGTGGAGGAGCTGCCACCTTCACCCAGAGCGCCCTGAGAGGAGTCCGCAGAGATGACAGGCAGCTGCTGTGCCGACATGAGGTAGTTTCAGACCTCCCTGCTCACCGTGGATGGATGTGTAACGAACTGGGAAGCTTGATGCCCACACCATCTCCCACACTGGCAATGACCAGCTGAGGTCATTGTCAATGTGAGGGTTTGCTGTCCGAGCGCATCCCCAGGAAGCCCTGCCGGGTCTCCTGGAGTAGGCTCTCCACGAGAGTCGCCACTCTCTCCATGGAGGATGCTTGGCGCTCGGACATGTGGCTCATTGCTTCGGCGAGCATCCATGTTGACTCCTCCACCACGGACACCATGCCAAGCATAGCCTCATGTATCACACCCAGATGCTCCCGCACACCTGGCCACATTCGCTGCTGCATCACAGACGACTCCAGAGGCACATCATCACGCACCGACTGAGCACGTGCCTGGTCCCCTGCAGTCCTCCAACTGCTGGCACCATGGGCACTCTCTGTCTCTGCCAGTTCCTCCAATGAGTGTGAAGTGCCATCACCACTATGCCCTGGGACACTAGCCATTGTTCTAATTCCCACCGAGGTGCTAGTATCTGCGCTGGTGCCTGCCTCGCAGAAATGGTGTGATGCTGGTGAGACTTCAGGCCCCTCAGGTGTGAGAGGGGGCATTTTCTGCTACTCCTCCCGGCCCTGCTCTGATGATGCTGAAAGGAAGAACAAGGACAGAGGATCAGTTAGCGTGTAGACAATGACAAAGTTCATCCCTGTCCCCCCCGGCCCATTATGCGCTCAACTTTCCATAACCAATGGCCCAGCAATGTTGCAACAATAACTAATTTAACAATCATCCGTGCTGGGAGGGCAATGCGGACCTCACTGTTGGGCTTAAATACCTGGCTGTGGCACCCTAGCCTCACCGACACCAGTGGACCTGGGTGCATGGTGCTCTCCCATTCAAGGGCCTCCTGCTTGAAGCGGCTTAATATGGAGAGCTATGCCTGGCCGCCTCCAGTCCTCACACACTCAGCCACGTTATGAGCATTTTTTTCCTGAAAAAGAGAGAAGAGCATTGATTAGGGCAAATTGCACATGGACTCTGCTCGCGCACGGCCCACCCCAACCAGAGCGGGACATATCAGGCCTCCAGTGCCTCCTCACCCCGCTGCTGCCGAACACTCAGACAAAGATGCTAGGCCTGCTCCCCACCCCCCCACCCCCTTCCAACCCCCCGGTCCCCCCACCCCTTGGACACACGCTACCTACATCACATTAGGAACCACACGGTATTTCCTCCCATAGCAAGGAGGCGCAGGCACTTGCAGTGTAGAGGGCAGCAGATGGTTCGTTGCCATGCCACTTTGAGGCTCCCCTTCCACCATCTCATCACCCTGACTAGGACATGTCCTGGGGTTCTGAGTCAATGCCTAGGTGCAGCTCCTCCAGGTTGCCCCCAAACCAGACATGTGGGACTATGGTCAACATATGCTGTGGGGGAAAACTCTTCTCCTCATGGCCCACTCAGACTGACCTCAGCATGGGCACTATCTGCTTGCCCACCCAGCGAAAGAAAAATGCCTTCAATGATTCAATGCAGTCACGACACTGAGACTTGGGCGGGGAGTTGGGGGTGGCGCAGAGGGTTAGGCTACCTGGTGGGTTAAATGCCCAATGCCAACATGGTACTCACACTGCCAGAGCGCAACAAATCATTGAAGCGCTTGCGACACTGGATCCTGGTGCGCTGCACCACGTCGCAGGAGCTCACCACCACCGCCACTTCCTCCGAGGCACATATCATGTTGAGGAGCCTCCTCCTCCCATCCTAAGGGACCAACTACCTCCTGTCATGCTGCCACTTGCTCGAGGAGGGCAGCAAGGCAGTCATCAGAAAAATGAGGGGCGCATTTCCCACCCCGCTGGCCTACCCTCCAGCCTGGCCTGCTCCACTGGCCTACCCTCCAGCCTGGCCTGCTCCACTGGCCTACCCTCCAGCCTGGCCTGCTCCGCTGGCCTACCCTCCAGCCTGGCCTGCTCCACTGGCCTACCCTCCAGCCTGGCCTGCTCCACTGGCCTACCCTCCAACCTGGCCTGCTCACCCGAACCCCTCTGCTGCGGCCTGGAACTGGCCATTGTCACCAGCCTACAGGAGGTTGCCAGGCCTTCTTTTAAACAGACTGCCGGGTCGCCATTGGACCCGGCGGTCTGTGCACGCCCGCCACAGCCTGCACACTCCTGCTATCTACAGGGGTCGGCAATTACGCTGGGTGGGCCTTAATTGGCCCACCCACATAAAATGCGCGTAGACCGGATCGCGGGTGGCAATTGGATCCATGCCTGACCGAGCCCGTTCCCGCTCCCCCCGCCGCCACCAAACAGAAAATCCTGGCCCTGAGATATTATGTGCAGTTTTGGTCTCCTTAGCAAAGAAAGGATATACTTGTCATAGAGGAAGTGCAATGAAGGTTCACCAGACTGATTTGTGGGATGGCAGGTTTGTCGTATGAGGAAAGGTTGGGCTGACTAGGCCTGTATTCACTGGATTTAGAAGAGTGAGAGGGGCTCTCATTGAAACGTTTAACATTCAGACAGGGCGAGACAGACTGGATGCAGGTATGATTGATGAAGAAGGAGAAAATGGAGTACGAGAGTAAACTTGCAGGGAACATAAAAACTGACCATAAAAGCTTCTATAAACATGTGAAGAGAAAAAGATTAGCAAAGACAAATGTAGGTCCTTTACAGTCAGGGGCAAATTATAATAGGGAACAAATAAATGGCAGAAGAATTGAACACATATTTTGGTTCTGTCTTCACAAAAGAGGACACAAAGAATTTCCCAGAAATATTAGAGAACCAAGGGTCGAGTGAGAGGAGGGGGATTGGGCGGGGGGGCGGGGTGGGAGGGGGGTGGGAATTGAAGAAAATTCGTTAAAAAAATGGTGCTTGGGAAATTAATGGGGTTCAAGGCTGAAAAATTACCCAGACCTGATAATTTACATCCCAGAGTACTAAAAGAAGTGGTCCTGGAAATATTGGATGCATTGGTGGTCATCTTCCAAAATTCTATAGACTCTGGAGCAATTCCTACAGATTGGAGGGTGGCAAGTGTAACCCCGCTATTTAAAAAAGGAGGGAGAGAAAAAACAGAGAATTACAGACCAGTTAGCCTAACATCAATAGTGGGGAAAATGCTAGAGTCTATTATAAAAGGCATGGTAGCAGAACACTTGGAAAGCCTTAACGGTATTAGACAAAATCAGCATGGGTTTATGAAAGGGAAATTGTGCTTATCTAATCTACTGGAGTTTTTTGAGGATGTAACTAGTGGAGTAGATAATGGAGAACCAGTGGATGTGATGTATTGGGATTTGAAGAAGGCTTTTGACAAAGTCCCACATAAGAGGCTAGAGGGCAAACTTGAAGCACATGGGATCAGGAGTAATATACTGGCATGGATTAAGAATTAGTTGACAGACTGGTAACAGAGAGTGGGAATAAATTGGTCTTTTTCTGGATGGCAGGCGGTGACTAATAATGTACTGCAGGGATCAGTGTTTGGGCCCCAGCTATTCATGATATATATAAATGACTTTGATAAGGAAGCCAAATGCAATATTTCCAAGTTTGTTGATGGCACAAAACTGGGCGGGGTTGTGAGTTGTGAGTTGTGAGGAGGCTTCAGGGTGATTTAGACAAGTTGTGTGTGTGGGCAAATACATGGCAGATGCAATATAACGTGGATAAATGGGAAGTTATACACTTTGGTGTGAAAAACAGAAAGGCACAGTGTTATTTAAATGGCAGTCAGTGTGCTTGCACATGAGCAGGGGAGAGACCTCATCTTGAGTGAGACACAGCCAGAGTGAGTGTGGGTATTGGCAATTTGGTGCAAAGTGGGAATTTAGTGCAGAGGGAAAGAGGTGCTCTTTGCATTTTTTCTTTGCAATCAAACTTCTTAAATTTTCAGAGTGGTCTTGCCCTGCTGCAGCAATAAAGGCAACAAGGGAGAGAAATGACTGGTAAGTAGTGGGTAAGGTCAGGTAAGTATTTACTACTTTTATCGCTTATAGTTTAAGGTCTTTTTGTGGTTTATAGTTTATATATTCTACAGTAACGAGGATCAGGAAAGAAAGGCCCTAGAGTAATTGACATAAAAGGTTTAATTTAAAGGGATAATTCATGGCAGTAGAGCTCAAAGCTGTGGTGTGATCCTCGTGCTCCATGTGGGAAGCCAGGGACATTTCCAGTGCCCGGGACCAGCATGTGTGCAGGAAGGGTGTCCAGCTGAAGCTTCTGGAAGCTCGGGATTCAGAGCTGGAACGGTGGCTGGGGACACTGTGGAGCATCCGCGAGTCTGAGAGCATCATGGATAGCATGTTTAGAGTGGTGGTCACACCACAGCTGAAGGGACTTGAGGAAGGAAGGGAATGGGTGACCACCAGGCAGTCCAAGGGGTCCAGGCAGGTAGTTCAGGAGTCCCCTCGCAAATCAGTATTCCGTTTTGGAGGCTGATGAGGGTGCTGGTTCCTCCAGGGAGTGCAGACAGAGCCAAGCTTCTGGCACCACAAGCAGCCTGTCTGGACAGGAGGGGAGGAAGAGAGGAAGAACAATAGTAATAGGGGATTCGATAGTCATGGGAACAGATAGGTGCGACTGTGGCCATCAACATGACTCCAGGATGGTGTCTTGTCTCCCTAGTGCCAGGGTCCGGGATGTAACTGAATGGCTGCAGGGCATTCTGAAGGGAGAGGGTGATAAGGCAGAGGTCATGGTACATGTTGGTACCAATGACAGAGGTAGAAAAAGGATGAGGTCTTGCATCAAGAATTCAGGGACTTAGGCAGTAGACTGAAAAGCAGGGCCTCTCGGGTTGTAATCTCTGGATTACTCCCATTGCCACATGCTAGCGAGCACAGAAATAGGAGAATAGCGCGATGAATACGTGGCTTAAGAGTTGGTACAGGAGGGAGGGTTTTAGATTCCTGGATCACTGGGACCATTTCTGGGGAAGGTGGGACCCGTACAAGCGGAGCGGTCTACATCTGAACCAGAGTGGGATTAACATCCTTGCAGGTGGGTTTGCTACTGCTGTTGGGAGGTGTTCAGCAGGAGGAGGGGACACAGATTGTTAGCAGAATAGGGACACATCTTAACACAGTAAAACAATCAAGTCAGAGGGAGTACAGCTGCATTAAGTTTCAAGGGAGTAAGGCAAGGCTGGATGGCCTCTACTTTAATGCCAGGAGTATTACAGGTAAAACAGATGAGTTAAGGGTGAGGTTTGACACGTGGAATTGTGATATAGTAGCCATCACAGAGACATAGTTGAGGGAGGGGCAGGATTGGCAGCTCAACATTCCAGGATATAGAATCTTCAGGCGAGACAGGGGAGGGGGTAAAAGAGGAGGAAGCATTGCATTATTAGTTAAGGAATCAGTTACTGCAGTAAGGAGAGATGATATCTTGGAGGGGGCATCGAATGAATCTTTGTGGGTAGAGTTTAGGATTAAAAAAGGGGCAGCCACATTGTTAGCTGTTCATTATAGACCCCCAGATAGTCAGCAGGAAATTGAGGAACAAATATGTGCACAATTTGCAGACGTGTGTAAAAACAATAACAATAGGGTAATTATATTAGGTGATTTCAACTTTCCCAACATTAATTGGGATAGACGTAGTGTTAAGGGCTTGGATGGAGTGGATTTCTTGAAATGTGTACAGGAGAACCTTTTAGGTCAATATATAGAGGGTCCAACAAGGGACAGCTCAGTGCTGGACCTAATTCTGGGGAATGAAGCTGGACAGGTGGCTGAGGTGGTGGTGGGCGAGCATTTTAGTGATAGCAACCACAGCATGGTACAATTTAAGCGTGTTATGGACAAAGAAATTGACAAGTTTCAGAAAAATGTTTTGGATTGGGGGAGAGTGGATTTAAGTAAAATAAGGCAGGATCTGGCCAAGGTAGACTGGGAACAGTTACTTGTGGGGAAATCTGCAGAAGAGCAGTGGGGAGCGTTCAAAAAGGAAATGGGGAGGGTACAGGCTCAACATGTTCCATCTAGGGTGATAGGAAGGAGTAACAAGACCAGAGAATCATGGATGACCAGGGATATTCGGGTTACGATTAGAAGGAAACGTGAGGCTTTTCACAGGTACAAGATGAGCAAATCTGCAGAGGCATTAGTGGAGTACAGAAAGTGCATGGAGAAGCTTAAGAAAGCAATTAGGAGAGCAAAGAGGGGATATGAGAAAGCTCTGGCTGGTAAAAGTAGGGAAAATCCCAAAATATTCTATAAGTATATCAATGGGAAGAGGATAACCAGGGAAATAGTAGGGCCCATTAGGGACAAAGGGGGCAATCTATGGGTGGAGCCAGAGGATATCGCTGGAGTGTTAAAAGAATACTTCACATCCGTCTTCACCCAAGAGAATGAGGATGAAGGTATGAAACTCGGGGACAGAGACTGCAAGGTTCTTGAGCAAATTGATACAGGGAGTGACAAGGTATTGGAGGTGTTGGCAGGCTTAAAAATGGACAAATCTCCAGGTCCAGATGATTTGTGTCACAGGCTGCTGAGGGAGACAAGGGAGGAGGTCACAGGGGCTCTGACACAAATTTTTAATTACTCTCTGGACACGGGGCAAGTGCCAGAGGACTGGAGAACAGCTAACGTAGTTCCACTATTTAAGAAGGGTTGTAGAGATAAGCCAGGGAACTACAGACCAGTGAGTCTCACATCAGTGGTAGGGAAACTATTGGAGAAAATTCTGAAGGAGAGAATCTATCTCCACTTGGAGAGGCAAGGTTTGATCAGGGATAGTCAGCATGGCTTTGACAAAGGGAGGTCATGCCTAACAAATTTGATTGAATTTTTTGAGGAGGTGACCAGGTGTGTAGATGAGGGTAGTGTAGTTGATGTAGTTTATATGGATTTCAGCAAAGTCTTTGACAAGGTCCCACATGGGAGAGTTATAAAGAAGGCAAATGCACATGGGATACAGGGTAATTTGATAAGGTGGATTCAAAATTGGCTTAGTTGCAGGAGACAGAGGATGAT
Organism: Cetorhinus maximus; assembly: GCF_964194155.1. Lineage (NCBI taxonomy): Eukaryota > Metazoa > Chordata > Chondrichthyes > Lamniformes > Cetorhinidae > Cetorhinus > Cetorhinus maximus. The sequence goes on along the minus strand of NC_135879.1, from coordinate 49,035,692 downwards.
GACAGAAGGCTGCTTTAATGACTGGAAGCCAGTGTCCAGTGGCATACAACAGGGATCTGAGTCCCGTATTATTCATCATTTATATAAACAATATCGATGATTATGTGGGGGGTAGGATTAATAAGTTTGTGGATGGCACAAAGATTGGCCGGGTGGTTAGCAGTGATGTTGAGTGTCTTGGGCTACAGGAAGATATAGACGGGATGGTCAAATGGGCAGATAAGTGGCAGATGGAATTTAACTCTGAAAAGTGTGAGGTGATACACTTTGGTAGGAGTAATTTGACAAGGAAGTATTCAATGAACAGCATGACACTAGGAAGTTCTGAGGAACAAAGGGACCTTGGTGTTTGTGTCCAGAGATCTCTGAAGATGGAGAGGCATGTTAGTGGGGTGGTGAAAAAGGCATATGGGACACTTGCCTTTTTCAATCGAGGCATAGATTACAAAAGTAGTGAGGTCATGTTGGAGTTGTATAGTGTATAGTGTATGGTGAGGCCACAGCTGGAGTACTGTGTGCAGTTTTAGTTGCCACGTTATAGGAAGGATGTGACTGCACTGGAGGGGGTGCAGAGGAGATTCACCAGGATGTTGCCTGGGATGAAACACTTAAGTTATGAAGAGAGGTTGGAAAGACTTGGGTTGATTTCTTTGGAGCAGAGAAGACTGAGGGGCGACCTGACTGAGGTGTACAGGATTATGAGGGGCATGGACAGTGTGGATAGGGAGCAGCTGTTCCCCTTAGTTGAAGGATCAGTCACGAGTGGACACAAGTTCAAGGTGAGGGGCAGGAGGTTTAGGGGGGATGTGAGAAAAAACGTTTTTACCCAGAGGGTGATGATGGTCTGGGATGCGCTGCCTGGGAGGGTGGTGGAGGTGGGTTGCCTCACATCCTTTAAGAAGTACCTCGATGAGAACTTGGCACATCATAACATTCAAGGCTATGGGCCAAGTGCTGGTAAACAGGATTAGGTAGGTAGGTCAGGTGTTTCTCACGTGTCGGTGCAAACTTGATGGGCCGAAGGGCCTCTTCTGCACTGTATGATTCTGTGATTATTACCTGACCCACGAGCAAATTGACGTGGGGTAAATAAGATTAGACAGTTGAATGCTGGCTCTAAATTTGTTGTGGGTGAAATGGATTTCAATTCATGAGGCATTGGCACCATGTGGAGAAAGTGGGAGTGGTACCTGGGTGAGCACTTGGCATGTCACAGCATTCAAGTGCGATCATCAGTTAGCAGAGCGGAGCTGGAAAGAACGACAGTTCAGTGAGCAGAGCGGGACTGTAAATAAGAAGACTTCAGTAAGCAGAGCTGGGCTGTAAAGAGCGAGACTTCGAGCAGAGCAGAAAGGAATCTTCAGTGAGCAGAGCGGGACTGTAAAGAGCGAAACTTCAGTAAGCAGAGCGGGAATGTAAATAACAAACTTCAGTGAGCAGAGCTGGGTTATAAAGAGCGAGACTTCGAGCAGAGCAGAAAGGAATCTTCAGTGAGCAGAGCGGGACTGTAAAGAGCGAGACTTCAGTGAGCAGATCGGGGCTGTAAGGAGCGAGAGTTCACTGAATTGGTCGGGGTTGTAAAGAGCGAGACTTCAGTGAGCAGAGCGGGGCTGAAAAGAGCGAGAATTTTGTGAGCAGAGCTGGGCTGTAAAGAGCCAGAATTTAGTGAGCAGTTTGGGGCTGTAAAGTGCGACATTTCACTGAGCAGAGCAGGTCTTTAAAGAGCGATCTTCAGTTAGCGGAGCAAGTTTTAAGGAGCGAGACTTCCGTGAGCAGAGTGGGTCTGTCAAGAGTGAGACTTCAATCAGCAGAGCGCGACTGTAAAAAGCGAGACATCACTGAGCAGAGCGGGGGTGTAAAGAGTGAAACTTCTATGAGCAGTGCAGGACTGTAAAGGAGGTTTCAAGCAGAGCGGGGCTATAAAAGAGGCTACAGTGAGCATAGCGGAACTGAAAATAACGAGACTTCACTGAGCAGAGCTGGGCTGGAAAGAGCAAGAATTCAGTGAGCAGAGCGGGGCTGTAAAGAGCGAGATTTCACTGAGCAGAGCTGGGCTGTATAGAGAGAGACTTCGCTGAGTAGATCGGGGCTGTAAAGAGCGAGACTTCAGTGAGCAGAGCGGGCGGGGCTTTAAAGAGCGAGTCTTCACTGAGTAGGTTGGGGTTGTAAATAGCGAGAATTCAGTGATCACTTCAGGGCTGTAAAGAGCGAGAGTTCAGTGAGCAGCACAGGACTGGAAAGAGCGACATTTCACTGACCAGAGCTGGGCTGGAAATAACGAGACTTCACTGAGTAGATCGGGGCATTAAAGAGCGAGACTTCAGTGAGCAGAGCTGGGCTGTAAAGAGCGAGATTTCAATGAGCAGACCAGGGCTGCATAGCAGGTCTGTAAAGAGCGATCTTCAGTTAGTGGAGCAAGCTTGAAGGAGCGAGACTTCCGTGAGCAGAGTGGGACTGTCAAGAGTGAGACTTCAATCAGCAGAGCGCGACTATAAAGAGCGAGACATCACTGAGCAGAGCGGGGATGTGAAGAGTGAGACTTATGAGCAGGGCAGGACTGTAAAGAGGGAGACTTCGAGCAGGGCGCGGCTATAGAGGAGGCTTCAGTGCGCAGAGCGGGACTGAAAATAACGACACTTCATTGCGCAGAGCGGGGCTGTAAAGAGCGAGAATTCAATGAGCAGAGTTGGGCTGTAAAGAGCAAGACTTCAGTGCGCAGAGCTGCATTGTTTAGAGTGAAACTTTACTGAGTAGATCGGGGCATTAAAGAGCGAGACTTCAGTGAGCAGAGCGGGGCTGTAGAGACGGAGAGTTCACTGAGTAGGTCGGGGCTCTAAAGAGCGAGACTTAGGTGAGCAGAGCGGGGTGTAAAGTGTGAGACTTCAGTGAGAAGAGCTGGCCGGTAAAGAGCGAGAGTTCATTGAGTAGGTCGGGGCATTTAAGAGGGAGTCTTCAGTGAGTTGAGCGGGGTTGTAAAGAGAGGATTCAGTGAGCAGAGCAGGGCTGTAAAGACGGAGAGTTACCTGAGCAGAGCTGGGCTGTAAAGAGTAAGACTTCAGTGAGCAGAGCTGCACTGTTTAGAGTGAGACTTTACTGAGTAGATCGGGGCATTAAAGAGCGAGACTTCAGTGAGCAGAACGGGGCTGTAAAGAGGGAGAGTTCACTAAGTAGGTCGGGGCTCTAAAGAGCGAGACTTAGGTGCGCAGAGCGGGCTGGAAAAAGTGAGACTTCCCTGAGCAGAGCTGGGCTGTAAAGAGTGAGACTTCAGTGAGCAGAGCTGGGCTGTAAAGAGGAACAGTTCAGTGAGCGGAGCTGAGCTGTAAAGAGCGAGACTTCACTGAGTAGATCGGGGCAGTAAAGAGCGAGAATTCACTGAGTAGATCGGGGCAGTAAAGAGCGAGACTTCAGTGAGCAGAGCGGGGCTGTAAAAAGCGAGACTTTAGTGAGCAGAGCGGGGCTGTAAAGAGCGAGAATTCACTGAGTAGATCGGGGCAGTAAAAAGCGAGACTTCAGTGAGCAGAGCGGTGCTGTAAAGAGCCAGAATTCAGTGAGCAGTTAGGGGCTGTAAAGTGCGACATTTCACTGAGCAGAGCAGGTCTGTAAAGAGCGATCTTCAGTTAGTGGAGCAAGCTTTAAGGAGCGAGACTTCTGTGAGCAGAGTGGGACTGTCGAGAGTGAGACTTCAATCAGCAGAGCGCGACTGTAAAGAGGGAGACATCACTGAGCAGAGCGGGGATGTGAAGAGTGAGACTAATGAGCAGTGCAGGACTGTAAAGAGGGAGACTTCGTGCAGGGCGCGGCTATAGAGGAGGCTTCAGTGAGCAGAGCGGGACTGAAAATAACGACACTTCATTGAGCAGAGTGGGGCTGTAAAGAGCGAGAATTCAGTGAGCAGAGCGGGGATGTAAAGAGCGAGAATTCAGTGAGCAGAGCGGGGCTGTAAAGAGGGAGAGTTCACTGAGTAGGTCGGGGCTCTAAAGAGCGAGACTTCAGTGAGCAGAGCTGCACTGTTTAGAGTGAGACTTCACTGAGCAGAGCTGGGATGTAAATAGCGAGAGTTCACTGAGTAGGACGGGGTTGTAAAGAGCGAGAGTTCAGTGAGCAGGGAAGGTCTGGAAAGAGCAAGAGTTCAGTGTTAGGAGCTGGGCTGTCAAGAGCGAGACTTCACTGAGTAGATCGGGGAATGAAAGCCCGAGACTTCAGTGAGCAGAGCGGGGCTGTAAAGAGCGAGAATTCAGTGAGCATTTGGGGCTGTAAAGTGCGACATTTCACTGAGCAGAGCAGGTCTGTAAAGAGCGATCTTCAGTTAGCGGAGCAAGCTTGAAGGAGCGAGACTTCCGTGAGGAGAGGGGACTGTCAAGAGTGTAAGTTCTACCAGCAGAGCGCGACTGTAAAGAGTGAGACATCACTGAGCACAGCGGGGATGTAAAGAATGAGACTTATGTGAGCTGTGCAGGACTGTAATGAGGGAGACTTCGAGCAGAGCGGGGCTATAAAGGAAGTTTCAGTGAGCAGAGCGGAACTAAAAATAACGAGACTTCATTGAGCAGAGCTGGGCTGTAAAGAGCGAGAATTCCGAGAGCAGAGCCGGGCTGTAAAGAGCGAGAAATCATTGAACAGAGTGGGGCTGTAAAGAGAAAGACTTCAGTGAGCAGAGCGGGGCGTAATGTGCGAGACTTCAGTCAGCGGAACCGACCTGTAAAGATATTGACTTCAGTGAGCAGAGCGAGGCTGTAAAGAGCGAGAATTCATTAAGTAGATCGGCGTTGTAAAGAGTGAGAATTCAGTGAGAAGTGTGGGGCTGCAAAGAGCGAGATTTCACTGAGCAGAGTTGCACTGTTTAGAGTGAGACTTTACTGAGTAGATCGGGGCATTAAAGAGCGAGACTTCAGTGAGCAGAGCGGGACTGTAAAGAGGGAGACTTCAGTGAGCAGAGCGGGGCTGTAAAGAGCGGGAATTCAGTGAGCAGAGCAGGGCTGTAAAGAGTGAGAACAAAAACAGAATTACCTGGAAAAACTCAGCAGGTCTGGCAGCATCGGTGGAGAAGAAACCAGTTAACGTTTCGAGTCTTCACGACCCTCCGGCAGATCTGCCGAAGGGTCATGAAGACTCGAAACGTTAACTGGTTTCTTCTCCACCGATGCTGCCAGACCTGCTGAGTTTTTCCAGGTAATTCTGTTTTTGTTTTGGATTTCCAGCATCCGCAGTAGCTTTTAGCTTTTTGTTTTTATCTCTGTGTAAAGAGTGAGAGTTTACTGAGTAGGTCGGGGCTCTAAAGAGCGAGACTTAGGTGAGCAGAGCAGGGTGTAAAGAGTGAGACTTCCCTGAGCAGAGCTGGGCTGTAAAGAGTGAAACTTCGAGCAGAGTCGGGCTGTCAAGGAGTCTTCAGTGAGCAGAGCGGGGCATTAAGGAGCGAGAATTCAGTGAGCAGAGCGGGACTGTAAAGAGCGAGAATTCAGGGAGCAGAGCGGGTCTGTAAAGAGCGAGAATTCAGGGAGCAGAGCGGGGCTGTAAATAGCGAGAATTCAGTGAGCAGCGTGGGGCTGTAAAGAGCGAGATTTCACTGATCAGAGTTGCACTGTTTAGAGTGAGACTTTACTGAGTAGATCGGGGCATTAAAGAGCGAGACTTCAGTGAGCAGAGCAGGACTGTAAAGAGCGAGACTTCAGTGAGCAGAGCAGGGCTGTAAAGAGCGAGGATTCAGTGAGCAGAGCGGGGCTGTAACGAGGGAGACTTCAGTGAGCAGAGCAGGGCTGTAAAGAGCGAGGATTCAGTGAGCAGAGCGGGGCTGTAAAGAGGGAGACTTCAGTGAGCAGAGCAGGGCTGTAAAGAGCGAGGATTCAGTGAGCAGAGCGGGGCTGTAACGAGGGAGACTTCAGTGAGCAGAGCGGGGCTGTAAAGAGGGAGACTTCAGTGAGCAGAGCGGGGCTGTAAAAAGGGAGACTTCAGTGAGCAGAGCGGGGCTGTAAAGAGGGAGACTTCAGTGAGCAGAGCTGGGCTGTAAAGAGCGAGTCTTTACTGAATAGATCGGGGCTGTAAAGAGCGAGACTTCAATGAGCAGAACGGGGCTGTAAAGAGCGAGAGTTCACTGAGTAGGTCGGGGTTGTAATGAGCTATACTTCAGTGAGCAGGAAAGGGCTGTAATGAGCAAGAGTTCAGTGAGCGGAGCTGGGCTGTAAAGAGCGAGAATTCACTGAGTAGATCGGGGCAGTAAAATGCCAGATTTCAGTGAGCAGAGCAGGTCTGTAAAGAGCGATCTTAAGTTAGCGGAGGAAGCTTGAAGGAGCGAGACTTCCGTGAGCAGAGTGGGGCTGTCAAGAGTGAGATTTCAATCAGCAGAGCGCGACTGTAATGAGCGAGGCATCACTGAGCAGAGCGGGGATGTGAAGACTGAGACTTATATGAGCAGTGCAGGACTGTAAAGAGGGAGACTTCCAGCAGGGCGCGGCTATAGAGGAGGCTTCAGTGAGCAGAGCGGGACTGAAAATAACGACACTTCATTGAGCAGAGTGGGGCTGTAAAGAGCGAGAATTCCGTGAGCAGAGTTGGGCAGTAAAGAGCAAGACTTCAGTGAGCAGAGCTGCATTGTTTAGAGTGAAACTTTACTGAGTAGATCGGGGCAGTAAAGACCGAGAATTCAGTAAGCAGAGCTGGGCTGTAAAGAGCGAGATTTCAACGAGCAGACCTGGGCTGTATAGAGCGAGACTGCATTGAATAGATCGGGGCTGGCAAGAGTGAAACTTGGTGCAGAGCAGGTCTGTAATGGAGTCTTCAGTGAGCAGAGCGGGACTGTATAGAGCGAAACTTCGCTGAGTAGATCGGGGTTGTAAAGAGCGAGAATTCATTGAGCAGAGTGGGGCTGCAAAGAGCGAGAATTCAGTGAGCAGAGCTGTGCTGTGCTGTAAAGAACGAGAATTAAGTGAGCAGAGCGTGGCATTAAGGGGCGAGAATTCAGTGAGCAGAGCGGGGCTGTAAAGGAATCTTCAGTGAGCAGAGCGGGACTGTAAATAACGAGACTTCAGTGAGCAGAGCTGGGCTGTAAAGAGGGAGAGTTCTCTGAGTAGGTCGGGGTTGTAAAGAGCGAGAATTCAGTTAGCAGAGCGGGGCTGCAAAGAGCGAAAATTCATTGAGCAGAGCCGAACTGTAAAGAGCGAGACTTCGAGAAGAGCAGGGCTTTAAAGAGCGAGACTTGAGTGAGCAGAGCGGATCAGTAATGAGTGAGACTTCACTGAGCAGTGCTGGGCTGTAAAGAGCAGATTTCACTGAGCCGAGCTGGGCTGTAAAGAGTGAGACTTCAGTGAGTCGGTCGGGGTTGTAATGAGCGAACATTCAGTGAGCAGAGCAGGGCAGTAAAGAGCGAGAGTTCAGTGGGGAGAGCGGGGCTGTAATGAGCGAGACTACAGTGAGCAGAGCGGAGCTGTGTCGACTTCGACTTCAGTGACTAGTGTGGAGCTGTAAAGAGAGATAAATCACTGGGCAGAGCAGGGCTGTAAAGAGCGAGACTTCACTGAGCAGAGCAGGGCTGTAAAGATTGAGTCTTCACTGAGCAGATCGGGGCTGTAAAGATCGAGACTTCAATGAGCAGAGCGGGGCTGTAAAGAGCGAGTTTTCACTGAGCAGATCGGGGCTGTAAAGATCGAGAATTCAGTGAGCAGAGCGGGGCTGTAAAGAGCGAGACTTCACTGAGCAGAGCAGGGCTGTAAAGAGAGAGTCTTCAGTGAGTAGATCGGGGTTGTAAAGAGCGAAAATTCAGTGAGCAGAGCGGGGCTGTAAAGAGTGAAACTTCGAGCAGAGTGGGGCTGTCAAGGAGTCTTCAGTGAGCAGAGCGGGGCATTAAGGAGCGAGAATTCAGTGAGCAGAGCGGGGCTGTAAAGAGCGAGACTTAATTGAGCAGACCGGGGCTGTAAAGAGTGAGAATTCAGCGAGCATAGCGGGGCTGTAAAGAGCGAGATTTCAATGAGCAGAGTTGCACTGTTTAGAGTGAGACTTTACTGAGTAGATCGGGGCATTAAAGAGCGAGACTTCAGTGAGCAGAGCGGGGCTGTTAAGAACGAGGATTCAGTGAGCAGAGTGGGGCTGTTAAGAGCGAGGATTCAGTGAGCAGAGCGGGGCTGTTAAGAGCGAGACTTCAGTGAGCAGAGCAGGGCTGTAAAGAGCGAGTTTTCACTGAGCAGAGGGGGCAGTATAGAGCGAGACTTTACAGAGTAGATCGGGGCATTAAACAGCGAGACTTCAGTGAACAGAGCGGGGCTGTAAAGAGCGAGAATTCACTGAGTAGTTCGGGGCAGTAAAGAGCGAGTCTTCATTTAGCAGAGCGGGGCTGTAAAAAGCGAGACTTCAGTGAATAGCTCGGGATTGTAACGAGCGAGAATTCAGGTAGCAGAGCAGGGCTGTAAAGAGCGAGAGTTCACTGAGCAGAGCAGGGCTGTAAAGGGCGAGTCTTCAGTGAGTAGAGCAGGGCAGTAAAGAGCGAGACTTCAGTGAGCAGATCGGGGCTGTAAAGAGCGAGAATTCAGTGAGCAGAGCAGGGCTGTAAAGAGCAAGAATTCAGTGAGCAGGGAAGGGTTGTAAAGAGCAAGAGTTCAGTGAGCGGAGCTGGGTGTAAAGTGCGACATTTCACTGAGCAGAGCAGGTCTGTAAAGAGCGATCTTCAGTTAGTGGAGCAAGCTTTAAGGAGCGAGACTTGCGTGAGCAGAGTGGGACTGTCAAGAGTGAGACTTCAATCAGCAGAGCGCGAGTGTAAAGAGTGAGACATCACTGAGCAGAGCGGGGATGTGAAGAGTGAGACTTATGAGCAGTGCAGGACTGTAAAGAGGGAGACTTAGGGCAGAGAGCGGCTATAGAGGAGGCTTCAGTGAGCAGAGCGGGACTGAAAATAACAACATTTCATTGAGCAGAGCGGGGCTGTAAAGAGTGAGACTTCAGTGAGCAGAGCTGCACTGTTTAGAGCGAGACTTCACTGAGTAGATCGGCTCAGTAAAGAGCGAGACTTCAGTAAGCAGAGCTGGGCTGTAAAGAGCGAGATTTCAATGAGCAGACCTGGGCGGTATAGAGCGAGACTGCATTCAGTGGATCGGTGCTGGAAAGAGTGAAACTTGGTGCTGAGCAGGTCTGTAATGGAGTCTACAGTGGGCAGAGTGGGACTGTATAGAGCGAGACTTCGCTGAGTAAATCGGGGTTGTAAAGAGCGAGAATTCAGTGAGCAGAGCGGGGCTGTAAAGAGCGAGAATTCAGTGAGCAGAGCGGGGCTGTAAGGAGCGAGAATTCAGTGAGCAGAGCGGGGCTGTAAAGGAATCTTCAGTGAGAAGAGCGGGACTGTAAATAACGAGACTTCAGTGAGCAGAGCGGGGCTGTAAAGAGCGAGAATTCATTAAATAGATCGGCGTTGCAAATAGCGAGAATTCCGTGAGCAGTGTGGGGCTGTAAAGAGCGAGATTTCACTGAGCAGAGTTGCACTGTTTAGAGTGAGACTTTACTGAGTAGATCGGGGCATTGAAGAGCGAGACTTCAGTGAGCAGAGTTGGGCTTTAAAGAGCGAGATTTCACTGAGCAGAGCAGGGCAGTAAAGAGCGAGATTTCACTGAGCAGAGCGGGGCAGTATTGAGCGAGACTTTACTGAGTAGATCCGGGCATTAAAGTGCGAGACTTCAATGAGCAGAGCGGGGCTGTAAAGAGTGAGAGTTCACTGAGTAGGTCGGGGCTCTAAAGAGCGAGACTTAGGTGAGCAGAGCGGGGTGTAAAGAGTGAGACTTCCCTGAGCAGAGCTGGGCTATTAAGAGCGAGAATTCAGTGAGCAGAGCAGCGCTGTGAAGAGCGAGAATTCAGCGAGCAGGGAAGGGCTGTAAAGAGCAAGAGTTCAGTGAGCGGAGCTGGGCTGTAAAGAGCGAGAATTCTCTGAGTAGATCGGGGCAGTAAAGAGCGAGACTTCAGTGAGCAGAGCGGGACTGAAAGTAACGACACTTCATTGAGCAGAGCGGGGCTGTAAAGAGCAAGACTTCAGTGAGCAGAGTTGAGCAGTAAAGAGCAAGACTTCAGTGAGCAGAGCTGCACTGTTTAGAGTGAGACTTTACTGAGTAGATCGGGGCAGTAAAGACCGAGAATTCAGTGAGCAGAGCTGGGCTGTAAAGAGCGAGATTTCAATGAGCAGACCTGGGCGGTATAGAGCGAGTCTGCATTGAGTAGATCGGGGCTGGAAAGAGTGAAACTTGGTGCAGAGCAGGTCTGTAATCGAGTCTTCAGTGTGCAGAGCGGGACTGTATAGAGCGAGACTTCGCTGAGTAGATCGGGGCTGCATAGAGCGAGAATTCAGTGAGCAGAGCGGGGCTGTAAAGGAATCTTCAGTGAGAAGAGCGGGACTGTAAATAACGAGACTTCACTGAGCAGAGCTGGGCTGTAAAGAGGGAGAGTTCACTGAGTAGGTCGGGGTTGTAAAGGGCGAGACTTCAGTGAGCAGGGAAGGGCTGTAAAGAGCAAGAGTTCAATGTTAGGAGCTGGGCTGTAAAGAGCGAGACTTCACTGAGTAGATCGGGGGATGAAAGCGCGAGACTTCAGTGAGCAGAGCGGGGTAGTAAAAAGCCAGATTTCAGTGAGCAGTTTGGGGCTGTAAAGTGCGACATTTCACTGAGCAGAGCAGGTCTGTAAAGAGCGATCTTCAGTTAGTGGGGCAAGTTTTAAGGAGCGAGACTTCCGTGAGCAGAGTGGGACTGTCAAGAGTGAGACTTCAATCAGCAGAGCGCCACTGTAAAGAGCGAGACATCACTGAGTACAGCGGGTGTGTAAAGAGTGAGACTTATATGAGCAGTGCAGGACTGTAAAGAGGGAGACTTCGAGCATAACGGGGCTATAGAGGAGGCTTCAGTGAGCAGAGCGGAACTGAAAATAACGAGACTTCACTGAGCAGAGCGGGGTTGTAAAGAGCGGGATTTCACTGAGCAGAGCTGGGCTCTATAGAGAGAGACTTCGCTGAGTAGATCGGGGCTGTAAAGACCGAGAATTCAGTAAGCAGAGCTGAGCTGTAAAGAGCGAGATTTCAATGAGCAGACCTTGGCTGTATAGAGCGAGACTGCATTCAGTAGATCGGGGTTATAAAGAGCGAGACTTCATTGAGCAGCGCTGTGCTGTAAGGAGCGAGAATTCAGTGAGCAGAGCGGGGCTGTAAAGGAATCTTCACTGAGCAGAGCTGGGCTGGAAAGAATGAGACTTCAGTGAGTAGGTCGGTTTTGTAAAGAGCGAGAATTCAGTGAGGAGAGCGGGGCTGTAATGAGCGAGACTACAGTGAGCAGAGCGGAGTTGTGTCGATTTAGACTTCAGTGAGTAGTGTGGAACTGTAAAGAGAGATAAATCACTGGGCAGAGCAGGGCTGTAAAGAGCGAGTCTTCACTGAGCATATCGGGGCTATAAAGATCGAGAATTCAGTGAGCAGAGCGGGGCTGTAAAGAGCGAGACTTCACTGAGCAGAGCAGGGCTGTAAAGAGCGAGTCTTCAGTGAGTAGGTCGGGGTTGTAAAGAGCGAGACTTCAGTGAGCAGAGCAGGGCTGTAAAGAGTGAAATTTCGAGCAGAGTGGGGCTGTCAAGGAGTCTTCAGGTCGCAGAGTGGGACTGTAAATAACGAGACTTCACTGAACAGAGCGGGGCTGTAAATAGCGAGAATTCAGTGAGCAGATCGGGGCTGTAAAGTGCGAGAATTCAGTGAGCAAAGCGGGGCTGTAAACAGCGAGAATTCAGTGAGCAGTGTTGGGCTGTAAAATGCGACATTTCACTAAGCAGAGCGATCTGCAGTTAGCGGAGCAAATTCTAAGGAGCGAGACTTCTGTGAGCAGAGTGGGACTGTCAAGAGTGAGATTTCAATCAGCAGAGCGCGACTGTAAAGAGCGAGACATCACTGAGCAGAGCGGGGCTGTAAAGAGTGAGACTTATGTGAGCTGTGCAGGACTGTAAAGACGGAGACTTCGAACAGAGCGGGGCTATAAAGGAAGTTTCAATGAGCAGAGCGGGACTGAAAAAAACGAGACTTCATTGAGCAGAGCGGGGCTGTAAAGAGCGAGAATTCGGTGAGCAGAGCGGGGCAGCAAAGAGCGAGAATTCATTAAGTAGATCGGCGTTGTAAATAGTGAGAATTCAGTGAGCAGTGTGGGGCTGTAAAGAGCGAGATTTCACTGAGCAGAGTTGCACTGTTTAGAGTGTGACTTTACTGAGTAGATTGGGGCATTAAAGAGCGAGACTTCAGTGAGCAGAGCGGGGCTGTAAAGAGCGAGGATTCAGTGAGCAGATCGGGGCTGTAAAGCCTGAGACGTAGGTGAGCAGAGCGGCGCTGTAAGCAGCGAGAAATCAGTGAGCAGTGTGGGGCTGTTAAGAGAGATAAATCACTGACCAGAGCAGGGCTGTAAAGTCCGAGACCTCACTGTCAGAGCAGGGCTCAGAGCAGGAAAGGAGAGCCCAGGAGAGGCTATTAAAGTCTCCAGAACACAAAATAGGTCAGAATGTTTGGAAAGGGCTAGGAATCTAACTTCAAGCACATTAGATAAAGGGACGATAATGAGAAAGGGGACAGGAAATACTGGGCTGAAGGTGTTGTATCTGAATGCACGCGGTATACGAAATAAGGTAAATGAGCTTGTGGTGCAGATTGAAATTGGCAGGTATGATGTGGTGGGCATTACGGAGGCATGGCTGCAAGGGGATCAGGACTGGGAGCTCTATATCCAAGGATATACATCCTATTGAAAAGATAGGCAGGTTGGCAGAGGGGGTGGGTTTGCTTTGTTAGTAAGAAATGAAATTAAATCGATAGCAAGAAATGATGTAGGGACAGATGATATAGAACCTGTGTGGGTCGAGTTGAGGAACCGCAAAGGTAAAAAAAAACAAAATGGGAGTTATGTACAGGCCTCCGAACAGTAGTTAGGATGTGGGGCACAAGATACACCAGGAGATAGAAAAGGTGTGTAAGAAAGGCAAGGTTACAGTGATCATGGGGGATTTCAATATGCAGGTGGACTGGGAAAATCAGGTTGGTAGTGGATCCCAAGAAAAGGAATTTGTGGAATGTCTACGAGATGGCTTTTTGGAGCAGCTTGTGGTGGAGCCCACTAGGGAACAGGCAATTCTAGATTTAGTGATGTGTAATGAGGCAGATTTGATAAGGGAGCTTAAGGTGAAGGAACCCTTAGGAGTAAATGACCATAATACGATAGAATTTACCCTGCAATTTGAAAGGAAAAAGCTGGAATCAGATGTAACGGTATTACAGTTGAATAAAGGCAACTACAGAGGCATGAGGGAGGAGCTGGCCAGAATTGACTGGGAGATGAGCCTAGCATGAAAGACAGTGGAACAGCAATGGCAGGAGTTTCTGGGAGTAATTTGGGAGACACAGCAAAAATTAATCTCTAGGAAGATGAAACATACTAAAAGGCAACCATGGCTGACAAGGGAAGTCAGGGACAGTATAAAAGCTAAAGAGAAAGCATACAATGCGGCGAAGAGCAGTGGGAAACCAGGGGATTGGGAAGCCTACAAAGACTAACAGAGGACAACTAAAAAGGAAATAAGGAGGGAGAAGATTAAATATGAGGGTAAACTAGCCAGTAATATAAAAGAAGATTGCAAGCGTTTTTTTTAGATATATAAAGTGTAAGAGAGAGGCAAAAGTGGACATTGGGCCGCTGGAAAATGATTCTGGAGAAGTAGTAGTGGGGAACAAAGAAATGGCAGAGGAACTGAATAGGTACTTTGCGTCAGTCTTCACAGTGGAAGACACGAGTGACATCCCCAAAGTTCAAGAGAGTTGGGGGGCAGAGGTGAGTATGGTGGCCATTACCAAGGAGAAGGTGCTAGGAAAACTGAAAGGACTGAAGGTGGATAAATCACCTGGACCAGATGGATTACACCCCAGAGTTCTGAAGGAGATAGCTGAAGAGACAGTGGAGGCGTTAGTGGCGATCTTTCAGGAATCACTGGAGTCAGGGAGGGTCCCAGAGGACTGGAAAATTGCTAATGTAACCCCCCTGTTTAAGAAGGGAGTGAGGCAAAAGATGGGAAATTACAGGCCAATTAGCCTGACCTCGGTCGTTGGTAAGATTTTAGAGTCCATTATTAAAGATGAGATTTCAGAATACTTGGAAGTGCATGATAAAATCGGGCAAAGTCAGCATGGTTCCATCAAGGGGAGGTCATGCCTGACAAATCTGTTAGAATTCTTTGAGGAGGTAATGAGTCGGTTAGACAAAGGAGAGCCAATGGATGTTATCTACTTGGACTTCCAGAAGGCCTTTGACAAGGTGCCGCACAGGAGGCTGCTCAGTAAGATAAGAGCCCATGGGTTTAGAGGCAAGGTATTAGCATGGATAGAAGATTGGCTGCCTAGCAGGAGGCAGAGAGTGGAGATAAGGGGGTCATTCTTATGATGGTGGCCGGTGACTAGTGGAGTTCTGCAGGGGTCAGTGTTGGGACCACAACTTTTCACTTTATACATTAATGATCTAGATGAAGGAACTGAGGGCATCCTGGCTAAGTTTGCAGATGATACAAAGATAGGTGGAGGGACAGGTAGTATTGAGGAAGCAGGGAGGCTGCAGAAGGATTTGGACAGGTTAGGAGAATGGGCAAAGAAGTGGCAGATGGAATACAACGTGGGGAAGTGTGAGGTCATGCACTTTGGTAGGAAGAATAGAGGCATAGACTATTTTCTAAATGGGGAGAGAATTCAGAAATCTGGAGTGCAAAGGGACTTGGGAGTCCTAGTCCAGGATTCTCTTAAGGTTAACTTACAGGTTGAGTCAGTAGTTAGGAAGGCAAATGCAATGTTGGACTAGAATATAAAAGCAGAATGTGCTGCTGAGGCTTTATAAGGCTCTGGTCAGACCACATTTAGAATATTGTGAGCAATTCTGGGCCCTGTATCTCAGGAAGGATGTGCTGGCCCTGGAGAGGGTCCAGAGGAGGTTCACGAGAATGATCCCAGGAATGAAAGGCTTAACATATGAGGAACGTTTGAGGACTCTGGGTCTATACTCGATGGAGTTTAGAAGGATGAGGGAGGATCTGATTGAAACTTACAGAATACTGAGAGGACTGGATAGAGTGGACGTGGGGAAGATGTTTCCATTAGTAGGAGAGACTAGAACCTGAGGGCACAGCCTTAGAGTTAAGGGAAGACCTTTTAGAACAGAGATGAGGAGAAACTTCTTTAGCCAGACAGTAGTGAATCTATGGAATTCATTGCCAAAGAAAGCTGTGGAGGCCAGGTTATTGAGCGTATTTAAGACCAAGATAGATAGGTTCTTGATTGGTAAGGGGATCAAAGGTTACGGGAAGGAGGTTGGAGAATGGGTTTGAGAAACTTATCAGCCATGATTGAATGGTGGAGCAGGCTCGATGGGCCGAATGGCCTAATTTCTGCTCCAATGTCTTATGGTCCTTTGGCTGTAAAGAGTGAGTCTTCACTGAGCAGAGCAGGGCTGTAAAGGGCGAGACTTCACTAAGTAGATCGAGGCTGTAAAGAGCGAGACTTCACTGAGCACAGCGAGGCTGGAAAGAGCGAGACTTCAGTGAGCAGTGCAGGACTGTAAAGAGAGAGACTTCGCGCAGAGTCGGGCTGTAAAGAAATCTTCAGTGAACAGAGCGGGGCTGTAATGAGCGAGAAATTAGTCAGTGGAACGGACCTGTAAAGATCATGACTTCAGTGAGCAGAGCTGGGCTGTAAAGAGCGAGACTTCAGTGAGCGGAATGGGGCTGTAATGAGCGAGAAATTAGTCAGTGGAACGGACCTGTAAAGATCATGACTTCAGTGAGCAGAGCTGGGCTGTAAAGAGCGAGACTTCACTGAGCAGAGCAGGAAAGATTGTGGCTTCACTGAGCAGAGCGGGGCTGCAAAGAGCTAGACTTCACTGAGCAGAGCAGGAAAGATTGTGGCTTCACTGAGCAGAGCGGGGCTGCAAAGAGCGAGAATGCAGTGAGCAGAGCTGAGCTCTTAGGAGCAAGTCTTCACTGAACAGAGGTGGGTTGTAAAGAGTGAGAACTCAGTGAGCAGAGCAGGGCAGTAAAGGGCGAGAGTTCACAGAGTAGGTCAGGGTTGTAAAGAGCGAGAATTCAGTGAGCAGAGCAGGGTTGTAATGAGCGAGACTTCAGTCAGCGGAACCGGCCTGTAAAGATCGTGACTTCAGTGAGCAGAGCGAGGCTGTAAAGAGCAAGAGATCAGTGAGCGGTGCTGGCCTGTAAAGAGCGAGACTTCACTGAGTAGATCGGGGCTGTAAAGAGCAAGACTTCACTCAGCAGTGCGGGGCTGTAAAGAGCAAGACTTCACTGAGCAGAGCAGGGCTGTAAATAGCAAGTCTCCACTGAGCAGAGCAGGGTTGTAAAGAGTGAGGTTTCACTGAGAAGAGCTGCGCTGTATAGAGCGAGACTTCACTCAGCAGTGCGGGGCTGTAAAGAGCGAGAATTCAGTGAGCAGAGCGGAGCTGTGGCGAGTTTGACTTCAGTGAGTAGTGTGGAGCTGTAAAGAGAGATAAATCACTGAGCAGATCAGGGCTGTAAAGAGCGAGACTTCACTGAGCAGAGCGGGACTGTAAAGAGCGAGAGTTCAGTGAGCAGAGCGGATCAGTAAAGAATGAGATTTCACTGAGCAGAGCTGGGCTGTAAAGAGCGAGAGTTGACTGAGTAGGTCGGGTTTGTAAAGAGCGAGACGTAGATGAGCAAAGCGGGATGTAAAGAGCGATATTTCACTGACCAGAGCTGCGCAGTATAAAGCGAGTCTTCACTGAGCAGATCGGGGCATTAAAGAGCGAGACATCAGTGAGCAGAGCGGGGCTGTAAACTGCGAGACTTCACTGAGCAGAGCGGGGCTGTAGGGAGCGAGAATTCAGTGAGCAGAATGGGGCCGTAATAAACGACACTTCAGTGAGCAGAGCAGGAAAGATTGTGGCTTCACTGAGCAGAGCGGGCCTGCAAAGAGCGAAAATGCAGTGAGCAGAGCTGAGCTCTTAGGAGCAAGTCTTCACTGAGCAGAGGTGGGCTGTAAAGAGCGAGTGCTCACTGAGTAGGTCAGGGTTGGAAAGAGTGAGACTTCAGTGAGCAGAGCGGGGCTGTAAAGAGCGAGACTTCACTGAGTAGATCGGGGCTGTAAACAGCGACGTTTCACTGAGAAGAGCTGCGCTGTATAGAGCGAGATTTCACTCAGCAGTGCGGGGCCGTAAAGAGTGATAATTCAGTGAGTAGATCGGGGCTGTAAAGAGTGAGACTTCAATGAGCAGAGCGGAGCTGTAAAGAGCGAGAAATCAGTGAGCAGAGAGGGGCATTAAGGAGCGTGAACTCAGTTAGCAGTGCGGGGATAAAGAGCAAGACTTCCGTGAGTAGAGCGGGGCTGTAAAGTGCGAGAATTCAGTGATCAGAGCGTGGCTGGAAAGAGCGAGACTTCTTTGAGCAGAGCAGGGTTGTTAAGAGCGAGGTTTTACTGAGAAGAGCTGCGCTGGAAAGAACGAAACTTCACTGAGGAGAGCAGGGCAGTAAAGAGCGTCAACTCGCAGACGTTTCCTCCTACCTCTCCCTGGACCATGACCCCACCACAGAACATCAAGCCATTGTTTCCAGGACTGTCACTGACCTCATCTCCTTTGGAGATCTTCCTCCCACAGCTTCCAACTTGATAGTCGCCCAACCTCGGACGGCCCGCTTCTACCTCCTACCCAAAATCCACAAACAGAACTGTCCTGGCAGACCGATCGTGTCATCCTGTTCCTGTCCCATGGAACTCATTTCTCGTTATCTTGACTCCCTTCTCTCTCCCCTTGTCCAGTCCCTTCCCACCTACATCCGTGATTCCTCTGACACCTTACGTCACATCAACAATTTCCAGTTCCCTGGCCCCAACCGCTTCCTCTTCACCATGGATGTCCAATCCCTCTACACCTCCATCCCCCACCAGGATGGTCTGAGGGCCCTTAGCTTCTTCCTTGAACAGAGGCCCCAACAATCCCCATCCACCACTACTCTCCTCCGTCTGGCTGAACTTGTTCTCACACTGAACAATTTCTCCTTTAACTCCTCTCACTTCCTCCAAATAAAAGGTGTGGCTATGGGTACCCGCATGGGCCCCAGCTATGCCTGTCTCTTTATGGGGTATGTGGAACATTCCTTGTTCCAGTCCTACTCCGGCCCCCTCCCACAACTCTTTCTCCGGTACATCGATGATTACTTCGGTGCTGCTTCATGCTCTCGTCGGGACCTGGAAAAATTTATTAATTTTGCTTCCAATCTCCACCCCTCCAACATTTTCACATGGTCCATCTCTGACACTTCTCTTCCCTTCCTTGACCTCTCTGTCTCAATTTCTGATGATAGACTGTCCACCAATATCCATTACAAGCCTACCGACTCCCACAGCTACCTCGACTACAGCTCCTCACACCCCGCTTCCTGTAAAGACTCCATCCCATTCTCTCAGTTCCTTCGCCTCCGTCGCATCTGTTCTGATGACGCTACCTTCAAAAACAGCTCCTCTGACATGTCCTCCTTCTTCCTTAACCGAGGTTTTCCATCCACGGTCGTTGACAGGGCCCTCAACCGTGTCCGGCCCATATCCCGCGCATCCTCCCTCATGCCTTCTCCTCCTTCCCAGAAACATGATAGGGTCCCCCTTGTCCTCACTTATCACCCCACCAGCCTCCGCATTCAAAGGATCATCCTCCGCCATTTCCGCCAACTCCAGCATGATGCCACCACCAAACACATCTTCCCTTCACCCCCCCTGACGGCATTCCGTAGGGATCGTTCCCTCCGGGACACCCTGGTCCACTCCTCCATCACCCCCTACTCCTCAACCCCCACTTATGGCACCTCCCCGTGCCCACGCAGAAGATGCAACACCTGCCCCTTCACTTCCTCTCTCCTCACCGTCCAAGGGCCCAAACACTCCTTTCAAGTGAAGCAGCATTTCACTTGCATTTCCCCTAACTTAGTCTACTGTATTCGTTGCTCCCAATGCGGTCTCCTCTACATTGGAGAGACCAAACGCAAACTGGGCGACCGTTTTGCGGAACACCTGCGGTCTGTCCGCAAGAAAGACCCAAACCTCCCTGTCGCTTGCCATTTTAACACTCCACCCTGTTCTCTTGCCAACATGTCTGTCCTTGGCTTGCTGCATTGTTCCAGTGAAGCCCAACGCAAACTGGAGGAACAGCACCTCATCTTCCGACTAGGCACTTTACAGCCCTCTGGGCTGAATATTGAATTCAACAACTTTAGATCTTAAACTCCCCCTCCCCCCATCCCCACCCCGTTTATTTCCCCCGCCCCACCCCCCCGCTTTTTTTTCAATAATTTATATAGATTCTTCTTTCCCCACCTATTTCCATTATTTTTAAATCTAAAACTAAAACCTTTAGTCTTTCCACCCCACCCCCACTAGAGCTGTACTTTGAATATCCTGTCTTCCATTCTTAATTAGCACTTTTCTCAGACAAATACCACCACCTTCAACACCTCTTTGACCCTTTTGTCTGTGACATCTTTTGATTATCTGCTCATCTCCACAATCACCACACCACACCCTCAATGTGTCTTTTCCACCCCCCACCCCCCACCACTCTCCCACCCCCCCCCCCCCCACCCACCTTAAACCAATTTATATTTCTCCCTTCTTCTAACTATGCTCCAGTTCTGCCGAAGGGCCATGAAGGCTCGAAACGTTAACTGATTTCTTCTCCGCCGATGCTGCCAGACCTGCTGAGTTTTTCCAGGTAATTCTGTTTTTGTTTTAGTAAAGAGCGAGAGTTCACTGAGTAGGTCGGGTTTTTAAAGAGCGAGACTTAGGTGAGCAGAGCGGGATGTAAAGAGCGATATTTCACTGAACAGAGATGGGCAGTATAAAGCGAGTCTTCACTGAGAAGATCGGGGCATTAAAGTGCGAGACTTCACTCAGCAGTGCGGGGCTGTAAAGAGTGATAATTCAGTGAGCAGACGGGGCTGTAAACATCGAAAATTCAGTGAGCAGAGCGGGGCTGTGGCGAGTTAGACTTCAGTGAGTAGTCTGGAGCTCTAAAGAGAGATAAATCACTGAGCAGAGCAGGGGTGAAAAGAGCGAGTCTTCACTGAGCGGAGAAGGGTTGTAAACAGCCAGTCTTCAATGAGCAGATCAGGGCTGTAAAGAGCGAGACTTCACTGAGCAGAGCAGGCTTGTAAAGAGCGAAGTTTCACTGAGAAGAGCTGCGCTGGATAGAGCGAGACTTCACTCAGCAGTGCGGGGCTGTAAAGAGTGATAATTCAGTGAGCAGAGCGGGGCTGTGGCGAGTTAGACTTCAGTGAGTAGTGTGGAGCTGTAAATAGAGATAAATCACTGAGCAGAGCAGGGCTGTAAAGAGCAAGTGGTCACTGAGCAGAGCAGGGCTGTAAAGAGTGAGTCTTCACTAAGCAGATCGGCATTGTAAAGAGCGAGAAATCAGTGAGCAGAGCGGGGCTGTAAAGAGCGAGAGTTCCCTGAGTAGGTCTGGGTTGAAATGAGCGAGAACACAGTGAGCAGAGCACGGCAGTAAAGGGCGAGAGTTCACTGAGTAGGTCGGGTTTGTAAAGAGCGAGACTTAGGTGAGCAGAGCGGGATGTAAAGAGCGAGACTTCACTGAGCAGAGCGCGGCTGTATCGAGTTAGACTTCAGTGAGTAGTGTGGAGCTGTAAAGAGAGATAAATCACTGAGCAGAGCAGGGCTGTAAAGAGCGAGACTTCACTGAGCAGAGCAGGCCTGTAAAGAGTGAGAATTCACTGAGCAGAGCAGGGTTGTAAAGAGCGAGGTTTCACTGAGAAGAGCTGCGCTGTATAGAGCGAGAATTCACTCAGCAGTGCGGGGATTTAAAGAGTGATAATTCAGTGAGCAGAGCGGGGCTGTAATGAGCGAGACTACAGTGACCAGAGCGGGGCTGTGGCGAGTTTGACTTCAGTGAGCAGTGTGGAACTGTAAAGAGAGCTAAATCACTGAGCAGAGCAGGGCTGTAAAGAGCGAGACTTCACTGAGCAGATCGGCATTGTAAAGAACGAGAAATCACTGAGCAGAGCAGGGCAGTAAAGAGTGAGAGTTCACTGAGTAGGTCGGGTTTGTAATGAGCGAGACTTAGGGGAGCAGAGCGGGCTGTAAAGAGCGATATTTCACTGAGCAGAGCTGGGCAGTATAGATCGAGACTTCACTCAGCAGTGCGGGGAATTAAAGAGCGAGACTTCAGTGAGCAGAGCAGGGCTGTAAAGAGTGAGTCTTCACTAAGTAGAACAGCATTGTAAAGAGCGAGAAATCAGTGATCAGAGTGGGGCTGTAAAAAGGGAGACTTCAGTGAGCAGAGCAGGACTGTAAAGAGCGAGAATTCAGTGAGCAGCGCGGGGCTGTAATGAGAGAGAATTCAGTGAGCAGCGCGGGGCTGTAAAGAGAGAGAATTCAGTGCGCAGAGCGGGGCTGTACAGAGAGAGAATTCAGTGAGCCGAGCAGGACTGTAAAGAGCGAGGGTTCACTGAGTAGAACTGGGTTGAAATGAGCGAGAACTCAGTGAGCAGAGCAGGGCAGTAAAGGGCGAGGGTTCACTGAGTAGGTCGGGGTTGTAAAGAGCGAGACTTAGGTGTGCAGAGCGGGATATAAAGAGCGATATATCACTGAGCAGAGCTGGGTAGTATAAAGCGAGTCTTCACTGAGAAGATCGGGGCATTAAAGAGCGAGACATCAGTGAGCAGAGCGGGGCTGTAGGGAGCGAGAATTAAGTGAGCAGAGCGGAGCTGTATCGAGTTAGACTTCAGTGAGTAGTGTGGAGCTGTAAAGAGAGATAAATCACTGAGCAGAGCAGGGCTGTAAAGAGCGAGCCTTCACTGAGCAGAGCAGGGTTGTAAAGAGCGAGGGTTCACTGAGAAGAGCTGCGCTGTATAGAGCGAGCCTTCACTCAGCAGTGCGGGGATTTAAAGAGTGATAATTCAGTGAGCAGAGCGGGGCTGTGGCGAGTTTGACTTCAGTGAGTAGTGTGGAGCTGTAAAGAGAGATAAATCACTGAGCAGAGCAGGGCTGCAAAGAGGAAGTCTTCACTGCGCAGAGCAAGGTTGTAAAGAGTGAGTCTTCACTAAGCAGATCGGCATTGTAAAGAGCGAGAATTCAGTGAGCAGAGCGTGGCTGTAAAAAGGGAGAATTCAGTGAGCAGAGCGGGACTGTAAAGAGCGAGACTTCGAGCAGTGCAGGTCTGTAAAGGAGCCTTCAGGTAGCAGAGTGGCACTGTAAATAATGAGACTTCAGTGAGTAGATCGGGGCTGTAAAAAGCGAGAATTCAGTGAGCAGAGCGGAGCTGTGCTGAGTTAGACTTCAGTGAGTCTTGTGGAGCTCTAAAGAGAAATAAATCACTGAGCAGAGCAGGGCTGTAAATAGCGAGAATTAGGTGAGCAGAGCGGGGCATTAAGGAGCGTGAATTCATTGAGCAGAGCGGGGCTGTGTCCAGTTAGACTTCAGTGAGTAGTGTGGAGCTGCAAAGAGAGATAAATCACTGAGCAGAGCAGGGCTGTAAACAGCGGGTCTTCAATGAGCAGATCGGGGCTGTAAAGAGCGAGAATTCAGCGAGCAGGGTGGGTTGTAAAGAGCGAGAAATCAGTGCGCAGAGCGGAGCTGTAATGAGGGAGACTTCAGTGAGTCGTGTGGAGCTGTAAAGTTTACTGAGCAGAGCTGTAAAGAGTTTACTGAGCAGAACAGGGCTGTAAAGAGCGAGAGTTTACTGAGTAGATCGGGTTTGTAATGAGCGAGACTTAGGTGAGCAGATCGGGCTGTAAAGAGCGAGATTTCACTGAGCAGAGCTGGGCTGTAAGGAGTGTGAATTCAGTGAGCAGTGCGGGGCTGTAAAGAGCGAGACTTCCATGAGTAGAGCGGGGCTGTGAAGAGCGATCATTCAGTGAGCAGAGCGGGGCTGCAAAGAGCAAACTTCAATGAGCAAAGCTGGGCTGTAAAGAGTGAGACTTCAGTGAGCAGAGTGGGGCTGTAAAAAGCGAGAGTTCACAGAGTAGGTCGGGGTTGTAAAGAGCAAGAACTCAGTGAGCAGAGCAGGGCAGTAAAGGGCGAGGGTTCACTGAGTAGGTCGGGTTTGTAAAGAGCGAGACTTAGGTGAGCAGAGCGGGATGTAAAGAGCGATATATCACTGAGCAGAGCTGGGTAGTATAAAGCGAGTCTTCACTGAGAAGATCGGGGCATTAAAGAGCGAGACATCAGTGAGCAGAGCGGGGCTGTAAAGTGCGAGACTTCACTGAGCAGAGCGGGGCTGTGAAGAGCGAGACTTCACTGAGCAGAGCTGGGCTGTAAAGAGCAAACTTCAATGAGCAAAGCTGGGCTGTAAAGAGTGAGACTTCAGTGAGCAGAGTGGGGCTGTAAAGAGCGAGAGTTCACAGAGTAGGTCGGGGTTGTAAAGAGTGAGACTTAGGTGAGCAGAGTGGGCTGTAAAGAGCGATATTTCACTGAGCAGAGCTGGGCAGTATAAAGCGAGTCTTCACTGAGAAGATCGGGGCATGAAAGATCGAGACATCAGTAAGCAGAGCGGGGCTGTAAAGAGCAAGACTTCACTGAGCAGTGTGGGGCTGTAAGGAGCGAGAATTCATTGAGCAGAGCGGGGCTGTAATGAACGAGACTGCAGTGAGCAGAGCAGGGCAGTAAACAGCGAGTCTTCAATGAGCAGATCAGGGCAGTAAAGAGCGAGACATCAGTGAGCAGACCAGGGCAGTAAAGAGCGAGACATCAGTGAGCAGACCAGGGCAGTAAAGAGCGAGACTTCACTGAGCAGAGCAGGGCTGTAAAGAGTGAGACTTCACTGAGCAGGTTTGTAAAGAGCGAGTTTCACTGAGAAGAGCTGCACTGTATAGAGCGAGACTTCACTCAGCAGTGCGGGGCTGTAAAGAGCGAAAATTCAGTGAGCAGAGTGGGGCTGAAAACAGCGAGATTTCACTGAATACGTCGGGGTTGTAAAGAACGAGAACTCAGTGAGCAGAGCACGGCAGTAAAGAGCGAGAGGTCACTGAGTAGGTCGGGTTTGTAAAGAGCGAGACTTAGGTGAGCGGAGCTGGGCAGTATAAAACGAGTCTTCACTGAGAAGATCGGGGCATTAAAGAGCGAGAATTCAGAGAGCAGAGCGGGGCTGTAAAGAGTGAGTCTTCACTAAGTAGATCGGCATTGTAAAGAGCGAGAATTCAGTGAGAAGAGCGGGGCTGTAAAGAGCGAGACTTCAGTGAGCAGAGCGGGTCTGTAAAGAGCGAGACTTTGTGCAGAGCGGGTCTGTAAAGGAGCCTTCAGGTAGCAGAGTGGCACTGTAAATAACGAGACTTCAGTGAGCAGAGCAGGGCCGTAAAGAGCGAGAATTCAGTGAGCAGAGCGGGTCTGTAATGAGCGAGAAATCAGTGAGCAGACCGGGGCTGTAATGAACGAGACTGCAGTGAGCAGAGCGGGGCTGTAAACAGCGAGTCTTCAATGCGCAGACCAGGGCAGTAAAGAGCGAGACTTCACTGAGCAGAGCAGGGCTGTAAAGGGTGAGACTTCACTGAGCAGAGCAGGGTTGTAAAGAGCGAGTTTCACTGAGAAGATCGGGAATTGAAGAGCGAGACTTCAGTGAGCAGAGCAGGGCTGTAAAGAGCGAGACTTCGAGCAGAGCAGGTCTGTAAAGGAGCCTTCAGGTAGCAGAGTGGCACTGTAAATAATGAGACTTCAGTGAGTAGATCGGGGCTGTAAAAAGCGAGAATTCAGTGAGCAGAGCGGAGCTGTGCTGAGTTAGACTTCAGTGAGTCTTGTGGAGCTCTAAAGAGAGATAAATCACTGAGCAGAGCAGGGCTGTAAATAGCGAGAATTAGGTGAGCAGAGCGGGGCATTAAGGAGCGTGAATTCATTGAGCAGAGCGGGGCTGTGTCCAGTTAGACTTTAGTGAGTAGTGTGGAGCTGCAAAGAGAGATAAATCACTGAGCAGATCGGGGCTGTAAACAGCGAGAATTCAGCGAGCAGGGTGGGTTGTAAAGAGCGAGAAATCAGTGCGCAGAGCGGGGCTGTAATGAGGGAGATTTCAGTGAGTCGTGTGGAGCTGTAAAGAGAGATAAATCACTGAGCGGAGCAGGGCTATAAATAGCGTGAATTCAGTGAGCAAAGCGGGGCTGTAAGAGCGAGAGTTTACTGAGTAGGTCGGAGAGATAAATCACTGAGCAGAGCACGGCTGTAAACAGCGAGTCTTCACTGAGCAGAACAGGGCTGTAAAGAGCGAGAGTTTACTGAGTAGGTCGGGTTTGTAATGAGCGAGACTTAGGTGGGCAGAGCGGGCTGTAAAGAGCGAGATTTCACTGAGCAGAGCTGGGCAGTATAAAGCGATACTTCGCTGAGAAGATCGGGGAATTAAAGAGCGAGACTTCAGTGAGCAGAGCGGGGCTGTAAAGAGGGAGAATTCAGTGAGCAGAGCGGGACTGTAAGGAGCGAGACATCGTGCAGAGCAGGTCTGCAAAGGAGCCTTCAGGTAGCAGAGTGGCACTGTAAATAAAGAGACTTCAGTGAGTAGATCGGGGCTGTAAAACAGCGAGACTTCAGTGAGCAGATCGGGGCTGTAAAGAGCCAGAATTCAGAGAGGAGTGCGGGGCATTAAGGAGTGTGAATTCAGTGAGCAGAACAGGGTTGTAAAGTGCGAGTCTTCATTAAGCAGATCGGCATTGTAAAGAATGAGAAATCAGTGAGCAGAGCGGGACAGTAAAGAGTGAGAGTTCACTGAGTAGGTCGGGTTTGTAATGAGCGAGACTTAGGTGAGCAGAGCGGGGCTGTAAAGAGCGAGATTTCACTGAGCAGAGCTGGGAAGTATAAAGCGAGTCTTCGCTTAGAAGATCGGGGAATTATAGAGCGAGACTTCAGTGAGCAGAGCGGGGTTGTAAAAAGGGAGAATTCAGTGAGCAGAGCGGGACTGTAAAGAGCGAGACTTCGAACAGAACGGGGCTGTAAAGGAGCCTTCAGGTAGCAGAGTGGCACTGTAAATAACGAGACTTTAGTGAGTGGATCGGGGCTGTAAAGAGCGAGAATTCAGTGAGCAGAGCGGAGCTGTGCTGCGTTAGACTTCAGTGAGTCGTGTGGAGCTGTAAAGAGAAATAAATCACTGAGCAGAGCAGGGCTCTAAATAGCGAGAATTAAGTGAGCAGAGCGGGGCATTAAAGGGCGATGGTTCACTGAGTAGGTCGGGTTTGTAAAGAGCGAGACTTAGCTGAGCAGAGCGGGATGTAAAGAGCGATATTTCACAGAGCAGAGCTGGGTAGTATAAAGCGAGTCTTCACTGAGAAGATCGGGGCATTAAAGAGCGAGACATCAGTGAGCAGAGCGGAGCTGTATCGAGTTAGACTTCAGTGAGTAGTGTGGAGCTGTAAAGAGAGATAAATCACTGAGCAGAGCAGGGCTGTAAAGAGCGAGCCTTCACAGAGCAGAGCAGGGTTGTAAAGAGCGAGGTTTCACTGAGAAGAGCTGCGCTGTATAGAGCGAGCCTTCACCCAGCAGTGCGGGGATTTAAAGAGTGATAATTCAGTGAGCAGAGCAGGGCTGCAAAGAGCGAGAATTCAGCGAGCAGAGCGGGACTGTAAAGAGCGAGACTTCACTGAACAGATCGGGGCTGTGAAGAGCGATGATTCAGTGAGCAGAGCGGGGCTGTAAGGAACAAGAATTCACTGAGCAGATCCGGGCTGTAAACAGCGAGTCTTCAATGAGCAGATCCGGGCTGTAAAATGCGAGACTTCAGTGAGCAGAGCAGGGCTGTAAAGAGGGAGTCTTCACTTAGTAGAGCAGGATTCTAAACAGCGAGTCTTCAATTAGCAGGGCTGTAAAGAGCAGACTTTACTGAGCAGAGCTGGGCTGTACAGAATGAGAGTTCACTGAGCAGAGCGGGGCTGTAAAGAGCGATATTTCACTGAGTAGGTAGGGGTTGTAAAGAGCAAGAACTCAGTGAGCAAAGCAGGGTAGTAGCGAGCGAGAGTTCACTGAGTAGGTCGGATTTGTAAAGACCGAGACTTAGGTGAGCAGAGCGAGGTTGTAAAGAGCGAGATTTCACTGAGCAGAGCTGGGCAGTATAAAGGAGTGTTCGCTGAGAAGATCGGAGAATTAAAGAGCGAGACTTCAGTGAGAAGAACGGGGCTATAAAGAGCGAGACTTTACTGAGCAGAGCGGGGCTGCAAGGAGCGAGAATTCAGTGAGCAGAGGGGGGCTGTGTCCAGTTAGAATTCAGTGAGTGGTGTGGAGCTGTAAAGAGAGATAAATCACTGAGCAGAGCAGGGCTGTAAAGAGCGAGACTTCAGTGAGCAGAGCAGGGCTGTAAAGAGCAGATTTCACTTAGCGGAGCTGGGCCATAAAAAGCGAATCTTCACTAAGTAGATCGTCATTGTAACGAGCAAGAAATCAGTGAGCAGAGCGGGGCTGTAAAGAGCGATATTTCACTGAGTAGGTAGGGGTTGTAAAGAGCAAGAACTCAGTGAGCAAAGCAGGGTAATAAAGAGCGAGAGTTCACTGAGTAGGTCGGATTTGTAAAGAGCGAGACTTAGGTGAGCAGAGCGGGGCTGTAAAGAGCGATATTTCACTGAATAGGTAGGGGTTGTAAAGAGCGAGAACTCAGTGAGCAAAGCAGGGCAGTAAAGAGCGAGACTTCACTGAGCAGAGCAGGGCTGTAAAGAGCGAGACTTCACTGAGCAGAGCGGGGCTGTAAAGAGCGTGTCTTCACTTAGCAGAGCAGGGTTGTAAACAGCAAGTCTTCAATAAGCAGAGCAGGGCTGTAAAGAGCGAGACTTCACTGAGCAGTGCAGGGCTGGAAAGAGCGAGACTTCACTGAGCAGAGCAGAGTTGTAAACAGCGAGTCTTCAGTAAGTAGATTGGGATTGGAAAGAGTGAGAAATCAGTGAACAGAGCAGGCTGTAATGGGCGAGACTACAGTAAGCAGTAAGCTCTGTCGAGTTAGACTTCAGTGAGTAGTGTGGAGCTGTAAAGAGAGATAAGTCACTGAGCAGAACAGGGCTGTAAAAAGCGATAATTCAGTGAGCAGAGCGGGTCTGTAAAGAGCGAGACTTCAGTGAGTAGAGCAGGACAGCAAAGAATGAGAATTCAGCGAACAGAGCGGGTCTATAAAGAGCGAGAAATCAATGAGCAGAGCGGGGCTATAAGGAGCGAGAATTCAGAGAGCAGAACAGGGCTGGAAGGAGCGATAATTCATTTAGCAGAGCAGGACTGTAAAAAGCGAGACTTCTGTGAGCAGAGTGGATCAGTAAAGAATGAAACTTCACTGAGCAGAGCTGGGCTGTAAAGAGTAGAATTCAATGAGCAGAGCTGGGCTGTAAAAAGTGAGACTTCAGTGAGCAGAGCTGGGTTGTAAAGAGCGAGAACTCAGTGAGCAGAGCAGGGAAGTAAAAAGCGAGAGTTCACTGAGTAGGTCGGGTTTGTAATGAGCGAGACTTAGGTGAGCAGAGCGAGGCTGTAAAGAGCGTTATTTCACTGAGCAGAGCGGGGCTGTAAAGAGCGAGACTTCACTGCGCAGAGCAGGGCTGTAAAGAGCGATATTTCACTGAGTAGGTAGGGGTTGTAAAGAGCAAGAACTCAGTGAGCAAAGCAGGGCAGTAAAGTGCGAGAGTTCACTGAGTACGTCGGATTTGTAAAGAGCGAGACTTAGGTGAGCAGAGCGAGGCTGTAAAGAGTGAGACTTCCCTGAGCAGAGCGGGGCTGTAAAGAGCGAGACTTCACTGTGCAGAGCAGGGCTGTAAAGTGCGATATTTCACTGAGTAGGTAGGGGTTGTAAAGAGCGAGAACTCAGTGAGCAAAGCAGGGCAGTAAAGAGCGAGACTTCACTGAGCAGAGCAGGGCTGTAAAGAGTGAGACTTCACTGAGCAGAGCAGGGTTGTAAACAGCGAGTCTTCAGTAAGTAGATTGGGATTGGAAAGAGTGAGAAATCAGTGAACAGAGCAGGCTGTAATGGGCGAGACTACAGTAAGCAGTATGCTCTATCGAGTTAGACTTCAGTGAGTAGTGTGGAGCTGTAAAGAGAGATAAATCACTGAGCAGAGCAGGGCTGTAAAGAGCGAGACTTCACTGAGCAGAGCGGGTCTGTAAAGAGCGATAATTCAGTGAGCAGAGCGGGTCTGTAAAGAGCGAGACTTCAGTGAGCAGACGGGTCTGTAAAGAGTGAGAATTCAGCGAACAGAGCGGGTCTATAAAGAGCAAGAAATCAGTGAGCAGAGCGGGGCTATAAGGAGCGAGAATTCAGAGAGCAGAGCAGGGCTGGAAGGAGCGATAATTCATTGAGCAGAGCAGGACTGTAAAGAGCGAGACTTCTGTGAGCAGAGTGGATCAGTAAAGAATGAAACTTCACTGAGCAGAGCTGGGCTGTAAAGAGCAGAATTCACTGAGCAGAGCTGGGCTGTAAAGAGTGAGACTTCAGTGAGCAGAGCTGGGTTGTAAAGAGCGAGAACTCAGTGAGCAGAGCAGGGAAGTAAAGAGCGAGAGTTCACTGAGTAGATCGGGTTTGTAATGAGCGAGACTTAGGTGAGCAGAGCGAGGCTGTAAAGAGCGATATTTCACTGAGCAGAGCGGGGCTGTAAAGAGCGATATTTCAATGAGTAGGTAGGGGTTGTAAAGAGCAAGAACTCAGTGAGCAAAGCAGGGCAGTAAAGAGCGAGAGTTCACTGAGTAGGTCGGATTTGTAAAGAGCGAGATTTAGGTGAGCAGAGCGAGGCTGTAAAGAGCGAGACATCACTGTGCAGAGCAGGGCTGTAAAGTGCGATATTTCACTGAGTAGGTAGGGGTTGTAAAGAGCGAGAACTCAGTGAGCAAAGCAGGGCAGTAAAGAGCGAGACTTCACTGAGCAGAGCAGGGCTGTAAAGAGCGAGACTTCACTGGGCAGAGCATGGCTGTAAACAGTGAGTCTTCACTTAGCAGAGCAGGGTTGTAAACAGCGAGTCTTCAATGAGCAGAGCGGGGCTGTAAAGAGTGAGACTTCACTGAGCAGAGCAGGGCTGTAATGACCGAGAATTCAGTGAGCAGAGCGGGGCTGTGCTGAGTTAGACTTCAGTGAGTCGTGTGGAGCTGTAAAGAGAGATAAATCACTGAGCAGAGCAGGGATGTAAATAGCGAGAATTAAGTGAGCAGAGTGCGGCATTAAGTAGGGTGAATTCAGTGCGCAGAACAGGGCTGTAAAGTGCGAGACTTCACGAAGCAGATCGGCATTGTAAAGAACGAGAAATAAGTGAGCAGAGCAGGGCAGTAAAGAGCGAGAGTTCACTGAGTAGGTCTGCTTTGTAATGAGCGAGACCTAGGTGAGCAGAGCGGGCTGTAAAGAGCGAGACTTCAGTGACCAGAGCGGGGCTGTAATGAGGGAGACGACAGTGAGCAGAGCAGAGTTGTGCTGAGTTAGACTTCAGTGAGTCGTGTGGAGCTGTAAAGAGAGATAAATCACTGAGCAGAGCAGGGATGTAAATAGCGAGAATTAAGTGAGCAGAGTGCGGCATTAAGTAGGGTGAATTCAGTGCGCAGAACAGGGCTGTAAAGTGCGAGACTTCACGAAGCAGATCGGCATTGTAAAGAACGAGAAATAAGTGAGCAGAGCAGGGCAGTAAAGAGCGAGAGTTCACTGAGTAGGTCTGCTTTGTAATGAGCGAGACCTAGGTGAGCAGAGCGGGCTGTAAAGAGCGAGACTTCAGTGACCAGAGCGGGGCTGTAATGAGGGAGACGACAGTGAGCAGAGCAGAGTTGTGCTGAGTTAGACTTCAGTGAGTCGTGTGGAGCTGTAAAGAGAGATAAATCACTGAGCAGAGCAGGGCTGTAAATAGTGAGAATTAAGTGAGCAGAGTCGGGCTGTAAAGAGCGAGATTTCTGTGAGCAGAGCGGGGCTGTAATGAGGGAGACGACAGTGAGCAGAGCAGAGTTGTGCTGAGTTAGACTTCAGTGAGTCGTGTGGAGCTGTAAAGAGAGATAAATCACTGAGCAGAGCAGGGCTGTAAATAGTGAGAATTAAGTGAGCAGAGCGGGGCTGTAAAGAGCGAGAATTCAGTGACCAGAGCAGGGTTGTAAAAAGCGAGAGTTCACTGAGTAGGTCGGGTTTGTAATGAGCGAGATGTAGGTGAGCAGAGCGGGATGTAAAGAGCGAGAAATCAGTGAGTAGATCGGGGCTGTAAAGAGCGAGACTTCAGTGAGCAGAGTGGGACTGTAAATAACGAGACTTCAGTGAGCAGAGCTGGGCTGTAAAGACCGATATTTCACTGAGCAGAGCAGGGCTGTAAACAGCGAGTCTTCAATGAGCAGATCAGGGTTGTAAAGAGTGAGAATTCACTGAGAAGAGCTGCGCTGTATAGAGCGAGTCTTCACTCATCAGTGCGGGGCTGTAAAGAGTGATAATTCAGTGAGTAGGTCGGGGTTGTAAAGAATGAGAACTCAGTGAGCAGAGCGGAGCTGTAAAGAGCGAGAATTCAGTGAGTAGGTCGGGGTTGTAAAGAATGAGAACTCAGTGAGCAGAGCGGTCTGTATAGAGCGAGACTTCACTCAGCAGTGCGGGGCTGAAAGAGTGATAATTTAGTGAGCAGAGTGGGGCTGTAATGAACGAGACAGCCAGACCTGCTGAGTTTTTCCAGGTAATTCTGTTTTTGTTTAGTGAGCAGAGCTGGGCTGTAAAGAGCGATATTTCACTGAGTAGGTCGGCGTTGTAAAGAGCGAGAACTCAGTGAGCAGAGCAGGGCTGTAAAGAGCGAGTCTTCTCTGAGCAGAGCGGAGCCGTGTCGAGTTAGACTTTAGTGAGTAGTGTGGAGCTGTAAAGAGAGATAAATCACTGAGCAGAGCAGGGCTGTAAAGAGCGAGTCTTCTCTGAGCAGAGCAGGGCTGTAAAGAGCGAGTCTTCTCTGAGCAGAACGGAGCTGTAAAGAGCGAGACTTCACGAAGTAGATCGGCATTGGAAAGAGCGAGAAATCAGTGAGCAGAGCGGGGCTGTAAAGTGCAAGACTTGAGTGAGCAGAGCGGGGCTGTGTCCAGTTAGACATCAGTGAGTAGTGTGGAGCTGTAAAGAGAGATAAATCACTGAGCAGAGCAGGGCTGTAAAGAGGGAGTCTTCACTGAGTAGAGCAGGGTTCTAAACAGCGAGTCTTCAATGAGAAGGGCTGTAAAGAGCAGACTTTACTGAGCAGAGCTGGGCTGTAAAGAGTGAGACTTCAGTGAGCAGAGCGGGTCTGTAAAGAGCGAGGATTCAGTGAGCAGAGCTGGGCAGTATAAAGCGAGTCTTCACTGAGAAGATCGGGGAATTAAAGAGCGAGACTTCACTAAGTAGATCGGGATTGGAAAGAGTGAGAAATCAGTGAGCAGAGCGGGCTGTAATGGGCGAGACTACAGTGAGCAGAGCGGGGCTGTGTCCAGTTAGACATCAGTGAGTAGTGTGGAGCTGTAAAGAGAGATAAATCACTGAGCAGAGCAGGGCTGTAAAGAGCGAGACTTCACTGAGCAGAGCAGGGCTGTAAAGAGCGTGTCTTCACTGAGCAGAGCAGGACTGTAAAGAGCGAGACTTCACTGAGCAGAGCGGATCAGTAAAAATTCAGACTTCACTGAGCAGAGCTGGTCTGTAAAGAGTGAGACTTCAGTGAGTAGGTCGGGGTTGTAAAGAGTGAGACTTCCGTGAGCAGAGCACGGCAGTAAAGAGTGAGAGTTCACTGAGTAGGTCGGGGTTGTAAAGAGCGAGAATTCAGTGAGCAGAGCAGGGCAGTAAAGAGTGAGAGTTCACTGAGTAGGTCGGGGTTGTAAAGAGCGAGAATTCAGTGAGCAGACCAGGGCAGTAAAGAGCGAGAGTTCACTGAGTAGGTCGGAGTTGTAAAGAGCGAGAATTCAGTGAGCAGAGTGGGGCTGTGTAAAGCGAGACTTCACTGAGTAGATCGAGGCTGTTAAAAGCGAGACTTAAGTGAGCAGATCTGGTCTCTAAAGAGCGAGACTTCACCTAGTAGATCGGGGCTGCAAAAAGCGAGACTTAAGTGAGCTGATTTGGGTTGTAAAGAGCGAGGCTTCGCTGAGTAGATCGGGGCTGTAAAGAGCGAGAAATTATTCAGCGGAACGGACCTGTAAAGATCGTGACTTCAGTGAACAGAGCGGGGCTGCAAAGTGGGATAAATCATTGAGCAGAGCAGGACTGTAAAGAGCGAGTCTTCAATGAGCAGATCAGGGCTGTAAAGAGCGAGTCTTCAATGAGCAGATCAGGGCTGTAAAGTGTAAGAATTCACTAAGTAGATCGGCATTGTAAATTTAGTGAGCAGCGCGTGGCTGTAAAGAGTGAGAATTCAGCGAGCAGAGCGGGGCTGTAAAGAGCGAGAATTCAGTGAGCAGATCGGGGCTGTAAAGAGTGAGAATTCAGTGAGCAGTCGGGGCTGTAAAGAGCGAGAATTCAGTGAGCAGAGCGGGTCTGTAAAGAGCGAGAATTCAGTGAGCAGAGCGGGACTGTAAAGAGCGAGAATTCAGCGAGCAGAGCGGGGCTGTAAAGAGTGAGAATTCAGTGAGCAGAGCGGGACTGTAAAGAGCGAGAATTCAGCGAGCAGAGCGGGTCTGTAAAGAGCGAGATTTCACTGAGCAGAGCTGGGCAGTATAAAGCGAGTCTTCACTGAGAAGATCGGGGAATTAAAGAGCGAGAAATCAGTCAGCGGAGCGGGGCTGTAAAGAGCGAATCTTCTCTGAGCAGAGCGGAGTTGTGTCGAGTTAGATTTCAGTGAGTAGTGTGGAGCTGTAAAGAGAGATAAATCACTGAGCAGAGCAGGGCTGTAAAGAGCGAGACTTTACTGAGCAGAGCAGGGCTGTAAAGAGCGAGACTTCACTGAGCAGAGCAGGGCTGTAAAGAGTAAATCTTCACTAAGCAGAGCAGGGCTGTAAAGTGCGAGACTTCACTAAGTAGATCGGCATTGTAAAGAGTGAGAAATCAGTGAGCAGAGCGGGACAGTAAAGAGTGAGAATTCAGCGAACAGAGCTGGCCTGTAAAGAGCGAGAATTGAGTGAGCAGAGCGGGGCTGTAAAGAGCGAGACTTCTGTGAGCAGAGCGGATCAGTAAAGAGTCAGACGTCAGTGAGCAGAGCTGGGCTGTAAAGATTGAGACTTCACTGAGTAGGTCGGAGTTGTAAAGAGCGAGAATTCAGTGAGCAGACCGGGGCTGTAAAGAGCGAGAGTTCACTGAGTAGGTCGGAGTTGTAAAGAGCGAGAATTCAGTGAGCAGACCAGGGCTGTAAAGAGCGAGACTTCAGTGAGTAGATCGGGGTTGTTAAAAGTGAGACTTTAGTGAGCAGATTTGGTCTCTAAAGAGCGAGACTTCACCTAATAGATCGGGGCTGTAAAGAGCGAGACTTAACAGAGCAGAGTCGGGTTGTGTAGAGCAGAATTCACTGAGCAGAGCTGGGCTATAAGGAGCGAGATTTCACTGAGTACGTCAAGATTGTAAGGAGCGAGGACTCAGTGAGCAGAGCAGGGCAGTAAAGAGCGAGAGTTCACTGGGTAGGTCGGGTTTGTAATGAGCGAGACTTAGGTGAGCAGAGCGAGGCTGTAAAGAGCGAGATTTCACTGAGCAGAGCAGAGCAGTATAAAGCGAGTCTTCGCTGAGAAGATCGGGGAATTAAAGAGCGAGACTTCAGTGAGCTGAACGGGGTTGTAAAGAGTGAGATTTCACTGAGCAGAGCAGAGCAGTATAAAGCGAATCTTCGCTGAGAAGATCGGGGAATTAAAGCGCGAGACTTCAGTGAGCTGAACAGGGTTGTAAAGAGCGAGACGTCACTGAGCAGAGCGGGGCTGTGTCCAGTTAGACTTCAGTGAGTAGTGTGGAGCTGTAAAGAGAGATAAATCACTGAGCAGAGCAGGGCTGTAAAGGGCGAGTCTTCACCGAGCAGAGCAGGGCTGTAACCAGTGAGTCTTCACTGAGCAGAGCAGGGTTGTAAACAGCGAGTCTTCAATGAGCAGACCAGGGCTGTAAAGAGCGAGACTTCACTGAGCAGGGCTGTATAGTGTAAATCTTCACTGAGCAGACCAGGGCTGTAAAAAGCGAGTCTTCAATGAGCAGATCAGGGCTGTAAAGAGCGAGACTTCACTGAGCAGAGCGGGACAGTAAAGGAGTCTTCAGGTCGAAGAGTGGCACTGTAAATAACGAGGCTTCAGTGAGCAGAGCGGGGCTGTAAAGAGCGAAAATTCAGCGAGCAGTGCGGGACAGTAAAGAGTGAGAATTCAGTGAACAGAGCTGGTCTGTAAAGAGTGAGAATTGACTGAGCAGAGCGGGGCTGTACGGAGCGAGAATTCAGAGAGCAGAGAGGGGCTGGGAAGAGCAAGAATTCGGAGAGCAGAACGAGGCTGTAAAGAGCGATGTTTCACTGAGCAGAGCTGCGCAGTATAAAGCGAGTCTTCACTTGGAAGATCAGGGCATTAAACAGCGAGACTTCACTGAGCAGAGCAGGGTTGTAAAGAGTAAATCTTCACTAAGCAGAGCAGGGCTGTAAAGTGCGAGACTTTACTAAGTAGATCGGCATTGTAAAGAGTGAGAAATCAGTGAGCAGAGCGGGACAGTAAAGAGTGAGAATTCAGTGAGCAGAGCGGATCAGTAAAGAGTCAGACTTCAGTGGGCAGAGCTGGGCTGTAAAGAGTGAGACTTCACTGAGTAGGTCGGAGTTGTAAAGAGCGCGAATTCAGTGAGCAGACCAGGGCAGTAAAGAGCGAGAGTTCACTGAGTAGGTCGGAGTTGTAAAGAGCGAGAATTCAGTGAGCAGACCGGGGCTGTAAAGAGCGAGACTTCAGTGAGTAGATCGGGGTTGTTAAAAGCGAGACTTAAGTGAGCAGATTTGGTCTCTAAAGAGCGAGACTTCACCTAGTAGATCGGGGCTGTAAAGAGCGAGACTTAACAGAGCAGAGCTGGGTTGTGAAGAGCAGAATTCACTGAGCTGAGCTGGGCTATAGGGAGCGAGATTTCACTGAGTACGTCAAGATTGTAAGGAGCGAGGACTCAGTGAGCAGAGCAGGGCAGTAAAGAGCGAGAGTTCACTGGGTAGGTCGGGTTTGTAATGAGCGAGACTTAGGTGAGCAGAGCGAGGCTGTAAAGAGCGAGATTTCACTGAGCAGAGCAGAGCAGTATAAAGCGAGTCTTCGCTGAGAAGATCGGGGAATTAAAGAGCGCGACATCAGTGAGCTGAACGGGGTTGTAAAGAGCGAGACGTCACTGAGCAGAGCGGGGCTGTAAGGAGTGAGAATTCAGTGAGCAGATCGGGGCTGTGTCCAGTTAGACTTCAGTGAGTAGTGTGGAGCTGTAAAGAGAGATAAATCACTGAGCAGAGCGGGGCTGTAAAGGGCGAGTCTTCAATGAGCAGATCAGGGCTTTAAAGAGCGACAATTCAGCGAGCAGAGTGGGACAGTAAAGAGCGAGAATTCAGTCAGCAGAGCGGGACTGTAAAGAGTGAGAATTCAGTGAGCAGCGCGGGGCTGGGAAGAGCAAGAATTCGGAGAGCAGAGCGAGGATGTAAAGAGCGATGTTTCACTGAGCAGAGCTGCGCAGTACAAAGCGAGTCTTCACTGAGAAGATCAGGGCATTAAACAGCGAGACATCACTGAGCAGAGCGGGGCTGTAAGCAGCGAGAATTCAGTGAGCAGATGGGGCTGTAAAGAGCAAGTCTTCTCTGAGCAGAGCGAAGCCGTGTCGAGTTAGACTTCAGTGAGTTAGTCTGGAGCTGTAAAGAGACATAAATCACTGAACAGAGCAGAGCTGTAAAGTGCGAGAAGTCAGTGAGCAGAGAGGGGATGTGAAGAGAGATAAATCACTAAGCAGAGCTGGGCATTAAAGAGCGAGACTTCACTAAGTAGATCGGCATTGTAAAGAGCAGTGAGCAGAGCAGGTCTGTAAAGAGCGAGAATTCAGTGAGCAGAGCGGGACTGTAAAGAGCGAGAATTCGGGCAGAGCAGGTCTGTAAAGATAGCAGAGTGGGACAGTAAATAACGAGACTTCAGTGGGTAGATCGGGGCTGTAAAGTGCGAGACTTCAGTGAGCGGGTTTGGGCTGTAAAGAGGAGGAATTCAGTGAGCAGATCGGGGCTGTAAAGAGTGAGAATTCAGCGAACAGAGCTGGTCTGTACGGAGCGAGAATTCAGAGAGCAGAGCGGGGCTGTGTCGAGTTAGACTTCAGTGAGTAGTGTGGAGCTGTAAAGAGAGATAAATCACTGAGCAGAGCAGGGGTGTAAAGAGCGAGAAATCAGTGAGCAGAGCGGGGCTGTAATGAGCGAGACTACAGTGTGCAGAGCTGGGCAGTATAAAGCGAGTCTTCTCTGAGAAGATCGGGGAATTAAAGAGTGAGGCTTCAGTGAGCAGAGCGGGGCTGTAAAGAGCGAGAATTCACTGAGCAGAGCGGGGCTGTAAAGAGCAAGAGTTCACTGAGCAGAGCGGGGCTGTAAAGAGTGAGCATTCATTGAGCAGAGCGGATCAGTAAAGAGTGAGACTACACTGAGCACAGCTGGGCTGTAAAGAGCGAGTCTTCACTGAGCAGAGCGGGGCTGTAAAGAGTGAGACTTCACTGAGCAGAGCAGGGTTGTAAAGAGCAGACTTCACTGAGCAGAGCTGGGCTGTAAGGAGCGAGATTTCACGGAGTAGGTCAAGGTTGTAAAGAGCAAGAACTCAGTGAGCAGAGCAGGGCAGTAAATAGCGAGAGTTCACTGGGTAGGTCGGGTTTGTAATGAGCCGGACTTAGGTGAGCAGATCGAGGCTGTATAGAGCGATATTTCACTGAGCAGAGCTGGGCAGTATAAAGCGAGTCATCGACAGGAAGATTGGGGAATTAAAGAGCGAGACTTCAGTGAGCAGAACGGAGCTGTAAAGAGCGAGACTTCACTGAGCAGAGCGGGGCTGCGTCCAGTTAGACTTCAGTGAGTAGTGTGGAGCTGTAAAGAGAGATAAATCACTGAGCAGATCAGGGCTGTAAAGAGCGAGACTTCACTGAGCAGAGCAGGGCTGTAAACAGCGAGACTTCACTGAGCAGAGCGGGGCTGCGTCCAGTTAGACTTCAGTGAGTAGTGTGGAGCTGTAAAGAGAGATAAATCACTGAGCAGATCAGGGCTGTAAAGAGCGAGACTTCACTGAGCAGAGCAGGGCTGTAAAGAGCAAATCTTCACTGAGCAGAGCGGGTCTGTAAAGAGCGAGTAATCAGTGAGCAGAGCGGGGCTGTAAAGAGCGAGAATTCACTGAGCAGAGCGGGGCTGTAAAGAGCAAGAGTTCACTGAGCAGAGCGGGGCTGTAAAGAGTGAGCATTCATTGAGCAGAGCGGATCAGTAAAGAGTGAGACTACACTGAGCACAGCTGGGCTGTAAAGAGCGAGTCTTCACTGAGCAGAGCGGGGCTGTAAAGAGTGAGACTTCACTGAGCAGAGCAGGGTTGTAAAGAGCAGACTTCACTGAGCAGAGCTGGGCTGTAAGGAGCGAGATTTCACGGAGTAGGTCAAGGTTGTAAAGAGCAAGAACTCAGTGAGCAGAGCAGGGCAGTAAATAGCGAGAGTTCACTGGGTAGGTCGGGTTTGTAATGAGCCGGACTTAGGTGAGCAGATCGAGGCTGTATAGAGCGATATTTCACTGAGCAGAGCTGGGCAGTATAAAGCGAGTCATCGACAGGAAGATTGGGGAATTAAAGAGCGAGACTTCAGTGAGCAGAACGGAGCTGTAAAGAGCGAGACTTCACTGAGCAGAGCGGGGCTGTGTCCAGTTAGACTTCAGTGAGTAGTGTGGAGCTGTAAAGAGAGATAAATCACTGAGCAGATCAGGGCTGTAAACAGCGAGACTTCACTGAGCAGAGCAGGGTTGTATAGAGCGAGTCTTCACAAAGAAGATCGGCATTGTAAAGAGCGAGAATTCACTGAGCAGAGCGGGGCTGTAAACAGCGAGACTTCACTGAGCAGAGCTGGGCTGTAAACAGCGAGACTTCACTGAGCAGAGCAGGGCTGTAAAGAGCAAATCTTCACTGAGCAGAGCGGGTCTGTAAAGAGCGAGTAATCAGTGAGCAGAGCGGGGCTGTAAAGAGTGAGACTTCAGTGAGCAGAGCGGGACTGTAAAGAGTGAGAACTCAGTAAGCAGAGCGGGGCTGTAAAGAGTGAGTCTTCATTGAGCAGAGCGGGGCTGTAAAGAGCGAGAAATCAGTGAGCAGAGCGGGGCTGTAAAGAGCGAGAGTTCAGTGAGCAGAGCGGATCAGTAAAGAGTGAGACTTCACTGAGCAGAGCTGGGCTGTAAAGAGCAGACTTTACTGAGCAGAGCTGGGCCATAAGGAGCGAGATTTCACTGAGTAGGTCCAGGTTGTAAAGAGCGAGAACTCAGTGAGCAGAGCAGGGCAGTAAAGAGCGAGAGTTCACTGGATAGGTCGGGTTTGTAATGAGCGAGACTTAGGTGAGCAGAATGGGCTGTAAAGAGCGAGATTTCACTGAGCAGAGCTGGGCAGTATAAAGCAAGTCTTCACTGAGAAGATTGGGGAATTAAAGAGCGAGACTTCATTAAGCAGAGCAGGGCTGTAAAGAGCGAGTCTTCACTGAACAGATCAGGGCTGTAAAGAGCGAGACTTCACTTAGTAGATCGGCATTGTAAAGAGCGAGAATTCAGTGAGCAGAGCGGGGCTGTAATGAACGAGACTGCAGTGAGCAGAGCGGAGCTGTGTCGAGTTAGACTTCAGTGAGTAGTGCGGAGCTGTAAGGAGAGATAAACCACTGAGCAGAGCGGGGCTGTAAAGAGTGAGTCTTCACTGAGCAGAACAGGGCTGTAAAGAGCGAGAATTAAGTGAGCAGAGCGGGGCTGTAAAGAGCGAGATTTCACTGAGCAGAGCTGGGCAGTATAAAGCGAGTCTTTTCTGAGAAGATCGCGGAATTAAAGAGCGAGACTTCAGTGGGCAGAATAGGGCTGTAAAGGGCGAGACTTCAGTGGGCAGAATGGGGCTGTAAAGAGCGAGACTTCAGTGGGCAGAATGGGGCTGTAAAGAGCGAGTCTTCAATGAGCAGAGCAGGGCTGTAAAGAGCGAGTCTTCAATGAGCAGATCAGGGCTGTAAAGAGCGAGACTTCACTGAGCAGAGCAGGGCTGTAAAGGGTAAATCTTCACTGAGCAGAGTGGGGCTGTAAAGAGCGAGACTTCTGTGAGCAGAGCGGGGCTGTAAGGAGGGAGAATCCAGTGAGCTGGACTGGGATGTTATGAGTCAGAATTCAGTGAGCAGAGCGGGTCTGTAAAGAGCGAGAATTCAGTGAGCAGAGCGGGACTGTAAAGAGCGAGACTTCACTGAGCAGAGCGGAGTTGTGTCGAGTTAGACTTCAGTGAGTAGTGTGGAGCTGTAAAGAGAGATAAATCACTGAGCAGAGCAGGGCTGTAAAGAGCGAGAAATCAGTGAGCAGAGCGGGGCTGTAATGAGCGAGACTACAGTGTGCAGAGCGGGGCTGTAAAGAGCAAGAGTTCACTGAGCAGAGCGGGGCTGTAAAGAGCAAGAGTTCACTGAGCAGAGCGGGGCTGTAAAGAGTGAGCATTCATTGAGCAGAGCGGATCAGTAAAGAGTGAGACTACACTGAGCACAGCTGGGCTGTAAAGAGCGAGTCTTCACTGAGCAGAGCGGGGCTGTAAGGAGCGAGAAATCTGTGAACAGAGCAGGGTTGTAAAGAGCAGACTTCACTGAGCAGAGCAGGGCTGTAAAGAGCAAATCTTCACTGAGCAGAGCTGGGCTGTAAAGAGCGAGTATCAGTGAGCAGAGCGGGGCTGTAAAGAGTGAGACTTCAGTGAGCAGAGCGGGACTGTAAAGAGCGAGAACTCAGTAAGCAGAGCGGGGCTGTAAAGAGCAGACTTCACTGAGCAGAGCTGGGCCATAAGGAGCGAGATTTCACTGAGTAGGTCCAGGTTGTAAAGAGCGAGAACTCAGTGAGCAGAGCAGGGCAGTAAAGAGCGAGAGTTCACTGGATAGGTCGGGTTTGTAATGAGCGAGACTTAGGTGAGCAGAATGGGCTGTAAAGAGCGAGATTTCACTGAGCAGAGCTGGGCAGTATAAAGCAAGTCTTCACTGAGAAGATTGGGGAATTAAAGAGCGAGACTTCAGTGAGCAGAGCGGGGCTGTAATGAGCGAGAATTCAGTGAGCAGAGTGGGGCTGAGTCGAGTTACACTTCAGTGAGTAGTGTGGAGCTGTAAAGAGAGTTAAATCACTGAGCAGAGCAGGGTTGTAAAGAGCGAGACTTCATTGAGCAGAGCAGGGCTGTAAAGAGCGAGTCTTCACTGAACAGATCAGGGCTGTAAAGAGCGAGACTTCACTAAGTAGATCGGCATTGTAAAGAGCGAGAATTCAGTGAGTAGAGCGGGGCTGTAATGAACGAGACTGCAGTGAGCAGAGCGGAGCTGTGTCGAGTTAGACTTCAGTGAGTAGTGCGGAGCTGTAAGGAGAGATAAACCACTGAGCAGAGCAGGGCTGTAAAGAATGAGTGTTCACTGAGCAGAACAGGGCTGTAAAGAGCGAGAATTAAGTGAGCAGAGCGGGGCTGTAAAGAGCGAGATTTCACTGAGCAGAGCTGGGCAGTATAAAGCGAGTCTTTTCTGAGAAGATCGCGGAATTAAAGAGCGAGACTTCAGTGGGCAGAATGGGGCTGTAAAGGGCGAGACTTCATTGAGCAGAGCAGGGTTGTAAACAGCGAGTCTTCAATGAGCAGATCAGGGCTGTAAAGAGCGAGACTTCACTGAGCAGAGCAGGGCTGTAAAGGGTAAATCTTCACTGAGCAGAGCAGGGCTGTAAAGTGCGAGACTTCACTAAGTAGATCGGCGTTGTAAAGAGTGAGAAATCAGTGAGCAGAGCGGGGCTGTAAAGAGTGAGAATTCACTGAGCAGAGCGGGACAATAAAGGAGTCTTCAGGTCGAAGAGTGGCACTGTAAATAACGAGGCTTCAGTGAGCAGAGCGGGGCTGTAAAGAGTGAGAATTCAGTGAGCAGAGCAGGACTGTAAAGAGCGAGAATTCAGTGAGCAGAGCAGGACTGTAAAGAGCGAGAATTCAGTGAGCAGAGCAGGACTGTAAAGAGCGAGAATTCAGTGAGCAGGGCGGGGCTGTAAGGAGTGTGAATTCAATGAGCCGAGCAGGACTGTAAAGAGCGAGAATTCAGTGAGCAGAGCGGGCTGTAGAGAGCGAGAATTCAGTGAGCAGAGCAGGACTGTAGAGACCGAGACTTCGCGCAGAGCTGGGCTGTAAAAGAATCTTCAGTGAGCAGAGCGGGACTGTAAATAACCAGATTTCGCTGAGTAGAGCAGGGCTGTAAAGAGCGAGAATTCAGTGAGCAGGGCTTGGTTGTAAAGAGCGAGAATTCAGTGTGGGGCTGCCAAGAGGGAGATTTCAGTGAGCAGGGCTGGGCTGTAAAGAGTCAGAATTCAGTGAGCAGAGCGGGACTGTGAATAACTGGATTTCACTGATTAGAGCAGGGCTGTAAAGAGCGAGAATTCAGTGAGAAAAGTGGGGCTGCAAAGAACAGAATTCAGTGAGCAGACCGGGTTGTAAAGAGTGAGAATTCAATGAGCAGACCGGGGCTGTAAAGAGGGAGACTTCAGTAGCAGAGCAGGACTGTAAAGAGCGAGAATTCAGTGAGAAGAGCGGGGCTGTAAAGAGCGAGAATTCAGTGAGCAGATCGGGACTGTAAAGAGTGAGAATTCAATGAGCAGAGGGTGGCTGTAAAGAGGGAGACTTCAGTAGCAGAGCGGGACTGTAAAGAGCGAGAATTCAGTGAGCAGTGCGGGACTGTAAAGAGCGAGAATTCAGTGAGCAGAGTGGGATTGTAAAGAGCGAGAATTCAGTGAGCAGAGCGGGACTGTAAAGAGCGAGAATTCAGTGAGCAGTGCAGGACTGTAGAGAGCGAGACTTCGCGCAGAGCGGGGCTGTAAAAGAATCTTCAGTGAGCAGAGCGGGACTGTAAATAACCAGATTTCGCTGAGTAGAGCAGGGCTGTAAAGAGCGAGAATTCAGTGAGCAGGGCTTGGTTGTAAAGAGCAAGAATTCAGTGAGCGGTATGGGGCTGCAAAGAGGGAGATTTCAGTGAGCAGGGCTGGGCTGTAAAGAGTCAGAATTCAGTGAGCAGAGCGGGACTGTGAATAACCGGATTTCACCGATTAGAGCAGGGCTGTAAAGAGCGAGAATTCAGTGAGAAGAGCGGGGCTGCAAAGAACAGAATTCAGTGAGCAGACCGGGTTGTAAAGAGCGAGAAT
Source organism: Cetorhinus maximus (assembly GCF_964194155.1). Lineage (NCBI taxonomy): Eukaryota > Metazoa > Chordata > Chondrichthyes > Lamniformes > Cetorhinidae > Cetorhinus > Cetorhinus maximus. The sequence continues at coordinate 48,992,522 of NC_135879.1, read as the reverse complement.
TCAGTGAGCAGACCGGGGTTGTAAAGAGCGAGAATTCAGTGAGCAGAGCGGGGCTGTAAAGAGCGAGAATTCAGTCAGCAGACCGGGTTGTAAAGAGCGAGAATTCAGTCAGCAGATCGGGACTGTAAAGAGCGAGAATTCAGTGAGCAGAGCTCGGTTGTAAAGAGCGACAATTCAGTGAGCAGTGTGGGGCTGCAAAGAGGGAGATTTCAGTTAGCAAAGAGGGACTGTGAATAACTGGATTTCACTGATTAGAGCAGGGCTGTAAAGAGCGAGAATTCAGTGAGAAGAGCGCGGCTGTAAAGAGCGAGAATTCAGTCAGCAGACCGGGTTGTAAAGAGCGAGAATTCAGTCAGCAGATCGGGACTGTAAAGAGCGAGAATTCAGTGAGCAGAGCGGGGCTGTAAAGAGGGAGAATTCAGTGAGCAGAGCGGGGCTGTAAAGAGGGAGAATTCAGTGAGCAGAGCGGGGCTGTAAAGAGGGAAAATTCAGTGAGCAGAGCGGGGCTGTAAAGAGCGAGAATTCAGTAGCAGAGCGGGACTGTAAAGAGCGAGAATTCAGTGAACAGTGCGGGATTGTAAAGAGCGAGAATTCAGTGAGCAGAGCAGGACTGTAAAGTGCGAGAATTCAGTGAGCAGCTTTGGGTTGTAAAGAGCGAGAATTCAGTGAGCAGATCGGGGTTGTAAAGAACAGAATTCAGTGAGCAGACCGGGTTGTAAAGAGCGAGACTTCAGTGAGCAGATCGGGGCTGTAAAGTGCGAGAATTCACTGAGCAGAACTGGGCAGTATAAAGCGAGTGTTTTCTGAGAAGATCGCGGAATTAAAGAGCGAGACTTCAGTGGGCAGAATGGGGCTGTAAAGGGCGAGACTTCATTGACCAGAGCAGGGTTGTAAAGAGTAAATCTTCACTGAGCAGAGCAGGGCTGTAAAGTGCGAGACTTCACTAAGTAGATCGGCATTGTAAAGAGTGAGAAATCAGTGAGCAGAGCGGGGCTGTAAAGAGTGAGAATTCAGCGAACAGAGCGGGTCTGTAAAGAGCGAGAATTCAGTGAGCAGAGCAAGACAGTAAAGAGGGCAAAACCAGTGAGCTGAGCTGGGATGTTATGAGTCAGAATTCCGTGAGCAGAGCGGGACTGTAAATAAGCAGACATCAGTGAGCAGAGCGGGGCTGTATAGAGCGAGAATTCATTGAGCAGAGCTGGGCTGTAAAGAGCGAGAATTCAGTGAGCAGAGCTGGGCTGTAAAGAGCGAGAATTCAGTGAGCAGAGCAGGCTTTAAAGAGCGTTCTTTAGTGAGCAGAGCCGGGCTGTAAGGTGTGAGAAATGAATGAGCAATGTGGGGCTGCAAAGTGCGGCATTTCACTGAGCAGAGTTGGTCTGTAAAGAGCGAATATCAGTTAGTGGAGCAAGTTTTAAGGAACGAGACTTCCGTGAGGAGAGTGGGTCTGTCAAGAGTGAGACTTCAATCAGCAGAGCGCGACTGTAAAGAGCGAGACATCACTGAGCAGAGCGGGGCTGTAAAGAGTGAGAAATATGTGAGCAGTGCAGGACAGTAAAGAGGGAGACTATAAAGGAGGCTTCAGTGAGCAGCGCGGGTCTGTAAATAACCAGACCTCAGCGAGCAGAGTAGGGCTGTAAAGAGCGAGAATTCAGTGAGCAGAGCGGGACTGTAAAGAGCTCACTCAGCTGCCCTCATTAACTCTGACTCAAGCAGCCACCCTCACTCACTCAGACTCATGCAGCTGCCCACACTCACTCTGACTCACTCAGCTGCCCTCACTTACTCAGACTCATGCAGCTGCCTACACTCACTCACTCTGACTCACAGCCACTATCACTCACTCTGACTCAATCAGACGCCTGCCCTCACACTTACTCATTCAGCCGGCATCCGTCATTCACTCTGAATCACTCAGCCGTCCACCCTCACTCACTGTGGCTCACTCAGCCGCCAGCCCTCACTCACTGTGACTCACTCAGCCTCCTGCCCTCACTCACTGTGACTCACTCAGCCTCCCGCCCTCACTCACTGTGACTCACTCAGCCTCCTGCCCTCACTCACTGTGACTCACTCAGCCGCCTGCCCTCCCTCAATGTGACTCACTCAGCCACCTGCCCTCACTCACTCTATCACTCAGCTGCCCACTCTCAATCACTCTGACTGACCCAGCTGCCCGTCCTCACTCTCACTGACTCACCCAGCTGTCCACCCTCACTCACTGTGACTCACTCAGCCGCCCCCACTCACTCTGACTCATACAGCCACCCGCCCTCACTCACCCTGACTCACTACAGCTGTCCACCCTCACTCACGGTGACTCACTCAGCCGCCCGCCCTCACTCACCCTGACTCAGTCAGCCGCCCTCACACTGTGACTCACTCAGTCGTCCACCCTCATTCACTCTGGCTCACTCAGCCACCCGCCCTCACTCACCCTGACTCACCAGCAGCCCACCCTCACTCACTGTGACTCACTCAGCTGCCCGCCCTCAGTCACGCTGACTCACTAAAACTGTCCACCCTCACTCACTGTGACTCACTACAACTGTCCACCCTCACTCACTGTGGCTCACTCAGCCGCCCTCACTCACCCTGACTCACTCAGCCGCCATCAGTCACTCTGACTCACCTAGCCGCCCACCCTCACTCACTCTGGGTCACTCAGCCACCAACCCTCCCTCACTCTGACTTACTCAGCGGCCCGCCCACACTCACTCTGGGTCACTCAGCCACCCACCCTCCCTCACTCAACCGCCCGCCCTCATTCACCCTGATTCACCCAGCCGCCCTCACTCACTCTGACTCATGCAGCCACTCACCCTCATTCACACTGATTCAAGCAGCCACCCTCACTCACTCAGACTCAGGCAGCTGCCCACCCTCACTCACTCTGACTCACTCAGCTGCCCTCATTCACTCTGACTCAAGCAGCCACCCTCACTCACTCAGACAGGCAGCTGCCCACCCTCACTCACTCTGACTCACTCAGCTGCCCTCATTCACTCTGACTCAAGCAGCCACCCTCACTCACTCAGACTCATGCAGCTGCCCACCCTCACTCACTCTCACTCAGCTGCCCTCACTCACTCTGACTCAATCAGACACCTGCCCTCACTTACACTTACTCATTCAGCCGGCCTCCTTCATTCATTCTGAATCACTCAGCTGCCCGCCCTCACTCACTGTGACTCACTCAGCCTCCCGCCCTCACTCACTGTGACTCACTCAGCCGCCCGCCCTCACTCACTGTGACTCACACAGCCGCCTGCTCTCAATCACTGTGACTCACTCAGCCGCCCGCCCTCACTCACTGTGACTCACTCAGCCGCCTGCTCTCAATCACTCTGACTCACTCAGCCACCCGCCCTCACTCAATGTGACTCACTCAGTCGCCAGCCCTCACTCACTGTGACTCACTCAGCCACCCGCCCTCTCTCACTGTGACTCACTCAGCCGCCTGCCCTCACTCAGTGACTCACTCAGCCGCCGGCTCTCACTCACTCTGAGTCACTCAGCCGCCCTCACTCACTGTGACTCACCCAGCAGCCCGCCCACACTCACTCTGACTCACTCAGCCGCCCGCCCTCACTCACCCTGAGTCACTCAGCCGCCCTCACTCACTCCAACTCACTCAGCTCTCCACCCTCACACAGTGTGACTCACTCAGCCGCCCACCCTCACTCACCCTGACTCACTCAGCCGCCATCAGTCACTCTGACTCACCTAGCCGCCCACCCTCACTCACTCTGATTCACTCAACCGCCTGCCCTCACTCACCCTGATTCACTCAGCCGCCCTCACTCACTCTGACTCATTCAGCCACCCACTCTCATTCACCCTGACTCAAGCAGTCGCCCTCACTCACTCTGACTCATGCAGCCAACCACTCTCACTCACACTGACTCCCTCAGCCACCCGCCCTCACTCACTCTGACTTGCTCACCTGCCCACCTTCACACACTCTGACTCATTCAGCTGCCCTCATTCACTTTGACTCACTCAGCCGCCCTCATTCACTCTGACTCACTCAGCCGCCCTCATTCACTCTGACTCACTCAGCCGCCCTCATTCACTTTGACTCACTCAGCCGCCCTCATTCACTCTGACTTACTCAGCTGCCCTCACACACTCTGACTCACTCAGCCGCCCTCATTCACTCTGACTCACTCAGCCGCCCTCATTCACTCTGACTCAAGCAGACGCCCGCCCTCAACCATTCTGACTCAAGTCCCCCTTGCCCTCACTCACCCTGACTCATTCAGCTGGCCACCCTCATTCACTCTGAATCACTCAGCCACCCGCCCTCACTCACTCTGATTCAGTTAGCCGCCCGCTCTCAATCGCTCTGACTCACCATGTGACCGCCCTCACTCACTGTGACTCACTCAGCCGGCCACCCTCATTCACTCTGACTCACTCAGCCATCCACCCTCACTCACTCTGACTCACTCAGCCACCCGCCCTCACTCACTCTAACTCACTCCGCTGCCTGCCCTCACTCACTTTGACTCACTCAGCCACCCGCCCTCACTCACTGTGACTCACTCAGCTGCCTGTCCTCCCTCAACGTGACTCACTTAGCCACCCGCCCTCACTCACTCTGTATCACTCAGCTGCCCGCCCTCAATCACTCTGACTGACCCAGCTGTCCACCCTCACTCAATGTGACTCACTCAGCCACCCGCCCTCACACACTCTGACTCACTCAGCCACCCTCATTCACTCTGACTCACTCAGCCGCCCTCATTCACTCTGACTCACTCAGCCGCCCTCATTCACTCTGACTCAAGAAGCCGCCCTCACTCACTCTGGCTCACTCAGCTGCCCTCACTCACTCTGACTCAAGCAGATGCCCGCCCTCAACCATTCTGACTCATGTCCCCCCTGCCCTCACTCACCCTGACTCATTCAGCCGGCCACCCTCATTCACTCTGACTCACTCAGCTGCCCGCCCTCACTCACTCTGACTCACTCAGCCACCCGCTCTCAATCGCTCTGACTCACCATGAGCCCGCCCTCACTCACTGTGACTTACTTAGCCACCTGCCGTCACTCACTCTGAATCACTCAGCCGCCCGCTCTCAATCACTGTGACTCAACCAGCAGCCCGCCGTCACTCACCCTGACTCACTACAGCTGTCCATCCTCACTCACTGTGACTCACTCAGCCGCCCCCACTCATTCTGACTCACCCAGCAGTGCGCCCTCACTCACACTGACTCACTCAGCCTCCAGCCCTCACTCACTCTGACTTGCTCAGCTGCCCACCCTCACTCACTCTGACTCACTCAGCCGCCCTCACTCACTCTGACTCACTCAGCTGCCCTCACTCACCCTGACTCATTCAGCCGGCCACCCTCATTCACTCTGACTCATGCAGCCAACCACTCTCACTCACACTGACTCACTCAGCCACCAGCCCTCACTCACACTGACTCACTCAGCCGCCCCCACTCATTCTGACTCACCCAGCAGCTTGCCCTCACTCACCCTGACTGACTCAGCCGCCCTCAATCACCCTGGCTAACCCAGCAGCCCGCCTGCACTCACTGTGACTCACTCAGACTCCTGCCCTCACTCACTGTGACACACTCAGCCACCCGCCCTCAGTCATGCTGACTCACTACAACTGTCCACCCTCACTCACTGTAACTCACTTCAGCTGTCCACCCTCACTCACTGTGACGCACTCAGCCGCCTGCCCTCACTCACCCTGATTCACTCAGCCGCCCTCACTCACTCTGACTCATGCAGCCACCCACTCTCATTCACTCTGACTCAAGCAGCCACCCTCACTCACTGTGACTCACTCAGCCGCCAGCCCTCACTCACTGTGACTCACTCAGCCGCCCTCACTCACTCACCCTGATTCACTCAGCCGCCCTCACTCACTCTGACTCATGCAGCCACCCACTCTCATTCACCCTGATTCACTACAGCTGTCCACCCTCACTCACTGTGACTCACTGAGCCGCCCACCCTCACTCCCTGTGACTCACTCAGCCGCCCACCCTCTGTCACGCTGACTAACTACAACTGTTCACCCTCACTCACTGTGACTCACTACAACTGTCCACCTTCATTCACTGTGACTCACTCCGCCGCCCTCACTCACTCTAACTCACCTAGCCGCCCGCACACACTCTGGGTCACTCAGCCGCCCTCATTCACTCTGACTCAAGCAGCCGCTCTCACTCACTCTGACTCACCCAGACGCCTGCCCTCACTCACTCTGACTCGTTCAACCGTCCACCCTCATTCACTGACTCAAGCAGCCGCCATCACTCACTCGGTCTCCTGCAGCTGACCGCCCTCACTCACTCTGACTCTCTCAGCCACCCTCACTCACTCTGAGTCACTCAGCCACCCCCGCTCACTCACTGACTCAATCAGCCGCCTGCCCTCTTTCACTCTGACCCACACAGCCACCCGCCCTCACTCACTCTGATTTGTTCAACCACCCGCCCTCACTCACTCTGACTCACTCAGCCGCCCTCACTCACTCGGATTCATCCAGCTGCCCGCCCTCACTCACTGTGACTCACTCAACCACCCGGCCTCACTCACTCTGACTCACTCAGCCACCTGCCCACACTCACTCTGACTCACTCAGTAACCCGCCCTCACTCACTCTGACTCACTCAGCCACCCACCCTCACTCACTCTGACTCACTCAGCAACCCGCCCTCACTCACTCTGACTCACTCAGCCACCTTGACTCACTCACTCTGACTCACTCAGCCGCCTTCATTCACTCACTCTGAGTCACTCAGCCGCCCGTTCTCCCTCACCCTGACTCATTCAGCCGCCTTCACTCACTCTGACTCACTCAGCCGCCTTCACTCACTCACTCTGACTCTCTCAGCTGCCCTCACTCACCCCGGCACCAGTAGCCGCCTCCCCTCACTCACTCTGACTCACGTACCACCCGCCCTCACTCTCTGTGATGCACTGAGTAACCCGAAGTTACTCACTCCCACTCACGTGGCCGACCGTCCTCCCTCACTCCGACTCACTCAGCTGTCCGCCCTCACTCATTCTGATTCAAGTAGCTGCCCGCCCTCACTCACTCTGACTCACTCAGCTGCCCGCTCTCACTCACTCTGACTCACTCAGCCGCCCACCCTCACTCACTCTGACTCAAGTCGCCAGCCGCACTCACTCTCTCTCACTCACCCAGCCACCCCCCCTCCCTCACTCTGACCCACTCGGCCACCCCCTCTCACTCACCCTGACTCACTCAGCCGTCTGGCCTCACTCATTCGGGCTCATTCAACCGCCCGCTCTCACTCAACCTGACCCACTCAGCTGCGTTCACTCACTCAGACTCATGCAGCTGCCCACACTCACTCACTCTGACTCACTCAGCCGCCCTCACTCACTCTGACTCACCCAGCCGCCCTCACTCACTCTGACTCACCCAGCCGCCCGCCCTCACTCACTCTGACTCGCCCAGCTGCCCGCCCTCACTCACTCTGACTAAAGCAGCCGCCCTCACTCACTCGGACTTATGTAGCTGCTCGCTCTCACTCACTCTGACTCTCTCAGCCGCCCTCACTCACTCTGACTCACTCAGCTGCCCTCATTCACTCTGACTCACTCAGCTGCCCGCCCTCTCTCACTCTGATTCACTCAGCCGCCCTCTTTCACTCTGACCCACTCGGCCAACCCCGCTCACTCATTGAGTCACTCAGCTGCCAGCCCTCACTCACTCTGACCCACACAGACAACCACCATCACTCACTCTGAGTCACTCAGCCACCCAACCTCCCTCACTCTGACTCACTCAGCCGCCCACCATCACTCACTCTGACCCACACAGACAACCACCATCACTCACTCTGAGTCACTCAGCCACCCAACCTCCCTCACTCTGACTCACTCAGCCACCCGCTCTCCCTCACTCTGACACACTCAGCCATCCGCTCTCCCTCACTCTGACTCACTCAGCTATCCGCCCTCACTCACTCTGATTCATTCTGTTGCCTGCCCTCCCTCACTCTGACTCACTCAGCCGGCCATCCTAAATCGCTCTGACTCACTCAGCCGCCTGCCCTCACTCACCCATACTCACTCAGCCGCCTGCCCTCACTCACCCTGATTCACTCAGCCGACTTCACTCACTTGGACTCATGCAGCTGGCCACTCTCACTCACTCTGACTCAAGTCGCCGGCCGCACTCACTCTCTCTGACTCACCCAGCCACCCACCCTCCCTTACTCTGACCCACTCGGCCACCCCTTCTCACTCACTCTGACTCACTCAGCTGTCTGGCCTCACTCATTCGGGCTCATTCAACTGCCCGCTCTCACTCAACCTGATACACTCAGCTGCCTTCACTCGCTCAGACTCATGCAGCTGCCCGCCCTCACTCACCCTGACTCACCCAGCCACCCGCCCTCACTAACTCTGACTCACCCAGCCGCCCTCAATCACTCTGACTCAAGCAGCCGCTCTCACTCACTCGTACTCATGTAGCTGCCCGCCCTCTCTCACTCTGACTCTCTCAGCCACCCTCTCTCACTCTGAGTCACTCAGCCCCAGCCACCTGGCCTCACTCCGACACATTCTGCCAACCCCGCTCACTCATTGAGTCACTCAGCTGCCCGCCCTCACTCACTCTGACCCACACAGACAACCACCCTCACTCACTCTGACTAAAGCAGCCGCCCTCATTCACTCGGACTTATGTAGCTGCTCGCTCTCACTCACTCTGACTCTCTCAGCCGCCCTCACTCACTCTGACCCACACAGACAACCACCATCACTCACTCTGAGTCACTCAGCCACCCAACCTCCCTCACGCTGACTCACTCAGCCGCCCTCACTCACTCTGACTCACCCAGCCGCCCGCCCTCACTCACTCTGACTCGCCCAGCTGCCCGCCCTCACTCACTCTGACTAAAGCAGCCGCCCTCACTCACTCGGACTTATGTAGCTGCTCGCTCTCACTCACTCTGACTCTCTCAGCCACCCTCACTCACTCTGACTCACTCAGCTGCCCTCATTCACTCTGACTCACTCAGCTGCCCGCCCTCTCTCACTCTGATTCACTCAGCCGCCCTCTTTCACTCTGACCCACTCGGCCAACCCTGCTCACTCATTGAGTCACTCAGCTGCCAGCCCTCACTCACTCTGACCCACACAGACAACCACCATCACTCACTCTGAGTCACTCAGCCACCCAACCTCCCTCACTCTGACTCACTCAGCCGCCCGCCCTCACTCACTCTGACTCACTCAGCTGCCCTCACTCACTCTGAGTCACTCAGCCACCCCCGCTCACTCACTGACTCAATCAGCCGCCTGCCCTCTTTCACTCTGACCCACACAGCCACCCGCCCTCACTCACTCTGATTTGTTCAACCACCCGCCCTCACTCACTCTGACTCACTCAGCCGCCCTCACTCACTCGGATTCATCCAGCTGCCCGCCCTCACTCACTGTGACTCACTCAACCACCCGGCCTCACTCACTCTGACTCACTCAGCCACCTGCCCACACTCACTCTGACTCACTCAGTAACCCGCCCTCACTCACTCTGACTCACTCAGCCACCCACCCTCACTCACTCTGACTCACTCAGCAACCCACCCTCACTCACTCTGACTCACTCAGCCGCCTTGACTCACTCACTCTGACTCACTCAGCCGCCTTCATTCACTCACTCTGAGTCACTCAGCCGCCCGTTCTCCCTCAACCTGACTCATTCAGCCGCCTTCACTCACTCACTCTGACTCACTCAGCCGCCTTCACTCACTCACTCTGACTCTCTCAGCTGCCCTCACTCACCCCGGCACAAGTAGCCGCCTCCCCTCACTCACTCTGACTCAAGTACCACCCGCCCTCACTCTCTGTGATGCACTGAGTAACCCGGCGTTACTCACTCCCACTCACGTGGCCGACCGTCCTCCCTCACTCCGACTCACTCAGCTGTCCGCCCTCACTCACTCTGATTCAAGTAGCTGCCCACCCTCACTCACTCTGACTCACTCAGCCGCCCACCCTCACTCACTCTGACTCAAGTCGCCAGCCGCACTGACTCTCTCTCACTCACCCAGCCACCCCCCCTCCCTCACTCTGACCCACTCGGCCACCCCCTTTCACTCACCCTGACTCACTCAGCCGTCTGGCCTCACTCATTCGGGCTCATTCAACCGCCCGCTCTCACTCAACCTGACCCACTCAGCTGCGTTCACTCACTCAGACTCATGTAGCTGCCCACACTCACTCACTCTGACTCACCCAGCCGCCCTCACTCACTCTGACTCACCCAGCCGCCCTCACTCACTCTGACTCACCCAGCCGCCCGCCCTCACTCACTCTGACTCGCCCAGCTGCCCGCCCTCACTCACTCTGACTAAAGCAGCCGCCCTCACTCACTCGGACTTATGTAGCTGCTCGCTCTCACTCACTCTGACTCTCTCAGCCGCCCTCACTCACTCTGACTCACTCAGCCGCCCTCATTCACTCTGACCCACTCAGCTGCCCGCCCTCTCTCACTCTGATTCACTCAGCCACCCAACCTCCCTCACTCTGACTCACTCAGCCACCCGCTCTCCCTCACTCTGACACACTCAGCCACCAGCTCTCCCTCACTCTGACTCACTCATCTATCCGCCCTCACTCACTCTGATTCATTCTGTTGCCTGCCCTCCCTCACTCTGACTCACTCAGCCGGCCATCCTAAATCGCTCTGACTCACTCAGCCGCCTGCCCTCACTCACCCATACTCACTCAGCCGCCTGCCCTCACTCACCCTGATTCACTCAGCCGACTTCACTCACTTGGACTCATGCAGCTGGCCACCCTCACTCACTCTGACTCAAGTCGCCGGCCGCACTCACTCTCTCTGACTCACCCAGCCACCCACCCTCCCTTACTCTGACCCACTCGGCCACCCCCTCTCACTCACTCTGACTCACTCAGCTGTCTGGCCTCACTCATTCGGGCTCATTCAACCGCCCGCTCTCACTCAACCTGATACACTCAGCTGCCTTCACTCGCTCAGACTCATGCAGCTGCCCGCCCTCACTCACTCTGACTCACCCAGCCACCCGCCCTCACTAACTCTGACTCACCCAGCCGCCCTCAATCACTCTGACTCAAGCAGCCGCTCTCACTCACTCGTACTCATGTAGCTGCCCGCCCTCTCTCACTCTGACTCTCTCAGCCACCCTCTCTCACTCTGAGTCACTCAGCCCCAGCCACCTGGCCTCACTCCGACACATTTTGCCAACCCCGCTCACTCATTGAGTCACTCAGCTGCCCGCCCTCACTCACTCTGACCCACACAGACAACCACCCTCACTCACTCTGACTAAAGCAGCCGCCCTCATTCACTCGGACTTATGTAGCTGCTCGCTCTCACTCACTCTGACTCTCTCAGCCGCCCTCACTCACTCTGGCCCACACAGACAACCACCATCACTCACTCTGAGTCACTCAGCCACCCAACCTCCCTCACGCTGACTCACTCAGCCGCCCGCCATCACTCGCTCTGACCCACACAGTCAACCACCCTCACTCACTCTGATTCAAGTAGCCGCCCACCCTCACTCAATCTGACTCACTCAGCTGCCCGCTCCCACTCACTCTGACTCACTCAGCTGCCCGCTCGCACTCACTCTGACTCACTCAGCAACCCGCCCTCACTCACTCTGACTCACTCAGCCACCTTGACTCACTCACTCTGACTCACTCAGCCGCCTTCATTCACTCACTCTGAGTCACTCAGCCGCCCGTTCTCCCTCACCCTGACTCATTCAGCCGCCTTCACTCACTCACTCTGACTCACTCAGCCGCCTTCACTCACTCACTCTGACTCTCTCAGCTGCCCTCACTCACCCCGGCACCAGTAGCCGCCTCCCCTCACTCACTCTGACTCACGTACCACCCGCCCTCACTCTCTGTGATGCACTGAGTAACCCGGCGTTACTCACTCCCACTCACGTGGCTGACCGTCCTCCCTCACTCCGACTCACTCAGCTGTCCGCCCTCACTCACTCTGACTCAAGTCGCCAGCCGCACTGACTCTCTCTCACTCACCCAGCCACCCCCCCTCCCTCACTCTGACCCACTCGGCCACCCCCTCTCACTCACTCTGACTCACTCAGCCGTCTGGCCTCACTCATTCGGGCTCATTCAACCGCCCGCTCTCACTCAACCTGACCCACTCAGCTGCGTTCACTCACTCAGACTCATGCAGCTGCCCACACTCACTCACTCTGACTCACCCAGCCGCCCTCACTCACTCTGACTCACCCAGCCGCCCTCACTCACTCTGACTCACCCAGCCGCCCTCACTCACTCTGACTCACCCAGCCGCCCGCCCTCACTCACTCTGACTCGCCCAGCTACCCGCCCTCACTCACTCTGACTAAAGCAGCCGCCCTCACTCACTCGGACTTATGTAGCTGCTCGCTCTCACTCACTCTGACTCTCTCAGCCGCCCTCACTCACTCTGACTCACTCAGCTGCCCTCATTCACTCTGACTCACTCAGCTGCCCGCCCTCACTCACCCTGATTCACTCAGCCGACTTCACTCACTCGGACTCATGCAGCTGGCCACCCTCACTCACTCTGACTCATGTCGCCGGCCGCACTCACTCTCTCTGACTCACCCAGCCACCCACCCTCCCTTACTCTGACCCACTCGGCCACCCCCTCTCACACTCTGACTCACTCAGCTGTCTGGCCTCACTCATTCGGGCTCATTCAACCGCCCGCTCTCACTCAACCTGATACACTCAGCTGCCTTCACTCGCTCAGACTCATGCAGCTGCCCGCCCTCACTCACTCTGACTCACCCAGCCACCCGCCCTCACTAACTCTGACTCACCCAGCCGCCCTCAATCACTCTGACTCAAGCAGCCGCTCTCACTCACTCGTACTCATGTAGCTGCCCGCCCTCTCTCACTCTGACTCTCTCAGCCACCCTCTCTCACTCTGAGTCACTCAGCCCCAGCCACCCGGCCTCACTCCGACACATTCTGCCAACTCCGCTCACTCATTGAGTCACTCAGCTGCCCGCCCTCACTCACTCTGACCCACACAGACAACCACCCTCACTCACTCTGACTAAAGCAGCCGCCCTCACTCACTCGGACTTATGTAGCTGCTCGCTCTCACTCACTCTGACTCTCTCAGCCGCCCTCACTCACTCTGGCCCACACAGACAACCACCATCACTCACTCTGAGTCACTCAGCCACCCAACCTCCCTCACGCTGACTCACTCAGCCGCCCGCCATCACTCGCTCTGACCCACACAGTCAACCACCCTCACTCACTCTGATTCAAGTAGCCGCCCGCACTCACTCAATCTGACTCACTCAGCTGCCCGCTCCCACTCACTCCGACCCACATAGTCGCCCGCACTCACTCACTCTGACTCACTCAGCCGCCTGCCCTCACTCACTGTGACTCACTCAGCCGCCCGCCCTCACTCCCTCTGACTCACTCAGCCACCAGCCCTCACTCACTACGACTCACTCAGCTTCCCGACCCCACTCACTCTGACAAACTCGGCTGACCGCCCTCACTCACTCTAATTCACACAGCTGCCCGCTCCCACTCACTCTGACTCACATAGCCAACCGCCCTGACTCACTGTGACTCACTCAGCCGCCCGCCCTCACTCACTGTGACTCACTCAGCCACCAGCCCTCACTCACTCTGACTCACTCAGCTGCCCTCCCTCACTCACTCTAATTCAAGTAGCCGACCGCCCTCACTCACTCTGACTCACTCAGCTGCCAGCCCTCACTCATTCAGACTCACTCAGCAACCCTCCCTCACTCACTCTGATTCAAGTAGCCGCCCGCCCTCACTCACTCTGACTCACTCAGCTGCCAGCCCTCACTCATTCTGACTCACTCAGCTACCCTCCCTCACTCACTGATTCAAGTAGCCGCCCGCCCTCACTCACTCTGACACACTCGGCTGACCACACTCACTCTCTGTAATTCACACAGCTGCCCGCCCTCACTCACTGTGACTCACTCAGCCACCCGCGCTCACTCACTCTGACTCAAGCAGATGCCCTCATTCACTCTGCCTCAAGCACCCGCCCTCACTCACTCAGACTCATGCAGCTGCCAGCCCTCATTCACTCTGACTCACTCAACCGCCCGCCCTCACTCACTCTGACTCACTCAGCCGCCCGCCCTCACTCACTCTGACTCACTCAGCCGCCCGCCCTCACTCACTCTGACTCACTCAGCCGCCCGCCCTCACTCACTGTGACCCACTCAGCCGCCTGCCCTCGCTCACCCTGACTCGCCCAGCAGCCCACCCTCACTCGCTGTGACTCACTCAGCCGCCCGCCCTCACTCACCCTGACTCATGCAGCCACCCTCACTCACCCTGACTCATTCAGCCGCCCTCACTCACGCTGAGTCACTCAGTTGTCCACCCGCACTCACTGTGACTCACTCAGCCGCCCACCCTCACCCACTCTGACTCAAGTCGCCAGCCGCACTCACTCTCTCTGACTCACCCAGCCACCCCGCCTCCCTCACTCTGACCCACTTGGCCACCCCCTCTCACTCACTCTGACTCACTCAGCCGTCCGGCCTCACTCATTCGGGCTCATTCAACCGCCCGCCCTCACTCACTGAGTCACCCAGCCGCCCGCCCTCACTCATTCTGACTCACCCAGCCGCCCTCGCTCACTCTGACTCACCCAGCCGCCCTCACTCACTCTGACTCACCCAGCCGCCCTCACTCACTCTGACTCACCCAGCCGCCCTCGCTCACTCTGACTCACCCAGCCGCCCTCGCTCACTCTGACTCACCCAGCCGCCCGCCCTCACTCACCCTGACTCACTCAGCCATCTGCCCTCACTCACTGTGACTCACTCAGCCGCTCGCCCTCACTCCCTGTGATTCACTCAGCCGCCCGCCCTCTATCACGCTGACTCACTACAACTGTCCACCCTCACTCATTGTGACTCACTCCGCCGCCCTCATTCACTCTAACTCACCTAGCCGCCCGCCCACACTCACTCTGGGTCACTCAGCCGCCCTCACTCACTCGGACTCATGCAGCCACCCACTCTCATTCACTCTGACTCAAGCAGCCGCTCTCACTCACTCGGACTCATGCAGCTGTCTGCTCTCACTCACTCTGACTCACCCAGACACCTGCCCTCACTCACTGTGACTCATTCAACCGTCCACCCTCATTCACTGACTCAAGCAGCCGCCATCACTCACTCGGTCTCGTGCAGCTGACCGCCCTCACTCACTCTGACTCTCTCAGCCACCCTCACTCACTCTGAGTCACTCAGCCACCCTTGCTCACTCACTGACTCAATCAGCCGCCCGCCCTCTTTCACCCTGACCCACACAGCCACCCGCCCTCACTCACTCTGACTCACTCAGCCGCCCTCACTCACTGTGACTCACTCAACCACCCGCCCTCACTCACTCTGACTCACTCAGCCACCCTCCCTCACTCACTCTGACTCACTCAGCAACCCGCCCTCACTCACTCTGACTCACTCAGCCGCCTTCACTCACTCTGACTCATGCAGCCATCCATCCTCATGCACTCTGACTCAAGTAGCCACCCTCACTCACTCTGACTCACCCAACCACCTGCCCTCACTCACTCTGACTCACTCAGTCGCCCTCACTCACTCAGACTCACTCAGCCGCCAACTCTCACTCACTCAGACTCACTCAGCCACCCACACTCCCTCTCCCAGACGCACTCGGCCACCCTCACTCACTCTGACTCACTCAGCTTCCCAAACTCATTCACTCTGACACACTCGGCTGACCACCCTCGAATTCACAAAGCTGCCCGCTCTCACTCACTCTGACTCACTGAGTAACCTGCGCTCACTCACTCTGACTCACTCAGCCGCCTTCACTCACTCACTCTGACTCACTCAGCCGCCTGCCCTCACTCACCCTGACTCACTCAGCCACCTTCACTCACTCACTCTGACTCACCCAGCTGCCCTCACTCACCCCGGCACCAGTAGCCACCAGCCCTCGCTCACTCTGACTCATGCAGCCGCCCTCACTCTCTGTGACGCACTGAGTAACCCGGCGTTACTCACTCCCACTCACGTGGCCGACCTTCCTCCCTCACACCGACTCACTCAGCTATCCGCCCTCACTCACTCTGATTCAAGTAGCTGCCCGCCCTCACTTACTCTGACTCACCCAGCCGCCCGCCCTCACTCACTCTGACTCACCCAGCCGCCCTCGCTCACTCTGACTCACTCAGCCGCCCGCCCTCACTCACTCTGACTCACCCAGCCACCCGCCCTCACTCACTCTGACTCACCCAGCCGCCCGCCCTCACTCACTCTGACTCACTCAGCCGCCCGCCCTCACTCACTCTGACTCACCCAGCCGCCCGCCCTCACTCACTCTGACTCACTCAGCCGCCCGCCCTCACTCACTCTGACTCACCCAGCCGCCCGCCCTCACTCACTCTGACTCACCCAGCCGCCCGTCCTCACTCACTCTGACTCAAGTCGCCGGCCGCACTCACTCTCTCTGACTCACCCAGCCGCCCTCGCTCACTCACTCTGACTCACTCAGCCGTCTGGCCTCACTCATTTGGGCTCATTCAACCGCCCGCTCTCACTCAACCTGACTCACTCAGCTGCGTTCACTCGCTGACTCATGCAGCTGCCCGCCCTCACTCACTCTGACTCAACCAGCCGCCTTCCCTCACTCACTCTGACTCACCCAGCCGCCCTCGCTCACTCTGACTCACCCAGCCGCCCGCCCTCACTCTGACTCACCCAGCCGCCCCTCCTCACTCACTCTGACTCACCCAGCTGCCCGCCCTCACTCACTGTGACTCACTCAGCCGCCCGCCCTCACTCACCCTGACTCATTCAGCCGCCCTCACTCACTTACTCTGACTCACTCAGCCGCCCACCATCACTCGCTCTGACCCACACAGTCACCCACCCTCACCCACTCTGACTCAAGTAGCCACCCGCTCTCCCTCACTCTGACTCACTCAGCTATCCGCCCTCACTCACTCTGATTCATTCTGTTGCCTGCCCTCCCTCACTCTGACTCACTCAGCCGGCCACCCTAAATCGCTCTTACTCACTCAGCCGCTTGCCCTCACTCACCCTGATTCACTCAGCCGACTTCACTCACTCGGACTCATGCAGCTGGCCACCCTCACTCACTCTGACTCAAGTCGCTGGCCGCACTCACTCTCTCTGACTCACCCAGCCACCCACCCTCCCTTACTCTGACCCACTCGGCCACCCCTTCTCACTCACTCTGACTCACTCAGCCGTCTGGCCTCACTCATTCGGGCTCATTCAACCGCCCGCTCTCACTCAACCTGACCCACTCTGCTGCCTTCACTCGCTCAGACACATGCAGCTGCCCGCCCTCACTCACTCTGACTCACCCAGCCGCCCGCCCTCACTCACTCTGACTCACCCAGCCGCCCTCACTCACTCTGACTCACACAGCCGCCCTCGCTCACTCTGACTCACCCAGCCGCCCTCACTCACTCTGACTCACCCAGCCGCCCTCACTCACTCTGACTCACCCAGCCGCCCTCACTCACTCTGACTCACCCAGCCGCCCTCGCTCACTCTGACTCACCCAGCCGCCCTCACTCACTCTGACTCACCCAGCCGCCCTCACTCACTTGTACTCATGTAGCTGCCTGCCCTCACTCACTCTGACTCACCCAGCCACCCGCCCTCATTCACTCTGACTCAAGCAGCCGCCCTCACTCACTTGTACTCATGTAGCTGCCCGCCCTCTCTCACTCACACTGACTCTCTCAGCCACCCTCACTCACTCAGCTGCCCGCACTCTCTCACTCTGAGTCATTCTGCCCCAGCCACCCGGCCTCACTCTGACCCACTCGGCCAACCCCGCTCACTCATTGAGTCACTCAGCTGCCCGCCCTCACTCACTCTGACCCACACAGACAACCACCATCACTCACTCTGAGTCACTCAGCCACCCAACCTCCCTCACTCTGACTCACTCAGCCGCCCGCCATCATTCGCTCTGACCCACACAGTCACCCACCCTCACACACTCTGACTCAAGTAGCCGCCCGCACTCACTCACTCTGACTCACTCAGCCACCCGCCCTCCCTCACTCTGCCTCACTCAGCTATCTGCCCTCACTCACTCTGACTCAAGTAGTCGCCCACAATCACTCACTCTGATGCACTCAGCTGCCCACCCTCACCCACTCTGACTCACTCAGCCGTCCTCCCTCACTCACTCAGACTCAAGGTCCACCACCCCTCACTCTCTGTGCCGCGGTACCCCGGCGTCGCTCACTCCCATTCACTCAGCCATCCACCCTCACTCCCTCCGACTCTCGCAGTTGCCGCCCTTAGTCTGAAGCACTCGGCCACCCTCACTCACTCCGACTCACTCAGCTTCCCGACCCCACTCACTCTGACACACTCGGCTGACCACCCTCACTCTCTCTAATTCACACAGCTGCCCGCTCCCACTCACTCTGACTCACATAGCCGCCTGCCCTCAGTCACTGTGACTCACTCAGCCGCCCGCCCTCACTCACTGTGACTCACTCAGCCGCCCGCCCTCACTCACTCTGACACACTCGGCTGACCACACTCACTCTCTCTAATTCACACAGCTGCCCGCCCTCATTCACTGTGACTCACTCAGCCACCCGCGCTCACTCACTCTGACTCATCAGCTGCCCTCATTCACTCTGCCTCAAGCACCCGCCCTCACTCACTCAGACTCATGCAGCTGCCCACCCTCACTCACTCTGACTCACTCAGCTGCCCTTACTGACTCTGATTCAAGCAGACGCCCGCCCCCAACCATTCTGACTCAAGTACACCCTGCCCTCACTCACCCTGACTCATTCAGCCGGACACCCTCATTCACTCTGACTCACTCAGCCGCCCGCCCTCACTCACTCTGACTCACTTAGCCACCCGCTCTCAATCGCTCTGACTCACCAAGTGCCCGCCCTCACTCACTGTGACCCACTCAGCCGCCTGCCCTCACTCACGATGAGTCACTCAGTTGTCCACCCTCACTCACTGTGACTCACTCAGCCGCCTGCCCTCACTCACCCTGACTCATTCAGCTGCCCTCACTCACTCTGACTCACTCAGCTGTCCACCCTCACTCACTGTGACTCACTCAGCCGCCCGCCCTCAATCACCCTGACTCATTCAGCCGCCCTCACTCACTCTGACTCACTCAGCCACCCGCCCTCACTAACCCTGACTCACCCAGCAGGCCGCCCGCACTCACTGTGACTCACTCTGCCGCCCGCCCTCTATCACGCTGACTCACTACAACTGTCCACCCTCACTCACTGTGACTCACTCAGCCACCCACCCCAACTCAATCTGACTTACTCAGAGGCCCGCCCTCCCTCACTCTGACTCACTCAACCGCCTGCCCTCACTCACCCTGATTCACTCAGCCGCCCTCACTCACTCTGACTCACTCAGCCGCCCGCTCTCACTCACACTGACTCCCTCAGCCATCCGTCCTCACTCACTGTGACTCGTTCAACCGTCCACCCTCATTCACTGACCCAAGCAGCCACCATCACTCACTCGGTCTCATGCAGCTGACCGCCCTCACTCACTCTGACTCTCTCAGCCACCCTCACTCACTCTGAGTTACTCAAACACCCCCGCTCACTCACTGACTCAATCAGCCGCCCGCCCTCTTTCACTCTGACCCACACAGCCACCCGCCCTCACTCACTCTGATTTGTTCAACCACCCGGCATCACTCACCCTGACTCACTAAGCCACCCTCACTCGGACTCATCCAGCTGCCCGCCCTCACTCACTCTGACTCACTCAGTCACCTGCGCTCACTCACTCTGACTCACTCAGTCACCCGCCCTCACTCACTCTGACTCAATCAGCCACCCGCCCTCACTCACCCTGAGTCACTCAGCCACCCGCGCTCACTCACTCTGACTCACTCAGCCACCCGCCCTCACTCACTCTGACTCACTCAGCCACCCGCGCTCACTCACTCTGACTCAATCAGCCACCCGCCCTCAATCACTCTGACTCACTCAGCCACCCGCCCTCACTCACTCTGACTCACTCAGCCACCCGCCCTCACTCACTCTGACTCACTCTCCCGCCCTCACTCACTCTGACTCACTCAGTAACCCGCCCTCACTCACTGTGACTCACTCAGCCACCCACCCTCCCTCTCACAGATGCACTCGGCCACCCTCCCTCACTCTGACTCACTCAGCCACCCACCCTCACTCACTCTGACTCACTCAGCCGCCTTCACTCACTCTGACTCATGCAGTCACCCACCCTCATGCACTCTGACTCAAGCAGCCACCCTCACTCACTCTGACTCACTCAGCCACACACCCTCCCTCTCACAGATGCACTCGGCCACCCTCACTCACTCTGACTCACTCAGCTTCCCGAACTCATTCACTCTGACACACTCGGCTGACCGCCCTCTAATTTACAAAGCAGCCCGCTCTCACTCACTCTGACTCACTGAGTAACCTGCGCTCACTCACTCTGACTCACCCAGCTGCCCCCACTCACTCAACTCACTCAGCTGCCCACCCTCACTCACTCTGAGTTACTCAGCCCCAGCCACCTGGCCTCACTCTGACCAACTCGGCCAACCCCGCTCACTCATTGAGTCACTCAGCTGCCACCCTCACTCACTCTGACCCACACAGACATCCACCCTCACTCACTCTGAGTCACTCAGCCACCCAACCTCCCTCACTCTGACCCACACAGTCACCCACCCTCACTCACTCTGACCCACACAGACATCCACCCTCACTCACTCTGAGTCACTCAGCCACCCAACCTCCCTCACTCTGACTTAATCAGCCGCCCGCCATCACTCACTCTGACTCACTCAGCCGCCCGCCCTCACTCACTGTGACTCACTCAGCCACTAGCCCTCACTCACTCTGATTCAAGTAGCCGCCCGCCCTCACTCACTCTGACTCACTCAGCTGCCGGCCCTCACTCATTCTGACACACTCGGCTGACCACACTCACTCTCTGTAATTCACACAGCTGCCCGCCCTCACTCACTCGGACTCTCTCAGCCACCCTCACTCACTCTGACTCACTCAGCCGCCCGCCCTCCCTCACTCTGACTCACTCAGCCGCCTGCCCTCACTCACTCTGACTCTCTCAGCTGCCCTCACTCACTCTGACTCACTCAGCCATCCACCCTCCCTCACTCTGACTCACTCAGCCGCCCGCCATCACTCGCTCTGACCCACACAATCACCCACCCTCACTCACTCTGACTCAAGTAGCCGCCCGCACTCACTCACTCTGACACACTCAGCCACCCGCTTTCCCTCACTCTGACTCACTCAGCTATCCGCCCTCACTCACTCTGACTCAAGTAGCCGCCCGCACTCACTCACTCTGACACACTCAGCCACCCGCTTTCCCTCACTCTGACTCACTCAGCTATCCGCCCTCACTCACTCTGACTTAAGTAGCCGCCCGCCCTCACTCACTCTGATGCACTCAGCTGCCGGCCCTCACTCATTCTGATTCAATCAGCCACCCGCCTTCACTCACTCTGACTCACTCAGCCACCCACCCTCACTCACTCTGACTCACTCAGCCGCCTTCACTCACTCTGACTCATGCAGCCACCCACCCTCATGCACTCTGACTCAAGCAGCCACCCTCACTCACTCTGACTCACTCAACCACCTGCACTCACTCACCCTGACTCACTCAGCCGCCCTCACTCACTCTGACTCACTCAGCCGCCCACTCTCACTCACTCAGCCACCCACCGTCCCTCTCACAGACGCACTCGGCCACCGTCACTCACTCTGACTCACTCAGCCGCCTGCCCTCCCTCACTCTGACTCACTCAGCCGCCCGCCATCACTCGCTCTGACCCACACAATCACCCACCCTCACTCACTCTGACTCAAGTAGCCGCCCGCACTCACTCACTCTGACACACTCAGCCACCCGCTTTCCCTCACTCTGACTCACTCAGCTATCCGTCCTCACTCACTCTGACTTAAGTAGCCGCCCGCCCTC
Organism: Cetorhinus maximus; assembly: GCF_964194155.1. Taxonomy (NCBI): domain Eukaryota; kingdom Metazoa; phylum Chordata; class Chondrichthyes; order Lamniformes; family Cetorhinidae; genus Cetorhinus; species Cetorhinus maximus. The sequence continues at coordinate 48,970,479 of NC_135879.1, read as the reverse complement.
ACTCACTCTGACGCACTCAGCTGCCGGCCCTCACTCATTCTGACTCAATCAGCCACCCGCCTTCACTCACTCTGACTCACTCAGCCACCCACCCTCACTCACTCTGACTCACTCAGTAACCTGCCCTCACTCACTCTGACTCACTCAACCACCCGCCCTCACTCACTCTGACTCACTCAGCCACCCGCCCTCACTCACTCTGACTCACTCAGCCGCCTTCACTCACTCTGACTCACTCAGCCACCCACCCTCACTCACTCTGAGTCATCCAGCCGCCTGCCCTCCCTCACTCTGACTCACTCAGCCGCCTGCCCTCACTCACTCTGACCCACTCAGCCGCCTGCCCTCACTCACTCTGACTCTCTCAGCTGCCCTCACTCACTCTGACTCACTCAGCCACCCACCCTCCCTCACTCTGACTCATTCAGCTGCCCTCACTCACCCCGGCACCAGTAGCCGCCAGCCCTCACTCACTCTGACTCACGTACCACCCGCCCTCACTCTCTGTGACGCACTGAGTAACCCGGCGTTAATCACTCCCACTCACGTGGCCGACCTTCCTCCCTCACTCCGACTCACTCAGCTGTCCGCCCTCAATCACTCTGACTCACTCAGCCGCCCACCCTCACTGACTCTGACTCAAGTCGCCGGCCCCCCTCACCCACTCTGACTCAAGTCGCCAGCCGCACTCACTCTCTCTGACTCACCCAGCCACCCACCCTCCCTCACTCTGACCGTCTCGGCCACCCCCTCTCACTCACTCTGACTCACTCAGCCGTCCGGCCTCACTCATTCGGGATCATTCAACCGCCCGCTCTCACTCAACCTGATACACTCAGCTGTGTTCACTCACTCAGACTCATGCAGCTGCCCGCCCTCACTCACTCTGACTCACCCAGCCACCCTCACTCACTGTGATTCACTCAGCCGCCCTCACTCACTCTGACTCACTCAGCTGCCCGCCCTCTCTCACTCTGACTCACCCAGCTGCCCGCCCTCACTCACTCTGACTAAAGCAGCCGCCCTCACTCACTCGGACTCATGTAGCTGCCCGCCCTCACTCACTCTGACTCTCTCAGCCACCCTCACTGACTGTGATTCACTCAGCCGCCCTCAGTCACTCTGACTCACCCAGCCGCCCTCATTCACTCTGACTCACCCAGCCGCCCGCCCTCATTCACTCTGACTTACTCAGCCGCCCTCACTCACTGTGATTCACTCAGCCGCCCTCACTCATTTTGACTCACCCAGCCGCCCTCACTCACTCTGACTCACCCAGCCGCCCTCACTCACTCTGACTCACTCAGCTGCCCGCCCTCTCTCACTCTGAGTCACTTAGCCCCACCCACTCTCCCTCATTCTGACTCACTGAGCTTTCCGCCCTCACTTATTCTGACTCAATCAGCCGCCCGCCTTCACTCACTCTGACTCACTCAGCTTCTCACCCTCACTCACTCTGACTCACTCAGCCGCCCGCCCTCACTCACTCTGACTCACTCAGCCGTCCTCCCTCACTCACTCAGACTCAAGGTCCACCACCCCTCACTCTCTGTGCCGCGGTAACCCAGCGTCGCTCATTCCCATTCACTCGGCCATCCACCGTCACTCCCTCTGACTCTCGCAGTTACCGTCCTCAGTCTGACGCACTCGGCCAGCCTCACTCACTCCGACTCACTCAGCTTCCCGACCCCACTCACACTGACACACTCGGCTGACCGCCCTCACTCTCTCTAATTCACACAGCTGCCCGCTCCCACTCACTCTGACTCACTCAGCCACCAGCCCTCACTCACTCTGACTCACTCAGCCACCAGCCCTCACTCACTCTGACTCACTCAGCCACCAGCCCTCACTCACTCTGGCTCATGCAGCCGGCCACCCTCACTCACTCAGACTCAAGTCCCACCCGCCCTTACTCTCTGTGTCGCACTGAGTAACCCGGCGTCGCTCACTCCCATTCACTTGGCCGTCCACCCTCACTCCCTCTGACTCTCGCAGTTGCCTCCCTCACTCTGACGCACTCAGCCACCCTTACTCGCTCCGACTCACTCAGCTTCCCAACCCCACTCACTCTGACACACTCGGCTGACCGCCCTCACTCTCTCTAATTCACACAGCTGCCCCCTCCCACTCACTCTGACTCACATAGCCGCCTGCCCTCACTCACTGTGACTCACTCAGCCGCCCGCCCTCACTCACTGTGACTCACTCAGCCGCCTGGCCTCACTCACTGTGACTCACTCATCCGCCTGGCCTCACTCACTGTGACTCACTCAGCCGCCTGGTCTCACTCACTGTGACTCACTCAGCCACCTGGCCTCACTCACTGTGACTCACTCAGCCACCCGCCCTCACTCACTGTGACTCACTCAGCCGCCCTCCCTCACTCACTCTGATTCAAGTAGCCGCCCGCCCTCACTCACTCTGACTCACTCAGCTGACAGCCCTCCCTCTCTCTAATTCACACAGCTGCCCGCTCTCACTCACTCTGATTCATTCAGCTGTCCGCCCTCACTCACTGTGACTCACTCAGCCACCCGCCCTCACTCACTCTGACTCACACAGCCTCCCTCCCTCACTCACTCTGACTCACTCAGCCTCCCTCCCTCACTCACTCTAACTCACTCAGCCTCCCTCCCTCACTCACTCTGATTCACTCAGCCGCCCGCACTCACTTTGACTCACTCAGCCACCTCTCTCACTTTGACTCACTCAACCACCCGCGCACACTCAGAATCACAGAATCACAGAATTTTAACGGCAGAGAAAGAGGCCATTTGGCCCATCTGCACAGGCTCTCCAGACAAGCATTATGACCTAGTGCCATTGCCCTGCCTTTTCCCCTACCCCTGCACATTGTTTCTATTCAAATAATCATCTAATGTTGCCTTGAATGCCTTGATTGAACCTGACTCCTCCACACTTCCAGGCAATACATTCCAGACCCGTGCCACTCATTGTGTGAAAACATTTTACTCAAGTCACATTTGCATATTTTGCAATCACTTTAAATCTGTGCCCTCTCATTCTTGATCCTTTTACAAGCAGGAACAGCTTTTCCTTATCTACTCAGTCCAGCCCCCTCATGATTTTGAAAATCTCTATCAAATCCCTTCTTAGCCTTCTTCCCTTCAAGGAGAACAGTCCTAACCTCTCCAATCTATCCTCATAGTTGAAGTTTCTCATCCCTGGAACCATTCTTGTAAACCTCTCCTGCACTCTCTCCAACGTGTTCACATCCTTCCTATAACGTGGCGCCCAGAACTGTACACAGTACTCCAGCTGAGGTCTAATGAGTGTCTTATATAAATTCAGCATAACCTCCTTGCTCTTGTACTGTATGTCCCTATTAATAAAGCCCAGGATACGACATGCTTTAATTGCTCTCTCCACCTGTCCTGCTGCCTTCAATGATCTATACCCATATACACCCAAGTCTTTCTGCTCCTGCACACCCTTCAAAATTTCACCCCTTAATTTATATTGTCTGTCCCTGTTCTTCCTACCAAAATGTATCACCTCACACTTCTCCGTACTGAATTTCATCTGCCCACTCCACCAACTTGTCTATGTCCTTTTGAAGTTCTACACTGTCCTCCTCGCCGTTTACAATGCTCCCAAGCTTCGTATCATCCACAAACCCTGAAATTGTTTCCTGCACACCAAGATTTGGATTATTAATATATATCAGGAAAAGCAAGGGTCTCAATACCAACCCCTGGGGAACTCCACTACAAGCCTTCCTCCAGCAGAAAAATATCCGTTGACTCTCCATGTTGCTACTGTCTCTTTTATTCCATGAGCAACAATAACTTTTCTCACAAGTCTGTTGTGTGGCATTGTATCAAATGCCTTTTGAAAGTCCATGTACACATCAATAGCATTACCCTCATTGACCTTTCCTGTTACCTCGTCAAGAAACTCCAGCAGGTTAGTTCCCCTTTAGAAATCCATGCTGGCCCTTCCTTCTCAACCCATATTTTTCCATGTGACCACTAATTGTATCCTGAACAATTGTTTCTAGAATCTTGCCCACCACTGAAGTTAAATTGACTGGTCTGTAATTGCTGGGCTTGTCCTTACAACCTTAAGAAGGCTCTGACTCACTCAGCCACCCTCGCTCACTCAGCCAACGTCACACACTCTGGCTCACTCACACACTCTACTCACTCATACACTCTGACTCACTCTGACTCTGTAGCAAAGAATCCAGGCAGCTTTGTTGCCTGCCCTGTGCCAGGGTTCAGGACATCTGATCAGGGCTGGAGAGGTACATACAGTCGGAAGGGGAGAATCCAATGGTCGTGGTCCATGACATAGGCAAGATGAAGAAGGAGGTCCTGCATAGTTAGTATGATGAGCTAGGCACCAAATTAAGATGCAGAATCTCAAAGGTAATAATTTCTGGATTATTATCTGAGCCTTGTGCAACAGGGCAAATAAGATTAAAGAAATGAATGTATGTCTCAAAGATTGGTTTGGGAGAAATGGGTTCCGGTTCGTGGGGCACTGGCATCAGTATTGAGGAAAGTGGGATCTGTACCGTTGGGACGGTTTACACCTGAACCATTCTGGGGCTGGTGTCCTCACCTAACTGGGGAAGTAGAGAGGGTTTTAAAGTGAATAGTGGGGTCAAGGGATCAAACTTGGGAAGATGTGGTCAACCAAAGAGTAGAGACAAGGCAAGAGAGATATGTATTAATATGGGAAATGATAAATAGACTGTGACAGGAAGGGACAGAGAATACAATTTCAAGAATAAACCAGCAGATAAGGCTAGATGCTACAAAAATAATAAAAGGACAAAGCTAAAGGCTTTGTATCTAAATGCATGTAGCATTCAAAACAAAACAGATGAAATGACAGTGTAAAGAGAAATAAATAAGTACGATCTGATAGCCATTACAGGGGCATGGCTACAGGATGACATAGATTGGGACATGAATATTGAAGTTTGTGATATTTACGAAGGACAGGAAGTTAGGAAAAGATGGAGGGGTGGCTCTGTTAATTAATTAATTTATTAATTAATAACACGTTAGAGAGGGATGATCTAAGTTCAGGAAACCAGGATATAAAAGCGATTTGGGTTGAGATGAGGAATGAAAAAGGCAAGAAGTCACTTGTGGAAGGGGTGTACAGCCTCCTAATTGTAACTACACAGTAGGGCAGAGTATAAAAGAAGAGATAATGGGAGCTTGCCAGAAAAGTACAGAAATAATCGTGGGGAATTTTAATCTACATATAGACTGGAAAAATCACATGGGCAAAGGTAGTGTAGATGAAGAGTTCACAGAATGTTTTCGGGTTATTTTCTTAGAATAGCATGTTTTGGAGCCAACCAGAGAGCAGGCTATATTAGACCTGGTATTGTGCAACGAGATGAGATTAATTGGTAACTTCCTAGTGAAGGCACCCCTAGGTAGCAGCGATCATAATATGATTGAATTTTACATTCATTTTGAGGGAGAAACGAGTGCGTCCAAGACTAGTATTTTAAACTTAAATAAGGGCAATTGTGAGGGCATGAAAGCAGAGCAAGCTAAACTGAACTGGCAAATGAGGTTAAGGGATATGTCAATAGAAGTTCAGTGTAGATATTTAAAGGGATATTTCAGAATACACAGAATCTATACATTCCAATGAGAAAGAAAAATCCCAAGGGGAGGGCCCACCATCTGTGGTTAACTAAAAAATTTAGACGGTATCAAACTTAAAATAAAAGCATAAAATTGCGCAAAGATGGGTGGCAGGTCAGAAGATTGGAAAGAATATGAAGAACAGCAAAGAATGACAAATAGAATAGTAAGGAGGGAAAAATTAGAGTATGAGAGAAAGCTAGCTAGTAACAAAGACAGGTAGTAAAAGTTTCTATAGATATTTAAATAAGAAAATAATTAACAAAGTGAGCATTGATCCTATAGAGAGCTCATCTGTGGAATTGATAATGGAAAGCAGGGAGACAGCAGATGAATCAAACAGGTATTTTGCTTTGGTCTTCATTATAGGGAACACAAGCAACATCCCAAAAATAGCTGTAAATCAGGAAATGGAAGGGAGGGAGGAACTCTGAAAAATTCCAATCACCAGGGAAGTGGTATTGTGCAACCAGTTGGGGCTGCAGGCTGACAGATCTCCAGGTCCAGATGGACTTCACCCTAAAATCTTGAAAGAAGTGGCTAGTGAGATAGTTGATGCACTGGTTTTAATTTTCCAAAACTCCCTAGATTCGGGGAAAGTTCCATTAGATTGGAAAATAGCAAATACAACTCCTTTATTCACAAAGGGAGGGAAGCAGAAAGCTATAGGCCAGTCGTAAAAGGGAAATCATGTTTAACCAATTTATTGGAGTTCTTTGAAGGAGTCACATGTGCTGTGGATAAAGGGGAACTGGTGGATGTACTGTATTTAGATTTCCAGAAGGCATTTGATAGAATGCCACATCAAAGGTTATTGCAGAAAATAAAAGCTCATGGTGTACGGGGTAGCATATTGGCATGGATAGAAGATTGGCTAGCTAACAGGAAGCAGAGAGTTGGCATAAATGGATCCTTTTCTGGTTGGCAGGATGTGATGAGTGGCATGTCACAGGGATCAGTGCTGGGGCCTCAACTCTTTACAACTTATGTGAATGACATGGATGAAGGGATTGAAGGAATGGTGGCTAAATTTGCTGACGACATAAAGATAGATAGGAATGTAACTTGTTAAGAGGATGTAAGGAGGCTACAAAGTGACAGATAGGTTAAGTGAGTGGGCAAAGATCTCACAAATGGAGTATAATGTGGGCAGATGTGAAATCATTCATTTTGACAGGAAGAATAAAAAATAAGCTTGTTATCTAAATAGTGAGAGATTGCAGAACTCTGAGATTCAGAGGGATCTGGGTGTCCTAGTGCATGAATCACAAAATGTTAGTAAGCAGGTACAGCAGGTAATTGGGAAAGCTAATAGAATGTTATTATTTATTGTGAGGGGAATTGAATACAAAATTAGGGAGGTTATGCTTCAGTTGTACAGGGTATTGGTGAGACCACATGTGGAGTATTGTGTTCAGTACCATTGTCCTTATTTAAAGAAAGATGTAAGTGCATTAGAAGCAATTCAGAGAAAGTTTACTAGGCTAATACCAGGAATGGGCAAGTTGTCTTATGAGGAAAGGCTGGACAGGTTAGACTTCCATCTACTGGAATTCAGAAGAGTAAGAGGTGACCCATTTGAGACTTTTAAGATCTTGAGGGGTCTTGACAGGGTAGATGTGGAGAGGATGTTTCCTCTTGTGGGAGAATCTAGAACTAGGGGTCAATGGTTAAAAATAAGGGGTGGCTCATTTAAGACAGAGATGAGGGGAAATTATTTCTCTCAGAGGGTTTTGAGCCTTTGTAACTCTCTTCCTCAAAAGGCAGTGGAAGCAGAGTCTTTGAATATTTTTAAGGCAGAGCTCGATAGATTCTTGATTAACAAGGGGGTGAAAGGTTATTGGATAGGCAGGAATGTGGGGTTGAGGTTACACTCAGATCAGCCTTGATCCTATTGAATGGTGGAGCAGGCCCAAGGGGCCGAGTGGCCTATTCCTGCTGCTAATTCGTATGTTTGTATTTTCCCGAGCTTGCCTTTGAAGCTTCAGCAACTGAGGTATAACCGAGTCCAGAGACTTGTCATCTGACTCAGACTCAGCAGATTTCTGGCCTCCAACAGTCCTTCGAGTGCTGGACACCTGGGAAGTCCCTGCCTCCACCTGTTGTGGATCAGACAGTGCAATGTACTCACCCGGCTGTGATCCCGAGGCTACTCTAGAATTACGTCCCGCCGAGGTGTGTGTCTCTACACAGGTGGAGGGCGTGAGTGAGCACTGTGACGGGACTTCAATGAAGGTGTCTTCAGATTTCTCTTCAGAGGTGTCTTTGGGGCTTAATTGGAGGCCCTGTGTCATGGATTCCATCGGCTGTTTCCCAGATACGCCTGGAAACCAAGGAGAGATAATCAGTGCATGGCAGTGGCCTGTGAAACAGGACACATCACTCACAGCATGGCTGTCTGATGGATGTAGCACTGCTGGATCCTCACTTGGTAGAGCACCGCTGGCCTCACCATCAGTACAGGAATGATCCAGATCTTGGCCGACCACCTGGATGACTTGATTTTCAAAGTCTTTTAGGACCTTGATGTCGGCATTCCTCCACCAGTCTGCAACTTCTCCCTGTTGTTGTGTGCCAGCTTGTCTTGCATGAATAGAGATGGAGAGAGTGTAAGCAGGACGCCTGCCAGGCTAGATGATAAGTATGCCTGGCCTGTGTGGGTGGTGAGTGGTCCCATGGACGGGATGAGGACAATGAAGGTGTGTGCGAGAGAGTGAATGATGATGTCCCTTGAACTGGCAGTGAGTGAGATTTCTGTGGGTATGTAATGAGTTTATGAATATGTGAGATGAGAGTGATGAGAAGAGTGACTTAATCTGATGGAATGGAGGAGATCATTCATCCTCTTGCGGCACTGGGTGGCTGTCCTCTTTTGCAGGGCATTGGCACTGACCAATGCTGCCAACGCCTCCCATGCCAGATTGGTGATGTTACTGCCACTCCTGTGGCCAGAGCAGCGGTAGAGGACATCACATTGAGCCTCCACTGCATCCAAAAGGCACTTGAGGGATGCGTCACTGAACTGAATCTGGGAGCTGGAGTCTTCTTGCCTTTCAGGGCCATTTCTTTCGTGCAGCAGTCCTAGGCTAGAAACACTGAGAGGCGTGTGTGCGATTGCACTTTAAGTATGGTGCCCAGCATGATGATGCAGCGAGGTGACAGTATGGCTGGTGAGGGTCTGCCCACCATTGAAACGGTGTGTTTCCCAGGAATGCACGATTAATGAGGCTGGATTGGGATGATATGGCGTGAAAAGCCACCATTGGGGCCGGAGGGTAAAATGTTCTTTTTCCCGCCCGCTACTGCACTTAATGCAAATTGGGACCATTCCACCCTTAATACACTGATTGAAGCATAGTTAATGTGGTATCTCAACAGTGTATCATTAAAGTCACATTCTCGCAGCAGATTGAATTCAACTTGGATTATGTCTGCGTGAATTGAATATGCACTGATTGAAATTAACTCCATACCAAGGCATATGCATTCTGCATTACTATATTAAAATATTTTGCAGAAGTGCATAAACTGGGTCCAAATCTGTCTCTTTTATACCTTTTCATGATATCTGAACTCAAAATGGTTGGTGTGCTCACAACAGATGCGAAGAGCCATCTGAAGCTCATCTGAAATTGGGCCTCAGGCCTCATCTAAATAATTCAGGTGAACTGCAAGTCCCTGTTGAATAAAATGAGGTAGCTTGTTGGTTTCCTTTGGATCAGTTTGGGATGGCTGCAATACCAGTGGCCCTCAAATAAATCCTTATGGCAAGGGTGGGGAAAATGGAAGGTTACTTTCAGTCAGTTGAGCGTAGGTCTTCCACAGGTGGATTTGAATCAAAGATTGGCAAGGAAAACAGTGAAAAGAGACAATGTCATCTGGTAAGTGCCTTTGCAAAGCAGATCTTGAAAAAGATGGCATGATCTTTGTTGAGGTTCAACCTGAGCAGCTCCGTAACAGATGACTGTGTGTTCTATGGGCTGTTTCCAGGGAAGCACACTGAGTAAAGGGATTTTAACTACCCAAATAATAACTGGGATAGTTTTAGTGTGCAAGGTGTAGAAGGATCAAAATTCTTAAGTTGCGTCCAGGAGAACTTTTTTTGCCAGTACACAGAAAGCCTAACAAGGGAACGGGCAGTTCTGGACCTAATATTCGGAAATGAGCCCGGGCAAGTGGAAGGCGTATCAGTCAGGAAGCATTTTGGAAATAGTGACCATAATTCAATTAGATTTAGGACAGATATGGAACAGGATAAGGCTGGGCCAGGAATAAAAGTCCTAAACTGGGAAAAAGCCAATCTTACTAAGATGAGATACGATTTGGCCCAAGTGGACTGGGAGCAGCTACTTACAGATAAAACTGTGCCAGAGCAGTGGGAGGCATTCAAGGAGGAAATAGCGAGAGTACAAGGCAAATATGTTCCCATGAAGACAAAGGGGGTGCCAAGTCTGGAGAACCCGTGGATGTCAAGGGACATAAAGGTTGGGATTAAGAAAAAAAGAGAAGCTTATGGTAGATACCGAGGGCTCAATATGTCAGAGTCCCTAGAGGAGTATAATAAGTGCAGAAGGGAACTTAGAAAGGAAATTTGGAAAACTAAGAGAGTGCATGAGAAAGCATTGATGGGTAGAATAAAGGAAAACTCAAAGGGTTTTTAAAAAATGTATAAGGAGCGAGAGAATAACTAAGGAAAGAATAGTGCCAATTAGGGACCATAGAGGTATTTCTGTGTGGACCTGGAAGATATGGGTACAGTCCCCAATGAATACTTTGCATTGGTCTTCACAAGGGAAAAGGAAGACGCAGGCATAACCATTAGGGTGGAGGACTGTGAAATATTAGAGGAAATTAACATAGAGAAAGAGGAGGTACTAGTGGATTTAGTGGCCGTAAAAGTGGATAAATCCACAGGCCTGGATGAGATGCATCCCAGGCTGTTGATGGAGGCAAGGGAAGAGATATCAGGGGCCCTGACAGTAATTTTCAAATCCAGGAGGACTGGAGGACTGCTAACGTTGTCCCATTATTAAAAAAGGGAGGGGGGGATAGACCACGAAATTACAGGCCAGTCAGTCTAACCTCGGTGGTGGGGAAGTTACTAGAAAGAATTCTGAGGGACAGAATATATCTGCAATTGAAAAGAAATGGATTAATCAGGGCTAGTCAGCATGGATTTATTAAGGGAAGGTCATGTTTGACAAACTTGATCAAATTTTTTGAGGAGGTAACTAGGAGTGTTGATGAGGGTAATGCATTTGATGTGGTCTACATAGAATTTAGTAAGGCTTTTGATTAAGGTTCCTCATGGCAGATTGGTCAAGGAAGTAAGAGCCCATGGGATCCAAGGCAAAGTAGCACATTGGATCCAAAATTGGCTGTGAAGCAGGAAGCAGAGGGTGATGGTAAAGGGATGTTTCTGTGACTGGAAGTCTGTTTCCAGTGGGATTCCGCAGGGCTTGGTGCTGGGGCCCTTGCTGTTTGTGGTGTACCTAAACGATTTGGACTTAAATGTAAGTGGTATGATCAAGAAGTTCGCGGATGACACGAAAATTGGTAGGGTAGTAAATAATGAGGAGAATAGCCGTAAACTGCAGGAGGATATCAATAGACTGGTCAGGTGGGCAGAGCAGTGGCAAATGGAATTCAACCCAGAAAAGTGTGAAGTAATGCACTTGGGGAGAGTTAACAAGGCAAGGGATTAGACTATGAATGGTAAGACCCTGGAAAGTGCTGAAGATCAGAGGGACCTTGATGTGCATATCTACAGATCCCTGAAGGTAGCAGCACAGGTAGATAAGGTGGTTAGAAGGCATATAGGATACTTGCTTTTATTAGCCAAGGCATAGAGTACAAGAGCAGGGAGGTTATGTTGGAATTGTATAAAACGCTGATTAGGCCACAACTGGAGCACTGAGTGCAGTTCTGGTCACCACATTGTTGGAAGGATGTGATTGCACTGGAGAGGATGCAGAGGATACACTTGAATTGCCATTGCCTCCAGGGCCATGGACCAAGTGCTGAAAAATGGGATTAGTGTAGTCAGATCTTTGTTGACCGGCACGGACACGGTGGGCTGAATGGCCTCTTTCTGTGCTGTAAACATCTATGAGTCTATCTAACTGCTGCTGAAGAGCCATCAACTTGGTGAAATATGCTTGTTGATCTGTCCAAACATGTTGGTTTTCTAGTGCAAAAAGCTGTTGATGACCGTGTGTTGCAGACTGAACATTGCAAGATCCAGGACTATGTGCTGAGAGATGCAGTAAAGCTTGGGGCAGTTGCTGCAAAGGCATAATGGGGAAAGTCCACCGTCCAAGGTCCTTCTTCCATAGTACACCGAGGGACTAGAAACTCTATAAAACCCTTTGGGATGTATGTTTGACATGAAATGAACAATGTATATATAAGTTGCAGTAGTAAGTGCAGTGAGAGCAGGGTAGCATTTCACTTGCACTTCCCTCAATTTAGTCTACTGCATTCGTTGCTCCCAATGCGGTTTCCTCTACATTGGAGATACCAAACACAGACTGGGTGACCGCTTTGCAGGACACCTTCGGTCTGTCCGCAAGCATGACCCAGACCTCCCTGTCGCTTGCCATTTCAACACTCCACCTTGCTCTCATGCCCACATGTCCGTCCTTGGCCTGCTGCATTGTTCCAGTGAAGCTCAACGCAAACTGGAGGAACAGCACCTCATCTGCTGACTAGGCACTTTATAGCCTTCCGGACTGAATATTGAGTTCAACAAATTTAGATCATGAACTCTCTCCTCCATCCCCACCCCCTTTCCGATCCCCCCCTCCTTTTTTTCCAATAATTTATATAGATTTTTCTTTTCCCACCTATTTCCATTATTTTTAAATGTATTTCCATCCATTGTTTTATCTCTACCTTTTAGCCTTTTTCGATTCCTTCACCCCACCCCACCCCCACTAGGGCTATCTGTACCTTGCTTGTCCTGCTTTCTACCCTTAATTATCACATTCCTTAGATAATATCACCACCTTCAACACCTCTTTGTCCTTTTGTCTGTGACATATTTTGGTTATCTCCACCTATCACTGGCCCTCTATCCAGCTCTACTTGTCCCACCCACCCTTAAACCAGCTTACATTTCACCTCTCTTCTATTTTTACTTAGTTCTGTTGAAGGGCCATTTGGACTCGAAACGTTAACTGTGTTCCTCTCCGCAGATGCTGCCAGACCTGCTGAGTTTTTCCAGGTATTTTTGTTTTTGTTTTGGATTTCTAGCATCCGCAGTTTTTTGCTTTTATCTTAGTGTTTAATTGTCCCATTGACTCCAGTTTTGCTAGGGCTCCTTGATGCCACAGTCCGTCAAATGGTGCCTTGATGTCAAGGGCAGTCACTCTCACCTTTCCTTGGGAGTTCAACTCTTTTGTCCATGTTTGAACCTAGGCTGTAACGAGGTCAGGAGCTGAGTGGCCCTGGCAGAACTGAAACTGGGCATCAGTGAGCAGATTATTGCTAAGGAAGTGCCGCTTGATAGCACTGTTGATGACTCCATTCAACACTTTACTGATGATGGAGAGTGGACTGATGGGGCGGTAATTGGCTGGTTTGGATTTGTCCTGCTTTTTGTGTACAGGACGTACCTGGGCAATTTTCCACATAGCCAGGTAGATGCCAGTGTTGTAGCTGTACTGTAACAGCTTGGCTAGGGGCACAGCAAGTTCTGGAGCACAAGTTTTCAGTACTATTGCCAGAATGTTGTCAGGGCCCATAGCCCTTGCAGTATCCAGTGCATTCAGCCATTTCTTGATATCACGTGGAGTGAATCGAATTGACTGAAGACTAGCATCTGTGATTCTGGGGACCTCCGGAGGAGGCCGAGATGGATCATCCACTTGGCACTTCTGGCTGAAGATGGTTGCGAATGTTTCAGTCATATCTTTTGCACTGCTGTGCTGGGCTCCTCCATCATTGAGGGTGGGAATATTTCTGGAGCCTACTCCTCCAGTGAGTTGTTTAATTGTCCACCACTGTTCATGACTGGGCGTGGCAGGACTGCAGAGCTTAGATCTGATCCATTGGCTGTGGGATTGCTTAGCTCTGCCTATCACTTGCTGCTTATGCTGTTTGGCACGCAAGTAGTCCTGTGTTATAGCTTCACCAGGTTGACACCTCATTTTTATGTATGCCTGGTCCAGCGACAATACCACTACACTATCACCTCCTCATATTTTGCATTACCTGAAGATAATGATAGAAGTGACAATACTTGTTCTTGTATGAAATAGGATGAGGTTAGTATATCTTTCTTCTCAAATATTTCACCAAATATGCTCTACAGTTCAGGACAATAATTTAAAGCTGCTGTAGGATTACAGCCACAAACAGCCCAGTGTATTTTGCAGTCTACTGGTCATTGGTAGAAAGCAAGTATACAGCATAAAATTTCTTGGGTTATGAGATTTTCTTCAGTCATGGACCAAAGAATCTGGGATTGGTTTTCTTAGAGCAGAGAATGTTAAGGGTAAATGCAATGGAGGTGTTCAAAATTATGAGGCTGCTGACAGTAAGTAGGGAGAATACTGTTTCTACTGGCAGTAGCATCTGGGCAAGAGGGCACAGATTTAAGGTTATTGGCAAAAGAAATACGATAGAGAGGAGAAACATTTTTATGCAACAATCTTGAATGCAACGCCTGTAATGATGGTAGAAGCAGAATGTATATAACTTCTGAAACAAAATTGGATAAATGCACCAAGTGAAAAATAATTGCAGGGCTATTCAGAAAGAGCAAGACAATGTGACTGATCTTTCAATGAGCTGGCACAGGCCCAATGGGCCAAATATATCACTCGATCACAACTTTTTTTCAATATCCTTAACAATTCTTCCAAAAGGTCAGCTCTCAGTTATCTCCCTTTCAGACTGAAAAGTCCAAGGGCAGAATCTTCTGGTGGTGGCGAGATTGTTGGCGATGGGCCAGGAAGTGTGCGGCACTTGGGGACGGGAAGGCTGGGCCCTGTGGGATCATGTGGCAGCCAACCAATTAGCTATGCAGGAGCGAGGAGTGCAGTGAGTCATGCGGCAGGGTGGACAGAAAGTCAATGCCCCGCCGTTACCTCATGGGGTGGAAGGACTAGCCACCATACTTAAATACTTGATCGACCACCAGCTACAGCTACTTGAGCTCCGAATTTTGGAGCTTGAGCGGCCACTGGAGGCACTGAGGTGCATCCATGTGGCTGAGAGTTTCATGGGTAGCAGGTTTTTAGACGTGGTCACCCAACAGCTTACGGAAGTGCAGACAGAGAGGGAATGGGTGACCATCAGCCAGAAAAAGGGTGTCAGGTAGGTAGTCTGGAAATCCCCAGGGTGCATCTCGTTCATTTGCACTAGAGAGAGTACAGAGGATGTTGCTTGGGCTGGAGAGTTTTAGTTATGGGGGAAGATTGGATAGACTGGGGTTATTTTCCCTGGAGCAGAGGAGATTGAGGGGGGACATGATTGAGGTGTATAAAATTATGAGGGGCATAGATAGGATAGACAGGAAGGAACTTTTCCCCTTGGTAGAGGGATCAATAACCAGGGGCATAGATTTAAGGTAAAGGGCAGGAGGTTTAGAGGGGATGTGAGGAAGAATTTTTTCACCCAGAGGGTGGTGGGAATCTGGAACTCTCTGCCTAAAAGGGTGGTAGAGGCAGAAACCCTCATAACATTTAAGAAGTATTTGGATGTGCACTTGCGATGCCATGGCATACAAGGCTATGGGCCTAGTGCTGGAAAATGGGGTTAGAATAGTTAGGTACTTGTTTTACCGGCGTAGACTCGATGAGCCAAAGGGCCTTTTTCTGTGCTGTAGACTTCTATGACTCTACGTTAAAGGGTATTCAGACAGGTATTCATTCCGGCAAGCCAGTTGTGTCACTCTGGCTCTCTGAATGGACACCTGTAGCAACATTTTCTGGTCCTCCCCACCACCACCGACCTGCCCCCGCACCCGGATAACCTCAGGAGTGATTTCGCAGAGAAGACAAAGAAGAGTGGCCCCATGGTTCAGTGATGCCTGGCTGGAAGTTCTCCTACAGTCTGCCCAGGAGAGGTGGGCGGTCCTGTTTCCCAGAGATGGCAGTAGGAGGCTATCCTGTCTGACCATGGCAGCCTGGACAGAGGTCACAGCATGGGTAAGTGACCATAGGGTCCACTCCAGAGCTTGGGTACACTGCAGAAGAGGATGGATAATCTGCACTCTGTCAGGGTAAGTGGCACCATTTAGTCACAGCAAAGTTCATGTTCACTTGCACTCATTTGATATCAATTACACTCAAAAGCAATTATTTAGCTGCCATTTGACATCAATTGCACTCAAAACCAATCATTTAACTATCATTTAACATTACAAGTACTGTAACTGACATCAATGTCATCAACTGTCCGAAATCACAGCACTCAAACATTTGCGATTAGCAACATCACTTAAGCATTTAGACACCAAAAGTGATCATAGAATTTATCTTCCATATATGTGAATTTTGATAGCTTCAATCATCATAAAATGGAGCTAAATTTAGAAAAAGTAGGTCCTATTTTGATAAGGTACTTTTATTTTTTTCTTATTCATTTACAGGATGTGGGCATCACTGGTTCGGCCAGCATTTATTGTCCATCCCTAATTGCCCTTAAGAAGGTGGTGGTGAGCTGCCTTCTTGAACCGCTGCAGTCCATGTGGTGTAGGTACACCCACAGTAATGTTAGGGAGCGAGTTCCAGGATATTGACCCAACAACAGTGAAGGAATGGTGACATATTTCCAAGTCAGGATGGTGAGTAACTTGGAGGGGAATTTCCAGGTGGTGATGTTCCCATCTATCTGCTGTCCTTGTCCTTTGAGATGGTAGTGGTCGTGGGTTTGGAAGGTGCTGCCTAAGGAGCCTTGGTGAATTCCTGCAGTGCATCTTGTAGATGGTACACACTGCTGCCACTGTGCATCAGTGGTGGAGGGAGTGAATGTTTGTGGATGAGATGCCAATCAAGCAGGCTGCTAGGTGCTGGGTGGTGTCAAGCTTCTTGAGTGTTGTGGGAACTGCAACTCATCCAGGCAAGTGGGGATTATTCCATCACACTCCTGACTTGTGCCTTGTAGGTGGTGGGGAGGGTTTGGGGAGTCAGGAGGTGAGTTACTCGTCATATGATTCCTAGCTTCTGACCTGCCTTTGTAGCCTTGTATTTATATGTCTAGTTCAGTTCAGTTTCTGGTCAATGGTAACCCCAAGGATGTTGATAGTGGGGAATTCAGTGAAGGTAATGCCATTGAATGTCAAGGGGTAGTGGTTAGATCCTCTCTTGCTGGAGATGGCCAGGTAAAGGGTAAATTTAAATTTAATTTAATTTAATTTAAATTATCCAGCTTCACCACCCACCTTAAACAATTTAAATTTAATCACATTTCCACTTTTCTTCAGCCTTGAAGAAGGGTCATACTAACTTGAAACGTTAACTCTGTTTCTCTCTCCACAGATGCTGCTAGGCCTGCTGAGTTTTTCATGCATTTTCTGTTTTTGTTTCAGATTTCCAGCATCCTCAGTATTTTGCTTTTATCAGGGTGTATGGAAAAACTGTTTTACTAAAGGGGCCAGGTTTTTGCTCATGCACTTTTAATTCTGAACTGTATCTGACTGTTTCCAGTCCCAATAAACTCAGACTAGCAATGAGGATAAGGCAAAATTAGAAGACCTGACTCTTTCAAAGGGGCCATGGCAGGTTTTGCCATTACAGAGGACAAAGGGAAAAATACATTATTTTTCCACTACGGCTGTGAAGAGTTTGAAAGTATTATTGAAACACTTGCAACTGAGGAAAATGACCATGACTCAGCTACAAAAGTACTGACTTCCTATTTCATGCCAAAGAAGAGAATTATCTTCAGGTGCACGAAACAAGAAGCCTATGAGATGTTTGACTAGTATTGCACGTACCTGAGATAAGCTGCAGCTGATTGTGACTTTGGTGAAGTTGAATAGGTTGAAAGTTAAATCGAAACTCAAATCATTTCAAGATGTCTCTCTGCCAACTATGCCTAAAAGCACTGTAGAAAGACAGAAAGCTGTGAGTGCTGCTGGAGCTAGCAGGGTTGTTATTGCTTTCAGAGTCCAGAGCGATAGAAATTGAGGCTGCAAAGCACCACACTCCGTGAACACTGTTCAAAGCTTATGTGCCAGGGAACGACCTGCAAAGCCAAAAGAGCAGAGTTTCACAAACAGAGCTGTGACAAGTACAAACAATGTTTCCATTGTGCTGATATTTACCTACACCAAACAGTGTCCTGCTACTGATAAATAGCGCAAAGCCTGTGGAAAACCCAGCCACTTTCCTCATGTTTGTTGTTCATCAGCAAAATCAACTATTAAGACCAATATCAACAGAAAAATACTGCATATGCCTGCCACAGAAAAAAGGCAAAAGAATGTAGCCAGAGGCAGATAACGCTGAAAGTACTTTACTGCTCTCTTTCAAATGCAGCAAACAGCCACATGTGGCAATGACTACTGGCTGTTCAGATGTAGATACTTGCATTGATGCAGGAGACTGTCACTCTCATGGGAGGCAACATGTTCAAGAAACTTCAGGATTGCCCCATTCTCTGCAAACCAGGAAATACAAAAGAATTTCCTTACAACAGTGACAAACTACTGAAAATCTTTGGGACTTTTGAAACATCAGTCCCATTCAAAGACACCAAACGAACACTGAATTTTATGTTATATCTGGAGAATGTGGCACATTTATCAATTTCCACACAGCAACAGATCTGCATGATATCCATCACAAACGTGATTCCTATGCATACCGCCAACTTTCTTGAATTGTATGCTGACTGCTTTACCGGACTTGGAAAGCTGAAGGTGTTAACATGCAAGTTGCATGTAGACCCCTATGTGCATCAATGGTGGTGGATACCATTTCGTGTCATGAAGCAGCCTGAGAAGGAACTTCAGCATCTATTTGACCATGATATTATTGAGAATGTTGAGGGTGAGCCTACCCTTTGGTTCTCACCCATACAAGTCATCAAGAAACCTAAGAGCAAGAACCAGTTAAGAATCTGTGTTGGTATGCAGTCACTAAACCAAGCCATACAATGAGAAGGACACTTGACACAGATAATTGATGACATCACAGAGAAAGTGCATGATGCTAAACGCTTGGCTAAACTTGACTTCAATTCAGGGTACCATCAAATTGAGCTTGCAGAAGAATCGACATATCTTGCAGTACTCTCCACTCAGATTTTTCAATACAATAGGCTCAACTTTAGAGTCAATTCAACAGTTGAAGTATTTCAGCACATGATTCAGTCAGCACGTCTTCAGTTGTCTGTTCAGTGGCGAAGGAGTATCACCTGATCCACAGAAAGTTGAAGCCATTGCAAAAGCTGAGGATCCTACAAACATGCAGAAAGGCCAGAATCTGTTTGTATTCATGTACTATAGTTGCTTCATTCCTGATCCTGCTACACCATCTTCCCCTCTACGCAACCTTTCAAAAGAGACCATCAACTGGGAGTAGACTATATCACACAAGCAGACTGTACACACACCAGATAAAATGATGGTTGTCAGCAAGTTGCACAAATGCCTATTTCAATCCTGAAAAAGCTACCTAGCTAGTCGTGGATGCAAGCCAGGTTGGCATAGGTGCAGCTTCGTACAAAAAGACAGGTTAGGGAACCCATCAATTGTTGAGATGGCAAGCCGATTGCTAACACCTGCGGAGAAATGTTATTCAGAATCAGAGAGAGAAGCGCTCTCAATCACATGGGGTGTCTCACATTTTCATCCCTATTTGTATGGAAATGAGTTTGAAGTCATAACTGATCATAGACCACCAGTAAACTTGTTCAACAATCCATATAGCAGACCACCCACTTGAATAGACAGTTGGATACTCAAACTACAGTAGTGTGAATTCCATGTTGAGTATCGGCTAGGCAAGCTCAACCCAATGGACTATTTTCCATGACACCCATTGCCAACAGTCAGTCCTACTTGTCATGAGGAAAATAATGCCAAAAAATCATCTTATCTACATAAGGCTAAATGCGGTGTCAAGGTTGCTAAACTAGTTGACACCAAAGCAGCAACAAAACAAAATGAGGAGTTACAACCATGTATGATAGCTATGGAATCACAAAACTGGAAAGACGTGATTGAAAGAGCATCTTCAAACTAAATTGCAGCACAAGATCTTCACAATGTTTCAAATGAGCTCACTGTTACACAACATCTGATCTTGTGTGATGCAAAAACTGAATTGTCATTCTACAGTCATTGAGAAAATGCATGGTTGATACAGCACATGAAGGTCACGAGGGAATTGTGAAAGCCAAACAACTCCTAAGAGAAAAGGTATGTTTCCAGGAATTGACCGTATGGTCAAACACAAAATCAATCAGTGTATGCCATGTCAAGCAACACAATGTCAAATCTTCATGATCCTCTCAAGATGTCTGAACTACCCTCAGCACAATGGATTGAAGTTAACGTTGATTCTGCAGATTTGCACACAGGTGAACACCTGCTTATTGTCGTTGATGACAACAGACTCCCATTCATAGAAACAGTTACATTAAGTTCAACAAAAGCAGTCATCCCAAAGCTTGACCAGATTTTTGCCTTGTTTTGAATTCCTCAAATGGTGAGAAGGGACAATAGACCCCCAGTGAACAGCAATGAGTTCAGTAAATTTGCAAACTATCTAGGTTTCACTCATCGAAAAATCACACCCCATTGGCCAAGAGCTAATGCAGAAGTTGAGAGATTTATGTATACCTTGAAAAAAGTGATATGTACAGCAAGAGCTGTATCGCTTTTCTTTGCAATTACAGAGTGACCCCTCACTCAACTGCTGGAAAGCCTCCAGCTACACTCATCTTTGCACATCCAGTGTGCACACATCTTCCTGAGCTACCCCATGGAACCAATGATGAACATGTATGTGATTGTGATTGGGAACAGAAGGATCGAATGAGAATAAATGCAGAGCGAAACGTGAAAGTCAGAGCTACAACACTAATGCCAGGAGATAAAGTGCTCGTGAAATGTGATGTTCAAGCAAACAACTTCTTATGACATCCAATCATTTGTTGTGACTGACACAAAGTGTCAATGATCATTGCTAAGTGCAGTTCACAAATCATCACACAAATGCATCATCCTCATCATTGAAAACACCAATCATGAGCTTCGAATCCAATTCTGACAATGACATCTCAGATGAAGAATGTAAGTTAGATGAGACCACACCTGATGTTAGACAATATCCTATTGGTGAGAGAATGCTTAAGTAACTATATTACAAAGTGAACTATTTTCAGTTGGTAAACAAATCTTGCGTCTTATTGTATATAACTGAGTGCTTTGGTAAATTAATACAAGAGTTAGAATATTAATAAGTTGAATGTTCAAGTTATGTTTAAGTTTCCTGTTTACACTTTGGAGATGAATTATGGAAACACATTATGTCCCTGATTTACTAAGAAGGGGAGGGATGTAGTGTTTAGTTTTGAAATTGTAATGTACGTATTGTTCACTTGATGCTGACGTACAGAATTGCACTAGGAAAGTGGGTATGGAGAAATTGTTTTAATAGAAGAATCAGGTTGTTACTTCTGAGTTGTCCCTAGCTGTTTCTAGTCCCAAAAAAATCATAACCAAGTTAGTTAGAACCAATAATCTGCCCATATGAAGCACCTCAGCTCAAACCAGCAAATTAAACACTTGTACAGGTCCAGAGATTCTCAAATTGAATTTTGTCAACCTTTTATATACAATGTTAAAGTCCATGAAGCTGCTAATAATAATGTGTACTCCCTGTATAATGTAACTGCTGTGAAAACTGAGCCTATCACAAGTGACATTACAAGTGAATGAGAAGCCACTGATAATAGAAGTGGATACTTGTGCCTCAGCTATGGTGGTTGGAGAGCAAACTTTCAGGGAGCTTAATGAAGGAAAGCAGTCAATAAACTCGGAGCGGACAACTGTTAAGTTAAGAACGTACACGGGAGAATCAATTCAAGTCAAGGGCATTGCCAGTGTCCCAGTCTGTTACAAGCAACAGACATCCCAACTGCCTGTAATAATGGTAAAAGGGGAAGGACTCAGCCTTTTAGGTCGAGACTGATTACAGAAGATAAAACTTGATTGGTCCGAGATATTTCACCTAAAATCAGAAGGAATTCCACAACTTTTGAAGAAATACAATGTGGTTTTTCTGGATGAATTAGGAAAGTTGAAAGGCATGCATGCAAAGATATATGTTGATCGCCAGGCAACGTCACGTTTCTTCAAGGTCTTATGCACTGAAAGAAAAGGTGGATGCAGAGCTGTGCAGATTAGAAATCCCGGGAGTAATTCAGCCTGTTCAATTCTCTGAGTGAGCTGCATCCATAGTTCCAGTTGTCAAGCTCGACCAGACCAAACGTATATGTGGAGACTACTAGCTAACAGTAAATAACATAGCAAAACAAGACAAGTACCCCATTCCAAGGGTAGATGACTTATATGCCAAGCTGGCTGGGGCAAGTTCTATATGAAATTGGATATGAGCCATGCCGACCAACAATTAGAACTGGATAGCACGTCAAGAGAATATGTGATTATTAACACACACAAGGGTCTCTAACAACACACTCATCTACCATTTGGAGTCTTGTCAGTAGGCGCTATTTCCAGAGAACAATGGAGAGTCTTCTGCAAGGACTCCCACGAGTATATTTGGATGATATTCCCATCACTGGATCAACCAAGGCTGAACACTTGGCCAACCTGGAGGAGGTGCTAAGAAGGTTCATGGAAGCCGGCGTGTGGTTAAAGTAGGAAAAATGCACATTTCAAGCACTGGAAGTCACTTATCTAGCTCACAGGGTGAATGCCATGGATTTACATCCAAAACAAGATAAAGTTCTGGCAATAAAAGGTACACCATTGCCATCCAATGTAACCAAACTCAAGTCCTTCCTGGGTATGATCAACTACTATAGCCGCTTCTTATCCAACCTGTCAACTGTTTTGGCACCATTACACTCACTGCTGAAAAGGTGGGTGGTGGGGGGTGGGGGGGGGTGTGGAGAGAGACACATTGAGGGTGTGGTGTGAGCAGATAATCAAAAGATGTCACAGACAAAAGGGTCAAAGAGGTGTTGAAGGTGGTGGTCTTTGTCTGAGAAAAGTGCTAATTAAGAATGGAAAACAGGATATTCAAAGTACAGCTCTAGTGGGGGTGGGGTGGAAAGACTAAAGGTTTTAGTTTTAGATTTAAAAATAATGGAAATAGGTGGGGAAAGAAGAATCTATATAAATTATTGAAAAAAAAGCGGGTGGGGGGGGAAAAGAAATGGGGTGGGGATGGGGGGAGGGGGAGTTTAAGATCTAAAGTTGTTGAATTCAATATTCAGCCCAGAGGGCTGTAAAGTGCCTAGTCGGAAGATGAGGTGCTGTTCCTCCAGTTTGCGTTGGGCTTCACTGGAACAATGCAACAATCTTTTGATTATCTGCTCATCTCCACAATCACCACACCCTCAATGTGTCTCTCCCACCCCCACACCCCCAACCCACCTTAAACCAATTTATATTTCTCCCTTCTTCTAACTATGCTTCAGTTCTGCCGAAGGGCCATGAAGGCTCGAAACGTTAACTGATTTCTTCTCCGCCGATGCTGCCAGACCTGCTGAGTTTTTCCAGGTAATTCTTTTTTTGTTTTGGATTTCCAGCATCCGCAGTAGCTTTTAGCTTTTTGCTTTTAACAACAGAAGTTGCCTGTTTCAGCTCCACTGCATTTGTGGGAGTGGCCTGGTCAACTCTGGGTTCGACTACATATTGATTATGTCGAACCATTCTTAGGTAGCATGTTCTTGTTAATTGTAGATGAACATTCAAAATGGATGGATGCATACAAACTCAAATAGCCAGCATCGATTGCAGCTATTGAGAAGTTAGGTCACTGTTTTAGCATACATGGCCTACCTGAAATTGCGTTTCTGATAATGCCTTTACCAGCATCAAGTTTCAGGAATTTACGGATCTGAATGGAATCCACCATATAAAGACATCTTCTTGGCATCCCTCATTGAATGGTGTAGCTGAGAAGGCTGTCCAAACTTTTAAGTTTGGCATGAAAAAGTTATCAGAAGGCAATCTGGAATCTCGACTTTCCTGGTTTCTCTTCCGTTACTGTACAATCCATTCGACTACAGGTTCAATATTGTCAACGTTATTATGAAACATTTTTCTGAATACACGTTTACACTTGATGTTTCCAAATTTAGAGGGGGGAAGGTAGCACATGACATACGCAGTAAAGCTTGCGCATTCAGTGTGGGTGACACGGTATATGTGTAAAATTTTGACACTGGACCTTCTTGTGCTCCAGGAGCCATTATTTCAGAAACTGGTCCATTATCTTTCCAAGTACAAATGGGAGATTGAATCATCCATTAGCACATAGATCACATCCATGCCAGAGAGACACTCCGAGAATTATCTGATCAACCTGTGGTTAAAGTTGAACCGTCAACTTCTGAGGTGTGTGATTGACCTAGAACAGACATTCCAGATGTTTCAGAGGAGTTGCCAAATCGTGAACTGCCCAGTTCCAATGATGTGTCTCACAGTGCAGATCCAGATCCTGTCAATCCTGTTCAAGAACCTCCAGTGGTAGAACTACGCCGATCTAGCTGTATAAGAAGATCACCTCAAAGACTTGATTTATAATCACCTGAAATTGTACATGTGTTTGTTGGATGTTCAAATGTGTTTTGTAAAGAGTAATTGAAAAAACTAAAGGGATAAGAAATGTGGTAACTACATGTCTTGTCCTCCCTCCTGTCAATCATGGGTCATGTGATGTACTGCGGGGGCTTTGATCAGTGAGCTCTTAGTGTGGGCAACCCTGAGGGCTGAGTCTTTCGGATGGGAGATTGGGACTAACATGCAAGCACTCCTAGATGTCTCTGTAATAAAATTCCAATAAAATTTTACAGTTTCTTTATGAAACCAGCCTGCTCTATCGAGTCATCACAACCATCCTTGGCTCCTACCTTCTAAATTCCAGAAAGCCAGTTGGTGAAGGATGAAATTGGAGCCAATATTTGCACACTTTACTAAGTTTTTATTTACAGAGTTACACATTACAAGTGTTCTTGTAATTACATTCATCTACTATCCCAACCACCACAGTTTCAATCTCTGTCAGTTTACAGGGGCACAAGTGAATCCCTAGTTAATGCCCCCTGCCTGTATTCAACCAAACACAATTAATATACAATTAACAAATAGCTCTTACCAAAGTCCAAACTACATTGTTCATGATTGTTACAAAGGTAAACTATTTCTCCTTGTTTTCTCAACTTGTTTGCATCCTTCAATACAAATGAACACACCATCCTCCTCCCCAAAATCTTTCCACTGTCATCTATTTGGGCAGGAGTCACTCACCTAGTTCCATTATAATCTATCCAAGCCATGAACAGAAAATCACCTTCAAATGCTTCTCTTCCTGCTCCTGCATTATTATCTCTGATGCCTCTCAAAGATCTATTCTTGGTTCCCTTCTATTTCTCAGTTACATTCTGCCCCTCAGTGGCATCATCTGAAAGTACAGAGACAGTTTCCACTGGTAGAGTTGGCTCTAGCTCTACCCTAACATGATTTATCTCAACCCTCCACCATGTAGCCCAGAAGCAGTACAGTAAGGAAAATAGTAATTTCTTTAAAATGTAGGGGGAATATGTAATTGGTTGTAAGAATGCTTGAAAAGGGCTTTTAAGAGTTTGCATCAATTGTCAAGGGATCGGTTGTAATTTTCTTCAATAATGACCTGGCACCCTTTGACCTGGAAGCAGGACCAACAGGAAGGAAGCTAACATGTGAAAACCAAGTTGCCAGTCACAAAGGAGAGCTACAGACAAAGAAGAGCTGCAGCAAAGGGAAAGGCAGAGAAGGCACATTTACAAGAAGTTATGTGCGTGTAATACTATTGAACAGGGCAGAAAGCTGAAGACAAGGTTAGAGCAGGGATTGTGAGTTGGACAATTTTTCTGCTGCTGCTTCAGTTTTGCCAGAGCTGAGCAGTTGTTTAGCAGGGTTTATTAAAGATAGGATAATGGAGTCTCTGGTGAATCTAAGCCATCAAGACTGTTGGAGGTTCTGCAGGAGTATATAGTTCCGGTGATGACTATCACTGGGGACCTTGGATAAAATACAGCTGCTGGTAAACATAACTCAAGGGCCAAATCAGTTGAGTGGGAAAGTGAGAGAACCTACCTACCAGAGGCCAAATTAGAGAACTTTGGAACTGCACGTGGTGCCACATCACTGCAGAGAGTGATGTGAGTGCTTGTGACTGTGTAAGATGCATCTGTTGTATCAACCATTTGAAGTGAAATTTATCTTTTCATTTACCTTTTTGTTTGAAGTATCATTTTTCCTTGGTTCATTTATATTTGTTCTGATTAATGTTCAAATAGAAGTTACACAAAGTGAAATCTTATGGGTAACTTCTTCATTTGGGTGTTATTTGGTAAATTTGGTTATTTTAGTTTAATGGGGATAGTAAAAACTGTCTCTAAATTGTCAGGTTATTTATCTGACATCAGTTCTGGATGAGTAGAAATTTTCTCCTCTTCATTATTGGAAAGACCAAAACCATTTTTTCCCATTGCAACAACATCAGTTCCCAAGATTTACCTTGTTCCAAACATGATACAGATTCAAAAGCCAAACACTGCAGATGCTGGAAATCTGAAATAAAAACAGAAAATGCAGGAAATGCTCAGCAAGTCAGGCAGCATCTGTGGTAAAGAAAACAGAGTTAATGGCCTGGATTTTCATCCTTGAAGCAGATAGTGGGAGTTGGGAAAATTCAAGGATTGGCTCACCCTCCTCAGGAGGAAGTGCCCACAAAGATGGGATCTTCATTGACAGGTATGTGGGTGCTACCTGGAATCAGGCCAGCCAGCCTGGGTGGAAGTTCGGAGGCAGTCACAGGGGCTGTCAGGTGCAGAGGTGAGCTGCTTAAAAGATCCACCTTGTTGCTTTGGGGCTTTGTTCCAGTTAAAACAAAAGAACAAAGGCCCTCCTGCCCTCAGCCCTCACATGCCTCAACCTCTAAACTTTCCTATGCCCCCTCCATGACACCTTATGACCCCCACCTACCCTCATGGCCTCACATGCCCCTCTGTCCTTCCACCCACCCCCTGTGGCCCTTCATGCCCCCTGTACAAACATACCAACATATTTTTCATCCATTCATGGGATATGGGTGTCACTGGCTAGGCTAGCATTCATTGCCCTTGAGAAGATAGCGATGAGCTGCCTTCTTAAACCATATGGTGTAGGTACACCCACAGTGCTGTTAGGGAGGGAGTTCCAGGATTTTGACCCAGTGATAATGAAGGAACAGTGATATATTTCCAAGTCAGGATTGTGAGTGGCTTGGAGGGAACTTCCAGGTGTTGGTGTTCCCATCTATCTGCTGTCCTTGTCCTTCTACATGGTAGCGGTCGTGGGTTTGGAAGGTGCTGTCTAAGGACCCTTGGTGAGTTTCTGCAGTGCACCCTGTAGATGGTACACACTGCTGCCACTGTGCGTTGGTGTTGAAGGGAGTGAATGTTTGTGGATGTGGTGCCAATCAAGTGGGCTGCTTTGTCCTGGATGGTGTCAAGCTTCTTGAATGTTGTGGGAGCTGCATTCATCTGGGCAAGTGAAGAGTATTCCATCACACTCCTGACTTGAGCCTTGTAGATGGTGGTCAGGCTTTGGGGAGTCAGGATATGAGTTACTCACCACAGAATTCCCAAACTCTGACTTGCTCTTGTAGCCACAGTATTTTTATGACTAGTCCAGTTCAATTTCTGGTCAATGGTAATCCCCAAGATGTTGATGGTGGGGGATTCAGTGATGGTAATGCCATTCAAAGTCAAGGGGCAATGGTTAGATTGTCTCTTGTTGGAGATGGTCATTGCCTAGCACTTGTGTGGTGTGAATGTCACTTACCACTTGTCAGCTCAAGCCTGGATATTGTCCAGGTCTTGCTGCATTTGGACTTGAACTGCTTTAGTACCTGAGGAGTCGCGAATGGTGCTGAACGTTGTGCAATCATCAGCGAACATCCCCACTACTGACCTTATGATGGAAGAAAGGTCATTGATGAAGCAGCTGGAGATGGTTGGGCCGAGGACACTACCCTGAGGAACTCCTGCAGTGATGTCCTGGATGATTGAAATGATTGACCTCCAACAACCACAACCATCTTCCTTTGTGCTAGGTATGACTCCAACCAGAGTTTTCCCCCGATTCCCATTGTCTGCAGTGTTGCTTGGGCTCCTTGATGCCACACTCGGTAAAATGCTGCCTTGATGTCAAGGGCAGTCACTCTCACCTCACCTCTGGAGTTCAGCTTTTTTGGCCATGTTTGAACCAAGGGTGTAATGAGGTCAGGAGCTGAGTGGCCCTGGCGGAACCCGTACTGGGCATCAGTGAGCAGGTTCCTGCTAAGCAAGTGTCACTTGATAGTACTGTTGATGACCCTTTCCATTACTTTAGCCTGATGGGAGGTAATTGGCTGGGTTGGATTTATCCTGCTTTTTGTGTACAGGACATACCTGGCAATTTTCCACATTGCGAGGTAGATGCAATGTTTTAACTATACTGGAATGGATTGGCTCAGGGTGGCAATTTCTGGAGCACAAGTCTTCAGAACTATTGCTGGAATATTGTCAGGGTCCATTGCCTTTGTAGTGCCCAGTGCCTTCAACCGTTTCTTGATATCATGTGAAGTGAATCAAATTGGCTGAAGACTGGCATCTGTGATACTGGGGACCTCTGGAAGAGGCCGAGATAGATCATCCACTCGGCGCTTCTGGCTGAAGATTGTTGCAAATGCTTCAGCCTTATCTTTTTCACTGATGTGCTGGGCCCTCCATCATTGAGGATGAGAATATTTGTACAGCCTCCTCCTCCAGTGAGTTCTTTTAATTGTCCACCACCATTCATAACTGGATGTGGCAGGACTACAGAGCTTAGATCTGATCCGTTGGTTGTGGGATCACTTACCCTGTCCTTCACTTGCTGCTTATGCTGTTTGGCATGCAGCTAGTCCTGTGTTGTAGCTTCACCAGCTTGAGACCTTATTTTTAGGTATGCCTGGTGCTGCTCCTGGCACTCTTCATTGAATGAATTAGGAGCAGGAGTAGGCCATTGGGCCCCTCCGAATCTGTTCCGCAATTCAATAAGATCATGGCTGATCTGTTTGTGGCCTCAACTCCACATTCTGCTTACCCCTGATAACCTTTGACTCCTTTGTTAGTCAATAATTTCTTTGCCTCTGCCTTAAAAATATTCATTGACCCTGTCTCCACCACTTTCTGGGGAAGACAGTTACAAAGATTCACGACCCTCTGCGAGAAAAAAGTTCTTCTCATGTCCGTATTAAATGGGAGACCCCTTATTTTTAAACTGTGTCTCTTAGTTCTAGATTCTCCCACAAGAGGAAACATTCTCTCCACATCACTTCCCTATCTTCTAAACTCCAATGGATACAGGCCCTGCCTGTCCAGCCTTGCCTCGTAAGGTAACACCCCCATCTCATGTATCAGTCAAGTGAACCTTTTCTAGATTGTTTCTAATGCATTTATATCTGTCCTTAAAAAAAGGAAACCAAAACTGTACTCTAGATGTGCCAAGCTCTGCTCTTCCACCCACACACATGGCTTCTCATGCACCCTATGCCAAGCTATGGCACTTCCATGCCCATTGACCCACTATACACTGTCTAGAACCAATTAGCCCTATAGTGTATAGTAGTATGCGTAAAAAAAAGCTTTAAAAAAAGTAATTAATTCATAACTTTCTCCTATGTTGAAAACAATCTTCACTAATAAAAATGTCAACCATCTAGACCCCTTAAAGTATCAATAACAAAAACCACAAACCCTTAAAACCACTTAAGTTGCGTAAATAAACATTGTGAAATTGACAGCAGCGATCTGAGAGCTTGGGATGTCAATCAAATAATGTTTTCTCTGGGGAGCAGCTGTTTCAACAACCTTTATGAATTCCTGGCTCTCAGCTAAGCCTACATAATGAAACAGGATGCGAGGAAATGTAATCAAGGTAGCTGTCAAAGTCAGTGGGCTTATTGCAAATATTTATTGATAGCTTATCCCCAGAAATAGAGACAAGGGAGATCAGTGAAGGGAAGGAAGACTTGGAAATGGACCATGTGAAGGTGAGAGAAGAGTGGAAATTGGAAGCAAGGTTGATGTACTTTTTCAGTTCAGGGCGAGAGCAGGAAACGGCTTCAACACAAACATAAATATCAGAAAAAGAGGTCGTGTTGTTAGGGAGGTGTGGGAACAGATTTGATACTGCAATTTTCCATTGTGATCCTTACAGTGATATTCCTTGATCACATTTAGAATTAACCCAGTCCTGGAACAATCTGATTTATAGTTCCCTTCTGTGAGTCATGATCTATAACCCATCTAGTTTTTACATTGATAATTCTTTTTTACATTGTGTTTTACTTCAGGATTTTATAGCTTGGGAAACTGTTATGGTGAATCTAAACTATTTCCCCAAAGGTAATGAAGCCTTATATGGTGAATGGTCATAAACTATGATATATTTTACATGATATCACTGTTGAAGTTATTAAGCTACAGGAAGCATTTTATGAGATGTAAATTCACAGGTTTAAATAATTCCATCTGTTTTTAAAAGTCATTTAATTGCCAAATGAAACAGCACAAGTGATTAATTTTCTCACTGTGATATTCAGGCATGTTCCAGCAGCTGCTCAGGTTGCTTAGGCATGAAACTTATTGGAGAAAGAAAAGGAAAACAAGGCATTTATGTTTTCTTTGGAAGTTATGTGATTATGTAATCTCAAACAACATGTTTGCTTTGAACTCCGCTTTCTTTGAAAAATATTCTACTTTGAAGAATCATACACAATTAGAACTGAATATTAAATATCATGTCCTGAAATCATAACCCACTAGCTACTGCTCTTTCAAAGCTTAGGAGTGATAATCCTCTAATTTTGATACCATAACTGAAGGAAAATTATATTCTTTTCTGTGTCAGCATGGCTCGGTCTTCCACATTCTCACCTCTGAGTTAGAAGATTATGGGCTTACCTTCCACTGTGGTAGAAATTTGTCAACCCTTTTTTTTGGGTGCAGTTGGTGGAGTGACCACTGGTGAAATGGCCATAATATGTGAGCCCAATCAGGAGGCCTGAGGATTCCTAAATTTGGGCCTTATCCAAAGGATCAAGATGAACTGGCAGGGCCATTGCACCTACAGATGCAGTTTACCTGGATGCAGGGAAGAATTTTGGGCTAGCGGCGTTGCTAGGTGTGGCCCTCACGTAAGTGACAGGAGAAATGAAGTACAGCAGGAGATCAATCACTGTATGCAGTGTCATCAGCAGTGCTGCAAAGCTAGGACAAGTACTTCTGCTCCTCCTGACTCCGGATTATTTTTTCAAGAATATTAAAAAGTAACTTTCTCACTGGCATGTTATTCCTGGGCCACTTTCACACAAGGAATTCTGAGTGACCCAGGTGCTCAATTTCTCAGGAATTGTAAATCAGGAATAATACTACTCATTAGCATATGAAAAAGTCAACAACTTTAGATCTTAAACTCCCCCACCCCCATCCCCACCCCGTTTCTCCCCCCTCCCCCCTTTGTTTTCAATAATTTATATAGATTCTTCTTTTCCCACCTATTTCCATTATTTTTAAATCTAAAACTAAAACTTTGTTAGTCTTTCCACCCCACCCCCACTAGAGCTGTACCTTGAGTATCCTGTCTTCCATTCTTAATTAGCACTTTTCTTAGACAATATCACCACCTTCAACACCTCTTTGATCCTTTTGTCTGTGACATCTTTTGATTATCTGCTCCTATCACTGCTTGCTTATCTCCACAATCACCACACCCTCAACTTCTCTCTCCCCCCGCCCCCCCACCTTAGACCAGCTTATATTTCACTTTTCTCCTAACTATACTCAGTTCTGCCGAAGGGTCATGAAGACTCGAAACGTTAACTGATTTCTTCTCCACCGATGCTGCCAGACCTGCTGAGTTTTTCCAGGTAATTCTGTTTTTGTTTTGGATTTCCAGCATCCGCAGTAGCTTTTAGCTTTTTGTTTTTATCTAGCCTAATGTCTTCCCCGGTCCAATTATTAAAAAGGGAGGAGGACCCCCTCGTAAACCTGCTCCTGGGCCTGGTCAAGTTGGCCATCAACAGGTCCAAACTGCAGGCAATGGAGGCGGTCGTCCGGCTCAACAGTCTACCCCCTTCCGCGGCTATGTTCATACAAACATACGAATTAGGAACAGGAGTAGGCCACTCGGCCCCTCGAGCCTGCTCTTCCATTCAATAAGATCATGGCTGATCAGAATGTAACCTCAACCCCAAATTCCTGCCTACCCCCAATAACCTTTCACCCCCTTGTTAATCGAGAATCTATCGAGCTCTGTCTTAAAAATATTCAAAGACTCTGCTTCCACCGCCTTTAGAGGGAGAGAGTTACAAAGACTCAAGTCCTTCTGAGAGAAAAAAATTCTCCTCATCTCTGTCTTAAATGAACGACCCCTTATTTTTAAACAGTGACCTCTAGTTCTAGATTCTCCCACAAGAGGAAACATCCTCTCCACATTCACCCTGTCAAGACCCTTCAGGATCTTAAAAGGTTTCATTTAAGTCTCCTCTTACTCTTCTAAATTTTGGTGATTTACAAGCCTAGTCTGTCCAGCCTTTCCTCATAAGACAACCCGCCCATTCCTGGTATTAGTCTGGTTAACCTTCTCTGAAGTCCTTCTACCATATTTACATCTTTCTTTAAATAAGGAGACCAGTACTGTACACAAACTCCAGATGTGGTCTCACCAATGCCCTGTATAACTGAAGCATTACCTCCCTACTTTTGTAATCAATTCTCCTCACAATAAATGATAACATTCTATTAGCTTTACTAATGACTTGCTGCGCCTGCTTACTAACCTTTTGTGATTCATGCAGTAGGACACCCAGATCCCTCTGAACCACACCTGCCCCCGACACCTCTTCCTCTCCCAGTTGATCCTAGACCTTCCTCTCCCACCCCCAGGTACATCTTCCTCTCCCAAACACAGCTGGACCTTCCTCTCCACCTGCTCGACCAACATCCGTTGTGAACAGACGCTCAACGGAGACCTTCCACCTTCCGTGAGCTGCTTCGCGGCAGAGCCATGTTGATGAGAATCCACCCAGCATGCCATGGATGTTCCCCAATGGTTCTGTTGCTGTCTGGCTCTAGCGGCTTCTGCTCCTCAGATGTCTGCAATGTGAGCAAGTCCCTGGCGGCAAGTCCTGGCTTCTGTGTCACACTTGCCAAGGTATCTTCTGACAAGTGTCCGATGTGGGCGGACAATCTAGCATGGGGGGATGATTCTGGCAAGCCGGCCTTATAATGATACGCAGGTGTATTACAACGAGGTTCCCGCTGTCCGACAGCAAGAATGTGGCCCGCCATGGACAGTCAGAGAGGATGATTGCAAACTGGTTTCACAATGTCATGAAACTGCTTTTTGGCCTTCTTGCCTTATTGTCCGCTCACTCTGCCGAATACATCCGATGCCAGTGGGCATGGAAAACTGCCCTAAATGTGGTATTGGGTGGGAAAGTTGACTTGATTTCCGCTGGGCAGCTGGGATTTGTCCACCCAATTTTCCACTTTTCAGCTTATTAATTATCCAACAATGAGGAGTTTGTCGAATCTTGTTAATTTGTCCGTCCTGGCATTACCTCATGGGGTCAAAGATCCTGGCATCATATTTAAGTGGCACCTACACAGACATTCACTCACTGCAGGCCAGGTGTGGTGTAAACTTCTGCTTCACCATGGCACCAAAACATACAAAACTCTCCGCTCCACAGTTCAGCGAGGCCTCCCTGGGAATTCTCCTCCAGGCCATCTAGGGAAGGCAGGAGGTCCCCTTTCTGAGGCATGGCAGCAGGAGGTCCACACATCTGATCACGTTGGCCTGGGGGGAGGTCAGCAGGGAGGTCAGAGCCCATGGTCAACAGAAAAGATCTGCCCTGCAATGCAGAAAATGAATGAATGATACAATGTACTCCACTAATGTAAGTGAAACTTCTACTCACTGCAAACTCACACTCTCATAAGGGCATCAGGCAGTCTAAAGGTTAGAGTCTACAGGGATATCACAGACCAACAGCAGATGGGACATCAGCATGGCATAGCTGCCAACCACATTAAAATCAACATCCCATGTAAGATCCTGCATGCACAAAGGTCAGTCTGAATACTTTACTAGGGAGGGCTCAGCACACACAATAGGCATCCATGCTTCTGAAATGCTCTTTCATCCATACTGTTCACATTCAATCCATCCGTCTTTATGCAGCACAAGATCTCACACAACGCAAGGGAGAGAGCAAAGGCCGGAGTGGAGACCCTTGAGCTTAGGACACTGTCCTCCTGTGAGGAGCAAGTGGCAGAGCTCACTGGTGAGGACAGAGATCATTCCTGTGTGGAAGGTGAGAATGGCCTCCCCCAACAAGCCAGTGAGGGTCCATCTAGTATTAGATTGACCACATGGGGACAATGAATGTGAGTGACCTATTATGTTGGAGCCTGCCTAGTGTTATGGACAGGAAGCGGTTTAATTTAAACAGCCCTGATTTATCCTTTCACCACCCGTCTTTAAACAGAAAGGTGTTTTGATTTTGATTTTCCCCCTTTATAAGTGGTAGTGTATTTTCCCAACACATCAGTTTTGGTGTGATCTAATTTTTATTAATGACCCTATAACAAACTCTTAATCAGGTAAACTCAGAAGGTTAGTTTATTTGAACACACACACAAACTCAAGAGGAGGGTCACGACGTGGCCTCCCAGTCACTTACGCATTAAAAGAAGGGGATAGAGAAAGGAAGGCTTACTGGGCAAATAATTATTGAATGTGGACTCTGGACTCATGTGAACCAAAGTCCGATGGTGCATTCCTTCACAGAGGTTGGCAAGTTGCAAACAGATGCTGGATAATTCACTATTCCAGTAGAGATGACTTCCTCAACTGAGAAAGGCATACAGAGATGAATTAGTCTTGCAGGTGATAGTATAGAAGTTTAGAAGTTCCAATAGAAACAGTGCAGATAGGGGCCAGGCATTCAAACTTGGACAGAGCCCTTTTTCTGAGCTGCTGCTTGATAGATGGAACATGACAGACTCATTGGCAGTACAGCAAGACAGTATAACTGGTTCTCCCAGATAATGGGGTCATGTGACATGAATCCCACATTGACTTTGACACAGGATACATACTCCTTTGTCCAGGTTCTTGAGATTTTTAATGTTTCAACTATTAAGAATTTGAAAGGAGGTCGTAGGGCCCTTTGTCCTAGCTGACTACTTGGGTCTGGTGGCCAGGCTTAGCTTATGAAATGTAGATGGTCTTTGTTATATTCTCTTTGGATTTTTTCTCTGTAGCTCATGGGGTCATTAGCGTCTCTGCAGAGATTATGAAGTGTCAACTTCTCTGATATTGCCAGAAAGTTCCTTTTGTTTGAAAGTCACAGCCAGATATGGTTTCAGTCATTTTAAAGTTTGTGTCCAGTTTTTTAAAATGAGAAATTATCTGCGATGAGATATGTATATATATATATTTCATAAAAATATAGTGTGAGGTCTTAGCCCCGTTACACTAGTCAATCTTTAATTATCTCTTCTCTCCATTCCAGCCATCAGCAAGAAGAAGTGGAAGAAGATGACAAGCAAGCACCTCAGCCCCAGACCCCAGAGTACCTCAGATGAGGAGGCAATGGAAGCATCTGAGGAAGACCCTGCACTCTCCTCTAGTGCAGATACACGCTCCTTGGTGGGTCATTGTTCTAGAGTAGGCTTGCAGTTACAAACCTCACTGACACGTATCTGCAGCAGGCAGAGGCAGTGACAGCTGATATCTCTGACACTTGGTGGACGAGGAGACTAGGTCCATGCTGAATCCGAGTCCAATGATGAGCCTTGGGAATCAGCTCTGAGAGAAATATTGGAGATGAAAAGACAGGTGGGGAACATCAGGCAGAGTTGTCAGGGACTGTCACCAGACTGGAATGAAGGAGTACGCCATGCTATGTCTAATGTAATGGCTCTGGTGTGTGAGCACATCAAAGTCTCATGGAAAGAGTGGTGGCTAATTTGGAGACCCAGGTCCAGCACTTTATGCCAGATTTGTGATTGGACCTGTACACCATCACTCTAGCCATGGGTGCACTCCAGCAGTGACTAGGTAAGAGGGGAATGGGGCATCTTATCCTTCCTCCCAGTGTCCCTTCTCTTCAAGGAGCCAGGGAGGGACCTCAGGCACTCAGAGTGCCAACCAGACACCCCAGGGACATCGACCCAGGACACCCCAAGGGTGTTCTGCTGCTCCAACTCCCCTTTGCCTATGACCCCATCAACTCCAGCAGGTTAGGCTGAGGAGGGTGCACCTGCCCCAGTGCAGGAGAACTGTAGCAAGCTGGGGCCCTCCAGGTCTCAGGCCTCCAGAGAATGCATGCCAAAGTCATCCCAGACAACAGGGCATAGCAATCAGCAGGCTCCATCCATCTCTGCTGCAGATGTTGGGGCTGCACCTAGATGTAATGGTAGAGTTAGAAAACTAAGAAGTTTTGAATGCACAAAGGTGTTCATTCAGTTCATTCATCTGCACTATTGTAAATATATTTCACATTTATTTCTCTCCAAGTATCAGGTATTGAATGGCTAATCGGTGTGATGCAAGGTCCTGCGCTCATTTAAGGGTACCAAATGAACCCCTAACACCAATTATCTCCCACCTTGTCCCTCAGTTCCATTAATTTTCACTCAATCTCATCACAATGAATCACCTTTAGTTCCACATCTGCAACATGAACAGAGGCACTTCCTGTTTGGAAATTATTTGACCTCATGAGAATAGTTTATCCAAGATAACGATTATCTTGCACTGAAGTCTGTAGTTTGTTTATGTTATAAATATTTGTCGCAACCAACATTAGAGCCTGTTCTACCAAGCGCACTTTGCAATGGTGTTTGTTTTATAACTGAGGATTTGGTTACAGTAGTATTCATCGTCAAGCACCATAGCCTTTCATCCTTCCCTACAATATGTTTTCGTCTCCGCATTTAAGGCTGAACATTATTCGTTTCTTAGTCCCAACTCTCCCTGTGCATGACGCTGAGTGATGGAGCTTGATTCCACTTGGTGACGTTTGAAATATCTGCTAGATGGGAATGAATATGTGATGTCAGAGGTGTGTGCTCACCCTGATGAAGCTGTCCAATTTGATGTGAGAATGTTACTTTGCTCCTGAACAACCACCTAGCGGTGTTTCACGGAATTCCTCTGCAAGATCAGAGAATGCAAATCAATATGGAATTCATTACATGACTGTGCACTAATTGACTTAGGGTAGATAGGAAGAATTGGTCTTTGTGAGATGAATAATGTTGAGGTTTGTAATGCTATGAAAGTGATGCTTCAGTACATCTCCAACTGTTCAGTAGGATCTATGAAGGGACTAAGTTATCGTTGACTGCTGTGTCAAAACTGACCAGGCCACGACTCTCCCAGATGCCAAGGCAATAAAGGATGTAAACTTGGCAGGCTTCTGACCGATGCAGAGTAATGAGTGTTTATCAATAATCAAATGTTGGTCCTGCTGAACCACTCTCTGTGAGGACAATGCTAACATAACTCACAGCTTTGAGTGCATGTAATAGGGTAACGGATCCTGATGTCTGAAGGCATATTGGAGCTCAGTATCAAGATGAGGCCTCAGTATTATTCATGCATGAGAGCTGGTGTTTGGAGAAATGGTGCTGTCCGGATGTAGCTCTCTCCTGAGATGGTCAATTGCAGACTATTGACAAATGTTTTTCCTGTTAGAGTCACCTTGCTAAGCTGCTCTCATACTGGCATGAGTTCATCCATGTATGCAATGGCATTTCAGCCTCTTGAAGGCTGCCATGTCCACTGGCTTGTTTCTGCTTAGGTTGAAAGGACTGCATTATAGTAGTTGCTTAAGGATGTGCATTAGAGGGGTGCTTTTCATAATCCACAGCAGCCACATGTTCCCTAGGCTACTAAGCCTTTCAAGGATGACCCTATCACTAGGGCTGAAGGTGACTTATGCTTCTTCTGTGATCATTGAGAGATTGATGACCTTTTGTGATATTTTGAAGATGACAATGAAGGTGTTGTGACCCCTGCAGCAAAGCATGAAGAGAACTGTGATTGTGAAGACTTGTCTTCACCTTTATTCCTTTTGAAATCTTGCAGCTATGTGGTTGTCAAGGGCAGGTCTGCCGTGACATGCTCATGCCCATGGCTTGTCTGAATCCTTGCCCTCTTCAGATTCATCCCCTTCCAATTTCTCCTCATTCAAGAAGATGTCTAGCTTCTCTGTGTCTCCCGTTGACAACACAACTCCCTTTACAGCGCTAGGTTGTGCAAAGCACAGCAAACAACAATGATGATGCAGTACATTCTGTATGGTGAGTATTGGAGAGCCCCGCCTGATCCAAGCATCTGAAATGCATCTTTAAGAGGTCAATAGTCTGCTCTGTTAAGGACCTCATGGCTGAATGTGCAGCATTCTCCTCTGATGTGCTTTGCGGCTGACGAACAGCTACCCCTTATCAATGAGGAGACAATTCTCTAAGCGCTAAACTCCCTCAAATATTTCAGGCACCTGGGGGTGACTCAAAATGTACGAGTCGTATGAGCTCCCTGGGTACCAAGCTAGATCTGCTTTCTGTGATCACAAATTAGCTGGACATTCAGAGAGCGAAATCCTTTTCTATTAATGAATCTGACAGGCTGCTACCAGGGTGCTCTCGAGACCAGATGTGTGCAGCTGACGGTGCCCTACACTTGCAGGAAATCTGAGATCACAGCGAATCGTGCAGCTCTGACTTCATCCACGCGGAACTGCATGTAATGGTGAGCTTTACTGAAAAGGGCATCTGTCACCTCCCTTATGCATTTATGTGTCGCCGATTGTGAGATTCCATTAAGGTCCATTAAGGTTAAGTGGAGCCGCAGGCAATGAAGTTCAGTGTGGCAGTAACCTTCAAAGCAACTGGCATTGGATGCTCTTCAAGTCCATGCAGCATGAGTTCCTCATGGAGAATGAGCTACCACATCCCGAGTTAAGCGAAGGCATCTGCCCCACTGTCTTTTCCTCAACTCGAT
This sequence comes from Cetorhinus maximus, assembly GCF_964194155.1. Lineage (NCBI taxonomy): Eukaryota > Metazoa > Chordata > Chondrichthyes > Lamniformes > Cetorhinidae > Cetorhinus > Cetorhinus maximus. Next base: position 48,931,557 of record NC_135879.1, on the reverse strand, counting down.
ATATGAGCTGCACCTTCTGTAGACATCAAATGTCTTTGTGGATTTGGCCCCTCCATTTCAGCATCTGGGTCTTTTTGGGAGCCTGGTGGTCCTTGTTCCTCAGGGCGATGGTCTTCCCTGAACTGTGCCAATTGGCGATGGGTCCTTCTTCTCCTCATTCTAATCAAAGGGATCAAGAAGTTGCCTGCAGCCTGCATTTTCCACTCCTCCTTGTTTCTGTGAAAGGATACAATTGAGCAATCAATGGCAGTTCCCATTGAATGGTCTCACTCCATATACAAGTCTCCAGCCCTTGACTTTCCCTCAGTCTGCACAATGCATACCAAGGCCACCCCTTGCAGGCTGACATCATCCTGGAGGATGACACGTTTTGCCCTCAGATGTGACTGAGCATTTACATCGAGTGTCTTAATTTGGGTCAAAAGACCCAAGTCCTAGGATCCATGGTCAGCCCTGTGTTGGTTGTCCTCTAGTGGCCTTGACAATAATTATCGATACCCAACCCTTGGACTTTGACTGCAAGCATGGTGCCTTGAATGCCATGACCTGTACATTGGGAACAATGGGCTTGTCGGGCCCATGCTGCCTCTGCTCAACCAACATGGCCCTTGATTGTTTGACTCTACATCCATTCTCTCATGCCTCTGTAAGAATCAAATGCCAATTAAGATCATGTGTACCACAACACCTAAACTTAATGGACTCTCGCCTGAATGCGCACCACTAGTAAAGGAGCTATGCACACTGATTCTGGCAAGTTGGTCTTTTTATGAGAATTCATGAGATGTAAATAATTGCAACTATGGTTCCTGACATAGATCAACAGGAAACTTGGACCACCTTTAACCTACCATCAAAGTTGGGAGAACAAAATTGCAAACTAGTTTACTGCTGACTTTTTTTAATCATGCCAATTATAGTGCCCCTGCCCACTATGATTCCCACTACTGGTGGGAGTGGAAAATTCCACAATTGCGTTAGAAGCCGTGGAGACCTTAGTCCAAGATTTCGCTCCTGCGCTGCTGAACGCTATTGCTGATGTGATAGTTGGCCTCCAACAATGTGTATGTGAGAGGGGTGCGGGAAAGCATGATCCCACTCCAGCTACCCCTTCCCCTCAAGGAATCAACCAGGGGCCCTCGGGCACCCATAGGGAGGAGGATCAACAGGTGCACACGCTGGTGCCATCCACCCAGGCAACTCTAGGAGTGTCTGGCCCATCCAAATCCCCTCTTCCTGTAACCCCAGAAAGTCCAACTCCACAGGCTGAGGAGCGTGCCACTGCCATACTGCAGGACCCCAAAAAATGGCTGGAGCCCTCCAGGTCTCGGCCCTGCAAACAACACCCACCAAGGTCATCACAGACAGGGCATAGCTGTCAGCAGGCTGCCTCCACATTAGCTGTCGATGTTCGGGGAACACCAAGATGTAGCAGAAATGTTAGGAAAGTTAAGAAGATGTAATTCTTTCAAGTCAAAACAAATAAAGTAAATTAACAAAATCAGGGGCAAAGTAAAAGCTCAAAGGGAAGCTGCAAAAACAAAAGACAAAATTTAAAGGAAACTTATAAACATAAAACCAAGATATGATCAAAGGGGTCGATAAAACACCCCAGTCCCCGTGGTACCCATTGAACACGGAAGGCCTCAATGGTGCCAGCGGACACCACGTGCTCCCTCTCCAGGGACACCCAACTGCGAACATAGCCCTGGAAGAGAGGCAGACAGTTGGGTCGGACGAGCCCCTCGATCGCCCACTGCCTGGACCTGCTAATGGCCAACTTGGCCAGGCCCAGCAGCAGGTTCATGAGGAGGACCTCCTCCCTCCCCACTCTGCACCGAGTGCCCGTAGATCAGGAGCGTGGGACTGAAGTGCAAATGAAACAGGTGCAAAAGGCTTTTCAAGTAACTAAAAAGTGAGTGCAGTCTAAAACAACCTACATATGCTTGGTTCACTGAGTCCACAAGGCTACAAAAGACGCAAGCATGTAGGGAGTCCGTGAACTGACACAACCTACAATTATATGAAGCTGCTGCGTGCAGTGGGGGGGTGAGCTGTGAGGATGGGAGGGTGAGCTGTGAGGAGGATGCAGAGATGCGTCAGTGTGATTTGGACAAGCTGAGTGAATGGGTAAATGCATGGCAGATGCAGTATAATGTGGATAAATGTGAGGTTATCCATTTTGGTAGCAAAAACAGGAAGGCAGATTATTATCTGAATGGCTATAAATTGTGAGAGGGAATGTGCAATGAGACCTGGGTGTCCTTGTACACCAGTCACTGAAGGTAAGCATACAGGTGCAGCAGGCGGTAAAGAAGGCAAATGGTATGTTGGCCTTCATAGCCAGAGGATTCAAGTACAGGAGCAGGGATGTCTTGCTGCAATTGTACAGAGCCTTGGTGAGACCACACCTGGAATATTGTGTGCAGTTTTGGTCTCCTTATCTGAGGAAGAATGTACTTGCTATAGAGGGAGTGCAGCGAAGGTTTACCTGACTGATTCCTGGGATGGCAGGATTGACATATGAGGAGAGATCGAGTCGATTAGGATTATATTCGCTGGAGTTCAAATAAAAAAGGGGCAGTCACACTACCGGGAGTATAAAACACTGGTGAGGCCACAACTGGAGTATTGTGTGCAGTTCTGGTCACCACATTACAGGAAGGACGTATTAGCTCTGGAGAGAGTGCAGAGGAGGTTTACAAGAATGTTGCCAGGGTTAGAAAAGTGTAGCTACGAGGAGAGATTGGATAGGTTGGGGTTATTTTCCTTAGAACAAAGAAGGCTGAGAGGTGACTTGATTGAGGTGTACAAAATTATGAGGGGAATAGATAGAGTGGACAGGATAAAATTGTTTCTCTTGGTGGAGAATTCAAGAACTAGGGGACATAGATTCAAGGTAAGTGGCAGAAGGTGTAGGGGGGACATGAAGAGGAACTTTTTTACACAGAGGGTTGTGGGTATCTGCAATTCGCTGCCCAAATTGGTGGTAGAGGCAGAAACTCTAAACTCTTTTAAAAAGTACCTGGATCTGCACCTTAAGTGCTGTAAACTGCAGGGCTATGGGCCGGGTGCAGGAAGGTGGGATTACAAAGGGCACCTGGGTGTCCTCGGGCTGGGATGGACAAGATGGGCCGAATGGCCTCCTTCTGTGCTGTAACTTTTCTATGGTTCTATGGTTCTAATGAGGGGGGAATCTCATAAAAACCTATAAAATTCTAACAGGATTAGACAGGGTAGATGCAGGAAGGATGTTCCCGATGGTGGGGAAGTCCAGAACCAGGGGTCACAGTCTGAGGGTAGGGGGTACACCATTTAGGACTGAGATGAGGAGAAATTTCTTCACCCAGAGAGTGGTGAGCCTGTGGAATTCATCACCACAGAAAGTAGTTGAGACCAAAACGTTGTATGTTTTCAAGAAGGAGTTGGATATAGCTCTTGGGGCGAAAGGGATCAAAGGATATGGGGAGAAAGCAGGAGCAGGCTATTGAGTTGGATGATCAGCCATGATCATAATGAATGATGGAGCAGGCTCGAAGGGCCGAATGACCCACTCCTGCTCCTAGTTTCTATGTTTCTAACACCCTCAACCCCAGGCTCCCAATGGAAGGGGGGAGGGCTCCCGTGTAGAGAGTCCCCCATTGGAGAGCTTCACCGCTGGATGGCAACAAGGTATGCCAGGATGTGTCTGAGCAGTGGGCAAGGGCAAGGAAGTGAAGGGTGTGCAGCAGCAGCCCATACAGGAATTTCCTCCGTGCCGTGCTAAAGGACACGGAGCGCATTCCCGTGAGGCGGCTCAGGTTGCGGGGCATCGGCTCGGGGCTTGGGGCCAATGGGGAATTCTGTCTGAACAGGGGTATGCTCAGATGGAAGACCACCGGTGGGGGGAGGCAGAGGCAGAACTGGGGGGGTGGGGTGGGGGTGGTGGGTGTGGAACAAAGGAGTGCAGCCTTTTGTCCCAGAAGAAGCCGATGAGTGTTCTCTGGATTTTTGTGACAAGATCCGGGGGAGGGGTCAAAGTGACCGGCTGGTACCACAACATGGCGGCAATCAGCTTGTTTATGACCAGAACTCGACCCTGGTGAGACAGCACTTGGAGCAGTCCTGTCCAGCGCCGCAGGCAAGTGGTGACTTTGGCCTCCAGCTCCTGCCAGTTCGACGGCCAGGATTCCTTATCCACTTTGGTAGGAAAAGCTAGGCCTGCGTTCACTGGAGTTTGGAAGAGTGAGAGGAAGAGTGACATTGAAACGTTTAACATTCAGTCAGGGCTAGACAGACTGGATGCAGGGATGATTGATGAAGAAGGAGCAAATGGAGTATGAGAGTAAACTTGCAGGGAGCATAAAAACTGACAGTAAAAGCTTCTATAAATATGTGAAGAGAAGAAGATTAGCAAAGACAAATATAGCTCCTTTACAGTCAGAAACGGGGTTGGGGGTGGGGGGGTGGGGGGTGGATTATAATGGGGAACAAATAAATGGCAGAAGCATTGAACACATATTTTGGTTGTGTCTTCACAAAAGAGGACACAAATAATTTCCCAGTAATATTAGAGAACCAAGGGTCGAGTGAGAGGGAGAAATTGAAGACAATCAGTATTAGTAAAAAAATGGTGCTAGAGAAATTAATTGGGTTAAGGGCCTGATAATCTACATCCCAGAGTACTAAAGGAAGTGGTCCTGGAAATTTTGGATGTACTGGTGGTCTTCCAAAATTCTATAGACTCTGGAGCAATTCTGATAGATTGGAGGGTGGCAAATGTAACCCCGCTATTTAAAAAAGGAGGGAGAGCAAAAACAGAGAATTACAGACCAGTTAGCCTAACATCAGTAGTGGGGAAAATGCTAGAGTCTATTATAAAAGATGTAGTAACAGAACACTTGGAAAGCATTAACAGGATTAGACAAAGTCAGCATGAGTTTATGAAAGGGAAATCGTGCTTAACTAATCTACTGGAGTTTTTTGAGGATGTAATTAGTAGAATAGATAAGGGAGAACCAGTGGACATGGTATATTTGGATTTCAAGAAGGCTTTTGTTAAGGTTTCACATGAGACACTTGTGGCAAAATTAAAGCACGTGGGTTTGGGGATAATATACTGGCATGGATTGAGAATTGGTTGACAGTCTGGAAACAGAGAATGGGGATAAATGGGTCTTTTTCTGAGTGGCAGGCGGTGACTAGTAGTGTACCACAGGGATCAGTGCTTGGGTCCCAGCTAATCACAATATATATAAATGACAAAACAAAAACAGAATTACCTGGAAAAACTCAGCAGCTCTGGCAGCATCGGCGGAGAAGAAAAGAGTTGACGTTTCGAGTCCTCATGACCCTTCCTCAGAACTCTGGGTCATGAGGACTCGAAACGTCAACTCTTTTCTTCTCCGCCGATGCTGCCATACCTGCTGAGTTTTTCCAGGTAATTCTGTTTTTGTTTTGGATTTCCAGCATCCGGAGTAGTTTTTGGTTTTTATATATATAAATGACTTGGATGAGGGAACTAAATGCAACATTTCCAAGTTTGCTGACGACACAAAACTGGGTGAGTTTGTGAGTTGTGAGGAGGATACAAGGAGGCTTCAGGGTGATTTAGACAAGTGTGTGTGGGCAAAACATGGTAGGTGCAGTATAATGTGGATAAATGCGAAGTTATACGCTTCGGTGTGAAAAACAGAAAGGCAGACTGTTATTTAAATGGTGATATATTGGGAAATGTGGATGTACAAAGGGGTCTGAGTGTCCTTGTACACCAGTCAATGAAAGTAAATAGGCAGGGGCAACAGGCAATTAGGAAGTCAAATGGTATGTTGACATTCATTGCAAGAGGATTTGAGTTCAGAAGTAGGGATGTTTTACTGCATTTATATGGGGCCTTGGTGAGACCACACCTGGAGTATCGCATGCAGTTTTGGTCTCCCTACCTAAGAAAGGATATACTTGCCATAGAGGGAGTACAGCGAAGGTTCACTAAGCTGATACCGGGGATGGCAGGATTGTTGTATGAGGAGAGATTGGTTCGACTGGGCCTGTATTCACTGGAGTTTAGAAGAATGAGAGGGGATATGATTGACATGTATAAACTTCTAACAGGGCTAGACAGACTGGATGCAGAGAGGATGTTTCCCCTGGTTGGGGAGTCTAGAACCAGGGGCCACAGTCTCAGGATACAGGGCAGGCCATTTAGGGCTGAGATGAGGAAAGATATCTTCACTTAGAGGGTGGTCAACCTGTGGAATTCTCTACCACAGAAAGCTGTGGAGGACTGTGGAGGTCACTGAGTATATTCAAGAAAGAAATTGATAATTTTTTGGATATTAGGGGCATCAAGGGGTATGGAGAGAAATGGGGAATATGGCCTTGAGAAAGAGGATCAGCCATGATCATATTGAATGGTGGAGCAGGCTCAAAGGGCTGAATGGCCTACTCCTGCTCCTAGTTTCTATGTTTGTATGTTCCTATAATGTTCATGATTGTAAATAAACTCCTAAGAATGTCTCCCTGCCTATGGCTCCTTGTTCTGATGAGCAGTGTTTGTATCACTCAGATGTGAAACCTTTCTGCACAAGATAAAGGCAGGCATCTCAGTCCAGGGCCTCTTCCCTGTGCTTTGTACAGCCTTCAGACCAAAGTAATGGTCCGGCCTCAAGCTCACTGGACACATTAATGATACCTGCACCTCGGTGGTGCTGGTCATTGCTGCCAGAATGCAGGGGGCTGGTATCACAGAGTTCCATCATTCTCTCTGTGTGCTCTCAGCACCTTTAAGGTGGGGTTGGCCCCCCATCTCTTCAGTATCTGTGACCGGTGATGCTGTGCTCCTGAAGGGGTCAGGTGCTGAAGGAGGACAAAGGATCAGATACTTTTAAAGTTTCATGGCTGCGTCTCCATGATATGACCCTGATCACAGAGTGCAAGTGAGCTGCCCTCGGCCAGACAGGAGTCAGGCATTCACAGGGGCTATGTGAAGGCCTATGGAGTGTCCTCACTGCATGTTGTCATCATCCTCCTGTGATCGAGTGACTATTAGGGTCTCCGCTGCATCTCCATGACAGAAGCCTTATCACAGAGGGTATATGCGTGGCATTAAGCCAAACTGGAGTTAAACGTTCACAGATGCAATGTGAGGATCTATGGTGTCTCCGTACTTCATGTCATCATCATCCTTCACAAATCTAGCAGCCATAAGGGCCTCCTGAGCATGCCTGCCTCGTCTGGCCAGTGTGATGGCCTCATTGCCATCATTGTCACCTTCAAGGATCTTCTCATCCTTATCACCGTCAACATCCTCCTCATTGGAGGAGACCTCCAGATTCTTCATCCCCTCCTCAGCCAGTTTGTCTCCCTGTTGCAGCTCCAGGTTGTAAAGGGCACAGCAGGTGGCAATGATACATGACACCCTCTGCAGACTGTATTGCAGGGCTCCACCAGACCAGTCCAGGCACCGGAACCTCATTTTCAGCATCCCCATTATATGTTTGCTCTGCTGCAGTCTGAGGTCACCATACGGGTGTCATCAGCCACGTCCTCTGCAGGTAGCCCTTGTCCCCGAGGAGCCAACCCTGCAGCCTCTCTGGACCCTGGAAGACATCAGGGATCTATGACCAACTGAGATTGTAGGGGCCATGGACACTCCCTGGGAACTGTGTGCAGGTGTGTAGGTTGTGTTTGTGGTGGTCTCGCACCAGCTGCACATTCAGCAAATGGCTCTTGCGGTTGACATAGTTGACCACTTGTTGCTATGGAAATCTGAGCGCCACATGACACCCTGCAGCTGTGGGAAACCTGGAATCTGGGCAAATACCATCATTCTTGCATCCTGGCTTTCCTGGTCCCGGGTGAAATGAACAATGTTTTGTGCCCTCGCAAAGATGGCATCCATGACTTCATAGATGCATTTGTGGGTGAAGGCTTGTGGTATCCCATACAACTCACCTATGGAGCCCTGAAAGGAACCACTGGCATAAAAATTGAGTGCCATGGTCACTTTCATGGCCACTGGCAGTGGTTGCCCTCCATGCCTTCCTGAAGCCAAATCTTGCAGTAGCTGGCAGACATGATTGACCAGTTCCCTAGACAAACGCAGATTTTGGCAACACTGGTTCTTGGTCTTCTGCAGCAATGGAAGGCGGCGTCTATAGATGCTGGGTCTAGCTGGAGGTCAGAGGTGCTCTCTGTGCCTCTTCAGCAGTGTGTGCTGGTGCCCCAGCCATACCTTCTTCCTGAGGTTGCTGCTCCTCCCTCTATCCAGCCAGGTGCCTCTGTCGCTCTCTTCTCCTTCATCTCTTGCTCTATACACCAGGAGGCATACAGGTAGTTCACCAGGCTCCATACTTCTGATGTACTCCTCCTGCAGGATGAAAGAGAGAGGCGCATGGATTAGCATGAGTGTCCTAAGAACCTCTCCTGGTTAAGTCTGAAGGCTCTTTCATGCATGCAGGAGAGTGTTGGCCACCACTTGGATGGCCAGAATTTAGTGTGCTATAAGGCTGGCCGAACCCCCACCCCTTCCGCCCCACTCCACCTGACCTATTGGCAGCAGCTTTGCCCACTGGACTGCATGCTGTGCTCTCAGCTCAGGCACAGGCATTCTCCTAACCCACACTGCAAGGCTGCACTGTTAGCTTGAACCATAGGGCAGACTGGTCCAAACCTGAATGGTGATGTTGCAAAGGATTGTAAGCGCCTCCACCAGTGACTGCTGCATGGCCAGCTTTAGCAAGAAGATTGTACAATGTGTGCAGTCCAGCAAAACATTCATTAGTTTGCGGTCTGTGCCCGAGGTGTGAAAAGTTCAGGAGCAGTTGGTGGCAATTTCATGCCTCTGAGTTGCTTGAGTGGCCTGATAAGCTGGAGGCCCATATCAATGTGGCTATGTATGAACTGTCTCAGCTGCAGAGGAATGGTCACTTTATACAAGGTTTCCCTAATGTGTGGCCTCTTCCCTCCCCCCCCACCACCTTGCACACACTTGCGCAATACCATCAACCGCAGGCAGACCTTGTCCTGACCCCCAAGTGGCCTCAACTGCAGGTCAACCCTTGCACCCCCCAACTCACCTCAGCTGCAGTACAGCCCTTGCCACCCTCCCGAACTCACCTCAACCTTGAAGTCCAACAGGCGACCCTTGTGAGCACTGCGCAATGTTACTGTGCACTCACCTCTGAGTTCCCCTCAAAGTACAGCCCACCATGTGCAGGCCTTATATATATTGCTGTGAAACACATCAGCGTGATTGGTCAAGGCGATGCTATGGATAATGCACTAGTGATGCTTACTGGCAGTTAACTGCCAAGTATTGTTTGAAATTTAAACTAGGCAGCTTGACCCTGATTTGTCAAGGCATTGCCCTGAGGAATGAGTCAGCGAATGGCTGTCACTTATTTTGTTCAGCTGAAGCTAATTTAAGATTGTCAGTTGGGCTTACAGTGTGGTGCATTTGCATATGCTGGAAACTACATATATTAATACCCAGGTGCTATTCTTTGCAGACAGAATGAAAATGTACTTGTTTCAGCTAAATAAAATGCTTGGCAGTTAGTTAGTCATGATCACTGGTGCACTCTCCATGGCAATGCCTCTACCAATCAGAGTCTGCTTGCCAATGAATCAGCACTCTCTTCACACACAGTATGAATTGTTGTTTTTCCCTAATATTGGTATTCTTGCAAAGTGTCCTGATGAATGCAAGACGAAAAGCTTCAACATGTCTCTTTTCTTGGCAACACTCAAATTCTGTACTATTGAATGACTATTTGATAGTGAATATTTATTCACAACTTCTCAGATCCTGAAGCCATCTGTGCCCACATGCAACAAGATCTGGACAGCATTTAAGCTTAGCTATGCATGTAATTCAAGCCCCTCATCTATGTTCCCTTGATGTTTATCATTATCCCACATTTCCCAATACTTTCAAGATTTGTGTCATCTGCAAATTTTGAAATTTGCTCTGTAAACTAATGTCTAGGTCATTAATATAGATCAAGGAAAGCAGTGGCCTAATACTGAACACTGAGGAACTCAATTATATACCCTCCTCCTGTCTGAAAAACAACCATTCACCATTAGTCTCCATTTCCTGTCCCTCAGCCAATTTTGTATCCATGCTGCAACTGCCCCTTTTATTCCACGGGCTTTAAACTTGCTGACTATCCTGTTATGTAGCACTTTATCAAATGCCTTTTGGAAGTCCATATGCCCCATATCAACTGCATTACCCTATCCAGTCCTGGTAACTTAACAACTTTAAGTATAGCCAGCTTTCTAATACATCCTCTTTATAAATGTTTAGCCCATCCAATCTCTCAATCACCTCCTCTTTCACTAGGACTTTGGTAGCAACTTCTTCCTTGGTAAAGACAGATGGAGATTAGTAATTGAGCACTTCAGCCATACCCACTGCTTCATGCTTAAATCCTCTTTTTGTCTCTAATTACAAATCACAGAATGGTTACAGCACAGAAGGACACCATTTGGCCCATCACACCTGTGCCAGCTCTCCGTAGAAGCAATTCACCTAGTACCATTCCCCCACCTTCTCCCCATAGCCCTGCATTCTTGTTTTTCAGATAACTATCTAATTACCTCTTGAGTGCCTTGATTGAACCTTCCACCACCACACTCTCAGGCAGCCCTTTCCATTCTAACCACTTGGTGCATGAAAAAGCTCTTCCTCATGTTGTTTTTGCTTCTTTTGTCAATTACCTCAAATCTGTTCCCTCTCGTTCTCGATCGTTCCACCAATGGGAACAGTTTTTCTCAATCTGCACTATCCAGACCACCCATGATTTTAAATACCTCTATCAAATCTCCTCTCAACCTTCTCTTCTCCAAGGAAAACAGTCCCAACAGTTCCTCCTTCCTGGGACCATACTTGCGAATCTTTTCTGAACTCTCTCGAATGCCTTCACATTTTTCCTGAAATGTGGCACCCAGAACTAGATGCAATATTTTAGGCGAGGCTGAACAATGTTCTATATAAGTTTAGCATAACTTCCTGGCTTTTATACACTGTATCCCTATTAATAATGCCTAGGAAATTGGCCATATTCATTCTCTTACTATTCTGTTATATTTTATGTGCTTACAAGATTTCTATTCAATTTCATGTTGGTTTCCAGTCTCTTCTCATGCTCTCTTTTTGCTGCCCTTATTTCCTTTTTCACTTCCCCTCGGAATTTTCTACATTCAGCTTGGTTCTCACCTATATTAACAGCTTGTGTTTTGTCATACGCACCCATTTTCTGCTTCATCTTACTCCCTATCTCTTTTGTCATCCAAGGTTTCTTTGTTCCACATTTTCCCCAGTGAGGTCATGAGATGAGATTTTGGGGTTGCGAGCTCCATGACAGCAATATCTGCCATGAAGATTGAACTGATTTTTGACAACTGTGAGTTCCCTTTAAATACTCGATTTTTTTGTTGTTGGGCATGCCTGAACAGGTGATTCTCTGAGGCCCGATTGTTGCTGCAAAAAAGTCTTGTGAATAGATAGGTGTTCATTCTTTTTGAAGTAACCCTGTGTTTCCAGCAAATCCATCCACACTCAACATCTTTCCCTCTCACTCAACAATGGAAGCCTCCCCCTGTTAACTGGATCCATGCTGGTTGGTGAAGTAAAAACTAAAACACAGAGCCTTTCCTTGGTGAGAGAGTTTATTGACTATATTCAGTATCAACACTACTCACATCCACCCAGTGTCCCAGGTATTTCCTATTTATATGTGTTCAAATACCTGTTTCCCTCAAGAATGTAATTGACATTAACAAACAATGGGAAAAGTGACCATAATTCAGTAAGTTTCAAGGTACTGGTGGATAAGGATAACTGGAGTCCTCGGGTTAAGGTGCTTAATTGGGGGAAGGCTAATTATAACAATATTAGGCAGGAACTGAGGAATCTAGACTGGAGGCGGATGTTTGAGGGCAAATCAACAACTGACATGTGGGGGGCTTTCAAACGTCAGTTGATAAGAATTCAGGACCGGTATGTTCCTGCTAGGATGAAGGATAAGCATGGCAAGTTTCAGGAACCTTGGATAACGAAGGATATTGTGAGATTAGTCAAAAAGAAAAGGGAAGCATCCGTAAGGGCTAGAAGGCTGGGAACAGATGAAGCCCGTGGAGAATACAAAGAAAGTAGGAAGAACCTTAAGCAAGGAGTCAGGAGAGCTAAAAGGGGTCATGAAAAGTCACGGGCAACCAGGATTAAGGAAAATCCCAAGGCCTTTTATACATATGTAAAAAGCAAGAGGGTAGCCAGGGAAAGGGTAGGCCCACTCAGGGACAGAGGTGGGAATATGTGTGTGGAGCCAGAAGAAATGGGAGAGATACTAAATGAATACTTCTCATCAGTATTCACCAAAGAGAAAGACTTAGCGGTCGATTTGTCTAGGGAAGAGTGTGTAGATAGCCTGGATCATGTTGAGATCAAAAAAGAGGTGTTAGGCGTCTTGAAGAATATTAAGGTGGATAAGTCCCCAGGGCCAGATGGGATCTACCCCAGAGTGCTGAGGGAGGCAAGGGAGGAGATTGCTGGGGCCTTGACAGAAATCTTTGCATCCTCACTGGCTACGGGTGAGGTCCCAGAGGAGTGGAGAATGGCCAATGTTGTTCCATTATTTAAGAAGGGTAGCAGGGAAAATCCAGGAAATTACAGGCCGGTGAGCCTTACGTCAGTGGTAGGGAAATTATTGGAGAAGATTCTTCGTGACAGGATTTACTACCATTTGGAAGCAAATGGGCGTATTAGTGAGAGGCAGCATGGTTTTGTGAATGGGGAGGTCGTGTCTCACTAACTTGATCGAGTTTTTCGAGGAAGTGACAAAGATGATCGACGATGGAAGGGCAGTGGATGTTATATACAGGGATTTCAGTAAGGCCTTTGACAAGGTCCCTCATGGCAGAATGGTACAGAAGGTAAAGTCGCACGGGATCAGAGGTGAGCTGGCAAGATGGATACAGAATTGGCTTGGTCATATAAGACAGAGGGTAGCAGTGGAAGGGTGCTTTTCTGAATGGAGAGCTGTGACTAGTGGAGTTCCGCAGGGATCAGTGCTAGGACCATTGCTGTTTGTAGTATACATAAATGATTTGAAGGAAAATGTAACTGGGCTAATTAGTAAGTTTGCAGATGACACTAAGGTTGGAGGAGTTGCAGATAGTGAAGAGGATTGTCAAAGGATACAACGGGATATAGATCGGTTGGAGACTTGGGTGGAGAAATGGCAGATGGAGTTTAATCTGGACAAATGCAAGGTAATGCATTTTGGAAGGTCTAATACAGGCAGGAATTACACAGTAAATGGTAGAACCCTTAAGTGCATCGACGGGCAGAGGCATCTGGGTGTACAGGTCCACAGGTCACTGAAAGTGGCAATGCAGGTGGATAAGGTAGTCAGGAAGGCATATGGCATGCTTGCCTTCATTGGCAGGGGTATTGAGTATAAAAGCTGGGAAGTCATGCTGCAGCTGTATAGAACCTTGGTTAGGCCATACTTGGAATATTGCGTGCAATTCTGGTCGCTACATTACAAGAAGGATATGGAGGCTTTGGAGAGGTTGCAGAGGAGGTTTACCAGGATGCTGCCTGGCCTGGAGGTTATTAGCTATGAGGAGAGATTGGAGAAACCCGGATTGTTCTCACTAGAGCGACGGAGCTTGAGGGGCGACTTGATAGAAGTTTACAAAATTATGAGTGGCATGGGCAGAGTAGATAGTCAGAAGCTTTTTCCTAGGTTGGAAGAGTCAATTACTAGGGGACATAGATTTAAGGTGAGAAGAGAAAACTATAGAGGAGATGTGCAGGGCAAGTTTTTTACGTAGAGGGCAGTGAGTGTCTGGAATTCGCTGCCAGAGGAGGTGGTGGAAGCAGGTACGATAGTGGTGTTTAAGAGGCAGCTTGACAAATACATGAATAGGATGGGAATAGAGGGATACGGACCCCGGAAGTGCAAAATGTTTTAGTTGATGGGCAATATGATAGGCGCAGGCTTGGAGGGCCGAAGAGCCTGTTCCTGTGCTGTACTTTTCTTTGTTCTTTGTTCTTTGTTAACAATGTAATTGCTAGGATATTGACAAGTTCCCCTCTTTTCTTTAAATTAAAACTTTTGAAAACACGACATTTTTTTCATCTTATGTTCCACATTGTAGTATAACCATGCATTCATAAATCCTATATTCCTTGTACTTTAATCAAAAATATTTTTCTTTAACATATTTAAATAATTGCAAAGCAATCAAAGAAAATATTGGCCTTCCATATTCTCATTATAACACAAGGCCCTCTTCCAGTACATCTAATAATTTCTTGGAGCAAGCTCTCTCTTCATAAAACAGCCTGACAATTGGTGACTTTCATCTGCCTATTTTAATTTGGAACTCTCTCTTCTTTATCCTAGTCAATTCTCAACGCTTTTTAATTGACACCCTTTGTCGAATGAACATTGCCCCAAAAAGAACAATTATCCACATAGCATTCAATGGGCAAATCTTCGTCAGATTGCCCCTTGTGTAGCATTTCCTTCAGTATATCAGATAAGTACACCCCCGTATCTATTGCTTCTACTGATGCCAGTGTTTTAGTAGTGAAGCTTTTAATTGCCCTTTTTATTTTCTTCACTTCTCAGACCAATGGACTACATTCATTATTCTTTCCCACCAAGAAATGTAATAAATCCTGATGTGCTAGAATCTGGAAGAATGGCATGTGAAGCATCGCTACAAATGACTAACTTCTTATCTTCTAAATCACCCAAAACCTGAAACTTGAGGGCACATATCCCTGAATTTAATTTCTTTAATGCTTTATTTTCTCTCAGAACTTCCTCAACTGTAGCATGCTTCATCATACTGCTCAGCTCCTATACATCATAACTGGCATCAAGTCTAGTCTGAGTATACAACCAGTTCAACTGTCCAATCAAACTCCTTAATTGGTCTGTTTCTTCCTTGGATGCAAGATCTTCTTTCTGTGAGGACCTGGCCTCATTTATTGGGTTGCAACTGACATTTTCTAAGTAAGATTTGTTGATTCAAGGCCACTTCCAACTTATATATTCCAACTTATTAAGTCTAACCCTATATATTTAAAGGCCCCTGAAACCTGACTTCTAACCGTAATTTCCTTTTTTATTGCATCTATCAACCATTTCTTAAATTCTGCAGAACTTCTCCATACAAAATCATCAATGTGCATCATAAAGATGCCTACTAGTTTCTCCTTGTGATACCAATAGAACATTGCTGGGGCTGCCTTTACCTGAAGACAAACCATTTTCAGTAGGATGGACCTGAGAAATACCACACTCTTGATGCTTCACTCAACCCATAAACACACTTGTTTAATTTCCACAGTTTCCCTTCTATACCACCAGCTTCTTTAGGTGGTTTCAAAAACAATGCCCTTTGAAATTTCTCACCCTGCAAAAATGCAGCTTTTATATCAATCAACTTACATTCCAAGGAATATGTTGCTAAAAGAGCTAAGAAAATCCTTCAAGCTCACTTTAATTGCAGTCGGGGAGTTGGCTCTGACATTTCAATCTTGTCAAGAAAATAAGAAATTATAATATTTTTCATCTGCTAATATCACTATCTTTTTCCTTATGCACTGGAAGACAGGCTGTTGGGGATTTATAAATATGGTAATTGGAGTAAGAGCCAGAGTGACTGCACAAGTCTAAAACCAACCGTAAGAAGTCGTTTTGGTATGTTAATGAACCAAGAGGAACTTCAGGGTTTTACATAAAGCAATAACGAATGTTTTTGAATTGAGTTATTTTAGTTGTAAAAGGTTTAAGTAAGGTAAAGATAGAGTAAGTTTGATTTTACAAGCCTAAGAGCTAGGGCAATGAAATACGTTTAATCAATTCTGGGAACAAAGCATTTCTGAAGAGACTGGTTGAGACAACAGAGAGATCAAAGGGAAGGAATGCATTTAAGGAAATACTGATGCCTAGGTGGGGGTAGCTGGTCAGACCTCCCATAAGACAGTGTGAACAAGACCAGACCAGGAGAACCAGGTGCTGTCAGCCTCAGAGGACACCCCAAGGAAAAAGGTACTGTGTGGTAAAAATTACTGGAATTCTGTAGATTTTATAATCTATAAGGATAGTTGCTAAATAGGAAAGGGAAAGTCAGCTCTGTGGGTAGTTAAGTTAAGATCTTGTGGAACTGTTTTAAAGTACTGTTTACTATGTATACCTATTCTTGTGATTAAGTGTGATTGTGTTTTTTTTAATTCTTTTAATAAATGTTTACTTACTATAAAATCATCAAAAGTAGTTGGGGACGTCATTTTCTGATTTCAGAACCTCTCCTCATACTATACAAATTACAAAAACCGTTTTGGTAGCTGTTTCATGTTTCCCTCTGGGATTTGGGCAGCTCAGCATTTACCATCGGCCGTGCCAGAACAATCTCCAAATCTTTCTTCAAAACCCCGAGCCCCTGGTCTAGTTTTAGCTTTAAAACTGCCATCGGGAAGTATCGGTCCTGTGCATATCCACCTCTATGAGAAGGCTGGCTGTCTCCTGTCTGCTATTTCAGTGCATACACCAAATTCTTTCCAGCTTTCCAACTCTTTTTGTTTGGCATCCTTTATTAACTTATCTTCTGTTTTGTTAGTAGACACAAAAACTTCTTGATCATAAGGGCTTCTACTTCTAGTGGCATTCATAATCTGTTCAATGGTTCTTGTCCTTGTCCAACTATGACCTTTACTTGTGATCCTATCTCTTTCTGTACTATTGGTACATGATCTCTCCCACCTATGATCAGAGTTCCTGTGAGGACTGTATGGAGCAGACTGGTTTCATCAAAAAACAGTTAAACTTTATTACAGAGACATTTTTAGTGCTTGCATGCTTGACCAGATCTCTCATCAGAAAAGCCCCACCCCACAGATTTCCCGTGCTAAGAGCTCACTGTTCGGAGACCCCACAGTACATCACATGACCCGTGATTGACAGGAGGGAGACACAATACGTCCAGTTACCACATATCTTTCCCCTTTAATTTTTTACAATTACTCTCTACAGAAAAACATTTAAACAATTGAACAAACATATACACAATTTCAGGTGATTATAAATCAAGTCTCTGAGGTGCTCTTATACAGCTAGAGTGGCGTACTTCCACCACTGGAGGTTCCTGAACAGGATCAACAGGATCTGGAGCTGCACTGTGAGACACATCATTGGAACTGGGCAGTTGAGGATTTGGCAACTCCTCTGAAACATCAGGAATGTCTGTTCTAGGTTGATCACACACATCAGAAGTCGATGGTTCAACATTAATCACAGGTTGATCAGTTAATCATTGGAATGTCTCTCTGGCACGGATGTGATCTACCTGCTTATGAATGATGCTATCCTCCACTTGTACTTGGAAAGGTAATGGACCAGTCTCTGAAACAACAGCTCCTGGAGCCCAACGGAATCCATTGCTGAAATTTTGCACGTATACTGTGTCACACACACTCAATGTGCGAGCTTTACTGTGTATGTCATGGTTAAATTTCTGATTACCCTGGTGACGCACTACCTTCCCCTCTAAATTTGGAAACACAAGAATGTATATGCAGATGGCGTTTCATTGATAACTCCGATGGTGTTGAATCTGCAGTCGAATATGGCATTGTGCGATAACTGAAGAGAAACCAGGAAGGTTGAGTTTCCCGAATGCCTTCCGATAATTTTTTCACGCCAGACCTAAAAGTTTGTACAGCCCTCTCAGCTAGACCATTCGATGAGGGATGACAAGGGGCTGTTTTAATATGTCGGATTCCATTCAAATCCATAAATTTCTGAAACTTGGTGCTGGTAAATGCTGTACAATTATCAAAAGCGACAATTTCAGGTAGGCCATATATGCTGAAACAGCGACGTAACTTCTCGATAATTGAGTTCAACATTGGTGATTTGAGTTCGTATACATCCATTCATTTTGAATGTGCATCTACAATTAACAAGAACATGGTACCTAAGAATGGTTTCTACATGATCAATATGTAGTTGAACCCAGGGCCCACCAGGCCACTCCCACGAATGCAATGAAGCTGAAACAGGCAACTTCTGTTGTTGTTGACAATGGAACAGTGCTTGACTATGCTTTCAATGTCACTGTCAATGCCTGGCTACCAGACATAGCTTCGTGCAAGCATTTTCATCTTTGATATGCCTGAATACACACTATGAAGCTCTGCTAAGAGTGGCTCTCTACCTTGTGATGGGACGACAACTCTTGAACCTCACAACACAATTCCGTCTTGACAGCTTAATTCCATGTTTCTGACATGGAACGTTCTCACATCTTCAGGTACAGGTGAGTTTGGCTATCTTTGCAAAATAAAGTCTCTGACTTTTGATAATATTGGATATCTGCTCGTCCAATTTCTAATTTGTTTTGCACACGCAGGCAAAGGATCTAAGCAATTCAATAATAGCACTAATTCTTGTGGAACAGGAGTATTTACAATACTTTCTGGTAATGGGAGATGACTGAGTGCATCAGCATTTGCAATCTGTAGGCCAGGGCGGTACATAAAAGTATATTCATACACAGATAATGTCAGAGCCCAGCGTTATATTCTTGCTGATGCTATTGGTGGAATGGCCTTATCCTCGCTGAATAATCCCGTTAATGGTTTATGGCCCGACACAATGGTAAAATGTTGCCCATGTAGGGACTGGTGAATCTTTTTTACACTGAATATTACCGATAATCCTTCTTTCTCTAACTGAGAATAGCGCTTCTTGGCTTGGGAAAGGGTTCTTGAGACATAGCGAATGGGCCTTTCTGATCCATTTTCCATTTTATGTGATAAAATGGCTCCCACACCGGAAGGGGAGGCATCACCTGTTAATACCAGCTCTTTTGATGGGTTGTAGTGTACCAATAAACATGACAAATGCAGCAATTTCTTTGCTTTCACAAAGGCTTCTTCCTGTTGTGAACCCCATGACCAATGGTGGTTCTTTTTCAGCAGTGAGTGTAATAGTGCCAAAACAGTTGACAGGTTGGATAAGAAGCGGCTCTAGTAGTTGATCATACCCAGGAAGGACCTGAGTTCTGTTACATTGGATGGTGATGGTGCATCTTTTATTGCCTGAACTTTATCTTCTACCGGATGCAAACCCATGGTGCCAACCAAGTGACTTCTGGTGCTTGAAATATGCATTTTTCCTTCTTTAACTGTACCCCGGCTTCCATGAACCTTATTAGCACCTCCTCCAGGTCAGCCAAGTGTTCAGCCTTGGTTGACTCAGTGATGAGGACATCATCCAAATATACAATCACTCGTGGGAGTCCTTGCAGAAGACACTCCATTGTTCTCTGAAAAATAATGCATGCTGACAAGACTCCAAAGGGCAGACAAGTGTACTGATAGAAACCCTTGTGTGTGTTAATAGTCATGTATTCTTTCGACGTGCTATCCAGTTTTAATTGTTGGTAGGCGTGGCTCATATCCAATTGCACATAGGACTTGCCCCCAGCCAGCTTGTCATATAAGTCATCTATCCCTGGAATGGGGTACTTATCTAGTTTTGCTGTCTTATTTACAGTCAGTTTATAGTCTCCACAGATGTGTATGGTGCGGTCAGACTTAACCACTGGAACTATGGGTGCTACACACCTCGAGAATTGGACAGGTTGGATGATGCCCACCTTTTCTAACCCTGCACAGCTCTGCATCTGCCTTTTCTTTCAATGGATAAGGCACAGGCCTGGCCTTAAAGAAATGTGGTATTGCCTGAGGGTCAACTTGTATCTTGGCGTGCACACCTTTTAACTTCCCTAATTCATCCCGAAAACCACGTTGTATTTCCTTAGAAGTTCTGGGATTCCATCTGATTTTAGGTGAAATATCTCAGACCAGTCGAGTTTGATCTTCCGTAGCCAATCCCGATCTAAAAGACTCAGTCCCTCTCCTTTCACTCTTATTACAGGCAGTTGTGCTGTCTGTTGCTTGTAATAGGCTGGGACAGTGGCGACGCCCTTTACTTGAATAGATTCTCACGTATAAGTTCCTAATTTAGCAATTGTCTGCTCCAAGTTGGCTGTCTTCCTTCTTAAGGTATCTGAAAGTGTGCTCTCCTACCACTACAGTTGAGGCATCAGTATCCACTTCCATTGTCAGTGGCTTCTCATTCACTTGTACTGTCACTGTAATAGGCTCAGTCTTCACAGCAGTCACATTATATAAGGAGTAAATGTTAGGATCAGCAGCTTCAGCCTTTGCTGTACCTGTTACTTCTATCATGTTTGTTTGCTGTTTTGCAGACTGCTTCAACTTTGACCGGCATTGCCTCACCACGTGACCCTTCTTGTGACAGTAATGGCATTTTGCCTCTCTGAATTTATAGGTATCTGCTCCGTATCCACCTCCACATCTACAGCAATTTTGTCTTGAAACCGATGATTAAGTGTTTCTGTTAGGCTTCTTAATGTTTCTCACAGTGGCCATTGAATCACGTTTTAATTCTGCAGGTCTGGCTTTCGTGCCTCGCTTGGCAGTAGGCTCCCGCCCAACATGAAGTATAGCGTCAGTATCCATATGTTGCAAGCCTGGGAGTCTCTTGCAGCACTTTACATGGCGAGGGAGATTACTAGGGCATGTTTAAAATCGATATCGACCTCAGCAAGCAATTGGCGCCGAATGGCATATTCCTTGACTCCACATATCAACAATTCCCACAGCATATTGTTTAAAATGTCTCCGAAGTTGTAGTATCCTGTTAACTGCTTGAGGTTCGCTACAAAAGTTGCGATTGATTCTCTTGGGGCCTGAATGCTTGAATTGAATTTAAAACGCTGCATTATCACAGGCGGCTTCAGCTGGAAGTGTGTTTTCACTAGGTCCACTAATTCACTGTGTGACTTGGGGACGCTCGGGGCAGTCAGGTTACAAATCGAGTTATATGTTTTACTGCCGCATACACTTCAGAAGATCGCTTTTCACTTTGCTTCGGTGGTTATTTAATTTGCTACAAAGTAAAATCCCAGGTGCTCAACATACTGCCTCCAATCTTCAATATTAGTGTCAAATGGGTCCATTTTTCCAAACAGCGACATGACTGGTGAGTAGTTTTTAAAAAAATTCGATCTACTCATGGTAATAGGGTGAGGTGCACAGTCAAAGTGAATTTTACCTTCATCGACTCTACGGAGCAGACTAGTTTCATCAAGAAACAGTTAAACTTTATTACATAGACATTTTCAGTGCTTGTACACGCGACCAGATCCCTCATCAGAAAAGTCCCACCTGTGGATTTCCCGTGCTAAGAGCTTACTGGTTGGAGCCCCATAGTACATCACATGACCCATGATTGACAGGAGGGAGTGACTATACATCCAGTTACCACAGTTCCTCTCCGTGACCTTTTCCTTCAGCCATGATCACTTTCCAGTCCACTTTCAGAATTCACACTGTGTTTTCTGGCCTTCCACATCTCTACCTCATTTTACCAACCACGGAGCTTACCTCCTGTACATCATCTTGCACATTCAGCCAATGTTTGTATTTGCCGGTGGCTTGTCCTGCTCTTCCTATAATGGTAGCATCCCTCCATTTACTTGCCCCTCCTGGCATATGTGTTACTCCAATTTGCCCTTTGGGATAAATAACTTTATTCAGCGCTTCAGTAGTACTTAGTTCATATTCAGTCACCCCTTTATCTGTCATAAACTGCTCCTTGTAATTGTCCAACATATGTGTATGTGAGGTGTGTGGTGCCTCTTCACTTTCTGTTACCTGTTCAGATTCTCTAAATGTATAATCAGTGCCAATTAGCCATGAGAAATGTACCCTAACAGTTTGATTGCCTTGTTGTAAAATTTATGTTTTTCTATCACTGCCTATCACTTTACCTGGCCCTTTCCATTCTTTCTGCCCTTCTCTTTTGTAATATACTTTCTCCTCGGGATTAAAATTTCTTTCTGATGGCCTTGTGCAGTGCCATAAATCTTGCCGAATTTTCTCTGAAACCTCAGTCTTGATAAATGCCCATCTCCCTACATGCAGGGCATTCAAGTACTCAGAAAAAATTGATCTAATCGTAATCCCTTCCAAGGCCAGGGGATGATCCCACATCATCAAAGGTATTTTTGGATTTCTCCCATAAACTAATTGATAGGGATTATAGCCCCTAACTATTTGAAGTGAATTCTTTGCATGGGCTGCTCATGCTAGGGCAGATGTCAGTTTACAGCTTGGTTTGTCAGCTAAGATATCATGAAGCATCCCATCAATTACCGTGTGATTTCTTTCACAAACCCATTGGTGAAGGGACTTTCCACTGCTGTGCTCATTACTACAATGTTCATATTTCACACATACGTTTAAATTAATTACTGGCAAATTCCACAACCCCTCCCCTTTCATCGTCAGTTAAAAATTTAGCCAGTGCTCCCAGTCCAGTTCCTATCCATTTTTCGGTTATCTTGTCCACAGCTACCTTTTTGTCTTTACAATTAACCACTGTGGACAGACAGAATCTATTTGCATGTCTGTGAAGTGTAAGAGAAAAATGTTTTTGTCCTTATTGTGACAAAAGTATAATAATTTTCATAATATTTTTATAGTTTTTGTAAAGTAGGTTTATGGAGTAAATATAGGTGGTTCTGTCTGTGTGACTTAATTACATTTGGAGTCAAGTAGACTGCAAGCTTGAAATCATCAAAAGAAGCTAAGTGTAGCAATATGCTTGAAATGCTAATGAGTCAACACGGATGCTGGCTCAGCATGTAAGGTGCAAAGGGAATTTGCATTTTTAGATAAATGAAGGGATTGTTAGATTTCAAAGGAATGTTAGCCTGTTTATGACTGGCCAGAAAAGCAAGGCTAAGGAGTGTGCTTATTTTGTCCAAAAGTTACTGACAATATTGGCAACATGAAAGTTTTTATATTATGGGGAAGATACTATTTCAAAGACATATGGAACAATAGAATTTACTTATTAAAAAGAGAGAAACATATATAAAGGAGGATGAAAGGCTATGTGAGGAGTAGGCCATGTAAGATCTAACAGGAGTTTGTGAAACAGCCTTCAAGAAGCCTCCAGCCATTTGTGAATGAGTCTGCTATGCACAGTAACTGAAGTTGGAGAAAAACTATTTGGAAATCCACTGCCAATGGGTACTGTGTAAACTTTCTGGGTTTCTTTAAATCTAAAATCTATTTTGGATGGTTGCCTTAAAAAGGGTATATAACTGGGAGTCAGGTCAATTAGGAATTTTAGGATTTGTTATTGCATTAAGTAATTATAGTCGTATGTTTATGCTTGAAATCTTTTATTTTGTTAATAAGTATTTTAGTTTAATTTTTAAAATCTCTAAAGGTCTTGGTGGATTCATTACTTCTGAATTCAGTGCACACATCTTCTTGTAATAAATACAAATTGCAAAACCGTTGTGTTAGCACGATCAAGTTTCTCTTATGGGTTTGGTCCACCTGGCACACATCATCTGCTACGTCATAACATCATCCCATTCCTTCATGTCCATTGCTACAATTTCATTAAAGTATCTTGCTAATATAAGACTCACTACAGGTCTTTTTTTTTACATATATCGCATTTCTCATTGATCTCTTATATAAGTTTAGTATATTCATCATCCATTACCCCTGCATCATTTAGTAGAATTTTAAACTATGACAATAAGGATGGGAAAACTGCTGATGTGGTTTTAAAACAATTTGCCTTTTTTCCTTTAAATTCCTACCCCCTAGATGTCAACAACACTACTTTAACATCATGATTAGAAATTTTAGGCCTAGTTAAGGGGATACAATAATGCCCCGATTATGTAAACTGTAAATCAACAAATATCTCAAAAACAATTGCTTCATCATGTTCCATATCTAATTACATTTGAGCCTTTTTCCATAGATGGCTTACCTAACAGTAAGGGTATTTCACTGGATACTACATCTGTGCTGATAAATTGGTTTACCCAGGCTATCTTACATGGAATCACCACTCGCTTCAGTGACTTTAACGTGTTTTGTCCCTGAACCTGATATAAGTAGAACGTTCATATTCCTTAACCTCACTTCGGTCTTCACTATTTAAAGGATCCAGGTTATTTTACCCAATCCGTTCCACATACTGTGGATGTGCACCCACTGTCTAACGCAGCACAACTGAATGAGTCCACAACTAGAACACCCATTACTAGACTAAAGCTTTTGGTGACCAGTTTAATTCCTTCTGACCAATCAGTATTGTCATCTTCCCTTTCCAATCCTTCCATATCATGTGTCATTTCAAAAACCTTGTCATTCCATTTTAGACAATTCATCGTGTAATGATATTTCGAGTCACATCTAAAGCACCTGTTTACCATTTTTTTGGTTATTCCTGAGGTTTATTCCCCTGTCATGGTTACCCAATTCCTGTCATCTGTTAGATGTACCAAAAGGGTCTCTATCCTCATTCCTTTTGTTCGTGGTTCTTCTTTTGTATCGATCACTGCGCCCCATATCTAAATGGTCTCAAAATACTGCGAACATTTAATCCTCTTTTGTGTTACCACTGAGTGTGCCATATGGTGCCATAAAAATGATTGGAAATGAATATTTTCCCCAAAATTTTTTAAAGCTTCAGACATCTGTTCCAAAAACATATCTCTCTCTGAGAAGCTAACCCCAGTCAAGACCAGGAGCCTATCCATGTTCGATACTTTAGCACAATCCAGCAATCTGAAAGCAAGCACTGAATTAGGGATCTCCAAATAGAATTTCTGCAATGTGTTATATAACCTGTTAAATTCCATGATATATTCTTTTATGGAATAACCATCCATCTTTCTAAACTTATCAAAATCTGACCATTCATCATATACATTTAACAGATCAGTTTTCTTATAAATTTTGTCCATAAATTTTAAGAGATTATCCAAGTCTTCCTCCATGACCAAGTGATGAAGCTCTAGCTCCAAAAATACTTTGCCTTTGATCCTGCTTCTGATGGGAAGTGAAAGTGCCAAAAAGTGCCAAAAGTTCTTTTGTGAGGGCATAATCGATGTCTACATATCCACTTCATTTTTCCATTGATCATAAGGTTATTTTTCACAGAAAAACAGCGGAAAATCATACCCTGATATTTTACACTTGGTTTTAGCCATTCTTCACCAAAATAACTCCAATTGTAATCTTCCATCTGAAAAGGTATCTTAGTTTCCAATCTCTGGAAACTGGATCCAAGCCGATTGGTGAAGTCAAAACTAAAACACAGAGCCTTTCCTTGCTGAGAAAGTTTATTGACTTTGTTCAACATTCCTCATTCCCCACATCCACCCAGTGTCCCAGCTACCCCCATATACATGTGTTCAAATACTCAGCACTTGTTTCCCTTAACAATCTAACTGGCATTAATAAACTTAACAATGTGAATAATAAGACATTGACACATGCCCCAACTGCTCAATAACTTTTGTACTGCTCAAATTTTCATCCCAGGGTTGCACAAAGTCTGAGGTATTAAACTGGGAAAAACAGGAAAAATTTTGAAAAGCACTGACCTGAGCCATATCTGTTGTCATCCGATAGAAGTTGAACCTCCTGCAATTAGATATTTTTATTCTTGATTGCTCCTGCTCCTTCTCAATAGCTAACCTAAACCCTATGATACTATAATCACGGTCCCCTAAATGCTTCCCTTCTGACAATTGATCCATTTGGCTCAGGTCATTCCCCAGAACCAGATCCAGCAATGCCTCCTTCCTTGTTGGACTAGAAACACTGATGTGCAAATTCCTCTGGAATACACTTTAGAAACTCTTCTCCCATCTGCCCTTCACACTATTATTATGCCATTGTATATTAGGATAAATCAATTCCCTCATTATACTACTACATAGCTGTCCATCCTCTTTGTAATTTCCTTGCAAATCTCTTGTTCCTTGTTCCTCTATATCTTTCCCATTAGTTGCTGATCAATAGAATACAACCAGTAGTGTAAAAGTAGCTGTATTGTTTCTTAGTTTGAACCAAATATACTGTGTCCTTGTTCGTTCTAGGACACCCTCTATCTCCAGCACTTAATCAATACTGCCATCCTTCCTGCTTTCTTTCCTTCCCTATCTTTTCTGAATACCTTGTATCCAGGAATGTTTAGTGCCAAATATTGTCTTTTTTTGAGCCAGGTCTCTGTTATCGCCATAACATCAGATTCTCAAGTGACTACCTGTGCCGACAGCTCATCAACCTTATTTATCCCACTGTGTATTCACATACATGCACAGCAAACACAGATTATGCCTTAATGCATTCTCTCTTGCTCTGTCCCCATCTATGCTTCACTATTCTTGCTCTCGTGTCTGTTAAGTGACAAAAACAAAAAAACTCAGATAATCAAATTGTTACATTCAACAGTTTATAAGTTGGAAGGTTTCAGGGAGCAGAGTTGGAGGGCAGAGTTCCAGAGAGGTCAGTATAAAAACCTTACCTCGGGGATTCGCGGCCTAGTTCCAGGGAGCAGAGTCGGAAGGCGGAGTTCCAGAGAGGTGAGTATAAAAAGCTTACCTCGGGGATTCGCGGCCTAGTTCCAGGGAGCAGAGTCGGAAGGCGGAGTTCCAGAGAGGTGAGTATAAAAAGCTTACCTCGGGGATTCGCGGCCTAGTTCCAGGGAGCAGAGTTGGAGGGCGGAGTTCCAGAGAACTGAGTATAAAAACCTTACCTCGGGGATTCACAGACCTCGGGCATTTTTTAAAAAAAAATTAAAAGTGGCGTCACGGCAAATCTGGGACCTTATTGGCTGGTAGAGAATCTACACTGAATTTGAAACTAAAACATTGTTAAACTAATTAAACCAAATAAATTAATCGCTTAATTAATAAGTAGAGGGTATCTAGACCAGAATCAGTGGATTACTGTTCTTAGAATTTAGCATTTATAGTAGAAATCTAGCCTTAGAGAACATATAGTTAATAAGGAGTCAATAAGCAGTTATTAGATTTAAATTAATTTATTAAATAGTTCTAGAAATGACAGTTGCTGGAGTGAAGTGCTTCACCTGTGGGATGTGGGTAATCTGTGATGCTTCAAGTGTCCCGGACAACTACATCTGCAGGAAGTGTATCCAATTGCAGCTCCTCACAGACCACATGGATCGGTTGGAGCAGCAGTTGGATGCACTTAGGAGCATTCAGGTGGCGGAAAGCATCATTGACAGGAGTTTTACAGACGTGGTCACACCCAAGGTACAGACAGATAGATGGGTGACCGCTAGAAGGGGCAGGCAGTCAGTGCAGAAATCCCCTGTGGCTGTCCCCCCCTCTAACAGGTATACCATTTTGGATACTGTTGGGGAGATGGCCTATCAGGGGAAATCAACAGCAGTAGTCAGAGTAGTGGCACCACGGCTGTCTGTGTTGTTCAGCAGGGGGGGGTCAAAGCACAGAAGAGCAATTATCATAGGGGACTCCATAGTCAGGGGCTCAGATAGGCGCTTCTGTGGCCGTGAAAGAGACACCAGGATGGTATGTTGCCTCCCTGGTGCCAGGGTCCAGGATGTCTCTGATCGGGTATGGGACATTCTGAAGGGGGAGGGAGAACAGCCAGAGGTCATGGTACACATTGGTACTAACGACATAGGCAGGAAGAGTGACGAGGTCCTGCAGCGGGAGTTCAGGGAGTTAGGCAGAAAGTTAAAAAACAGGACCTCTAGGGTTATAATCTCAGGATTACTCCCTGTGCCACGTGCCAGTGAGGCTAGTAATAGGAAGATAGTGCAGCTGAACACATGGCTGAACAGATGGTATAGGAGGGAGGGTTTCCGATATCTGGATCATTGGGATCTCTTCCAGGGCAGGTGGGACCTGTACAAGAAGGACGGGTTGCATCTAAACTGGAGGGGCACCAATATCCTGGCTGCGAGGTTTGCTAGTTTCACTCGGGAGGGTTTAAACTAGTATGGCAGGGGGGTGTGAACCAGAGCAATAGGTCAGCAGGTGAAATAAATGACTGGAAACCAGTGAATATGGCCAGTAGGACTAAGAGGAAGAGCAGGCAGGAGAAATTACTGAACACAGTGGGACTGGGGGGTCTGAAATGCATTTGTTTCAATGCGAGAAGTATAACAGGCAAGGCAGATGAGCTTAGAGCTTGGATTAGTACTTGGGACTATGATGACGTTGCTATTACAGAGACTTGGTTGAAGGATGGACAGGATTGGTAGATGTTTCAGGGAGGATAGAGAGGAATGTAGAAGAGGTGGGGGACTTGCACTGCTGGTTAAGGGGAATATCACAGCTGTACGACAGGAGGACACCTCGTTGGGCTCATGCAGCTAGGCAATATGGGTAGAGCTCCGGAATAGGAGGGGTGCAGTCACAATGTTGGAGGTTTACTATAGGCCTCCAAATTGCAGGCGGGAGATTGAGGAACAGTTATGTAGGCAGATTTTGGAAAGATGTAAAAGCAATAGGGTTGTTGTGGTGGGTGATTTTAACTTTCCCTAAATTGACTGGGAATCACTTAGTGCTAGGGGTTTGGATGGTGCAGAATTTGTAAGGTGCATCCAGGAGGGCTTCCTGAGACAATATGTAGATAGTCCAACTAGGGAAGGGGTAATACTGGACCTGGGATGAGGGAATGAACCCGGCCAGGTGGTTGAAGTTTCAGTAGGGGAGCATTTCGGGAAAAGTGACTATAATTCAGTAAGTTTCAAGGTAATGGTGGATAAGGATAGCAGGAGTCCTCGGGTTAAGGTGCTTAATTGGGGGAAGGCTAATTATAACAATATTAGGCAGGAACTGAGGAATCTAGACTGGAGGCGGATGTTTGAGGGCAAATCAACAACTGACATGTGGGAGGCTTTCAAACGTCAGTTGATAGGAATTCAGGACCGGTATGTTCCTGCTAGGATGAAGGATAAGCATGGCAAGTTTCAGGAACCTTGGATAACGAAGGATATTGTGAGATTAGTCAAAAAGAAAAGGGAAGCATTCATAAGGGCTAGAAGGCTGGGAACAGATGAATCCCGTGGAGAATATAAAGAAAGTAGGAAGAAACTTAAGCAAGGAGTCAGGAGGGCTAAAAGGGTCATGAAAAGTCACTGGCCACCAGGATTAAGGAAAATCCCAAGGCCTTTTATACATATGTAAAAAGCAAGAGGGTAGCCAGGGAAAGAGTAGGCCCACTCAGGGACAGAGGTGGGAATCTGTGTGTGGAGCCAGAAGAAATGGGAGAGATACTAAATGAATACTTCTCATCAGTATTCACCAAAGAGAAGGACTTAGCGGTCGATTTGTCTAGGGAAGAGTGTGTAGCTAGCCTGGATCATGTTGAGATCAAAAAAGAGGAGGTGTTAGGCGTTTTGAAGAATATTAAGGTGGATAAGTCCCCAGGGCCAGATGGGATCTACCCCAGAGTACTGAGGGAGGCAAGGGAGGAGATTGCTGGGGCCTTGACAGAAATCTCTGTATCCTCACTAGCTACGAGTGAGGTCCCAGAGGAGTGGAGAATGGCCAATGTTGTTCCATTGTTTAAGAAGGGTAGCAGGGATTATCCAGGAAATTACAGGCAGGTGAGCCTTACGTCAGTGGTAGGGAAATTATTGGAGAAGATTCTTCGTGACAGGATTTACTACTATTTGGAAGCAAATGGGCGTATTAGTGAGAGGCAGCATGGTTTTGTGAATGGGGAGGTCGTGTCTCACTAACTTGATCGAGTTTTTCGAGGAAGTGACAAAGATGATCGACGATGGAAGGGCTGTGGATCTTATCTACATGGATTTCAGTAAGGCCTTTGACAAGGGCCCTCATGGCAGACTGGTACAGAAGGTAAAGTCGCACGGTATCAGAGGTGAGCTAGCAGGATGGATACAGAATAGGCTTGGTCATAGAAGACAGAGGGTAGCAGTGGAAGGGTGCTTTTCTGAATGGAGAGCTGTGACTAGTGGAGTTCCGCAGGGATCAGTGCTAGGACCATTGCTGTTTGTAGTGTACATAAATGATTTGGAGGAAAATGTAACTGGGCTAATTAGTAAGTTTGCAGATGACACTAAGGTTGGAGGAATTGCAGATAGTGAAGAGGATTGTCAAAGGATACAACGGGATATAGATCGGTTGGAGACTTGGGCGGAGAAATGGCAGATGGAGTTTAATCTGGACAAATGCGAGGTAATGCATTTTGGAAGGTCTAATACAGGCAGGAATTACACAGTAAATGGCAGAACCCTTAAGTGCATCGACGGGCAAAGGGATCTGGGTGTACAGGTCCACAGGTCACTGAAAGTGGCAACGCAGGTGGATAAGGTAGTCAGGAAGGCATATGGCATGCTTGCCTTCATTGGCAGGGGTATTGAGTATAAAAGCTGGGAAGTCATGCTGCAGCTGTATAGAGCCTTGGTTAGGCCACACTTGGAATATTGTGTGCAATTCTGGTCACCACATTACCAGAAGGATATGGAGGCGTTGGAGAGGGTGCAGAGGAGGTTTACCAGGATGCTGCCTGGTCTGGAGGTAATTAGCTAAGAGAAGGTTGGAGAAACTCGGATTATTCTCACTAGAGCGACGGAGGTTGAGGGTCGACTTGATAGAAGATTACAAAATTATGAGTGGCATGGACAGAGTAGATAGTCAGAAGCTTTTTCCCAGGGTGGAAGAGTCAATTACTAGCGGATATAGATTTAAGGTGAGAGGAGAAAACTACAAAGGTGATGTGCGGGGCAAGTTTTTTACGCAGAGGGTAGTGAGTGTCTGGAATTCGCTGCCAGAGGAGGTGGTGGAAGCAGGTACGATAGTGGTGTTTAAGAGGCAGCTTGACAAATACATGAATACGATGGGAATAGAGGGATATGGACACCGGAAATGCAAAATGTTTTAGTTGACGGGCAATATGTGCGGCGCAGGCTTGGAGAGCCGAAGGGCCTGTTCCTGTGCTGTACTTTTCTTTGTTCTTTGTTCTTTGTTCTTTGTTTGTTATCTGTTGCATATTATAATAGCATCGATGAATAATTAAGTGGTATCCCATGTTAGCATTTCAAATATTTAATCCTCAAACTATTATAATGATAAAAATGGAATAATTACTGTTTAAAAAAAAGTTTCATTCTCCCTGAAGAGTAACTTTGAAACATTGCTTGAACCTTCCATATCACAACATTTTATTCCTCCATTTGGATTTGCAACATTACAGTTGATCTTAAACATCAAATACAGCTTTCATACTTTAGATGTTAGTAGTCATTCTCTGTCTCAGCTTGGCTGTTACCCAGCAGGAAGTAGGAATGATCAAAGAAGAGGAAGATTATCTTTGGACAGCTGGTGACATCACACAAGGCTTGGGGAGGTCATCCATCTGCACCCTTGGCCACATGCAGTATATGGCTTGGGAAAAACAGGGAGGACATCTCTGCCCCTCCAGAAAAGGCAGAATAGAAGAAAATGAATCAAAAAGATATAATTAGACAATGTACTTCAAATTTTTATTTTGAATTCCCAAACATAAGTTAGTCTAATGTGATGCCCACGAAATAGTTTAGCCCTCTCCATGCTAATAAAGCAATAGGGGAAATTTTACAAGTACACATTGGTGGTGCAGATCCACGTCATCTACCAGCGCCTTTCCAAAAATGCAGTCTAATTCGAGCTCTGAAGACAGATTCAAACTTTTCACAGCTGCAGCGCAATAGAAATTGAACGGCATTTATATACTGCATTTTACAACCTCAGGATACCCCAAATTGCTTTAGGGACAATGAAGTACTGTTTAAGTGTAGTAGTCACTGTTGTAAGGTCGGAAATGCAGCAAGCAGTTCCCACAATTCAAGGCCCCTCAAATAAAAATGTGATAATGACCAGATAATCTGCTTTTGCTGTTGGTTGAGGGATAAGTATTAACCAGGACGCTTTGAAATAGTGCCATAGGTACTTTTATAGGCACCTAACAGCAAGGCCCGGGAGAGAAATCATGGACCCTGGTGCTTCTCCTGTTTCTGGGATCCACTGATCACATTATGTAACAATTCTAAATGGTTGAATTTAATTAGATTTGACAATTCTGTTTGTTCTGGAATTTCAATTTCTTTGCACAGTGAAGCGGGCTGCTTTGTCCTGAATGGTGTCAAACTTCTTGAGTGTTGTAGGAGCTGTACTCATCCAAGCAGGTGGAGAGTATTCCATCACACTCCTGACTTGTGCCTGGTAGATGGTGGACAACTCTATGGGGAGTCAGGAGGTGAGTTACTCATTGCAGGATTCCTAGCCCCTGACCTGCTTTATTAGCCATCATATTTATATGGCTAGTCCAGTTCAGTTTCTGGTCAATGGTTGATAGTGGGGGATTCAGCAATGGTGCCAATTTTATTACAAATGGCTATGCTATGATAATATTGCACAGATGCGCAATGTTTCTCACAACAGACTAGGCACTTTAAAAAAATCAAGATAAAATCAGGGGGTGGGGCATTGGGGTGCTCAGTTATAAGTTAATGAAAAGAAAATCTGAAGAGTTCCTTTATAGCTATGCCTTCCAACCTACTTGATCACAGAAGGGCACCTATTTTGCTAAGCTCTGAGCACTATAGGCTACTGCCCCAAGATAGTGAACATAAAATTAAGCTGAACAACGTCATCTCCTCTGACCCATTCAAATGTTTGTATGCATTATCTCACCTTGCTTTTTGACTAGGTACTAGGTTGGATGTTGGTGCTGATTGAACAGTGCATCAACATGAAATGAAATGAAAGTCGCAGCAATCCCAGAGGATCATAGGCTGCTCTCTCATTAGAGAGAGATGCCTGGTGGCAAGTTTAACCTGAGGGTCACCACAATTCAGGCAAGGGGCAAGTTTCAGAAGGATGACCAACATATTTTTATGTGGGAGAGAAAATGCACACAGGCCCCAATATTTATGATGAAGGAAGACAGGATGTGGGTGAGGCCAGAAATGGCTGACGAACCCAGCAAGGTAGGAAATGAAGGTCCTGCATTTTTAACATTTGGGCCTCAAAATAACATCTTGCAGATTCTCTCCTGTCTGTTCTCCTGAATTGCTCCTGATACTCAGTTTTCCCTCTTCAAAGCACAGTTATAAGAGAATCCCTAATGGAAATGTCAGGTGGAATTTTCTAGCCCAGCCAGTGGTGGGCATCATGGCGGGTGGGACCAGAAAAATCAGAGTGTGGCCAAAAGTTGATTTCCACATGATCCCACTCATGGTTACATATCCGGCACAAACTGCTGGACTGAGGTCTCCATGGCATTGCTGCCTTTCCAATGGTGACCTCGATGTGCTGGCATGTCGGTGCCAAGACACCAGAGTAAACGTGGATAGACTCTTCCACACTTCATTCTAATCTGCTAACGGCATCTGACAACCCTGCCTGATGTGCCCCTGCCTGTCTTTAGAGGTCCAACATCTCTCTGAGGACCGATTCCAGAGGCTCATTATCAGGCTCAGTCTCAGCAGGAAACTGGCCTCCAGCAGTCCTCTGAGAGTGGGCGACCTTGGCTGTCACTGCGTCTGCCTGCTGTGGACCCCAACCTGTGGCTGGGATTTTCTGCTCCGAGCCTAAGTCCTGTGGTGGGATGGAAAGCGAGAGTATTGTCTGATGCCATTAATTATGCATTCAGAGGCTTCCCAGCGTTGTTCGTGGCTAGGTGGGCAGGCAGACGTATCCCCTGCCATCATATTCGGGTGCAGACAGCAAGGTTGGCATCTGGCTTCCATCCAGTAAGGAACCATGCTTACTGTCTTTACATAGAAACCTAAGGGTCATGCTCAATGCCATGTTGAGGGCAGTGCACAAAGTCATTCACTCTCTCCCCTTTCGATTACAGGTGTCAGCTGGAAGAGGGTGAGGCCTGACCCTGAAACCAAGTCCAGCACCAGCTCCAGTCTGCAGAGGGGCGAGAATGATAAGGATGACAAAGACACTGTAGAGCTGTCACTGCAGTCACCTGCACCCTCCACCAGCACAAAGACACATGCCTCGGTGGGTGCTAGATCTAGCTCAGGCAGGGCTCACATTTTGGTGGTCACCACACAAATGCATGTCCACAGCAGGAGGAGGCCAAGATCACCGGTACTCTGAGGACTGTTGGGGAAGAGGCTTCAGCTAAGTCTGAGACAGATGATGAGCCTCTGAGACTAGACCTAGGCAAGATGCTAGAGATAGAGCACAAGGTGGGGAAACATCAGGCAGAGGTGTCAGAGGCCCTCAACAGGGTGGCACGTGAGGCGGAGGAGTCTGTCTGCCTGCTCTCTGAAGAAGTGGTGCCCACATGTGCGTGTATCAAGGTCTCCATGGGGAGGGTGGTGGACGCCATGGAAACTTGGTCCAGCAGAATGCAGTTTCTGCTGGAGATGCACGTAGACCTGCACCCCATTGCTGTAGCCATGATCAAACTCTTGCAGTGGCAATGCGAGAGGGTGATGGGGCACCTCAACCACCCTCCAGGTATCCCTTTCCCTCAAGAAGTCAGGGAGGGGCCCTCGGGCACCCAAAGGGAGGAGGAGCATCAGGCAGACACCTGTGGGACCTCCACTCAGGACATTTGAGTGTGCTTGACCATTCCAATTCCCCTTTGTCTGGGGCCCCATCAGCCCTGGCCTCCGGGACTGCAAAGGGTGAGAGACCCAAATTAAGCTGGAGTCCTCCAAGCCTCGAGGCTCCAGAACACACCTGCCAATGTCATCAAAGACAACAAGATACAGTGGTCAACAGGCTGTGTCCACCCCTGCTGCGGATGTTGGGGGAGCACCTAGACGCAGTGGCAAGGAACGTAAAATTAAGAAGTACTGGTCTCACTATTGTGGCACAGGTGCACTATCATTGCTGGTTGTTGAAGCACACTTGTTAATAGACGTACAGCTGCACGTTAAGGAGCTCTGCTGTCTTTTCTTTGCACCTGTTCGCTTTAATGCCAGCGCGCACAACCTATATTCAAGGGGACAACACTGCCTGGATCAATGCCCCTCCGGAATCATGCATGTGCAGGGAGGCATTGGTCTTTGCCAAGGCCCTTGCAAGCCATGTGTGAAGAGCCTCCCAAGCATGCTGCTCCTTTGCTCTTGCAGCCTTTTCGATCCAATCGCCTTTGCCTAGTCAGAACGACATGTTGGGGTTCACCTTTAGTTATCCAATTGAGCTGACCTGCATCTCCTTCCATCCGAAGACCCTATTCCCATCCAACATTTCCATATCTGGAGATGAGGTTATGTGTAAGGGGGAGGCATTCTAAGACCTAACAAATATGAAAAGCCTCCAGCCTCAATATACCAAGCTGCTGCCTATAGGAACCGACGCTAAGAGAATTCACAGTGGATATCCCTGTCCGGGGTCCTGTGTGTGCTTTGCCTGGGTCTGTTAAAATCTATTTTGTTTTTACTGTTGCCTTAACAGAGGTGTAACTGGGAGTCAGACTAATTAGGGGAGCTATGAGTTATCACAGTAGTAATCTGTAAACCTGTGTATGTTCTTAAAATCGCTTCTCCTATTAATAAATGTTTAATTTAGTTTTGTAAAACCCTCTAAGACTCAGTGGTCTTAGTACTATTGAAGTCAAAGCACGCATCTTTAAATAAAAATACAAATTGCAGAAACAGTTGCGGCAGCTGTTTCAAGTTTCCCTCTTGGATTTGAGCAGCTCAGCATTTACCATCTGCTGTGCCGTAACATATGGTTTATATGGGTGCACTTTAGGGATGCCCATGAGCTTTGTGGGAGGTTGAAACCAGGGACATTCTGTGTTAGGCCTTACACGAGGTGCTTGCTCGTGATTTCTTGTGAGGACCATTCATTTTTCCAAGCTTCAGCAGGGTTGAAATCACATTGCCTGAGGTTCTGTGCTTGAGTCCTAAAGGAAGTCATGTGAATCCTTGGAGTTGCCACGAATTATAGCTTCGTTCAATGCTCTAAGCTGGGCCTGCACTGCATACCGGACTGCTTGATCCAATGTAAGGTCATTTTTGGTCTGCAAAAAGTCAGAGAGCTTTTCATCGTGAACACCCAGATCGTGCTATCATGGATTAGCTCATCCTTCAGTACCCCATATCTACAAGAACTAGCTAGGCGATATAAGTCAGTTAGGAATAATTGAATCGATTCCCCAGGTCTTTGTGAGTGCTGGTTAAAACGTGCTTTCTCAATTACTAAATTTTGCTTTGGGCTAAAATAGGTGTCAAAGGCTTTAATAATGGAATCAAAATCCATGGTGGACTTCTGAACACCCTGCCTTAAGGGAACATCATCTGCTAAAGGGCCTACTGCACAAAGAAAGGAACTAACTTGATGCTTTTAGTTTTTTGTGAAGGCCTGATGCTGCTCATTTCCATAGCTCCCACTGCTGGCTTCTCTGCAGGCCCTCAAGGCAGTCAGATGGGTGGGGCAAGGGCAGGGACTGGTCACTAGTTACAGTCATCGTTACTTTTCTCTAGTGTCCATCCTTCTACCACTGTCATGTGTTTGGAAGGTGCTGTCTAAGGAGTCTTGATGAGTTCCTGCAGCATATTTTGTAGATGCGACACACTGCTGCTATTGTGCATCGGTGGTGGAGGGAGCGAATATTTGTGGAAGGCATGCCAATCAAGTGGGCTGCTTTCTCCTGGATGGTGTCAAGCTTCTTGAGTGTTGTTGGAGCTGTACTCATCCAGGCAAGTGGATCACACTCCTGACTTGTGCCTTGTAGATGGTGGACAGGCTTTGGGGAGTCAGGAAGTGAGTTACCCATTGCAGGATTCCTAGCCTCTGATCTGCTCTTCCAGCCACAGTATTTATATGGCTAGTCCAGTTCAGTTCTTGGTCAATGGTAAACCCCAGAATGTTGATAATGGGAGATTCAGCGATGGTAATGCCATTGAACATCAAGGGACGATGGTTAGATTCTCTCTTGTTGGAGATGGTCATTGCCTGGCATTTGTGTGGCTTCAATGTTATTTGCCACTTGTCAGCCTGAGCCTGGATATTGTCCAGGTCTTGCTGTATTTGGACATGGACTTCTGCAGTATCTGAGTAGTTGCGAATGGTGCTGCTGAACATCCCCGCTTCTGACCTTTTGATGGAAAGAAGGTAATTGATGAAGCAGCTGAAGATGGTTGGGCCTAGGACGCTACCCTGAGGAACTCCTGCAGTGATGTCCTGGAACTGAGATGATTGACCTCCAACAACCACAACCATCATATTTGTACTAGGTATGACTCCAACCAGCAGAGATGTTTCCCTGATTCCCATTAGCTCCAGTTTTGCTAGGGCTCCTTGATGCCACACTCAGTCAAATGCTGTCTTGATGTCAAGGGCAGTCAATCTAACCCTGCTATCTGCTTAACACTTGTTTATTTGTACTACTTCTAAACTGGTTACAGAGTAGGCACGTTTCTCTTATGCATGATTCTAACCACTTTCAAGCACAGTCTAACACATGGCTGACTAGTGTCAGTAGTACATCATCATCTACAGCATATCCCATCTGTTAACCCTTTATACCCCGTGCATGACATGCTAATGCATTCAAAATACGTTTCTGCTGCTTGCCATTGGGAAGCTCATCTGCCTTCAATCCACCACAACCTTAATTTCCTTCATCGCACTGTTGGGAGGCTGACATTTGCCCTCCTCACAATTAATTGTGCTTGCCCATCTCTTATCCCGCTGCCGGAAGCAGCACAAGATTCCAGCCTAAGGGCGGAATCATCCCAGGTTTGCGCCAAGTGCGGTAGCAGGTGTGAAAAAAGTTGTTTTACTCACTGGCTGCAATGGTGGGCTTTCATCCATATTGTCCCATTCCCAGCGCATTGCACCTCATTAACAATGCATTCACAGGAAATACTCCGGATCACTGGTGGGCAGGCTCAGATTTGCCCGCCATGACTTGACCTCAGCACTTCCTTGCTCTAGTCACCATATTTAAAGTGCACCAGAGCACATGCCTTCTTCATATCTACAGACCAGGACTGCTCCAGGAGACAGATGACCCCAAAAGTAAAGAAGACAGTAGCCCCCAAATTTAGTGACACCACTCTGCGGCATCTGCTGGATACAGTGGAAGACTGCCACAATGTCCTCCACTCTAGTTCTGCCCGCAAGTAGTCCATGAGAGACACCAATCTGGCCTGGGAGGCGGTAGCAACGTTGGTCAGCAGCACTGGAGCACAGAGGAGGTTAGATATCCAGTGCAAGAAGAGGAAGAATGCTCTCATCTGTTCCACCAGGGTAAGTCAACCACCTTATCACTCTCAACTCACACACTCAACAATCCATGCGTCCACAAGGATCTCACACCTCAAGGGACAACACCACTAACTCACACACACCCTCACATCTCCATCAGGCTCATACCCTCTGGAGCTCGATTCCTCATCCCGTCCATGGCTCCGCTCACCACACAAACTTTCCACGCAGTGCCATGTGTCCTGCTCACACTCTCTCCATCTGTTTTCATGCAGGAGAAGCTGGCTGACATCAGCAGGGAGAGGTCCCAGCTCGGGGGTGGAGTGGTCCACATTAGGCCCCTTACTCACTTTGAGTGCACTGACTGGTAAGGACATGGACCGTGCCTGTGGCGATGGTGAAGCGGGCGGCAAACACCCTTGCAAGAATCCTGCACCACATCATCCCTCTCTCAAAGCAACGGTCTCCTTCTCTCTCTCCTGCTTTTGCCTCTGCTGCTATGCACTAATTATCTCTACTTTGGTTCACAAGGAGCTCTGCCAAGCGTCTGACGCCCTCTGCCAGACAGTCCCTCAGCTCCATCCAGGTTCTCACCTTCAGCCAAGAGGACACATCCTGCATTGAAGAGCTGGAAATAAGCAGCCTGGAAGACCCGTTACAGCGCTTACCCACACCCTCCACCAGCTCAGAGATACACACCTCGGTGGGACCTAGATATAGAGCAGGCTTGGGTTCACAGTCTGGTGGTCACTACACAGACACACGTCCGCAGCAGGAGGAGGCAGGTTCAGCCGAGCTCCCCAGTTGGTGGACTGCTGGGGAAGAGGCATCTGTGAGGTCTGGTCAAATGACAAACATCTGGATTCGGCCTTCAGCTCACCCTGGAGAATCAGCAGAAGGCATGGGAACATCATGCATAGCTGTTGAATGTCCTCAGCAGAGTGGCACGTGAGTCAGAGGAGTGTGTCCACCTTCTCTCTGATGAAGTGGTGGACACATGCGCATGTATGGAGATCTCCATGGGGAGGATGGTGGATGCCATGGAGTCCCTGGTCCAGCAGAACGCAGAGATGCACACAGAACTGCACTACATTGTGGTATCCATGGGTGAGTTCCTGCAGTGACAATGTGAGAGGGAAATGTGGCACCTCGATGTCCCTCTAGGTGCTCCTTCCCCTCAAGGAGTCAGGCCAGGGTCCGCGGGTGCTCGAAGGGAGGAGGAGTGGCAGCTGGACATCCATGGGTCATCCACTCAGGAATCTCAGAGGATGTCCTCTCCCTCCGAGTCCCCTTTGCCTCTGGCCCCCTCAACCTCATCCTCTGCCACTGCAGAGGGAATAGCTGGCCCACAGGAAGGCTACACAGCAAGCCGGGGCCTTCAAGGTCTCAGCCCTCCAGAGGATAAGCACTGAAGTCATCAGAGGCAACAGGACCAATCATTACACAGGCTGTCTCCACTCCTGGATGTCAGGGCAGCACCTAGAAGGAGTGGCAGGTCCAGGAAATTTAAGGAATTCTGATCACAAGTGGTAGCACGGGTGAACACATTTTGTCACTTTATAATCTCAAAATGTATTCACTTTCACTGTATAATGTGTAATGTTGTCTTTCAGTTTCATTGACAGGCTTTGCGAGTCCTCCCACTGCACCCACTACCCACCCCTCCCTCCTAACAATTCAGCTGCACGCAGCCGGACCATGAGTGATTCTGGAGGGAAAAGTGTGTGTGGGGCAGGGCCTTTTGGAGCCTTGTGCAGGCACTCTCCCACACACATGGAGCCTTCCTCCATCACATTCATCTCACTGTCCTGAGCATTTTTAATGCTGCCTGCTGGGATTCTCTTTCAGTTGTCTACCTGAGCTGAGCTGCATCTCCGCCCACCCACTGATCGCACTCCCATGCAGCACCTGTGCCCGTCCAACGTGAGGCTTCGCTCACTTTCGATTTTGATAATGATGGTCGTAGTCAAGATTTTGATCAGCTCCTTCATCCTTTCAGCTCCCTCAGTCACCCATGCTCTTTCCCCCATCACTGTCGACTTCCTAGGCATCTCCTTCCACCTCCCCACCATGACCTACCAACCCAAGCCATCATCTTTCCAGGATATTCAGGTGACCGTGCACATTCCCTATCTTCCTGAGAATCCCACCCCCATCCACACTGACGTCTCTGACCTCCTCCTTCCCACCCCCAGGGTCCATGTCTGCCTCCGAGTCCCCACCAACACTTTCACCGTTCTTTCTACCACGACCGATGCACCTTCACCCTCCCACCCTACCGGCTCCCTCTGCCCCCTCTCACACTCACCATTCCCTCCTGCCACGCCCACCCTCAGTTTGCTCCCCAGGAGGCAGTCATTGACTCCACAGACACCTCCCTTGCATGTTCACCTGGATATCCCCCATCCCTTACTCGCTTCTCCACCCTTACTCCCTCCTCCACCCTTACTCCCTCCTTCCCCCAGACATTTTACTCTCCCCGGACACTTCCCCCCCTCCAAACTCCTCCCTCCCTTATGCCTTCCTCCCTCTTACATCTATCTCCCCACTTGTCACATTCTCCCGCATTGCACTGTCCTCCCCCCTTCCAACCTCACCCCCACTGACACCCTCATTCCCTCCCAACCTCACCCCCCCCCCCCGCCCCCCGACCCCTTCATCCCACCCCTCCCAACCTCACCACCCTCCCCAGTACACCTTCATCTCCAAATCACATCTAGACCATCCTCGCCCACACCCCCGGTACACCTTCCTCTCCCACTCTCAGCCGGATCTTCTTCTCCCCCATTCACCGATCATCCATAGCAGCCCATGGCTAAGACCGTAATATTCTGAAGCAGACCCCAGACATCAATGGAGACCTCCCGCCTTCCGTGAGCTGCTTCGTGGTGGAGCCCATGTCCATGAGAATCCACCCAGGATGTGATGCACATGTTCCTCCAGAGTCCAGTAGCTGTAGGGCTCCAGCATCTTCTGTTCCTCAGATGTCCGCGATCTGAACAAGGCCCTAATGGTAAATCCCGACTTCTGCACATTACACTTGTCCAGACGTGTTCTCCCCCAGGCGTAACGATAAATATGGCATGAGGGGAAAATTCCAGTCGGGTCTTATTTTACATCCCATTACCGGGATGCAAGTGGGGTTCATGCTGGCCTCCAACAGGATTCTCATTCCACCATTGCAGACACCATCAGATGATCCCGCTGTGCTTTCAAGCAGGTGTGAAACCAATTTTTGGCCTTCTCGTCATATTGTCCCTCCCCCCACCCACCATGATGCCTGCCAACGGGGCTGGAAAATTCCAGCCTAAGACTCTAAAATTCCATCAGGTTGTCCGGATTTCTTGTCGTCACTTCACCAGAATGGTGGAAATCTCAGAGGACTGATATCATTAGCTGTTTTAAGGAGTTTTCACAATTTCTGTTCCTTAGGATAATATATAAAAATGACAAGATATTGGCATTGACAAGAGCTACAAATGGAGCATCATTTACACATAAACCAGGAAAGTTATAAAATGAGAACAATTAAATTGTGATGGAATCATTAATAAAACTCCCTTGGGAAGCCAAATTGTTGCTTGTGCCCAACAGTTGAGCTTCACCTCAATTGTGATTTAAAGCTGCAGTCACCGAAGTGCAACTGAGTCAAATGTTTTAACCCTGTACTAGAAAGATTAGACCACATGGACAGCCATTCTGTCATACCAGGTTGATCATAAAACATTGGATTTGCTATGAAAATGTTTTCTGGCTGGTGCTAATGTGAGAAACAACAGCAAATGGTTATAGAAATATTTCAAGGCTGAAAATTTGCAATGGTCCAGAATTTGTGGTCAGCAGCAAATGATCACTGTCCATTACACTTACAGCTGCTCACAGACTTTTAGTGGGCTACTGTGTGGCAACTTAGAGCTATCAGAATCACAGTGGAGAAGAGGCCCTTCAGCCCATCGAGTCTGCACCGACACGTGAGAAACACCTGACCTACCTACCTAAACCCATTTACCAGAACTTGGCCTATAGCCTTGAATGTTATGACGTGCCAAGTGCTCATCCAGGTATTTTTTAAAGGATGTGAGGCAACCCACCTCCACCACCCTCCCAGGCAGTGCATTCCAGACTGTCACCACCCTCTGGGTAAAAAAGTTTTTCCTCACATCCCCCCTAAACCTCCTGCCCCTCACCTTGAACTTATGCCCCCTTGTGACTGACCCTTCAACTAAGGGAAACAGCTGCTCCCTATCCACCCTGTCCATGTCAGGCCGCCCCTCAGTCTTCTCTGCTCCAACGAAAACAACCCAAGTCTATCCAACCTTTCCTCATAACTCAGAAATCTATTTCAGTGTGCCATCCTCTGTGGGAGATCTGAAACCTGTATGAATAAGGCAAGCAACAATATGTATCTTTGATCACTTAGATTGAAGAATTGTCACTAAGATATGCAGACTCTAAACCAGAAAGTGAAAGTTAGAATATTTAATATAAAATCAGGTACAGAAATAAAAATAAAGAAAAGGAAAGAAGAGATGGAACTTCTGGAGGTTTAGAAACCAAGCAGTTGCCAGAGGGCGCCTTGCTGCTGGACGTGCTGGAAGCCCGAGTGAAGTGACTTTCAAAAGGATACTGGAAGACTTGTCCTAACGTGACAGGGAGAAGGCAGCCTGCTGAAAGTCAGGGGGATTTGGACTTTATCGACAAGGTGACATATTTGTTGAGAGTTTGGCATAATATATTATCGTGGTGTGGTACTTTTAGTTGTGTTAATTAGTTAGTGGGGAAAGTACTTATTCCATAGTTTAGTGTATTAGTTGCCTGACAAAGATAATAATAACTAAATAATACTCAGTCAATGTTTAGTTTGTTTGCTATAGTAAAAGTTCCGGACTGAATATTGAATTCAACAACTTTAGATCTTGAACTCCCTCCTCCATCCCCACCCCCTTTCCGCTTCTTCCCCCTCCCTTTTGTTTTTTCCAATAATTTATAGATTTTTTTCCCACCTATTTCCATTATTTTTAAATCTATACCTTTAATGTCCTGTTAGTCTTTCCACCACCCCCCCCAACTAGAGCTGTACCTTGAGTGTCCTGCCATCCATTCTTAATTAGCACATTCGTTTAGATAATATCACCCCCTTTAACACCTCTTTGTTCCTTTGTCTGTGACATCTTTTGATTATCTGCTCCTATCACTGCTTGCTTGTCCCTACAACCACCAACCCCCCACTTCTCTCCACCCACCCACCCCCCACCCCACCCCCGGCCCACCTTAAACCAGCTTATATTTCACCCCTCTCCTAATATTACTCAGTTCTGTTGAAGGGTCATGAGGACTCGAAACGTCAACTCTTTTCTTCTCCGCCGATGCTGCCAGACCTGCCGAGTTTTTCCAGGTAATTCTGTTTTTGTTTTGGATTTCCAGCATCCGCAGTTTTTTGTTTTTATCACTGGGCAGCAGGTTGCCTCCACCCCTGCTGCGGATGTCGGGGAGCACCTGGACGAAGTGGTAAGGAATGCAAGATTAAGAAGTTTTGATTTCACATGTAGTTGCACGGTGCACTATGATTGTTAATCTTATGTCATTTTTGTAAATATAGTACGCTAGCACTTTAATGAAGTCTGAGTGTTTATTTACGATGTAGTCCTAAAGCCTGTGTGCTCCCCTCCACCTGCCATCTTCAGAGGGACATCCCAGACTGGGTCTATGTCCCCCGGAATCAGGGTTGTGCAGGGAAGCAAAGGGAATTGCTGGGTCCTTGCGAGCCATGAGTAACTCCCACACTGAGCCTTTACCCTTCACATGCTTATCTGTTCCAATGCCCTAGCATGGTCAGTACTACATGCTGGAGTCCCCCTTCAGTTGCCCAGTTGAGATGACCTGCACCTCTGCCCACGCCCAATGACCCAACTCTGATGCAGCATCTCAAGATCTCCATCACGAGGCACTGGATAGTTGCAAGCAGCCATGGTGCAAGTGACATTTCAAGTGGAGTCTAATACCTTTCCACTCCCCCATGACCCACACCCTCCCCTCCATACAGTGACCTCGCAGGTGTAACATTTGACCTTCCCACTTCAACCCTTCAGCCTGCCCCATCACCCTCTGTCCCAT
Organism: Cetorhinus maximus; assembly: GCF_964194155.1. Taxonomy (NCBI): domain Eukaryota; kingdom Metazoa; phylum Chordata; class Chondrichthyes; order Lamniformes; family Cetorhinidae; genus Cetorhinus; species Cetorhinus maximus. Next base: position 48,887,325 of record NC_135879.1, on the reverse strand, counting down.
GTAGGTGAATATCAACTGATGAATCCTGCGGAACATACTGAGGGATTTGTTGATAGGAATGGATGGTGAGGGTTAGGGGAGGCAGCAGGAGCTGGTAGTGTGGGAGGATCAGTGTTCGGTGATGACAGGTGAAGGGGCCATCATCCGATCAGAGCATCGTTCACCTTCCTCAGGAAGCCCACCCCTAACTCTGCCAACCCCTAGAATTCACTTCTCACAGAATTACAGAATCACAGTGCAGAAGAGGCCCTTCTACCCATCGAGTCTGCACCAACACGTGAGAAAGACCTGACCTACCTACCTAATCCCGTTTACCAGCACTTGGACATTAGCCTTGAATGTTATGACGTGCCAAGTGCTCATCCAGGTACTTTTTAAAAGATGTGAGTCAACCCGCCTCCACCACCCTCCCAGGCAGCACATTCCAGACCGTCACCACCCTCTGAGTAAAAAGGTTTTTCCTCACATTCTCCTAAACCTCCTGCCACTCACCTTGAACTTGTGTCCCCTCGTGACTGACCCTTCAACTAAGGGGAACAGTTGCTCCCTATCCACCTGTTCATGCCCCTCATAATCTTGTAAACCTCGATCAGGTTGCCCCTCAGTCTCCTCTGCTCCAACGAAAACAATCCAAGTCTATCCAAACTGTCTTCATAACTTAAATGTTTCATCCCAGGCAACACCCTGGTGAATCTCCTCTGCACCCCCTCCAGTGCAATCACATCCTTCCTATAATGTGGCAACCAGAACTGCACACAGTACTCCAGCTGTGGCCTCGCCTTCTCCTTCTGTATCCCCTCAGCACCCCGTCACCTGTTTCCACAGATCCCCATGCACGTTCACCCCAGCACAGCTCCCCATGCCCATTCACCCCAGCACAGCTCACCATGCCCGTTCACCCCAGCACAGCTCACCATGCCCGTTCAGCCCAGAACAGCGCCCATTGCCCGTTCACCCCAGCACAGCTCCCCATGCCCGTTCACCCCAGCACAGCTCCCCATGCCCGTTCACATCAGCACAGCTCCCCATGCCCGTTCACCCCAGCACAGCTCCCCATGCCCGTTCACACAGCACAGCTCCCCATGCCCGTTCACACCAGTTCAGCTCCCCATGCCCGTTCACACCAGCACAGCTCACCATGCCCGTTCACACCAGCACAGCTCCCCATGCCCGTTCACACCAGCACAGCTCCCCATGCCCGTTCACCCCAGCAAAGCTCACCATGCCCGTTCACTCCAGCACAGCACCCCATGCTCGTTCACACCAGCACAGCTCCCCATGCCCGTTCACAACAGCACAGCTCCCCATGCCTGTTCACCCCAGCACAGCTCCCCATGCCTGTTCATACCAGTACAGCTCCCCATGCCCGTTCACACGAGCACAGCTCCCCATGCCCATTCACATGAGCACAGCTCCCCATGCCCGTTCACCCCAGCACAGCACCCCATGCCCATTCACACCAGCACAGCTCCCCATGCCCCTTCACACTAGCACAGCTCCCCATGCCAGTTCACACGAGCACAGCTCCCTATGCCCGTTCACCCCAGCACAGCTCCCCATGCCCCTTCACACTAGCACAGCTCACCATGCCCATTCACACAAGCACAGCTCCCCATGCCCGTTCACACCAGTACAGCTCCCCATGCCTGTTCACACCAGTACAGCTCCCCATGCCTGTTCACCCCAGCACAGCTCCCCATGCCTGTTCACACCAGTACAGCTCCCCATGCCTGTTCACCCCAGCACAGCTCCCCATGCCTGTTGACCCCAGCACAGCTCCCCATGCCTGTTGACCCCAGCACAGCTCCCCATGCCTGTTGACCCCAGCACCGCTCCCCATGCCTGTTGACCCCAGCACAGCTCCCCATGCCTGTTGACCCCAGCACAGCTCCCCATGCCTGTTCACCCCAGCACAGCTCCCCATGCCTGTTCACCCCAGCACAGCTCCCCATGCCTGTTCACCCCAGCACAGCTCCCCATTGCCCATTCACACTGTCCCGCCCGCACTCCACCCAGGCCTTTCCCACCCTCCTGCACCATATCATTGTGTCCGTTCCATGACCCCCACAGCATCTCTCTCTTTCTCCTATCACCCACAACATCCCCTGCCCCCCACTTTTTTTATTCATTTATGGGATGTGGGCTTCTCTGGGCCAGCATTTATTGCCCATCCCTAGTTGCCCATGAGAAGGTGGTGGTGAGCTGCCAACTTGAACCGCTGCAGTCCAAGTGCTGTTAGGGAGGGAGTTCCAGGATTTGGACCCAGCGACAGTGAAGGAATGGCGATATATTTCCAAGTCAGGATGGTGAGTGACTTGGAGGGGAGCTTCCAGGTGTTGGTGTTCCTCTCTGCCCCTATACCCACCCCACCTCTTCATTCCTCTCCTTCCTGTCTTATCGCCCCCCAGCACAGACCATTGCTGCCCAACAGTTCCTCCTGCAGCTGTCTACCTACAGCCACAAGATCCACTTCCTGGAAGAGCCTGCAGCCTGAAGAGCCACGTGGTTGGTGCTCCACCAACCCACTAGTTCCCAGATCCACAGTCGCTGGAGGCCTCTATCTCGATTTCCACGAGCTATCCCAGGCCTCCTTCAGGCAAGTCCCGACATATATTCTGGATGTGTTCTGGACCAGCATAAAATCCCACTGGTGGCGCGGATGATTAGGCAGGGAAGGAAAAATCCGATCAGGCCATCATCTGCATCCCATTGACGGGATGCAAAATGGTTTCACTCTGGCCTCTGGTGGCAATTGCGACCCACTCGCCATTAAACATGGGGACTGGAAAATACTGCCCATAGAGTAAAACAGCCAGTGAGATGTGTTGCACCTACATAAATCACTGTTAGGCCCTATCTGGATTATCGTGTCAATTCTGTGAACCACACTTCAGGATGAGCATGAAGGCTTTGGAAGAGGTACAGAAGAGATTAACTAGAATTGTTCCAGGGATGAGAATTTCAGTTACTTTGATAGGCTGGAGAAACTGAAGCTGTTATCCTTAGGTCAGAGAAGGCAAGGAGGGGTGTTCATTGAGAAGTTTAAATCATGGGCGGAATTTTCTGTGCCCGCTGGCGTCCGGCATGTTTGGTGGCTCGGGTGGACAATATGGCGAGGAAGCCAAATATCGGTTTCATGATATCATGAAAACGGTTTGCAATTTTCTGCTCTGCCTGTCAATGGTGGCCTGCGTTTCCCACTGTCGGGCGTCAGGAACCTTATTGTAATACATCTGCATATCATTATTAGGCTAGCCCGCTGGAATCATCATGCTCCACTGGATCATCCCAGCACGGTGGCTTGAAAACATGCCAGTGCAGAACACGTCTTGACAAGTGTGACATACAGAAGTTGGAACTTACATCGCGAACATCCGAGGAGCAGAAGATGTTGGAGCCCGACAGCAACGGGACCCTGGAGGAATGTCCATGGCATGCAGGGTGGATTCTCATGGACATGTCTGTGCTGTGAAGCAGCTCACGGAAGGTGGAAAGTCACCGTTGAGAGTCTGCTCACAACGGATGATGGTCTAGGGGGTGGAGATGAAGGTCCAGCTATGTTTGGAAGAGGGAGATGTACTGGGGGGTGGGAGAGGAAGATCTAGGATCGACTGGGAGAGGAAGGTGTGTCGGAGGGGGAGTGAGTTTGATAGGGGGCAGAGGCGTCGGGGAACAAGGTGGTGGTGGGGAAGAAGGCATTGTGGGGGTGAGGTACGGAAGGATGGAAACAAAGGTGTCAGGTGAGTTTGGGGGGAAGCAAAGGCATCAGAGCATAATGAGGTTCAGGGGGAGTATGGGGGAGGAGGGGGTAAAGGGGAGAAGATGGCAACTGAGAAGGTAGGTGCAATGGGGAGGAAGGTGTAAGGGATGGAAGGAGTCTGGGAAGAGGAAGGAGTCCGGGGTAGGAAAGTGCCCCGGTGGCGGGGAAGGAGTCCAGAGAGGGGGGAGGAGTCCAGGGAGGGGGAAGGAGTCCAGGGAGGGGGAAGGAGTCCAGGGGAGGGGGAGGAATCCAGGGGAGGAAGGAGTCCTGGGGGAAAAAGGAGTCCAGAGAGGGGAAGGTATCCAGGAGGAGGAAGGAGTCCAGGGAGGGGGAAGGAGTCCAGGGAGGGGGAGGAATCCGGGGGAGGAAGGAGTCCTGGGGGATAAAGGAGTCCAGAGAGGGGAAGGTATCCAGGAGGAGGAAGGAGTCCAGGGAGGGGGAAGGAGTCCAGGGAGGGGGAAGGAGTCCAGGGAGGGGGAAGGAGTCCAGGGAGGGGGAAGGAGTCCAGGGAGGGGGAAGGAGTCCAGGGAGGGGGAAGGAGTCCAGGGAGGGGGAAGGAGTCCAGGGAGGGGGAAGGAGTCCAGGGAGGGGGAAGGAGTCCAGGGAGGGGGAAGGAGTCCAGGGAGGGGGAAGGAGTCCAGGGAGGGGGAAGGAGTCCAGGGAGGGGGAAGGAGTCCAGGGAGGGGGAAGGAGTCCAGGGAGGGGGAAGGAGTCCAGGGAGGGGGAAGGAGTCCAGGGAGGGGGAAGGAGTCCAGGGAGGGGGAAGGAGTCCAGGGAGGGGGAAGGAGTCCAGGGAGGGGGAAGGAGTCCAGGGAGGGGGAGGAATCCGGGGGAGGAAGGAGTCCTGGGGGAAGAAGGAGTCCGGAGAGGGGAAGGTATCCAGGAGGAGGAAGGAGTCTGGGGAGGAGAAGGAGTTCAGGGGAGGAAGGGGTCCGGTGGGGAGGAAAGATTCTGGGGAGGGGAAGGAGTGCAGGGTAAGAAGGAGTCTGGGGAGGGGAAGGAGTCCGGGGGAGGAATTGGCCCGGTGGCGGGGAAGGAGTCCAATGGCGGGGAAGGAGTCCGCAGAGGGGAAGGAGTCCGGAGAGGGGAAGGAGTAAGGATGGAGGAAGAAGCAAGGGTGGAGGAAGGAGTCGGGAAAGGGGAAGAACCATGGGGGAGGGCGGGTAGTCCATGGGCAGTGGAAGGAATTCCAAGAGGGGAAAGAGTTCGGGGTTGGGGGGAGGGGGCGGTGGGGTGGGGGGGTGGGGGTGGGGGGGTGGTGTCCAGGTGAACATGCAAGGAAGGGCTCTGTTGAATTCATGACTGCCTCTTCGCAAGCAAACTGAGGGTGGATGTTGTAGGAGGGAATGATGAGAATGACCGAGGGAAGAGTGAGGCTGTCGGGTGGGAAGGTAAGGATGTGATAGTATTGCTAGAAGGGACGGCGAGGGTGGATGGTGGGGACCCAGAGGCAGACACGGACCCTGGGTGCGGGAAGGAGGAGGCTGGGAGGTGAATGTGGATGGGGGTGGGATTTTCAGGAAGGAAGGGAGTGTGCATGTTCACCTGGACATCCGCAAGAGAAAAGGGTTGTGGTTGGTAGGTCACGGAGGGAAGGTGAAAGGTGAGACAGGGGGCTCAACAGTGATGGGGGACAGGAAATGGGTGACTGGGGGAGGGGAAAGGACGGGTGGCCTGAAGAAAAATGTTAGATGCACCGTGCTTGCCAAATCAAAAGTGAAACAAGAGTCGTGTTGGGCGAGATCAGGTGCTGTATGGGAGTGTGATCAGTGGGTGGGCAAGATGCAGGTCAACTCAGATGGACAACTGAAAGTGAACCCCAGTAGGCAGCATTCAAAATGCTCAGGATATTGAGGTGAATGTGATGGAGGAAGGATCTGTGTGTGTGAGAGTGTTTGTACGAGGCTCTGAATGACCCTGCCACACACACACACTTCTCCCTCCAGAATCACTCGTGGGCCATCTGCATGCAGCTGAAGTTAGTGGTAGGGAGTGCTGTGGGAGGAGTCGCGAAGCCTGTCAATGAAGCTGAAAGACAACATTACACATTATTCAGTGAAAATGAACATACTTCCAGATTGTAAAGTGACAAAATGTGTAACCCGTGCAACCAACTGTGACCAGGATTTCTTAACTTTTGAACTTCTTACACTTCTAGGTGCTGCCCTGACATCCGCAGCGGGGGTGGAGACAGCCTGTACAATGGTTGGCCCTGTTGCCACTGATGCCTTCAGTGTGGGTCCTCTGGAGAGCCCCTTGGGGGCCCCGGCTTACTTTGGCTGTCCTCCTGTGGGCCAGCTGCTCCCTCTGCAGCGACAGAGGACGAGGTTTGAGGGGCTCACAGGCAAAGGGGACTCAGAGGGAGAGGGCAGCCTCTGAGATTCCTGAGTGGATGACCAGGGGTGTCCAGCTGCTACTCCTCCTCCCTTCAGGCACCCAAGAGCCCTGGCCTGACTCCTTGAGGGGAAGGAGCACCTGGAGGGATGTAAATGTGTCCCATGTCCCTCTTGCCTTGCCACTGCAGGAACTCACCCATGGCTACAGAGATGGATTGCAGTTCTGCACGCATCTCTGCTTTCTGCTGGACCAGGGTCTACATGGCGTCTGCTATCCTCCCCATGGAGACCACTGGATTGTGAACCCGAGCCTGCTCTAGATCTAGGTCACACCGAGGTGTGTGTCTCTGCGTTGGTGGAGGGTGTGGGTAAGCACTGTGACAGGTCTTCCAGGCTACTAATTTTCAGCTCTTCAATGGAGGAGGTGTCCTCTTAGCTAGAGGTGAGGATGTGGATGGAGCTAAGGGACTGGCTGACTGAGGACGTCGGTTGCTTGTGAACCAAAGTAGATATAATTAGAGCATGGCAGCAAAATCAAAAGCAGGAGAGAGAGCACTCACAGTTGCGTTGAGAGAGGGATGATGTGCAGGATCTTCACGAGGGTGTTTGCTGCTGTCCTCACCATCGTCGCAGGCACAGTCCACATCCTCACCAGTCAGCACGGTGGGAGGTTCCGCAAAGTGAGTGAGGGGCCTAATGTGGGGCACTCCACCCCCTGGTCTGGAACCTCTCCCTGCTGTTGTGACTCATAGATTCGTAAACTCATAGGCGTCTACAGCACAGAAAAAGGCCATTCGGCCCATCGTGTCTGCACTGGTCAACAAAGATCTGACAACATTAATCCCATTTTCCAGCACTTGGCCCATAGCCCTGGAGGCTATGGCAACACAAGTGAATATCTAAATACTTCTTAAATGTTGAGAGTTTCTGATTCATCCACCCTTTCAGTCTGTGAGTTCCAGATTCCCATCACTCTCTGGGTGAAAATATTTCTCCCTAACTCCCCTCTTAGCCTTCTGCCTCTTTCCTTAAATCTATGCCCTCAGTTATTGACGCCCCTACTAATGGAAAAAGGTGCCTTCCTATTCACCCTGTCTGTGCCTCTCATAATCTTATGCACCTTCAACAGGTCCCCACTCAACCTTTGTTGCTTCAAGGAAAACAACCCCAGCCTATCCAATCTTTCCTCATATTTCAGACCCTCCAGCCCAGGCAGCATCCTGGTAAATCTCCTCTGCACCCTCTCCAGTGCAATCATATTCTTCCTATAATGTGGTGATCAGAACTGCATGCAGTACTCCAGTTGTGGCCTAACCAGCATTTTATACAGTTCCAGCATAACCTCCCTGCTCTTGTATTCTATGTCTCAGCTAATAAATGCTACCTGCTACCTTCAGGGATCATTGGATGTGCACACCAAGGTCCCTCTGATCTTCAGTGCTTTCCAGGGCCTGACCATTCATAGTGTAATCCCTTGCCTTGGTAGCCCTCCCCAAGTGCATTACCTCACACTTTTCCAGGTTGAATTCAATTTGCCACTGCTCTGCCCACCTGACCAGTCCATTGATATCCTCCTGCAGTTTACAGCTATCCTCCTCACTATTTACCATCCCACCAATAGTCGTGTCATCCGCGAACTTCTTGATCATACCCCCTACATTTAAGTCCAAATCATTTATGCACACCACAAACAGCAAGGGCCCAAGCACCGAGCCCTGAGGAACCCCAATGGAAACAGACTTCCAGTCACAGAAACATTCCACTACCATCACCTTCTGCTTCCTGCCTCTCAGCCAATTTTGGATCCAACGTGCCACTTTGCCTTGGATCCCATGGGCTCTTACTTTCTTGACCAGTCTGCCATGAGGGACCTTATCAAAAGCCTTGCCAAAGTCCATGTGGACCACATCAAATGCATTACCCTCATCAACACTCCTGGTTATCTCTTCAAAAAATTCAATCAAATTTGTCAAACACGAATTTCCCTTAAGAAATCCATGCTGACTATCCCTGATTAATCCGAGTCCCTCCAAGTGCAGATATATTCTTTCAGTATACATTCAGAATTCTTTCTAGTAATTTCCCATCACCAAGGTTAGACTTACTGCTCTGTAATTTCCTGGTCTATCCCTTCCTCCCTTTTTTAATAATGGTACAATGTTAGCAGTTTTCCAGTCCTCTGGCACCTCACCTGTAGCCAGAGAGGATTTGAGAATTACTTCCAGGGCCCCTATCTCATCCCTTGCCTCCCTCAACAGCTTGGTATGCATCTCATCCAGGCCTGCGGATTTATCCACTTTTAAGGCCGCTAAACCCACTCATACCTCCTCTCTCTCTATGTTAATTTCCTCTAATATTTCACAGTCCTCCACCCTGATGTCTATATGTTCGTCGTCCTTTTCAATTGTGAAGACCAACGCAAAGTATTCATTGAGAACTGTACCCACATCTTCTGGGTCCACATGCAGATTATCTCTATGGTCCCTAATTGGCCCTAATCTTTCCCTAGTTATTCTCTTGCTCCTTACCCACCGATGCTTTCTCATGCGCTCCCTTAGCTTTCCTAATTTGCTTTTTAAGTTCCCTTCTGCATTTTTTATACTCCTCTAGGGTCTCTGCCATATTGAGCCCTCGGTATCTGCCATAAGTTTCTCTTTTTTACTTAATCCTGACCTTTATGTCCCTTGCCATCCAGGGTTCTCCGGACTTGGTCTGCTCCCTTTGTATTTACGGGAACATATTTGCCCTGTACTCTCGCTATTTCCTCCTTGAATGCCTCCCACTGCTCTGGCACAGTTTTATCTGCAAGTAGCTGCTCCCAGTCTACTTGGGCCAAATCATATCTCACCCTTAGTAAGATTAGCCTTTCCCAAGTTTAGAACTTTTATTCACAGCCCAACCTCATCCTTTTCCATAACTATCCTAAATCTAACTGAGTTATGGTCACTATTTCCAAAATACTCCCCTACTGATACCCCTTCCACATGCCCAGGCTCATTTCCGAATATTAGGTCCAGAACTTCCCCCTCCCTTGTTGGCCTTTCCACGTACTGGCTAAAAAAGTTCTCCTGGATGCAACTTAAGAATTTTTCTTCCTCCCTACCTTGCACACTGAAACTATCCCGGTTAATATTTGGGTAGTTAAAATCCCCTACTATTACTGCCTTATTATCCTTACACTTCTCTGAAATGTGATTACATATTTGATCCTCTATCTCTCCCTGACTGTTTCGGGGTCTATAGTACACACCCAACAGCATGTTTGCCCCTTTTGTGTTTTTTACTTCTACCCATATGGCCTCATTTGATGACCTTTCCAAGGTATGATCCCTCCTCACTGCTATAATTGATTCCTTGGTCAATATTGTGATGCCCCCCCTCCTCTTCTATCCCCCTCTCTATCTTGTTTGAATACCCTATAACCAGGAATGTTGAACTGCCAATCCTGCTCTTTTAGCCAAGTCTCGGTTATAGCTTTGAATCATACTCCCACATGCCTATCTGTGCCCTCAGCTCATCCGTCTTATTCCTCAGGCTCCTTGCATTAAAATATATTCCACTTAGCCTTGCTAAACTCACTTCTTTCTTATCTAGCCTTCCAGACTCACTTACTAGTGTTTTAACTTCTAATTCCATCTCGGCTTCTCTCTCCTCTGAACTACTTTTCAGGATCCCACCCCACAGCCAAATTAGTTTAAATCCACCCCAAAAGCATTTGTGAGCCAGCTTCTCCTGCATGAAAACAGATGGAGAGGGTGTGATAAGGACACATGGCACTGCGTGGAATGTTTGTGTGATGAGCGGGGACTTGGGCAGGATGAGGATGTGAGCTCCAGAGGATATGAGTCTGATGGAGATGTGAGGGTGTGTGTGTGAGTTAGTGGTATTGTCTCTTGTGGTGTGAGATCCCTGTGGATGTGTGATGGGTTTGTGAGTGTGTGAGTTGACAGCGATGAGAAGAGTGAATTACCCTGGCAGAACGGATGAAACCATTCATCCTGTTGCAGCACTGGGTGGCTGTCCTCTTTTGCAGGGCATTGACGCTGACCACTGCTGCCCCCGCCTCCCATGCTGGATTGGCGACCTTGCTTGCGGGTCTTTGCCCAGAGTGGTGGTAGAGGACATCACGGCAGGCGTCCACTGAGTCCAAAAGGTGCTCGAGGGGTGCATCATTAACCCAGGGGGTTGCAGTCTTCTTGCCTTTCGGGGCCATGTCTTCCATTCAGCAGTCCTGGGCTGGAAGCACTGAGAGGTGTACGCGTGGCTGCAGTTTAAATATGGCACCCGGTGAGGTGACAGCGTGGCGGGCGAATGAGAGGCTGCCTGCCATTGAAGCGGCGCGTTCTCAGGAATGCATAATTAATGAGGTGGGATTGGGACGATACTGTGTGAAAAGCTCCCATTGCAGCTAGTGAGTAAAATGTCCTTTTTCATGCCTGCTACTGCACTTAATGCAAACTAGGACGATTCCGCCCCATGATTGAGTAGGATTGAATGAAGTGAAACTGCTTCCAATGGCTGAAGGACTGATAACCAGAAAGCATAAATTCAAGGCGACTGGCAAATGAACTAGAGATGACATGATGACCCTCAAGAACATAAGAACAAAGGAACATAAGAATATAAGAAATAGGAGCAGGAGTTGGCCATTAAATCCCTAGAGCCTGCTCTGCCAGTCAATAAGATCATTGCTGATCTGACATGGACTTAACTCCACTTTTATGCCTGTCTCCCAAAACCTTGGCTCCTTTGTCAATCAAAAATTTGTCTAACTCAGCCTTGAATATATTCAATGACACAGCCTCCGCTGCTCTCTGGGAGAGAGAACCTCTGAGGGAAGAAATTCCTCGTTGTCTCTGTCTTAAATGTGAGACCTCTTATTTTGAAACTGTGCTCCCTGGTTCTAGATTCTGCTACATCCTGTCAGCACCAAGCCTGTCAAGCCTTCTCAGAATCCTATATGTTTCAATGTTCTTCTTCTTCATTTTTCTAAACTCCAATGTGTATAGGCCCAACCTGCTCTATCTTTCCTCATATGACAACCCTTTCATCCAGGAATTAGCCGAGTCAAACTTCTCTGAGTTGCCTCCAATGTAATAAAACCTTGTTTAAGTAAGCTGACTAAATCTGTGGGTGAACCTACACCACGTGGACTGCAGCGGTTCAAGAAGGCAGCTCACCACCACCTTCTCAAGGGCAACTAAGGATGGGCAATAAATGCTGGCCCAGCCAGCGAAGCCCACATCCCATGAATGAATAAAAAAAACTGCTCACAGTACTCTATGTTAGATCTCACCAATGTTATGTACAGTTGTAGCAAGACTTATACACTACATCCCCCCTTGCAATAAAGGCCAAAATTCAATTTGCCTCAGTTACTTGCTGCAGCTGAGTTCTGACTTTTTGTGATTCACATACAAGGACACTCAGATCCCCCTGCACTTCAGAATTCTGCAGTTTCTCTCCATTTAAATCATTTAAATAATACTCTGCTTGTCTATTCTTCCTGAAAAAGTGAATAATCTCACATTTTCCAACATTATACTCCAACATTACACGTTACATTATCCCTTTGCAGACTCTTTGTGTCCTCCTCACAACTTGTTTTCCTGCTTATCTTTGTGTTGTCAACAAATTTGGCTGCAGTAGACTCAGTCCCTTCATCCAAGCCATCAGTACAGATCATAAATAGTTTGAGGCCCCAGCACTGATCCCTGTAGCACCCCAGTTGTTATATTTTGCCAACCTGAAATGACTCATTTATCATGGCTCTCTGTTTCCTGTTAGTTAGCCAGTCTTCTATCCCTGCTGATAAATCACCCCCAATACCATTTGCTCTTATCTTGTGTAGCAACCTTTTATGTGGGACCTTATCAAGTGCCTTTTGGAAATCTAAATACACTGCATCTACTGGTTCCCCTTTATCCACTCTGTTTGTTACATTGTCAAAGAGTTCTAATGAATGTGTCAAACACATTACGCCTTTCACAAAACCATGTTGACTCCACCTGATTTTATTATTATTTTCTAAAGGCCCGGTGACAACCTCTTTAATAATGGACTCTAGCAGTTTCCCAATGACAGACATTAGACTAACTGGCATATTGTTTCCTGCTTTCTATCTCTCTCCTTTCTTGAACAGAGGCGTTTCATTTGTGGTTTTCCAATCTACTGGGAACTTCCAGAATCTAGCGAATTTTGGAAGATTACAACTAATCCATCCACTTTCTCTGCAGCCACTTCTTATAAGATCCAAGATGGAGGCCGTCAGATCCAGGAGACTCGTCAGCCTTAATTCCCATTAGTTTTCCTATTATTACCAATTACATCAAGGAGAGGTGGTGGTGTAATGATAATGTTATTGGGTTAGTGATCCAGAGACCCACACTTAATGCTCTGGGGACAGGGGGTTAAATCCCACCACGGCAACTAATGGAATTTAAATTCAGCAAATAATAAGTCCCAATGAAGGTGGCCCTAAAACTATCAGTGATTTTCATAAAAATCCATCTGGTTCACTAATGTCCTTTAGGGAAGGAAATCCACTATGCTTTCTTGGTCTGGCCTACATGTGACTCCAGGGGCAGAACTTTTCGCTGAGCAGGTGGGTGTGCGGCCAACCCACTTGAGTGTAAAATAACGTGTGACAATGTCAGGCGTACGTCCTGATGTCATCACACACTCACACGATATTTTGCTTGGTGGGCACGCACGGGAGTTGGAGCTGTGCCCACCATCAATTATGGGGCCAGTTAAGGTGATTAAAAAGGTAATTAAGCTAGATTTTACATAACCCGTGTGATTTCTTGCTTGTTGTATGGGCAAAATGGGCAGGCGGTAGCCGATATTTTCACAAACCTCATCCAAGGACAGGATAAAAAGGGTCAGCAGCATTGCCAGTGTGAGTAGTGAGGTGTTTTGGAGATAGTTTGCAGCTGGTTGCTTATTGGTACTTGGCAGCTTCATCTCAGGGCTTCATGCTTAGCATTTACAGGCTTCATTTCAGGACTTACTGGTATCTGCAAGGCCTCCGGAGGATTCAGACCATGTGGACCCTTCCAGGTATCAGACAGCCTTCCAGTACCCTGGCAATGGGGATTGTGGTCTTAGCTGGTGGCACCTCCTCTGAGGAGGAAGAAAGGGGTGAGAGGGAGAGGGGGCCAGGTGTCCCAATGCAGCTTCCAGGGGAAGGACCTGTGGGAGGAGAAGCGCAGACACAAGTGGCACAGACCCAACAGGATGGCCAAGCAGGAAGGGGTCCGGAAGACGCCACTTCTTGCGTCAGGGTTGCCAGGGTTTATAGGCGGCGATGCAGCTACCTCAATATGTCTGAGGTGCAATGCCGAAGAAAGCTCCGCCTCTCAAGGGAGACCGTGACCTCCATCTGTCAGATGATTGGGTCTGAGATCAGCTGCCACTGTGTGGGTGGGCACAGTGGTCAGTGGGAACTCCAAGTTTGAGGCTCCCATCAATGAAGTGACTACACTAGAATGGTTGCACAATCTGAAACTCTCACTTCTGTGCACCGCGTTCTTACCTTCATCTGGCACCCCCACCTCCCCATGCCTGGTTGTAGGGGGATCGTGCCGGCTCTCCAGCTCAAGGGCATCTTGCTCAAACTGGGAGAGCGTCAGCAGGTTGGGTGGGCCTTCGCCTGCGTGTGCCCTCTCGGCTTGGTTATGGCTTGTCTTCTCCTGAAAGGACAGAGGAGCATTGATTAGTCCATTCTCTACCTGCAGCGCCATTGCAGCCTGGCCAACGCTAGCTGAGGAACACCTTGCAGGGCACATCCGAGTCATGGCCCTTGAGCTGCAAGGCACTCAGTCCAAGGAGCCAGGAGGCGTGATTGACAGTTGGCACTCAGACTCTAGCACCCCTGAGCTCCCAGGGGGATGGCCACACCTTAACACTCTGCAAACTGACACATGCCAACACAGTACTCACCTTTCCAGAGTGCAGCAGGTCATTGAACCTCTTCCGGCACTGGACCCATGTGCACCGCACCATGTCATGGTTGCTAACCAGTGCTGCAAATCCTCCCATGCCCTCTTCGTGAGGTCCATGGCCTCCTATTCCCATCACTGGGGATAAGGGTGTTTCTCCTGGCAGCCACCTCCTCCAGGAGGACCGTGAGGCACTCATCAGAAAAGCAGGGGGGCCGGGTGCCCACTCGACCTACCCTCCTGCCTGGTGTCTCCAGCCACACTCGATTCCATCACTTGAGTTTGCTGACACACAACAGACGTTGTTCCATGGCAGCCTTCCAGGAGCTGCCTGGGCCATTTTAAACTGGCAGCTAGGTTGCCATTAGACCCAGTGGCTGACAAGCCCCCGCCCCCGCTTGGCTCTTCCCAGCCAGTGGGGAGCCGTGTTTCACACTGGGTGGGCCTTAATTGGCCCGCCTGTGTGAAATCATGGTCGGGGGCCGATCGTGGGTGGCAGCCTGTTTCCCAGCCGATCCCGGGCCAGCCAACCACACCCAAACTCAAAATTCTGCCCCAGATCTACAGCAATGTAATCGATTCTTAGCTGCCCTCTGAAATGGCCTAGCAAGCCACTCAGTTCAAGGGCAGTTAGGGACTGGCAACAAATGCTGCCCTTGCCAGCAGTGCCCACATCACATGAAGGAATAAACAAGAACTTTTTCTCTATTGATAGTGATTGTCTAATCTCATCCCTTCCTTTTGCCTCTTGATTTTCAACTGCTCTCCAGAGGCTTTTTGTGTCTTTCACGGTGAAGACAGATACAAAATACTTCAAAGCCTGTGCCATTTCCTCATTCCCAATAATAATTTGCCAGCCTCACCCTCTAATGGGCCAATGCTCACTTTAGCTACTCTTTTGCTTTTTATAAACAGTTACATCAATAAGACATGAAAATAAACCAAAGCTGTACATATCAAAACTTAATTCCATTTTGCTGTTTAAAAATGGGTTTCTGCTGGACAACAAAATGGCTGCTACAGGTCACAAGACTCACAGGATTGGCCTGTGTTCTGGAAGGTTCCAACAGAGATAACAAGAACAAAAGAGTTCCACCCCCATCCTTGTGGAATGGCTGCATTATAATCATGAAACTAGACTATGAACAGATGAACTGACTCCCCCATCCAGGTGAAAGTTGCACTAAGTGCAGTAGCGGGCGGGTGAAACAATATTTTACCCATCGGCTGCAAAGGTGGGTTTTCACGCGGTATTGTCCCAAACCCACCTCATTATTTATGCATTCCTGGGAAACATGCCATTTCCATGGTGGGCGGGTGGGCTCTCATTTGCCTGCCCACCATCACCCCACCGCTGCACCACGCCGGATGCCTTGTTTAAAGTCCAGCTGCAAGCACACATCTCAGTGCTTCCAGCTCACCACAGCTGCACGGAAGACATGGCCCTGAAATTGAAGAAGACCACAGGCTCCAGGTTCAGCAACGTGTCTCTCGAATGACATTTGGATGCCGTGGAGGCCCACAGGGATGTCCTCTACCCCCGCTCTGGCCTCTGGATGGGCAACAACAGCACGAACCTGGCTTGGGAGGTGGGGGCAGCAGTGGTCAGTGCCAGCACCGTGCAAAAGAGGACAACCACCCAGTGCCACAAGAGGATGAATGATCTCCTCCGTTCCACCAGGGTAAGTCACTCTTTTCATCACTTTCAACTCACACTCACAGGGCCCTCACTCACTGCCAGTTCAAGGGACATCACCATTCACTCTCTCACACTCACCGTCATTGTCCTCATCCCATCCATGGGACCACTCATCACCCACGCAGCCCAGGCATGCTTGCCATCTGGACAGGCAGGCATCCTGCTTACACTCTCTCCATCTCTATTCATGCAGGACAAGCTGGCACACAACAAGAGAGAGATAGGTCGCAGACTGATGGAGGAATGCCCGAAATCAAGGTCCTCATGGACTTTGAAAACAGAGTCATCCGGCTGACCAGCAAGGATCTGGACCGGTCCTGTGCTGACGGTGAGGTCGGCGCTGTTCTACCAAGTGAGGATCCAGCAGTGTACCATCCACCAGACAACCATGCTGTGAGTGATGTATCCTGTTTCACAGACCACTGCCATGCACTAATTATCTCTCCTTGTTTTCACAGGCACATCTAGGAAACAGCGGACGGGGTCCATGACCTAGAGCCTCCAATCAAGCCCTGAGAAAACCTCTGGAGAAGAATTTGGAGGCACCTTCCCTGAGTCCCATCACAGCGCTCACCTACACCCTCCACCAGTGCAGAGACACACCTCAGTGGGACCTAGCTTTAGAGTAGCCTCAGGATCACAATCTGGTGAGCACATCGCACTGTCTGATCCACAGCAGGTGGCGGCAGGGACTTCCCAGGTCCCCGGCACTCAGAGGACAGCTGGAGGTCAGAAATTTGCTGAGTCTGAGTCGGATGACAAACCTCTGGACTCGGTTATGTGACAGTTGCTGGAGCTGCAAAGGCAAGTTCCAGAACATCACAGTATTCCTCAGATTGCATGGCATGATGGAGGAGCCCATCCGCCTTCAGTTTGAGGTGATAGTGAGGCATGTCAATGCACCGAGGTCAACACTTGTAAGATGGCAGCCACCATGGAGACCTTGGTCCAGGATTTCACTCCTGCACTGCTGAGTGGGCTCAACCCCATCGCTGATGCCATAGTTGGCCTCCAACAGTGTGTACGCGGGAAGGGTGCCGGGCAGCTTGATCTCACTCCAGCTACCCCTGCTACTCAAGGAGTCAGCCAGGGGCTTCCCCTCCCCGGGCACCCATAGAGAGGAGGATCAGCAGGTGTAACCCCCCAACCCCCGGGCCCATCAATCCAGGTGGGTCTGAGAGCGTCTTGCCCATCTAACTCCCCTCATCCTGTGACCTCCACAACTCCAGCTTCACAGGCCAAGGAGGGTGTCACTGCCACCCCGAAAGCAGGCAGGGGCCCAGCAAATCTTGGCCCTCCAGAGGTCATCACAGACAGGGTGTAACAATCAGCAGGCTGCCTCCACCTCCACTGTGGATGTCTGGGGAGCACCAAGATGTAGCGGCATGGCCTTCCCATCGTCGTGAAACCAATCGTGCCATTTTGTCTGTACACGCCACCTATCACGACCGCTGCCGGCAGGCACGGATAACCTCGAAACTCATTATAGCTGAAGAAATGTTAACAGCCACTATTTCGCCCCTAAGGGAAACAACGGATTTTAGCCAGGAGACCAGAAACTGCTTGTGAGGCTGCAATTCACTCATTGATGGGCCACATCACATGACTACATGCTTCTAGCCTTTTGGGTCATTTTAATATTACATTTCTAGCCTCACAGCTCAGACTGCTGATTTAATACCAACTGGAAAGAGTTCCAGCAGATCAAGCCGCTGGCCACCATCTCTCAACTCCTCGAAGACTGTTTGCTTCTAAAAGTCTCCAATCCTTGTCTGTCAAGTGGTCTAAGCACAGAAACCCCATTTGTTTCAAGGATTCTCGTGGTGTTGCCTTCAACCTGAAACTCATCTGGACTGAATTCCACTACGGAGGAAACACCCTCTGGACTTTGACTTCTCAGACTCTGGAAATCACGTGAACTAATATTCATTTCTGTTTGAATGTGAGTAAACTAACCTTCTGAATGTGAGTTTGCTGCGAGTTATTATTAAATTGGATCACACAAACTGAGGGTTCGGGGAAACATGCCACAGCCTACTTTAAAAATAATTCAACAATATCTCTGATTATTGACAGTTGGGGGGAGGAGAAAGGGTTTCAGTTTCTCTCTCTCCTACCCATAACAATACTTATAGAAGCTTTTACTGTGTTTTTATATTTCTTTTTAGTTTTTTCCTGTACTCCAAATTCTTCTTCTTCATTTATTTTTATACTCATCTTTTGCTGGTTTCTAAAACTTTCCAAATCTTCTGCCCAACCACTAATCTTTGCAGCATTGTATGTCTTCTTTCAATCTGAAACCACTCTCAACTCATTTATGGAATATATCTGTTGAGAGTTATGAAATATCTCTTTAAATGTTTGCCACTGCATCACCACTGTTTTACATTTTAACCTTTTTTTCAGTCCATTTTAGCCAACAATGTCTTCATACCCTTGTAATTACCTTTATTTAAGTTTAAGACACTAATTGTGGACCCAAATTTCTCACTCTCAAACTGACTGTGAGATCTTATCATGCTATGATAACTCTTGCCTCGAGGATCCTTTACAAAGAGGTAATTAATTAAAAACAAAAACAGAATTACCTGGAATAACTCAGCAGGTCTGGCAGCATCGGCGGAGAAGAAATCAGTTAACGTTTCGAGTCTTCATGACCCTTCGGCAGAACTGAAGCATAGTTTGGAGAAAGGTGAAATATAAGCTGGTTTAAGGTCGGGGGGCGGGGGGAGAGAGAAGTTGAGGGTGTGGTGATTGTGGAGATAAGCAAGCAGTGATAGGAGCAGATAATCAAAAGATGTCACAGACAAAAGGATCAAAGAGGTGTTGAAGGTGGTGATATTGTCTAAGAAAGGTGCTAATTAAGAATGGAAGACAGGACACTCAAGGTACAGCTCTAGTGGGGGTGGGGTGGAAAGACTAACAAAGTTTTAGTTTTAGATTTAAAAATAATGGAAATAGGTGGGAAAAGAAGAATCTATATAAATTATTGAAAAAAAAGGGAGGGGGGAGAAAAGGGG
The DNA here is from genome assembly GCF_964194155.1 of Cetorhinus maximus. Lineage (NCBI taxonomy): Eukaryota > Metazoa > Chordata > Chondrichthyes > Lamniformes > Cetorhinidae > Cetorhinus > Cetorhinus maximus. The sequence goes on along the minus strand of NC_135879.1, from coordinate 48,868,567 downwards.
TGGGGATGGGGGGAGGGGGAGTTTAAGATCTAAAGTTGTTGAATTCAATATTCAGCCCGGAAGGCTGTAAAGTGCCTAGTCGGAAGATGAGGTGCTGTTCCTCCAGTTTGCGTTGGGCTTCACTGGAACAATGCAGCAAGCCAAGGACAGACATGTGGGCAAGAGAACAGGATGGAGTGTTAAAATGGCAAGCGACAGGGAGGTTTGGGTCTTTCTTGCGGACAGACCGCAGGTGTTCCGCAAAGCGGTCGCCCAGTTTGCGTTTGGTCTCTCCAATGTAGAGGAGACCGCATTGGGAGCAACGAATGCAGTAGACTAAGTTAGGGGAAATGCAAGTGAAATGCTGCTTCACTTGAAAGGAGTGTTTGGGCCCTTGGACGGTGAGGAGAGAGGAAGTGAAGGGGCAGGTGTTGCATCTTCTGTGTGGGCATGGGGAGGTGCCATAGGTGGGGGTTGAGGAGTAGGGGGTGATGGAGGAGTGGACCAGGGTGTCCCGGAGGGAACGATCCCTACGGAATGCTGTCAGTGGGGGTGAAGGGAAGATGTGTTTGGTGGTGGCATCATGCTGGAGTTGGCGGAAATGGCGGAGGATGATCCTTTGAATGCGGAGGCTGGTGGGGTGATAAGTGAGGACAAGGGGGACCCTATCATGTTTCTGGGAAGGTAATTAATTAAGCCTGTCTCATTACACATTACCAGGTCCAAAATGTTCAGGTCCAGAACATATTGCGATGAAACGATCCTGAATACTTGCTATGAACTCATCCTCCGGGCTACGGTTACCAATTTGATTTGTCCAATCAATGTTAAGATTAAAGTCACCCACGACTATTGCACTACCTTTCTTGCAGACCTTGATTATTTTTGATGTAAACTTGGTCCTATTGCATAGCTAATGTTAGGGGGTCTACAAACCACTGACTTATTCCCTTTACCGTTTTTTATCTCCACCCAAACTGATCCTACATCTTGACTTTCTGAACCAATATCATTTTTCACTATTGTACTGCTTTCAACCTTTATCAACAGAGCTAGCCACCTCCTTTTTCTTTCCTGCTGTCCTTCTGAAATGTCAAATACCCTTGAATATTCAGGTCCCAGCCTTGGCCATATTAGAAACAAGTTTCTATAATGCCTACTATATCATTCTCATTTAATTCTATTTGTGCTATCAAATCATCCATCTTGTTCAACAGCGGAAACACAAGAGGAGTAGCAGCACAAAGAATGGGAACACAGAGCGGATGACACAAAGATTGGCCGGGTGGTTAACAGTGAGTTTGAGTGTCTTGGGCTACAGGAAGATATAGACAGGATGGTCAAATGGGCAGATAAGTGGCAGATGGAATTTAACCCCGAAAAGTGTTTGGAAGGAGTAATTTCACAAGGAAGTATTCAATGAACAGCATGGCACTTGGAAGTTCTGAGGAACAAAGGGACCTTGGCGTGTGTGTCCATAGATCTCTGAAGGCAGAGGGGCATGTTAGTGGGGTGGTGAAAAAGGCATATGGGACACTTGCCTTTATTAATCGAGGCATAGATTACAAAAGTAGCGAGGTCATGCTGGAGTTGTATAGAAACTTGGTGAGGCCACAGCTGGAGTACTGTGTACAGTTCTGGTCACCACATTATAGGAAGGATGTGATTACACTGGAGGGACTGCAGAGGAGATTCAACAGGATGTTGCCTGGGATGAAACATTTCAGTTATGAAGAGAGGTTGGATAGACTTGGGTTATTTTTGTTGGAGTAGAGAAGACTGAGGGGCGACCTGATCGAGGTGTACAAGATTATGAGGGGCATAGACAGCGTCAATAGGGAGCAGCTGTTCTCCTTAGTTGAAGGGTCAGTCACGTGGGGACATAAGTTCAAGGTGAAGGGCAGGAGGTCTAGGGGGGATGTGAGGAAGAACTTTTTTACCCAGAGGGTGGTGACGGTCTGGAATGCACTGCCTGGGAGGGTGGTGGAAGCGGGTTGCCTCACATCCTTTCAAAAGTACCCGGGTGAGCACTTGGCACATCATAACATTCAAGGCAATGGGCCAAGTGCAGGTAAATGGGATTAAGTAGGTAGGTCAGGTGTTTCTCACATGTCGGTGCAGACTCGATGGCCCAAAGGGCATCTTATGCACTGTGTAATTCTGTGATTCTGTGACAGAGGGGTGGCAGTATAAAGCACAGGAACACAGAGGGGTGGCAGCATAAAGTGCAGGAACACAGAGGGGTGGCAGTATAAAGAGCAGGAACACAGAGTGGTGGCAACATAAAGAGCAGGAACACAGAGGGGTGGCAGTATAAAGAGCTGGAACACAGAGGGATGGCAGTATAAGAGCAGGAACAAAGAGGGGTGCAGTATAAAGAGCGGGAACACAGAGCGGTGGCAGTATAAGAGCAGGAACAAAGAGGGGTGGCAGTATAAAGAGCAGGAACAAAGAGGGGTGGCAGTATAAAGCACAGGAACACAGAGGGGTGGCAGTATAAAGAGCGGGACACAGAGTGGTGGCAACATAAAGAGCAGGAACACAGAGGGACGGCAGTATAAAGAGCAGGAACACAGAGGGACAGCAGTATAAAGAGCGGGAATACAGAGTGGTGGCAGTATAAAGAGCGGGAACACAGAGGGGTGGCAGTATAAAGAGCAGAAACAAAGAGGGGTGGCAGTATAAAGAGCGGGAACACAGAGGGGTGGCAGTATAAAGAGCGGGAACACAGAGGGGTGGCAGTATAAAGAGCGGGAACACAGAGGGGTGGCAGTATAAAGAGCGGGAACACAGAGGGGTGGCAGTATAAAGAGCGGGAACACAGAGGGGTGGCAGTATAAAGAGCGGGAACACAGAGGGGTGGCAGTATAAAGAGCGGGAACACAGAGGGGTGGCAGTATAAAGAGCGGGAACACAGAGTGGTGGCAGTATAAAGAGCGGGAACACAGAGTGTCGGCAGTATAAAGAGCGGGAACACAGAGTGGCAGCGGTATAAAGAGTAACAACAGAGCAACGACAGTATTAACAGCAGAAACACAGAATGGAAGAAGAACAGAGCGGGTGTTGTGTTTCTGTCTCCTTTACAAAAACTCACCAATCACCTGCACAGGATTGCTAAACCACAAGCAGGCTCAACTTGTTTGAAGACTGCAATTAATATACATACAGGTTCCAGGATAGCTCCACAAATAATTCTACACTCGGGATTCAGTAACCTTTACTTACAGCATCAGCAACAAGCTGCAACTACTCTCACTCACTACTACCTCACTGCTGGACAAATGGTTAACATCCTGGATAATATCTGAAAGTGATATCACAATAGTTGCTACACAGCATAAAGTGCAAACACAGATGAGTGACAGTATGATGAACAGAACACAGGGTAGCAACAGTATAAAGAACGGGATACATTGTGGTGACAGTATTTTCTGGGGGGACTCAAAGTGGTGGCAGCTTAAATAGCAAGAAGGCACAGCAGTGACAGTATAAAGAGTGGGAACGCAGAGCAGTGACAGTATAAAGAGTGGGAACGCAGAGCAGTGACAGTATAAAGAGTGGGAACGCAGAGCAGTGACTGTTTAAAGAGCAGCTACACAGAATAGTGACACCATAAACAGCGGCAACACAGAACACTGACGGTTTTAAGTTGGGCACACAGGGCAGTTAGAGTTTAAAGAGGGGTAAGACAGAGCACTGACAGTATAAATAGCTGGAACAGAGAGCAGTGACAGTATAAAGAGTGGGAACACAGATCAATGACAGTATAAAGAGCTGGAAAGCAAGCAGTGGCAGTAAAAAGAGTGGGACGCAGAGAACTGACAGTACTACGAGTGGGTACAAAGAGCAGTGAGAGTATAAAGAGTGGATAAGACAGAATAGCGACAGTCTAAACAGCAGGAACACAGAGCAGTGACAGTGTAAAGAGCGGGAAGACAGAGCAGTGACAGGATAAAGAGCAGGAACACAGAGGGCTGGCAGTATGAAGAATGGAAACACAGAGCAGTGATGGTATAAACAGCAGGAAACCAGAGCAGTGACGTTGTAAAGAGCAGGGAGTCAGTGCAGAGAGAAGATAAAGTCTGGGAACACAGAGCAGTGACAGTATAATGAGTGGGTACACTGAGCAGTGACAGTATAAAGAGTGGGTACACAGAGCAGTGACAGTATAAAGAGTGGGTACACAGGGCAGTGACAGTATAAACAGTGGGTACACAGAGCAGTGACAGTATAAAGAGTGGGAACACAGAGCAGTGACAGTATAAAGAGTGGGAACACAGAGCAGTGACAGTATAAAAATTGGGAACACAGAGCAGTGACAGTAGAAAGAGTGGGTACACAGAGCAGTGACAGTATAAAAATTGGGAACACAGAGCAGTGACAGTATAAAGAGTGGGTACACAGAGCAGTGGCAGTAAAAAGAGGTGGATCACAGAGCAGAGATATTATAAAGAGGGGGAAAGCAGAGCAGTGGCAGTTTTAAGAGTGGGTACACAGCAGTATGAGGATAAAGAACGGGTAAGACAGAGCAGTGACAGTATAAAGACTGGGTACACAGAGCAGTGTGAGTTTTAAGACCAGATAAGACAGAACAGTGACAGCATAAAGAGCAGGAACACAGTTCAGTCACAGTATCAAAAGGGGGAAGACAGAGCGGTGAGAGTATAACGGAAACACTATAGTACTGTATAGTTGTATATACTGTATAGTTACAGTATAAAATAAGGAAGACAGGTCAGTGACAGTACAAAGAGCGGTAACAGGGATCAGTGACAGTATAGAGAGAAGGAAGACAGAGCAGTTGCTGTATAAAGTGCAGGAAGGCAGCGCAATGACAGTATATGGAGCAGGAAGACAGAGCATGACAGTTTAAAGAGCAGGAATACAGAACAGTGGCACTCTGAACAGCGGTAGAATAGAGCATTGACAGTTTCAAAATGGGTACAAAGAGAAGGGAGAGTGTAAAGAGTGGTAAGACAGAGCAGTGACAGTATACATAGTAGGAACAGAGAGCACTGACAGTATAAAGAGCAGGAACAGAGCATTGAAAATATAAGGAGCAGGTAGACAGAGCAGTCACAGTATAAAGAGCAGGTAGACAGAGCAGTCACAGTATAAAGGGTGGGAAAACTGAGCAGTGACAGTATAAAGAGCAGGAAGACAGAGCAGTGACAGTATAAAGAGCAGGAAGACAGAGCAGTGACAGTATAAACAGCAGGAACACAGAGCAGTGACAGTATAAAGAGCAGGAAGACAGAGCAGTGACAGTATAAACAGCACGAACACAGAGCAGTGACTGTATAAAGAGCAGGAAGAGAGAGCAGTGACAACACAGTATAAAGGGCTGCAACACAAAGGAGTGACAGTATAAACATGGGGAACACAGAGCACTGAAAGTATTAAGATTGGGTACACAGAACAGTGAGAGTATAAATAGCAGGTAAGACCGCAGTGACAGGATAAAGAGTGGGAACACAGAGCAGTGACGGTAAAAAGAGCAGGAAGACAGAGCAGTGGCAGCATAAATAGTGGGAACAGACAACAGTGATGGTGTAAAGAGCGGGAAGTCAGAGCTTTGACACTACTAATAGTGTATACACAGAGCGGTGAGGGTATAAAGAGTCGGTAAGGTAGAGCAGTGACAGTATAAAGGGTGGGGAGACAGAGAAGTGACAGTACAAATGTGGCGACACAGAGCAGTGACAATATAAAGAGTAGGAACAGAGAGCAGTGGCAGTACTAAGAGTGGGTACATAGAGCTATGAGCGTATAAAAAGCAGCAATGCAGAGCAGTGACAATGTAAATAGCGGAAGCACAGAGCTATGACAGTATAGAGAGCAAGAAGGCAGATCAATGACAGTGTAAGCAGCAGGAAGGGAGTGCAGTGTCAGTATAAACTTTGGGAACAGAGAGCAGCGATAATATAAAGAATGAGAAAACTGAGCAGTGACAGGATAAAGAACAGGAAGACAGAGCAGTGAAAGTATGAGGAGGCAAAACACACAGTAATAACATTATAAAGAGCTGGAAGACAGCGCAGTGACAATATAAAGAGCAGGAATACAGAGCAGTGACAGTAAAAAGAGAAGGAAGACAGAGCAGCGACAGTATGAAGAGTGGAAGACAGAGCAGTGACAGTATAAAGAGTAGGAAGACAGAGCAGTGACAGTATGAAATTTGGAAGACAGAGCAGTGACAATATAAAGAGCTGGAAGACAGAGCAGTGACAGTATAAAGAGCAGGAAGACAGAGCAGTGACAGTAGAAACAGCAGGAACACAGAGCAGTGACTGTATAAAGAGCAGGAAGAGAAAGCAGTGACAAATAGAGACTGGGAACACAGTATAAAGGGCAGCAACACAAAGCAGTGACAGTATAAACATGGGGAACACAGAGCACTGACAGTATTAAAATTGGGTACACAGAACAGTGAGAATATAAATAGCAGGTAAGACAGCAGTGACAGGATAAAGAGTGGGAACACAGAGCAGTGATGGTATAAAGAGCAGGAAGACAGAGCAATGGCAGCATAAAGAGTGGGAACAGACAACAGTGATTGTGTAAAGAGCGGGAAGTCAGAGTTTTGACACTACTAATAGTGTATACATAGAGCTGTGAGGGTATACAGAGTCGGTAAGGTAGAGCAGTGACAGTATAAAGGGTGGGGAGACAGAGAAGTGACAGTATAAATGTGGTGACACAGAGCAGTGACAATATAAAGAGTAGGAACAGAGAGCAGTGGCAGTACTAAGAGTGGGTATATAGAGCTATGAGCGTATAAAAAGCAGCAATGAAGAGCAGTGACAGTGCAAACAGCAGGAGCACAGAGCTATGACAGTATAGAGAGCAAGAAGGCAGATCAATGACAGTGTAAGCAGCAGGAAGGGAGTGCAGTGTCAGTATAAAGTTTGGGGACAGAGAGCAGCGATAATATAAAGCATGAGAAAACTGAGCAGTGACAGTATAAAGACCAGGAAGACAGAGCAGTGACAGTGTAAAGAGCAGGAAGACAGAGCATTGACAGTATAAAGAGCAGGAACACAGAGCAGTGACATTGTAAAGAGTGGAAGACAGAGCAGTGACAGTATGAGGAGGCAAAACACACAGTAATAACATTATAAAGAGCAGGAAGACAGAGCAGTGACAAAATAAAGAGCAGGAAGACAGAGCAGTAACAGTATAAAGTGAAGGAAGACAGAGCAGTGACAGTATAAAGAGAAGGAACACAGAGCAGTGACAGTATAAAGAGTGGAAGACAGAGCATGTACAATATGAAGAGCAGGAAGACAGAGCAGTGACAGTATAAAGAGAAGGAAGACAGAGCAGTGACAGTATAAAGAGTGGAAGACAGAGCATGTACAATATGAAGAGCAGGAAGACAGAGCAGTGACAGTATAAAGAGAAGGAAGACAGAGCAGTGACAGTATAAAGAGCAGGAAGACAGAGCAGTGAAAATATAAAGAGCAGGAAGACAGAGCAGTGACAGTATAAAGAGCAGGAAGACAGAGCAGTGACAGTATAAAGAGAAGGAAGACAGAGCAGTGACAGTATAAAGAGAAGGAAGACAGAGCAGTGACAGTATAAAGAGCAGGAGGACAGAGCAGTGACAGTATAAAGAGAAGGAAGACAGAGCAGTGACAGTATAAAGAGTGGAAGACAGAGCAGTGAGAGTATAAAGAGCAGGAAGACAGAGCAGTGACAGTATAATGAGCAGGAAGAAAGAGCAGTGACAGTATAAAGAGAAGGAACACAGAGCAGTGACAGTATAAAGAGTGGAAGACAAAGCAGTGACAATATGAAGTGTGGAAGACAGAGCAGTGACAGTATAAAGAGAAGGAAGACAGAGCAGTGACAGTATAAAGAAAAGGAACACAGAGCAGTGACAATATAAAGAGTGGAAGACAGAGCAGTGACAGTATGAAGAGTGGAAGACAGAGCAGTGACAGTATGAAGAGTGGAAGACAGAGCAGTGACAGTATGAAGAGTGGATGACAGAGCAGTGACAGTATAAAGAGAAGGAACACAGAGCAGTGACAGTATAAGGAGCGGAAACACAGAGCAGTGACAGTATAAAGAGCAGGAAGACAGAGCAGTGACAGTATAAAGAGAAGGAACACAGAGCAGTGACAGTATAAAGAGAAGGAACACAGAGCAGTGGCAGTATAAAGAGCGGAAACACAGAGCAGTGACACTATAAAGAGCAGGAAGACAGAGCAGTGGCAGTATAAAGAGCAGGAAGACAGAGCAGTGACAGTATAAAGAGTGGAAGACCGACCAGTGACAGTATAAAGATTGGAAGACAGAGCAGTGACAGTATAAAGAGCAGGAAGACAGAGCAGTGACAGCATAAAGAGCAGGATGACAGAGCAGTGATAGTATAAAGAGCAGGAAGACAGAGCAGTGACAGTAAAAAGAGTGGAAGACAGAGCAGTGACAGTATAAAGAGTGGAAGACAGAGCAGTGACAGTATAAAGTGCAGGAAGACAGAGCAGTGACAGTATAAAGAGCGGAAGTCAGAGCAGTGACAGTATGAAGAGTGGAAGACAGAGCAGTGACAGTATAAAGATTGGAAGACAGAACAGTGACAGTATAAAGAGCAGGAAGACAGAGCAGTGATAGTATAAAGAGCAGGAAGACAGAGCAGTGACAGTATAAAGAGTGGAAGACAGAGCAGTGACAGTATAAAGAGCAGGAAGACAGAGCAGTGACAGTATAAAGAGTGGAAGACAGAGCAGTGACAGTATAAAGTGCAGGAAGACAGAGCAGTGACAGTATAAAGAGCGGAAGTCAGAGCAGTGACAGTATGAAGAGTGGAAGACAGAGCAGTGACAGTATAAAGATTGGAAGACAGAACAGTGACAGTATAAAGAGCAGGAAGACAAACCAGTGACAGTATAAAGAGTGGAAAACAGAGCAGTGACAGTATAAAGAGTGGAAGACAGAGCAGTGACAGTATAAAGAGCTGGAAGACAGAGCAGTGACAGTATGAAGAGTGGAAGACAGAGCAGTGACAGTATGAAGAGTGGGAACGCATAGCAGTGACACTATAAAGAGTGGGAACGCAGAGCAGTGACAGTATAAAGAGTGGGAACGCAGAGCAGTGACAGTATAAAGAGTGGGAACGCAGAGCAGTGACTGTTTAAAGAGCAGCTACACAGAATAGTGACACCATAAACAGCGGCAACACAGAACAGTGACGGATTTAAGTTGGGCACACGGGGCAGTTAGAGTTTAACGAGCGGTAAGACAGAGCACTGACATTATAAATAGCCGGAACAGAGAGCAGTGACAGTATAAAGATTGGGAACACAGAGCAGTGACAGTATAAAGAGTGGGTACACAGAGCAGTGACAGTATAAAAAGTGGGAACACAGAGCAGTGACAGTATAAAGAGTGGGTACACAGAGCAGTGGCAGTATAAAGAGGTGGATCACAGAGCAGAGACATTATAAAGAGGGGGAAAGCAGAGCAGTGGCAGTTTTAAGAGTGGGTACACAGCAGTATGAGGATAAAGAACGGGTAAGACAGAGCAGTGACAGTATAAAGACTGGGTACACAGAGCAGTGTGAGTTTTAAGACCAGATAAGACAGAACAGTGACAGCATAAAGAGCAGGAACACAGTTCAGTCACAGTATCAAAAGGGGGAAGACAGAGCGGTGAGAGTATAACGGAAACACTATAGTACTGTATAGTTGTATATACTGTATAGTTACAGTATAAAATAAGGAAGACAGGTCAGTGACAGTACAAAAAGTGGTAACAGGGATCAGTGACAGTATAGAGAGAAGGAAGACAGAGCAGTTGCTGTATAAAGTGCAGGAAGGCAGCGCAATGACAGTATATGGAGCAGGAAGACAGAGCATGACAGTTTAAAGAGCAGGAATACAGAACAGTGGCACTCTGAACAGCGGCAGAATAGAGCACTGACAGTTTCAAAATGGGTACAAAGAGAAGGGAGAGTATAAAGAGTGGTAAGACAGAGCAGTGACAGTATACATAGTAGGAACAGAGAGCACTGACAGTATAAAGAGCAGGAACAGAGCATTGAAAATATAAGGAGCAGGTAGACAGAGCAGTCACAGTATAAAGAGCAGGTAGACAGAGCAGTCACAGTATAAAGGGTGGGAAAACAGAGCAGTGACAGTATAAAGAGCAGGAAGACAGAGCAGTGACAGTATAAAGAGCAGGAAGACAGAGCAGTGACAGTATAAACAGCAGGAACACAGAGCAGTGACAGTATAAAGAGCAGGAAGACAGAGCAGTGACAGTATAAACAGCACGAACACAGAGCAGTGACTGTATAAAGAGCAGGAAGAGAGAGCAGTGACAACACAGTATAAAGGGCTGCAACACAAAGCAGTGACAGCATAAACATGGGGAACACAGAGCACTGACAGTATTAAGATTGGGTACACAGAACAGTGAGAGTATAAATAGCAGGTAAGACCGCAGTGACAGGATAAAGAGTGGGAACACAGAGCAGTGACGGTAAAAAGAGCAGGAAGACAGAGCAGTGGCAGCATAAAGAGTGGAAGACAGAGCAGTGACAGTATGAAGAGTGGGAAAACAGAGCAGTGACAGTATGAAAAGTGGAAGACAGAGCAGTGACAGTATAAAGAGTGGAAGACAGAACATTGTCAGTATAAAGAGCTGGAAGACAGAACAGTGACAGTATAAAGAGCCGGAAGACAGAGCAGTGACAGTATAAAGAGTGGAAGACAGAGTAGTGACAGTATAAAGAGTGGAACACAGAGCAGTGACAGTATAAAGAGCCGGAAGACAAAGCAGTGACAGTATTAAGAGTGGGAAGACAAAGCAGTGACAGTATTAAGAGTGGGAAGACAGAGCAGTGACAGTGTAAAGAGAAGGAACACAGAGCAGTGATAGTAAGAAATTTGGAAGACAGAGCAGTGACAATATAAAGAGCTGGAAGACAGAGCAGTGACAGTATAAACAGCAGGAACACAGAGCAGTGACAGTAGAAACAGCAGCAAACCAGAGCAGTGACTGTATAAAGAGCAGGAAGAGAGAGCAGTGACAAATAGAGACTGGGAACACAGTATAAAGGGCAGCAACACAAAGCAGTGACAGTATAAACATGGGGAACACAGAGCACTGACAGTATTAAGATTGGGTACACAGAACAGTGAGAATATAAATAGCAGGTAAGACAGCAGTGACAGGATAAAGAGTGGGAACACAGAGCAGTGATGGTATAAAGAGCAGGAAGACAGAGCAATGGCAGCATAAATAGTGGGAACAGACAACAGTGATTGTGTAAAGAGCGGGAAGTCAGAGTTTTGACACTACTAATAGTGTATACATAGAGCTGTGAGGGTATAAAGAGTCGGTAAGGTAGAGCAGTGACAGTATAAAGGGTGGGGAGACAGAGAAGTGACAGTATAAATGTGGCGACACAGAGCAGTGACAATATAAAAAGTAGGAACAGAGAGCAGTGGCAGTACAAAGAGTGGGTACATAGAGCTATGAGCGTATAAAAAGCAGCAATGCAGAGCAGTGACAGTGTAAACAGCGGGAGCACAGAGCTATGACAGTATAGAGAGCAAGAAGGCAGATCAATGACAGTGTAAGCAGCAGGAAGGGAGTGCAGTGTCAGTATAAAGTTTGGGAACAGAGAGCAGCGATAATATAAAGCATGAGAAAACTGAGCAGTGACAGTATAAAGACCAGGAAGACAGAGCAGTGACAGTGTAAAGAGCAGGAAGACAGAGCATTGACAGTATAAAGAGCAGGAACACAGAGCAGTGACATTGTAAAGAGTGGAAGACAGAGCAGTGACAGTATGAGGAGGCAAAACACACAGTAATAACATTATAAAGAGCAGGAAGACAGAGCAGTGACAATATAAAGAGAAGGAAGACAAGGCAGTAACAGTATAAAGTGAAGGAAGACAGAGCAGTGACAGTATAAAGAGAAGGAACACAGAGCAGTGACAGTATAAAGAGTGGAAGAAAAAGCAGTGACAGTATAAAGAGTGGAAGACGGAGCATGTACAATATGAAGAGCAGGAAGACAGAGCAGTGACAGTATAAAGAGAAGGAAGACAGAGCAGTGACAGTATAAAGAGAAGGAAGACAGAGCAGTGACAGTATAAAGAGAAGGAAGACAGAGCAGTGACAGTATAAAGAGAAGGAACACAGAGCAGTGACAGTATAAAGAGCAGGAAGACAGAGCAGTGACAGTATAAAGAGCAGGAAGACAGAGCAGTGACAGTATAAAGAGAAGGAAGACAGAGCAGTGACAGTCTAAAGAGAAGGAACACAGAGCAGTGACAGTATAAAGAGCAGGAGGACAGAGCAGTGACAGAATAAAGAGAAGGAAGACAGAGCAGTGACAGTATAAAGAGCAGGAAGACAGAGCAGTGACAGTATAAAGAGTGGAAGACAGAGCAGTGACAGTATAAAGATTGGAAGACAGAGCAGTGACAGTACAAATAGCAGGAAGGCAGAGCATTGACAGTATAAAGAGCAGGAAGACAGAGCAGTGACAGTATAAAGAGTGGAACACAGAGCAGTGACAGTATAAAGAGCAGGAAGACAGAGCAGTGACAGCATTAAGTGCAGGAAGACAGAGCAGTGACAGTATAAAGAGTGGAAGACAGAGCAGTGACAGTAAAAAGAGTGGAAGACAGAGAAGTGACAGTATGAAGAGTGGAAGACAGAGCAGTGACAGTATGAAGAGTGGAAGACAGAGCAGTGACAGTATAAAGAGCAGGAAGACAGAGCAGTGACAGTATAAAGAGCAGGAAGACAGAGCAGTGACAATATAAAGAGAAGGAACACAGAGCAGTGACAGTATAAAGAGCGGAAAGACAGAGCAGTGGCAGTATAAAGAGCAGGAAGACAGAGCAGTGACAGTATAAAGAGCAGGAAGACAGAGCAGTGACAGTATAAAGAGCAGGAATACAGAGCAGTGACAGTATAAAGAGTGGAAGACAGAGCAGTGACAGTAAAAAGACTGGAAGACAGAGCAGTGACAGTACAAATAGCAGGAAGACAGAGCATTGACAGTATAAAGAGCAGGAAGACAGAGCAGTGACAGTATAAAGAGTGGAACACAGAGCAGTGACAGTATAAAGAGCAGGAAGACAGAGCAGTGACAGCATAAAGTGCAGGAAGACAGAGCAGTGACAGTATAAAGAGTGGAAGACAGAGCAGTGACAGTAAAAAGAGTGGAAGACAGAGCAGTGACAGTATGAAGAGTGGAAGACAGGGCAGTGACAGTATGAAGAGTGGAAGACAGAGCAGTGACAGTATAAAGAGCAGGAAGACAGAGCAGTGACAGTATAAAGAGCGGAAAGACAGAGCAGTGGCAGTATAAAGAGCAGGAAGACAGAGCAGTGACAGTATAAAGAGCAGGAAGACAGAGCAGTGACAGTATAAAGAGTGGAAGAAGGAGCAGTGACAGTATAAAGAGCAGGAAGACAGAGCAGTGACAGTATAAAGTGCAGGAAGACAGAGCAGTGACAGTGTAAAGAGCAGGAAGACAGAGCATTGACAGTATAAAGAGCAGGAACACAGAGAAGTGACATTGTAAAGAGTGGAAGACAGAGCAGTCACAGTATGAGGAGGCAAAACACACAGTAATAACATTGTAAAGAGCTGGAAGACAGAGCAGTGACAATATAAAGAGAAGGAAGACAAGGCAGTAACAGTATAAAGTGAAGGAAGACAGAGCAGTGACAGTATAAAGAGAAGGAACACAGAGCAGTGACAGTATAAAGAGTTGAAGAAAAAGCAGTGACAGTATAAAGAGTGGAAGACAGAGCATGCACAATATGAAGAGCAGGAAGACAGAGCAGTGACAGTATAAAGAGAAGGAAGACAGAGCAGTGACAGTATAAAGAGAAGGAAGACAGAGCAGTGACAGTATAAATAGAAGGAAGACAGAGCAGTTACAGTATAAAGAGAAGGAAGACAGAGCAGTGACAGTATAAAGAGAAGGAAGACAGAGCAGTGACAGTCTAAAGAGCAGGAAGACAGAGCAGTGACAGTATAAAGAGAAGGAAGACAGAGCAGTGACAGTCTAAAGAGAAGGAACACAGAGCAGTGACAGTATAAAGAGCAGGAGGACAGAGCAGTGACAGTTTAAAGAGAAGGAAGTCAGAGCAGTGACAGTATAAAGAGTGGAAGACAGAGCACTGAGAGTATAAAGAGCATGAAGACAGAGCAGTGACAGTATAAAGAGCAGGAAGACAGAGCAGTAACAGTACAAAGAGTGGAAGACAAAGCAGTGACAGTATAAAGAGTGGAAGACAGAGCAGTGACAATATGAAGAGGGGAAGACAGAGCAGTGACAGTATAAAGAGAAGGATGACAGAGCAGTGACAATATAAAGAGAAGGAACACATAGCAGTGACAATATAAAGAGTGGAAGACAGAGCAGTGACAGTATGAAGAGTGGAAGACAGAGCAGTGACAGTATGAAGAGTGGAAGACAGAGCAGTGACAGTATAAAGAGCAGGAAGACAGAGCAGTGACAGTATAAAGAGCAGGAAGACAGAGCAGTGACAATATAAAGAGAAGGAACACAGAACAGTGACAGTATAAAGAGCGGAAACACAGAGCAGTGGAAGTATAAAGAGCAGGAAGACAGAGCAGTGACAGTATAAAGAGCAGGAAGACAGAGCAGTGACAGTATAAAGATTGGAAGACAGAGCAGTGACAGTATAAAGAGCAGGAAGACAGAGCAGTGACAGTATAAAGTGCAGGAAGACAGAGCAGTGACAGTATAAAGAGTGGAAGACAGAGCAGTGACAGTAAAAAGATTGGAAGACAGAGCAGTGACAGTATAAAGAGCAGGAAGACAGAGCAGTGACAGTATAAAGAGCAGGAAGACAGAGCAGTGACAGTATAAAGAGTAAAGACAGAGCAGTGACAGTATAAAGAGCAGGAAGACAGAGCAGTGTCAGTAAAAAGATTGGAAGACAGAGCAGTGACAGTATAAAGAGCAGGAAGACAGAGCAGTGACAGTATAAAGAGCAGGAAGACAGAGCAGTGACAGTATAAAGAGCAGGAAGACAGAGCATTGACAGTATAAAGAGCAGGAACACAGAGAAGTGACATTGTAAAGAGTGGAAGACAGAGCAGTGACAGTATGAGGAGGCAAAACACACAGTAATAACATTATAAAGAGCTGGAAGACAGAGCAGTGACAATATAAAGAGAAGGAAGACAAGGCAGTAACAGTATAAAGTGAAGGAAGACAGAGCAGTGACAGTATAAAGAGAAGGAACACAGAGCAGTGACAGTATAAAGAGTTGAAGAAAAAGCAGTGACAGTATAAAGAGTGGAAGACAGAGCATGCACAATATGAAGAGCAGGAAGACAGAGCAGTGACAGTATAAAGAGAAGGAAGACAGAGCAGTGACAGTATAAAGAGAAGGAAGACAGAGCAGTGACAGTATAAATAGAAGGAAGACAGAGCAGTTACAGTATAAAGAGAAGGAAGACAGAGCAGTGACAGTATAAAGAGAAGGAAGACAGAGCAGTGACAGTCTAAAGAGCAGGAAGACAGAGCAGTGACAGTATAAAGAGAAGGAAGACAGAGCAGTGACAGTCTAAAGAGAAGGAACACAGAGCAGTGACAGTATAAAGAGCAGGAGGACAGAGCAGTGACAGTTTAAAGAGAAGGAAGTCAGAGCAGTGACAGTATAAAGAGTGGAAGACAGAGCACTGAGAGTATAAAGAGCATGAAGACAGAGCAGTGACAGTATAAAGAGCAGGAAGACAGAGCAGTAACAGTACAAAGAGTGGAAGACAAAGCAGTGACAGTATAAAGAGTGGAAGACAGAGCAGTGACAATATGAAGAGGGGAAGACAGAGCAGTGACAGTATAAAGAGAAGGATGACAGAGCAGTGACAATATAAAGAGAAGGAACACATAGCAGTGACAATATAAAGAGTGGAAGACAGAGCAGTGACAGTATGAAGAGTGGAAGACAGAGCAGTGACAGTATGAAGAGTGGAAGACAGAGCAGTGACAGTATAAAGAGCAGGAAGACAGAGCAGTGACAGTATAAAGAGCAGGAAGACAGAGCAGTGACAATATAAAGAGAAGGAACACAGAGCAGTGACAGTATAAAGAGCGGAAACACAGAGCAGTGGAAGTATAAAGAGCAGGAAGACAGAGCAGTGACAGTATAAAGAGCAGGAAGACAGAGCAGTGACAGTATAAAGATTGGAAGACAGAGCAGTGACAGTATAAAGAGCAGGAAGACAGAGCAGTGACAGTATAAAGTGCAGGAAGACAGAGCAGTGACAGTATAAAGAGTGGAAGACAGAGCAGTGACAGTAAAAAGATTGGAAGACAGAGCAGTGACAGTATAAAGAGCAGGAAGACAGAGCAGTGACAGTATAAAGAGCAGGAAGACAGAGCAGTGACAGTATAAAGAGTAAAGACAGAGCAGTGACAGTATAAAGAGCAGGAAGACAGAGCAGTGTCAGTAAAAAGATTGGAAGACAGAGCAGTGACAGTATAAAGAGCAGGAAGACAGAGCAGTGACAGTATAAAGAGCAGGAAGACAGAGCAGTGACAGTATAAAGAGCAGGAAGACAGAGCATTGACAGTATAAAGAGCAGGAACACAGAGAAGTGACATTGTAAAGAGTGGAAGACAGAGCAGTGACAGTATGAGGAGGCAAAACAAACAGTAATAACATTATAAAGAGCTGGAAGGCAGAGCAGTGACAATATAAAGAGAAGGAAGACAAGGCAGTAACAGTATAAAGTGAAGGAAGACAGAGCAGTGACAGTATAAAGAGAAGGAACACAGAGCAGTGACAGTATAATGAGTGGAAGAAAAAGCAGTGACAGTATAAAGAGTGGAAGACAGAGCATGTACAATATGAAGAGCAGGAAGACAGAGCAGTGACAGTATAAAGAGAAGGGAGACAGAGCAGTGACAGTATAAAGAGCAGGAAGACAGAGCAGTGACAGTATAAAGAGCAGGAAGACAGAGCAGTGACAGTATAAAGTGCAGGAAGACAGAGCAGTGACAGTGTAAAGAGCAGGAAGACAGAGCATTGACAGTATAAAGAGCAGGAACACAGAGAAGTGACATTGTAAAGAGTGGAAGACAGAGCAGTCACAGTATGAGGAGGCAAAACACACAGTAATAACATTATAAAGAGCTGGAAGACAGAGCAGTGACAATATAAAGAGAAGGAAGACAAGGCAGTAACAGTATAAAGTGAAGGAAGACAGAGCAGTGACAGTATAAAGAGCAGGAAGACAGAGCAGTGACAATATAAAGAGAAGGAACACAGAGCAGTGACAGTATAAAGGGCGGAAACACAGAGCAGTGGCAGTATAAAGAGCAGGAAGACAGAGCAGTGACAGTATAAAGAGCAGGAATACAGAGCAGTGACAGTATAAAGAGTGGAAGACAGAGCAGTGACAGTAAAAAGACTGGAAGACAGAGCAGTGACAGTACAAATAGCAGGAAGACAGAGCATTGACAGTATAAAGAGCAGGAAGACAGAGCAGTGACAGTATAAAGAGTGGAACACAGAGCAGTGACAGTATAAAGAGCAGGAAGACAGAGCAGTGACAGCATAAAGTGCAGGAAGACAGAGCAGTGACAGTATAAAGAGTGGAAGACAGAGCAGTGACAGTAAAAAGAGTGGAAGACAGAGCAGTGACAGTATGAAGAGTGGAAGACAGGGCAGTGACAGTATGAAGAGTGGAAGACAGAGCAGTGACAGTATAAAGAGCAGGAAGACAGAGCAGTGACAGTATAAAGAGCGGAAAGACAGAGCAGTGGCAGTATAAAGAGCAGGAAGACAGAGCAGTGACAGTATAAAGAGCAGGAAGACAGAGCAGTGACAGTATAAAGAGTGGAAGAAGGAGCAGTGACAGTATAAAGAGCAGGAAGACAGAGCAGTGACAGTATAAAGTGCAGGAAGACAGAGCAGTGACAGTGTAAAGAGCAGGAAGACAGAGCATTGACAGTATAAAGAGCAGGAACACAGAGAAGTGACATTGTAAAGAGTGGAAGACAGAGCAGTCACAGTATGAGGAGGCAAAACACACAGTAATAACATTGTAAAGAGCTGGAAGACAGAGCAGTGACAATATAAAGAGAAGGAAGACAAGGCAGTAACAGTATAAAGTGAAGGAAGACAGAGCAGTGACAGTATAAAGAGAAGGAACACAGAGCAGTGACAGTATAAAGAGTTGAAGAAAAAGCAGTGACAGTATAAAGAGTGGAAGACAGAGCATGCACAATATGAAGAGCAGGAAGACAGAGCAGTGACAGTATAAAGAGAAGGAAGACAGAGCAGTGACAGTATAAAGAGAAGGAAGACAGAGCAGTGACAGTATAAATAGAAGGAAGACAGAGCAGTTACAGTATAAAGAGAAGGAAGACAGAGCAGTGACAGTATAAAGAGAAGGAAGACAGAGCAGTGACAGTCTAAAGAGCAGGAAGACAGAGCAGTGACAGTATAAAGAGAAGGAAGACAGAGCAGTGACAGTCTAAAGAGAAGGAACACAGAGCAGTGACAGTATAAAGAGCAGGAGGACAGAGCAGTGACAGTTTAAAGAGAAGGAAGTCAGAGCAGTGACAGTATAAAGAGTGGAAGACAGAGCACTGAGAGTATAAAGAGCATGAAGACAGAGCAGTGACAGTATAAAGAGCAGGAAGACAGAGCAGTAACAGTACAAAGAGTGGAAGACAAAGCAGTGACAGTATAAAGAGTGGAAGACAGAGCAGTGACAATATGAAGAGGGGAAGACAGAGCAGTGACAGTATAAAGAGAAGGATGACAGAGCAGTGACAATATAAAGAGAAGGAACACATAGCAGTGACAATATAAAGAGTGGAAGACAGAGCAGTGACAGTATGAAGAGTGGAAGACAGAGCAGTGACAGTATGAAGAGTGGAAGACAGAGCAGTGACAGTATAAAGAGCAGGAAGACAGAGCAGTGACAGTATAAAGAGCAGGAAGACAGAGCAGTGACAATATAAAGAGAAGGAACACAGAGCAGTGACAGTATAAAGAGCGGAAACACAGAGCAGTGGAAGTATAAAGAGCAGGAAGACAGAGCAGTGACAGTATAAAGAGCAGGAAGACAGAGCAGTGACAGTATAAAGATTGGAAGACAGAGCAGTGACAGTATAAAGAGCAGGAAGACAGAGCAGTGACAATATAAAGTGCAGGAAGACAGAGCAGTGACAGTATAAAGAGTGGAAGACAGAGCAGTGACAGTAAAAAGATTGGAAGACAGAGCAGTGACAGTATAAAGAGCAGGAAGACAGAGCAGTGACAGTATAAAGAGCAGGAAGACAGAGCAGTGACAGTATAAAGAGTAAAGACAGAGCAGTGACAGTATAAAGAGCAGGAAGACAGAGCAGTGTCAGTAAAAAGATTGGAAGACAGAGCAGTGACAGTATAAAGAGCAGGAAGACAGAGCAGTGACAGTATAAAGAGCAGGAAGACAGAGCAGTGACAGTAAAAAGATTGGAATTCAGAGCAGTGACAGTATAAAAAGCAGGAAGGCAGAGCAGTGACAGTATAACGAGCAGGAAGACAGAGCAGTGACAGTATAAAGAGCAGGAAGACAGAGCAGTGACAGTAAAAAGATTGGAAGACGGCGCAGTGACATTATAAAGAGCAGGAAAACAGAGCAGTGACAGTATAAAGAGCAGGAAGACAGAGCAGTGACAGTAAAAAGATTGGACGACAGAGCAGTGACAGTACAAAGAGCAGGAAGACAGAGCAGTGACAGTATAAAGATTGGAAGACAGAACAGTGACAGTATAAAGAGCTGGATGACAAACCAGTGACAGTATAAAGAGTGGAAAACAGAGCAGTGACAGTATAAAGAGTGGAAGACAGAGCAGTGACAGTATAAAGAGCTGGAAGACAGAGCAGTGACAGTATGAAGAGTGGAAGACAGAGCAGTGACGTAATAAAGAGTGGAAGACCGAACAGTGTCAGTATAAAGAGTGGAACACAGAGCAGTGACAGTAT
The DNA here is from genome assembly GCF_964194155.1 of Cetorhinus maximus. Taxonomy (NCBI): domain Eukaryota; kingdom Metazoa; phylum Chordata; class Chondrichthyes; order Lamniformes; family Cetorhinidae; genus Cetorhinus; species Cetorhinus maximus. The sequence continues at coordinate 48,848,591 of NC_135879.1, read as the reverse complement.
AAAGAGTGGAACAGAGAGCAGAGACACTATAAAGAGTGGAAGACAGAGTAGTGACAGTATAAAGAGTGGAAGACAGAACAGTGACAGTATAAAGAGTGGAAGACAGAGCAGTGACAGTATAAAGAGTGGAAGACAGAGCAGTGACAGAATAAGGAGAAGTAACACAGAGCAGTGACAGTATAAAGAGAAGGAGGACAGAGCAGTGACAGTATAAAGAGAAGGAAGACAGAGCAGTGACAGTATAAAGAGTGGAAGACAGAGCAGTGTGAGTATAAAGAGCAGGAAGACAGAGCAGTGACAGTATAAAGAGCAGGAAGACAGAGTAGTGACAGTAAAAAGATTGGAAGACAGAGCAGTGACAGTATAAAGAGCAGGAAGACAGAGCAGTGACAGTATAAAGAGCAGGAAGACAGAGCAGTGACAGTAAAAAGATTGGAAGACAGGGCAGTGACAGTATAAAGAGCAGGAAGACAGAGCAGTGACAGTATAAAGAGCAGGAAGACAGAGCAGTGACAGTATGAAGAGTGGGAAAACAGAGCAGTGACAGTATGAAAAGTGGAAGACAGAACATTGTCAGTATAAAGAGCCGGAAGACAGAACAGTGACAGTATAATGAGCCGGAAGACAGAGCACTGACAGTATAAAGAGTGGAAGACAGAGCAGTGACAGTATAAAGAGTGGAACAATGAGCAGTGACAGTATAAAGAGCCGGAAGACAAAGCAGTGACAGTATGTAGAGTGGGAAAACAGAGCAGCGACAGTAAGAAAAGTGGAAGACAGAGCAGTGACAGTATAAAGAGTGGAAGACCGAACAGTGTCAGTATAAAGAGCCGGAAGACAGAACAGTGACAGTATAAAGAGCCGGAAGACAGAGCAGTGACAGTATAAAGATTGGAAGACAGAGCAGTGACAGTATAAAGAGTGGAACACAGAGCAGTGACAGTATAAAGAGTGGAACAGAGAGCAGAGACACTATAAAGAGTGGAAGACAGAGTAGTGACAGTATAAAGAGTGGAAGACAGAACAGAGACAGTATAAAGAGTGGAAGACAGAGCAGTGGCAGTATAAAGAGGGGAAGACAGAGCAGTGACAGAATAAAGAGAAGTAACACAGAGCAGTGACAGTATAAAGAGAAGGAACATGAGCAGTGACAGTATAAAGAGCAGGAGGGCAGAGCAGTGACAGTATGAAGAGTGGAAGGCAGAGCAGTGACAGTATATAGATTGGAAGACAGAACAGTGACAGTATAAAGAGCAGGAAGACAAACCAATGACAGTATAAAGCCTGGAAAACAGAGCAGTGACAGTATAAAGAGTGGAAGACAGAGCAGTGACGGTATAAAGAGCTGGAAGACAGAGCAGTGACAGTATAAAGAGTGGAAGACAGAGCAGTGACAGTATGAAGAGTGAGAAAACAGAGCAGCGACATTATGAAAGGTGGAAGACAGAACATTGTCAGTATAAAGTGCCGGAAGACAGAACAGTGACAGTATAAAGAGCCGGAAGACAGAGCAGTGACAGTATAAAGAGTGGAAGACAGAACATTGTCAGTATAAAGAGCCGGAAGACAGAGCAGTGACAGTATTAAGAGTGGGAAGACAAAGCAGTGACAGTATTAAGAGTGGGAAGACAGAGCAGTGACAGCGTAAAGAGAAGGAACACAGAGCTGTGATAGTATGAAATTTGGAAGACAGAGCAGTGATAATATAAAGAGCAGGAAGACAGAGCAGTGACAGTATAAAGAGCAGGAAGACAGAGCAGTGACATTAGAAACAGCAGGAACACAGAGCAGTGACTGTATAAAGAGCAGGAAGAGAGAGCAGTGACAAATAGAGACTGGGAACACAGTATAAAGGGCAGCAACACAAAGCAGTGACAGTATAAACATGGGGAACACAGAGCACTGACAGTATTAAGATTGGTTACACAGAACAGTGACAATATAAAGAGTAGGAACAGAGAGCAGTGGCAGTACTAAGAGTGGGTACATAGAGCTATGAGCGTATAAAAAGCAGCAATGCAGAGCAGTGACAGTGTAAACAGCGGGAGCACAGAGCTATGACAGTATAGAGAGCAAGAAGGCAGATCAATGACAGTGTAAGCAGCAGGAAGGGAGTGCAGTGTCAGTATAAAGTTTGGGAACAGAGAGCAGCGATAATATAAAGCATGAGAAAACTGAGAAGTGACAGTATAAAGACCAGGAAGACAGAGCAGAGACATTGTAAAGAGCAGGAAGACAGAGCATTGACAGTATAAAGAGCAGGAACACAGAGCAGTGACATTGTAAAGAGTGGAAGACAGAGCAGTGACAGTATGAGGAGGCAAAACACACAGTAATAACATTATAAAGAGCTGGAAGACAGAGCAGAGACAATATAAAGAGAAGGATGACAAGGCAGTAACAGTATAAAGTGAAGGAAGACAGAGCAGTGACAGTATAAAGAGAAGGAACACAGAGCAGTGACAGTGTAAAGAGTGGAAGAAAAAGCAGTGACAGTATAAAGAGAAGGAAGACAGAGCAGTGTCATTATAAAGAGAAGGAAGACAGAGCAGTGACAGTATAAAGAGAAGGAAGACAGAGCAGTGACAGTATAAAGAGAAGGAAGACAGAGCAGTGACAGTATAAAGAGCAGGAAGACAGAGCAGTGACAGTATAAAGAGCAGGAAGACAGAGCAGTGACAGTATAAAGAGAAGGAAGACAGAGCAGTGACAGTCTAAAGAGCAGGAAGACAGAGCAGTGACAGTATAAAGAGCAGGAAGACAGAGCAGTGACAGTAAAAAGATTGGAAGACGGCGCAGTGACAGTATAAAGAGCAGGAAGACAGAGCAGTGACAGTATAAAGAGCAGGAAGACAGAGCAGTGACAGTAAAAAGATTGGACGACAGAGCAGTGACAGTACAAAGAGCAGGAAGACAGAGCAGTGACAGTATAAAGATTGGAAGACAGAACAGTGACAGTATAAAGAGCTGGATGACAAACCAGTGACAGTATAAAGAGTGGAAAACAGAGCAGTGACAGTATAAAGAGTGGAAGACAGAGCAGTGACAGTATAAAGAGCTGGAAGACAGAGCAGTGACAGTATGAAGAGTGGAAGACAGAGCAGTGACAGTATAAAGAGTGGAAGACCGAACAGTGTCAGTATAAAGAGTGGAACACAGAGCAGTGACAGTATAAAGAGTGGAACAGAGAGCAGAGACACTATAAAGAGTGGAAGACAGAGTAGTGACAGTATAAAGAGTGGAAGACAGAGTAGTGACAGTATAAAGAGTGGAAGACAGAACAGTGACAGTATAAAGAGTGGAAGACAGAGCAGTGACAGAATAAGGAGAAGTAACACAGAGCAGTGACAGTATAAAGAGGAGGACAGAGCAGTGACAGTATAAAGAGAAGGAAGACAGAGCAGTGACAGTATAAAGAGTGGAAGACAGAGCAGTGTGAGTATAAAGAGCAGGAAGACAGAGCAGTGAGAGTATAAAGAGCAGGAAGAAAGAGTAGTGACAGTAAAAAGATTGGAAGACAGAGCAGTGACAGTATAAAGAGCAGGAAGACAGAGCAGTGACAGTATAAAGAGCCGGAAGACAGAGCACTGACAGTATAAAGAGTGGAAGACAGAGCAGTGACAGTATAAAGAGTGGAACAATGAGCAGTGACAGTATAAAGAGCCGGAAGACAAAGCAGTGACAGTATGTAGAGTGGGAAAACAGAGCAGCGACAGTAAGAAAAGTGGAAGACAGAGCAGTGACAGTATAAAGAGTGGAAGACCGAACAGTGTCAGTATAAAGAGCCGGAAGACAGAACAGTGACAGTATAAAGAGCCGGAAGACAGAGCAGTGACAGTATAAAGATTGGAAGACAGAGCAGTGACAGTATAAAGAGTGGAACACAGAGCAGTGACAGTATAAAGAGTGGAACAGAGAGCAGAGACACTATAAAGAGTGGAAGACAGAGTAGTGACAGTATAAAGAGTGGAAGACAGAACAGTGACAGTATAAAGAGTGGAAGACAGAGCAGAGACAGTATAAAGAGGGGAAGACAGAGTAGTGACAGAATAAAGAGAAGTAACACAGAGCAGTGACAGTATAAAGAGAAGGAACATGAGCAGTGACAGTATAAAGAGCAGGAGGGCAGAGCAGTGACAGTATGAAGAGTGGAAGGCAGAGCAGTGACAGTATATAGATTGGAAGACAGAACAGTGACAGTATAAAGAGCAGGAAGACAAACCAATGACAGTATAAAGCCTGGAAAACAGAGCAGTGACAGTATAAAGAGTGGAAGACAGAGCAGTGACGGTATAAAGAGCTGGAAGACAGAGCAGTGACAGTATGTAGAGTGGGAAAACAGAGCAGTGACAGTAAGAAAAGTGGAAGACAGAGCAGTGACAGTATAAAAAGTGGAAGACCGAACAGTGTCAGTATAAAGAGCCGGAAGACAGAACAGTGACAGTATAAAGAGCCGGAAGACAGAGCAGTGACAGTATAAAGATTGGAAGACAGAGCAGTGACAGTATAAAGAGTGGAACACAGAGCAGTGACAGTATAAAGAGTGGAACAGAGAGCAGAGACACTATAAAGAGTGGAAGACAGAGTAGTGACAGCATAAAGAGTGGAAGACAGAACAGTGACAGTATAAAGAGTGGAAGACAGAGCAGTGACAGTATAAAGAGGGGAAGACAGAGCAGTGACAGAATAAAGAGAAGTAACACAGAGCATTGACAGTATAAAGAGAAGGAACATGAGCAGTGACAGTATAAAGAGCAGGAGGGCAGAGCAGTGACAGTATGAAGAGTGGAAGGCAGAGCAGTGACAGTATATAGATTGGAAGACAGAACAGTGACAGTATAAAGAGCAGGAAGACAAACCAATGACAGTATAAAGCCTGGAAAACAGAGCAGTGACAGTATAAAGAGTGGAAGACAGAGCAGTGACGGTATAAAGAGCTGGAAGACAGAGCAGTGACAGTATAAAGAGTGGAAGACAGAGCAGTGACAGTATGAAGAGTGAGAAAACAGGCCAGTGACAGTATGAAAGGTGGAAGACAGAACATTATCAGTATAAAGTGCCGGAAGACAGAACAGTGACAGTATAAAGAGCCGGAAGACAGAGCAGTGACAGTATAAAGAGTGGAAGACAGAACATTGTCAGTATAAAGAGCCGGAAGACAGAGCAGTGACAGTATTAAGAGTGGGAAGACAAAGCAGTGACAGTATTAAGAGTGGGAAGACAGAGCAGTGACAGCGTAAAGAGAAGGAACACAGAGCTGTGATAGTATGAAATTTGGAAGACAGAGCAGTGACAATATAAAGAGCTGGAAGACAGAGCAGTGACAGTATAAAGAGCAGGAAGACAGAGCAGTGACATTAGAAACAGCAGGAACACAGAGCAGTGACTGTATAAAGAGCAGGAAGAGAGAGCAGTGACAAATAGAGACTGGGAACACAGTATAAAGGGCAGCAACACAAAGCAGTGACAGTATAAACATGGGGAACACAGAGCACTGACAGTATTAAGATTGGGTACACAGAACAGTGAGAATATAAATAGCAGGTAAGACAGCAGTGACAGGATAAAGAGTGGGAACACAGAGCAGTGATGGTATAAAGAGCAGGAAGACAGAGCAATGGCAGCATAAAGAGTGGGAACAGACAACAGTGATTGTGTAAAGAGCGGGAAGTCAGAGCTCTGACACTACTAATAGTGTATACATAGAGCTGTGAGGGTATAAAGAGTCAGTAAGGTAGAGCAGTGACAGTATAAAGGGTGGGGAGACAGAGAAGTGACAGTATAAATGTGGCGACACAGAGCAGTGACAATATAAAAAGTAGGAACAGAGAGCAGTGGCAGTACTAAGAGTGGGTACATAGAGCTATGAGCGTATAAAAAGCAGCAATGCAGAGCAGTGACAGTGTAAACAGCGGGAGCACAGAGCTATGACAGTATAGAGAGCAAGAAGGCAGATCAATGACAGTGTAAGCAGCAGGAAGGGAGTGCAGTGTCAGTATAAAGTTTGGGAACAGAGAGCAGCGATAATATAAAGCATGAGAAAACTGAGCAGTGACAGTATAAAGACCAGGAAGACAGAGCAGAGACATTGTAAAGAGCAGGAAGACAGAGCATTGACAGTATAAAGAGCAGGAACACAGAGCAGTGACATTGTAAAGAGTGGAAGACAGAGCAGTGACAGTATGAGGAGGCAAAACACACAGTAATAACATTATAAAGAGCTGGAAGACAGAGCAGAGACAATATAAAGAGAAGGATGACAAGGCAGTAACAGTATAAAGTGAAGGAAGACAGAGCAGTGACAGTATAAAGAGAAGGAACACAGAGCAGTGACAGTATAAAGAGTGGAAGAAAAAGCAGTGACAGTATAAAGAGAAGGAAGACAGAGCAGTGACATTATAAAGAGAAGGAAGACAGAGCAGTGACAGTATAAAGAGAAGGAAGACAGAGCAGTGACAGTATAAAGAGAAGGAAGACAGAGCAGTGACAGTATAAAGAGCAGGAAGACAGAGCAGTGAAAGTATAAAGAGCAGGAAGACAGAGCAGTGACAGTATAAAGAGAAGGAAGACAGAGCAGTGACAGTCTAAAGAGCAGGAAGACAGAGCAGTGACAGTATAAAGAGCAGGAAGACAGAGCAGTGACAGTATAAAGAGAAGGAAGACAGAGCAGTGACAGTCTAAAGAGTGGAAGACAGATCAGTGAGAGTATAAAGAGCAGGAAGACAGTGCAGTGACAGTATAAAATTGGAAGACAGAACAGTGACAGTGTAAACAGCAGGAAGACAAACCAGTGACAGTATAAAGAGTGGAAGACAGAGCAGTGACAGTATAAAGAGTGGAAGACAGTGCAGTGACAGTATAAAATTGGAAGACAGAACAGTGACAGTATAAACAGCCGGAAGACAAACCAGTGACAGTATAAACAGTGGAAAACAGAGCAGTGACAGTATAAAGAGCAGGAAGACAAACCAGTGACAGTATAAAGAGTGGAACACCGAGCAGTGACAGTATAAAGAGAAGGAAGACAGAGCAGTGACATTATAAAGAGTGGAAGACAGAGCAGTGACAATATAAAGAGTGGAAGACAGTGCAGTGACAGTATAAAGAGTGGATGACAGAGCAGTGACAGTATAAAGAGTGGAAGACAGAGCAGTGACAGTATAAAGAGTGGAAGACAGTGCAGTGACAGTATAAAATTGGAAGACAGAACAGTGACAGTATAAACAGCAGGAAGACAAACCAGTGACAGTATAAAGTGTGGAAAGCAGAGCAGTGACAGTATAAAGAGCAGGAAGACAAACTAGTGACAGTATAAAGAGTGGAACACAGAGCAGTGACAGTATAAAGAGCTGGAAGACAGAGCAGTGACAGTATAAAGAGTGGAAGACAGAGCATTGACAGTATAAAGAGTGGGACAGAGAGCAGAGACACTATAAAGAGTGGAAGACAGAGCAGTGACAGTATAAAGAGTGGAAGACAGAACAGTGTCAGTATAAAGAGCCGGAAGACTGAACAGTGACAGTATAAAGAGCCGGAAGACAGAGCAGTGACAGTAGAAAGAGTGGAAGACAGAGCAGTGACAGTATAAAGAGTGGAACACAGAGCAGTGACAGTACAAAGAGTGGAACAGAGAGCCGAGAAACTATAAAGAGTGGAAGACAATTTAGTGACAGTATAAAGAGTGGAAGACAGAACAGTGACAGTATAAAGAGTTGAAGACAGAGCAGTGACAGTACAAAGAGTGGAAGACAGAGCAGTGACAGAATACAGAGAAGGAGCACAGAGCACTGACAGTATAAAGATTGGAAGACAGAGCAGTGACAGTATAAAGTGTGGAAGACAGAGCAGTGACAGTATAAATAGCAGGAAGACAGAGCAGTGACAGTATAAAGAATGGAAGACAAAGCAGTGACAGTATTAAGAGTTGGAAAACAGAGCACTGACAGTATGAAAAGTGGAAGACAGAGCAGTGACAGTATATAGAGTGGAAGGCAGAGCAGTGACAGTATAAAGAGAAGGAACACAGAGCAGTGACAGTATTAAGAGTGGAAGACAGAGCAGTTACAGTATGAAGAGTGGAGCACAGAACATTGACAGTAGAAAGAGCTGCAGGACACTGCAGTGTCAGTATAAACAGTGGAAGACAGAGCAGTGACAGTATAAAGAATGGAAGACAGTGCAGTGACAGTATAAAGAGCCGGAAGACAAAGCAGTGACAGTATTAAGAGTGGGAAAACAGTATGAAAAGTGGAAGACAGAGCAGTGACAGTATAAAGAGTGGAAGACAGAGCAGTGACAGTATAAAGAGCCGGAAGAAAGAGCAGTGACAATATAAAGAGCAGGAAGACAGAGCAGTAACAGTATAAATAGAAGTAACACAGAAAAGTGACTGTATAAAGACTGGAAGATAGAGCAGTGACAATATGAAGAGTGGAAGACAGAGCAGTGACAGTATAAAGCGCAGGAAGAAGAGCAGTGACACTATAAAGAGTCGAAGACAGAACAGTGACAGTATAAAGACAGGAAGACAGAGCAGTGACAGTATAAAGAGTGGAAGACAGAGCAGTGACAGTACAAAGGGAAGGAACACAGAGCAGTGACAGTATAAAGAGTGGAAGACGGAACAGTGACAGTATGAAGATTGGAAGACAGAGCAGTGACAGTATAAAGAGTGGAACACAGAGCAATGACAGTATAAAGAGCACGAAGACAGAGCAGTGACAGTATAAAGAGTAGAAGACAAGCAGTGACAGTATGAAGAGTGGAACACAGAGCAGTGAGAGTATGAAAAGTGGAGGACAGAGCAGTGACAGTATAAAGAGGGGGAAGACAGAGCAGTGACAGTATGAAGAGTTGAAGACAGAGCAGTGACAGTATAAAGAGCGGGAAGACAGAGCAGTGAAAGTATAAAGAGTGAAAGACAGATCAGTGACAGTATTAAGAGTGGAAGACAAATCAGTGACAGTTTTAAGAGTGGGAAAACAGAGCAGTGACAGGATGAAAAGTGGAAGACAGAGCAGTGACAGTATAAAGAGCAGAAGACAGAGCAGTGACAGAATAAAGAGAAGGAACACAGAGCAGTGACAGTACATAGAGTGGAAGACAGAGCAGTGACAGTATGAAGAGTGGAAGACAGATCACTGACAGTACAACGAGCAGGAAGACAGAGCAGTGACAGTATAAAGAGCAGGCAGACAGAGCAGTGAGAGTATAAAGAGAAGGAACACAGAGCAGTGACAGTATAAAGAGTGGAAGACAAAGCAGTGACAGTATAAAGAGTGGAAGACAGAGCAGTGACAGTATAAAGAGTGCAAAACAGAGCAGTGACAGTATAAAGAGTGGAACAGAGAGCAGAGACACTATAAAGAGTGGAAGACAGAGTAGTGACAGTATAAAGAGTGGAAGACAGAAAAGTGACAGTATAAAGAGTGGAAGACAGAGCAGTGACAGTATAAAGAGTGGAAGACAGAGCAGTGACAGAATAAAGAGAAGGAACACAGAGCAGTGACAGTATAAAGAGTGGAACACAGAGCAGTGACAGTATAAAATGTGCAAGACAGAGCAGTGACAGTATAAATAGCAGGAAGACAGAGCAGTGACAGTATAAAGATCTGCAAGACAGAGCAGTGACAGTATAAAGAGTGGCAGACAGAGCAGTGACAGTATAAAGAGTGGAAGACAGAGCAATGACAGTATAAAGAGTGGAAGACGGAACAGTGACAGTATGAAGATTGGAAGACAGAGCAGTGACAGTATAAAGAGTGGAACACAGAGCAATGACAGTATAAAGAGCACGAAGACAGAGCAGTGACAGTATAAAGAGTAGAAGACAAGCAGTGACAGTATGAAGAGTGGAACACAGAGCAGTGAGAGTATGAAAAGTGGAGGACAGAGCAGTGACAGTATAAAGAGGGGGAAGACAGAGCAGTGACAGTATGAAGAGTTGAAGACAGAGCAGTGACAGTATAAAGAGCGGGAAGACAGAGCAGTGAAAGTATAAAGAGTGAAAGACAGATCAGTGACAGTATTAAGAGTGGAAGACAAATCAGTGACAGTTTTAAGAGTGGGAAAACAGAGCAGTGACAGGATGAAAAGTGGAAGACAGAGCAGTGACAGTATAAAGAGCAGAAGACAGAGCAGTGACAGTATAAAGAGAAGGAACACAGAGCAGTGACAGTACATAGAGTGGAAGACAGAGCAGTGACAGTATGAAGAGTGGAAGACAGAGCACTGACAGTACAACGAGCAGGAAGACAGAGCAGTGACAGTATAAAGAGCAGGAAGACAGAGCAGTGAGATTATGATGAGTGGAAGACAGTGCCATGACAGTATAAAGAGCAGAAAGACATAGCAGAGACAGTATGAAGAGTGGAAGACAGAGCAGTGAGAGTATAAAGAGAAGGAACACAGAGCAGTGACAGTATAAAGAGTGGAAGACAAAGCAGTGACAGTATAAAGAGTGGAAGACAGAGCAGTGACAGTATAAAGAGTGCAAAACAGAGCAGTGACAGTATAAAGAGTGGAACAGAGAGCAGAGACACTATAAAGAGTGGAAGACAGAGTAGTGACAGTATAAAGAGTGGAAGACAGAAAAGTGACAGTATAAAGAGTGGAAGACAGAGCAGTGACAGTATAAAGAGTGGAAGACAGAGCAGTGACAGAATAAAGAGAAGGAACACAGAGCAGTGACAGTATAAAGAGTGGAACACAGAGCAGTGACAGTATAAAATGTGCAAGACAGAGCAGTGACAGTATAAATAGCAGGAAGACAGAGCAGTGACAGTATAAAGATCTGCAAGACAGAGCAGTGACAGTATAAAGAGTGGCAGACAGAGCAGTGACAGTATAAAGAGTGGAAGACAGAGCAATGACAGTATAAAGAATGGAAGAAAAAGCAGAGACAGTATTATGAGTGGGAAAACAGAGCACTGACAGTATGAAAAGTGGAAGACAGAGCAGTGACAGTGTATAGAGTGGAAGACAGAGCAGTGACAGTATAAAGAGAAGGAACACAGAGCATTGACAGTATTAAGAGTGGAAGACAGAGCAGTGACAGTATGAAGAGTGGAGCACATAACAGTGACAGTATAAAGAGCACGAAGACAGAGCAGTGACAGTATAAAGAGTGGAAGACTAGCAGTGACAGTAAGAAGAGTGGAACACAAAGCAGTGACAGTATAAAGAGCAGGAAGACAAAGCAGAGACAGTATAAAGAGCAGGAAGACAGAGCAGTGAGATTATGAAGAGTGGAAGACAGTGCCATGACAGTATAAAGAGCAGAAAGACATAGCAGAGACAGTATGAAGAGTGGAAGACAGAGCAGTGACAGTATAAAGAGTGGAAGACAGAGCTGTGACAGTATAAAGAGTGGAAGACAGAGCAGTGACAGTATAAAGAGCCGCAAGACAGAGCAGTCACAGTATAAAGAGTGGAAGGCAGAGCAGTGACAGTATAAAGAACGGAAGACAGAGCAGTGACAGTATAAAGAGCCGAAAGACAAAGCAGTGACAGTATTAAGAGTGGGAAAACAGAGCAGTGACAGTATGAAAAGTGGAAGACAGAGCAGTGACATTATAAAGAGTGGAAGACAGAGCAGTGACAGTATAAAGAGAAGGAACACAGAGCAGTGACAGTAAAAAGAGTGGAAGACAGAGCAGAAACAGTATGAAGAGTGGAAGACAGAGCAGTGACAGTATAAAGAGTGGAAGACAGAGCAGTGACACTATAAAGAGCCAAAAGACAGAGCAGTGACAGTATAAAGATTGGAAGACAGAGCAGTGACAATATAAAAAGTGGAAGACAGAGCAGGGACAGTATAAAGAGTGGAAGACAGAGCAGTGACGGTATAAAGAGAAGGAACACAGAGCAGTGACAGCATAAACAGTGGCAGACAGAGCAGTGACAGTACAAAGAGTGGAAGGCGGGGCAGTGACAGTAAGAAGAACAGGAAGACAGAGCAGTGACAGTTTAAAGAGCAGGAAAACAGAGCAGTGACAGTATAAAGAGAAGGAATACCGAGCACTGACAGTATAAAGAGAAGGAAGACAGAATAGTGACAGTAGAAAGAGCAGGAAGACAGAGCAGTGACAGTGTAATGAGTAGGAAGACAGAGCAGTGACAGTATAAAGAATGGAAGACAGAATAGTGACAGTAGAAAGAGCAGGAAGACAGAGCAGTGACAGTATAAAGAGTGGCAGACAGAGCAGTGACAGTATAAAGAGTGGCAGACAGAGCAGTGACAGAATAAAGAGAAGGAAGACAGAGCAGTGACAGTATAAAGAGTGGGAAAACAGAGCAGTGACAGTATAAAGATTGGAAGACAGAGCAGTGACAGTATAAAGAGTGGAAGACAGAGCAGTGACGGTATAAAGAGAAGGAACACAGAGCAGTGACAGCATAAACAGTGGCAGGCAGAGCAGTGACAGTGAAAAGAGCTGGAAGACAGAGCAGTGACAGTATAAAGAGTAGAAGACAAGCAGTGACAGTATGAAGAGTGGAACACAGAGCAGTGAGAGTATGAAAAGTGGAGGACAGAGCAGTGACAGTATAAAGAGGGGGAAGACAGAGCAGTGACAGTATGAAGAGTTGAAGACAGAGCAGTGACAGTATAAAGAGCGGGAAGACAGAGCAGTGAAAGTATAAAGAGTGAAAGACAGAGCAGTGACAGTATTAAGAGTGGAAGACAAATCAGTGACAGTTTTAAGAGTGGGAAAACAGAGCAGTGACAGGATGAAAAGTGGAAGACAGAGCAGTGAAAGTATAAAGAGCAGAAGACAGAGCAGTGACAGTATAAAGAGAAGGAACACAGAGCAGTGACAGTACATAGAGTGGAAGACAGAGCAGTGACAGTATGAAGAGTGGAAGACAGAGCACTGACAGTACAACGAGCAGGAAGACAGAGCAGTGACAGTATAAAGAGCAGGCAGACAGAGCAGTGAGAGTATAAAGAGAAGGAATACAGAGCAGTGACAGTATAAAGAGTGGAAGACAAAGCAGTGACAGTATAAAGAGTGGAAGACAGAGCAGTGACAGTATAAAGAGTGCAAAACAGAGCAGTGACAGTATAAAGAGTGGAACAGAGAGCAGAGACACTATAAAGAGTGGAAGACAGAGTAGTGACAGTATAAAGAGTGGAAGACAGAAAAGTGACAGTATAAAGAGTGGAAGACAGAGCAGTGACAGTATAAAGAGTGGAAGACAGAGCAGTGACAGAATAAAGAGAAGGAACACAGAGCAGTGACAGTATAAAGAGTGGAACACAGAGCAGTGACAGTATAAAATGTGCAAGACAGAGCAGTGACAGTATAAATAGCAGGAAGACAGAGCAGTGACAGTATAAAGATCTGCAAGACAGAGCAGTGACAGTATAAAGAGTGGCAGACAGAGCAGTGACAGTATAAAGAGTGGAAGACAGAGCAATGACAGTATAAAGAATGGAAGAAAAAGCAGAGACAGTATTATGAGTGGGAAAACAGAGCACTGACAGTATGAAAAGTGGAAGACAGAGCAGTGACAGTGTATAGAGTGGAATACAGAGCAGTGACAGTATAAAGAGAAGGAACACAGAGCATTGACAGTATTAAGAGTGGAAGACAGAGCAGTGACAGTATGAAGAGTGGAGCACATAACAGTGACAGTATAAAGAGCACGAAGACAGAGCAGTGACAGTATAAAGAGTGGAAGACTAGCAGTGACAGTAAGAAGAGTGGAACACAAAGCAGTGACAGTATAAAGAGCAGGAAGACAAAGCAGAGACAGTATAAAGAGCAGGAAGACAGAGCAGTGAGATTATGAAGAGTGGAAGACAGTGCCATGACAGTATAAAGAGCAGAAAGACATAGCAGAGACAGTATGAAGAGTGGAAGACAGAGCAGTGACAGTATAAAGAGTGGAAGACAGAGCTGTGACAGTATAAAGAGTGGAAGACAGAGCAGTGACAGTATAAAGAGCCGCAAGACAGAGCAGTCACAGTATAAAGAGTGGAAGGCAGAGCAGTGACAGTATAAAGAATGGAAGACAGAGCAGTGACAGTATAAAGAGCCGAAAGACAAAGCAGTGACAGTATTAAGAGTGGGAAAACAGAGCAGTGACAGTATGAAAAGTGGAAGACAGAGCAGTGACATTATAAAGAGTGGAAGACAGAGCAGTGACAGTATAAAGAGAAGGAACACAGAGCAGTGACAGTAAAAAGAGTGGAAGACAGAGCAGAAACAGTATGAAGAGTGGAAGACAGAGCAGTGACAGTATAAAGAGTGGAAGACAGAGCAGTGACACTATAAAGAGCCAAAAGACAGAGCAGTGACAGTATAAAGATTGGAAGACAGAGCAGTGACAATATAAAAAGTGGAAGACAGAGCAGGGACAGTATAAAGAGTGGAAGACAGAGCAGTGACGGTATAAAGAGAAGGAACACAGAGCAGTGACAGCATAAACAGTGGCAGACAGAGCAGTGACAGTACAAAGAGTGGAAGGCGGGGCAGTGACAGTAAGAAGAGCAGGAAGACAGAGCAGTGACAGTTTAAAGAGCAGGAAAACAGAGCAGTGACAGTATAAAGAGAAGGAATACCGAGAACTGACAGTATAAAGAGAAGGAAGACAGAATAGTGACAGTAGAAAGAGCAGGAAGACAGAGCAGTGACAGTGTAATGAGTAGGAAGACAGAGCAGTGACAGTATAAAGAATGGAAGACAGAATAGTGACAGTAGAAAGAGCAGGAAGACAGAGCAGTGACAGTATAAAGAGTGGCAGACAGAGCAGTGACAGTATAAAGAGTGGCAGACAGAGCAGTGACAGAATAAAGAGAAGGAAGACAGAGCAGTGACAGTATAAAGAGTGGGAAAACAGAGCAGTGACAGTATAAAGATTGGAAGACAGAGCAGTGACAGTATAAAGAGTGGAAGACAGAGCAGTGACGGTATAAAGAGAAGGAACACAGAGCAGTGACAGCATAAACAGTGGCAGGCAGAGCAGTGACAGTGAAAAGAGCCGGAAGACAGAGCAGTGACAGTATAAAAAGCAGGATGACAGAGCAGTGACAGTACAAAGGTTGGAAGACAGAGCAGTGACAGTATAAAGATTGGAAGACAGAGCAGTGACAGTATAAAGAGCCGGAAGACAGAGCATTGACAGTATAATGAGCCGGAAGATAAAGCCGTGACAGTATAAAGAGCCGGAAGACAGAGTAGTGACAGTATAAACCGCAGGAAGACAGAGCAGTGACAGTATAAAGAATGGAAGACAGAATAGTGACAGTAGAAAGAGCAGGAAGACAGAGCAGTGAAAGTATAAAGAGTGGCAGACAGAGCAGTGACAGTATAAAGAGTGGCAGACAGAGCAGTGACACTATAAAGTGAAGGAACACAGAGCAGTGACAGTATAATGAGTGGAAGACAGCGCAGTGACAGTATAAAGAGTGCATGACAGAGCAGTGACAGTATATAGAGCTGGAAGACAGAGCAGTGACAGTATAAAAAGCAGGAAGACAGAGCAGTGACAGTACAAAGGGTGGAAGACAGAGCAGTGACAGTATAAAATTGGAAGACAGAACAGTGACAGTATAAAGAGCCGGAAGACAGAGCAGTGACAGTATAAAGAGTGGAAGACAGAGCATTGACAGTATAGAGAGTGGAAGGCAGAGCAGTGACACTATAAAGCGTCGAAGACAGAACAGTGACAGTATAGAGAGTGGAACACAGAGCAGTGACAGTATAAAGACAGGAAGACAGAGCAGTGACAGTATAAAGAGCCGGAAGACAGAGCAGTGACAGTATAAAGAGTGGAAGGCAGAGCAGTGACAGTATAAAGACAGGAAGACAGAGCAGTGACAGTATAAAGAGTGGAAGACAGAGCAGTGACAGTAAAAAGATTGGAAGACAGAGCAGTGACAGTAGGAAGAGAGGAAGACAGAGCAGTGACAGTATAACGAGCAGGAAGACAGATCAGTGACAGCATAAAGAGTGGACCACAGAGCAGTGACAGTATAAAGAGCCGGAAGGACAGAGCAGTGACAGTAAAAAGATTGGAAGACAGAGCAGTGACAGTATAAAAAGTGGAAGACAGAGCAGTGACAGTATAAAGAGCAGGAAGACTGAGCAGTGACAATATAAAAAGTGGAAGACAGAGCAGTGACAGTATAAAGAGCAGGAAGACAGAGCAGTGACAATATAAAGAGTGGAAGACAGAGCAGTGACAATACAAAAAGTGGAAGACAGAGCAGTGACAGTATAAAGAGCAGGAAGACAGAGCAGTGACAGAATAACAGCAGGAAGATAGAGCAGTGACAGTGTAAAGAGTGGAAGACAGTGCAGTGACGCTATAAAGAGAAGGAACACAGAGCAGTGACAGCATAAACAGTGGCAGACTGAGCAGTGACAGTACAAAGAGTGGAAGACAGGGCAGTGACAGTATAAAGAGTAGGAAGACAGAGCAGTAACAGTAAGAAGAGCAGGAAAACAGAGCAGTGACAGTTTAAAGAGCAGGAAGACAGAGCAGTGACAGTATAAAGAGAAGGAACACAGAGCACTGACAGTATAAAGATTATAAGACTGAGCAGTGACAGTGTAATGAGTAGGAAGACAGAGCAGTGACAGTATAAAGAATGGAAGACAGAAGAGTGACAGTAGAAAGAGCAGGAAGACAGAGCAGTGACAGTATAAAGAGTGGCAGACAGAGCAGTGACAGTTTAAAGAGTGGCAGACAGAGCAGTGACAGTATAAATAGAAGGAACACAGAGCAGTGACAGTATAAAGAGTAAAAGACAGCGCAGTGACAGTATAAAGAGTGGAGGACAGAGCAGTGACAGTGTAAAGAGCAGGAAGACAAAGCAGTGACAGTATAAAAAGCAGGAAGAGAGAGCAGTGACAGTATGAAGAGCGAAAGGCTGAGCAGTGACAGTACAAAGGGTGGAAGACAGAGCAGTGACAGTATAAAGATTGGAAGACAGAGCAGTGACAGTATAAAGAGAGGAAGACAGAGCAGTGACAGTATAAAGAGCCGGAAGACAGAGCAGTGACAGTATAAAGAGTGGAAGACAGAGCAGTGACAGTATAAGGAGTGGAAGACAGAGCAGTGACAGTATAAAGAGTGGAAGACAGAGCAGAGACTGTATAAATAGTGGAAGACAGAACAGTGTCAGTATAAAGAGTGGGAGACAGAACAGTGACAGTATAAAGAGTGGAAGACCGAGCAGTGACAGTATAAAGTTGAGAAAGACAGAGCAGTAACAGTATAAAGAGTGGAAGACAGAGCAGTGACAGTATAAAGAGCCGGAAGACAGAGCAGTGACAGTATAATGAGCCGGATGACAAAGCAGTGACAGTATAAAGAGCCGGAAGACAGAGTAGTGACAGTATAAACCGCAGGAAGACAGAGCAGTGACAGTATAAAGAATGGAAGACAGAATAGTGACAGTAGAAAGAGCAGGAAGACAGAGCAGTGAAAGTATAAAGAGTGGCAGACAGAGCAGTGACTGTATAAAGAGTGGCAGACAGAGCAGTGACACTATAAAGAGAAGGAACACAGAGCAGTGACAGTATAATGAGTGGAAGACAGCGCAGTGACAGTATAAAGAGTGGATGACAGAGCAGTGACAGTATATAGAGCTGGAAGACAGAGCAGTGACAGTATAAAAAGCAGGAAGACAGAGCAGTGACAGTACAAAGGGTGGAAGGCAGAGCAGTGACAGTATAAAATTGGAAGACAGAACAGTGACAGTATAAAGAGCCGGAAGACAGAGCAGTGACAGTATAAAGAGTGGAAGACAGAACAGTGACAGTATAGAGAGTGGAACACAGAGCAGTGACAGTATAAAGACAGGAAGACAGAACAGTGACAGTATAGAGAGTGGAACACAGAGCAGTGACAGTATAAAGACAGGAAGACAGAGCAGTGACAGTATAAAGAGCCGGAAGACAGAGCAGTGACAGTATAAAGAGTGGAAGGCAGAGCAGTGACAGCATAAAGACAGGAAGACAGAGCAGTGACAGTATAAAGAGTGGAAGACAGATCAGTGACAGTAAAAAGATTGGAAGACAGAGCAGTGACAGTAGGAAGAGTGGAAGACAGAGCAGTGACAGTATAACGAGCAGGAAGACAGATCAGTGACAGCATAAAGAGTCGAACACAGAGCAGTGACTGTATAAAGAGCCGGAAGGACAGAGCAGTGACAGTAAAAAGATTGGAAGACAGAGCAGTGACAGTATAAAAAGTGGAAGACAGAGCAGTGACAGTATAAAGAGCAGGAAGACAGAGCAGTGACACTATAAAGCGTCGAAGACAGAACAGTGACAGTATAAAGACAGGAAGACAGAGCAGTGACAGTAGAAAGAGTGGAAGACAGAGCAGTGATAGTAGAAAGAGTGAAAGACAGAGCAGTGACAGTATAAAGAGTGGAAGAAGGAGGAGTGACAGTATGAAGAGTGGAAGACAGAGCAGTAACAGTATAAAGAGTGGAAGACAGAGCCGTGACAGTATAAAGAGCAGGATCACATGCAGTGACAGTATAAAGAGCAGGAAGACAGAGCAGTGACAGTATAAAGAGTGGAAGATAGAGCAGTGACAGTATGAAGAGTAGAAGACAGAGCAGTGACAGTATAAAGAGTGGAGCACACAGCAGTGACAGTATAAAGAGCACGAAGACAGAGCAGTGACAGTATAAAGAGTGGAAGACTAGCAGCGACAGTAAGAAGAGTGGAACACAAAGCAGTGATAGTATAAAGAGCAGGATGACAAAGCAGAGACAGTATAAAGAGCAGGAAGACAGAGCAGTGACAATATAAAGAGTGGAAGACAGAGCAGTGACAATACAAAAAGTGGAAGACAGAGCAGTGACAGTATAAAGAGCAGGAAGACAGAGCAGTGACAGAATAACAGCAGGAAGATAGAGCAGTGACAGTGTAAAGAGTGGAAGACAGTGCAGTGACGCTATAAAGAGAAGGAACACAGAGCAGTGACAGCATAAACAGTGGCAGACTGAGCAGTGACAGTACAAAGAGTGGAAGACAGGGCAGTGACAGTATAAAGAGTAGGAAGACAGAGCAGTAACAGTAAGAAGAGCAGGAAAACAGAGCAATGACAGTTTAAAGAGCAGGAAGACAGAGCAGTGACAGTATAAAGAGAAGGAACACAGAGCACTGACAGTATAAAGATTATAAGACTGAGCAGTGACAGTGTAATGAGTAGGAAGACAGAGCAGTGACAGTATAAAGAATGGAAGACAGAAGAGTGACAGTAGAAAGAGCAGGAAGACAGAGCAGTGACAGTATAAAGAGTGGCAGACAGAGCAGTGACAGTTTAAAGAGTGGCAGACAGAGCAGTGACAGTATAAATAGAAGGAACACAGAGCAGTGACAGTATAAAGAGTAAAAGACAGCGCAGTGACAGTATAAAGAGTGGAGGACAGAGCAGTGACAGTGTAAAGAGCAGGAAGACAAAGCAGTGACAGTATAAAAAGCAGGAAGAGAGAGCAGTGACAGTATGAAGAGCGAAAGGCTGAGCAGTGACAGTACAAAGGGTGGAAGACAGAGCAGTGACAGTATAAAGATTGGAAGACAGAGCAGTGACAGTATAAAGAGAGGAAGACAGAGCAGTGACAGTATAAAGAGCCGGAAGACAGAGCAGTGACAGTATAAAGAGTGGAAGACAGAGCAGTGACAGTATAAGGAGTGGAAGACAGAGCAGTGACAGTATAAAGAGTGGAAGACAGAGCAGAGACTGTATAAATAGTGGAAGACAGAACAGTGTCAGTATAAAGAGTGGGAGACAGAACAGTGACAGTATAAAGAGTGGAAGACCGAGCAGTGACAGTATAAAGTTGAGAAAGACAGAGCAGTGACAGTATAAAGAGTGGAAGACAGAGCAGTGACAGTATAAAGAGCCGGAAGACAGAGCAGTGACAGTATAATGAGCCGGATGACAAAGCAGTGACAGTATAAAGAGCCGGAAGACAGAGTAGTGACAGTATAAACCGCAGGAAGACAGAGCAGTGACAGTATAAAGAATGGAAGACAGAATAGTGACAGTAGAAAGAGCAGGAAGACAGAGCAGTGAAAGTATAAAGAGTGGCAGACAGAGCAGTGACTGTATAAAGAGTGGCAGACAGAGCAGTGACACTATAAAGAGAAGGAACACAGAGCAGTGACAGTATAATGAGTGGAAGACAGCGCAGTGACAGTATAAAGAGTGGATGACAGAGCAGTGACAGTATATAGAGCTGGAAGACAGAGCAGTGACAGTATAAAAAGCAGGAAGACAGAGCAGTGACAGTACAAAGGGTGGAAGGCAGAGCAGTGACAGTATAAAATTGGAAGACAGAACAGTGACAGTATAAAGAGCCGGAAGACAGAGCAGTGACAGTATAAAGAGTGGAAGACAGAACAGTGACAGTATAGAGAGTGGAACACAGAGCAGTGACAGTATAAAGACAGGAAGACAGAACAGTGACAGTATAGAGAGTGGAACACAGAGCAGTGACAGTATAAAGACAGGAAGACAGAGCAGTGACAGTATAAAGAGCCGGAAGACAGAGCAGTGACAGTATAAAGAGTGGAAGGCAGAGCAGTGACAGCATAAAGACAGGAAGACAGAGCAGTGACAGTATAAAGAGTGGAAGACAGATCAGTGACAGTAAAAAGATTGGAAGACAGAGCAGTGACAGTAGGAAGAGTGGAAGACAGAGCAGTGACAGTATAACGAGCAGGAAGACAGATCAGTGACAGCATAAAGAGTCGAACACAGAGCAGTGACTGTATAAAGAGCCGGAAGGACAGAGCAGTGACAGTAAAAAGATTGGAAGACAGAGCAGTGACAGTATAAAAAGTGGAAGACAGAGCAGTGACAGTATAAAGAGCAGGAAGACAGAGCAGTGACACTATAAAGCGTCGAAGACAGAACAGTGACAGTATAAAGACAGGAAGACAGAGCAGTGACAGTAGAAAGAGTGGAAGACAGAGCAGTGATAGTAGAAAGAGTGAAAGACAGAGCAGTGACAGTATAAAGAGTGGAAGAAGGAGGAGTGACAGTATGAAGAGTGGAAGACAGAGCAGTAACAGTATAAAGAGTGGAAGACAGAGCCGTGACAGTATAAAGAGCAGGATCACATGCAGTGACAGTATAAAGAGCAGGAAGACAGAGCAGTGACAGTATAAAGAGTGGAAGATAGAGCAGTGACAGTATGAAGAGTAGAAGACAGAGCAGTGACAGTATAAAGAGTGGAGCACACAGCAGTGACAGTATAAAGAGCACGAAGACAGAGCAGTGACAGTATAAAGAGTGGAAGACTAGCAGCGACAGTAAGAAGAGTGGAACACAAAGCAGTGATAGTATAAAGAGCAGGATGACAAAGCAGAGACAGTATAAAGAGCAGGAAGACAGAGCAGTGAGATTATGAAGAGTGGAAGACAGTGCCATGACAGTATAAAGAGCAGAAAGACATAGCAGAGACAGTATGAAGAGTGGAAGACAGAGCAGTGACAGTATAAGGAGTGGAAGACAGAGCTGTGACAGTATAAAGAGTGGA
This sequence comes from Cetorhinus maximus, assembly GCF_964194155.1. Classification (NCBI taxonomy): domain Eukaryota; kingdom Metazoa; phylum Chordata; class Chondrichthyes; order Lamniformes; family Cetorhinidae; genus Cetorhinus; species Cetorhinus maximus. The sequence continues at coordinate 48,827,077 of NC_135879.1, read as the reverse complement.
AGACAGAGCAGTGACAGTATAAAGAGCCGCAAAACGAGCAGTCACAGTATAAAGAGTGGAAGGCAGAGCAGTGACAGTATAAAGAACGGAAGACAGAGCAGTGACAGTATAAAGAGCCGGAAGACAAAGCAGTGACAGTATTAAGAGTGGGAAAACAGAGCAGTGACAGTATGAAAAGTGGAAGACAGAGCAGTGACAGTATAAAGAGTGGAACAATGAGCAGTGACAGGATAAAGAGAAGGAACACAGAGCAGTGACATTAAAAAGAGTGGAAGACAGAGCAGAAACAGTATAAAGAGTGGAAGACAGAGCAGTGACAGTATAACGAGCAGGAAGACAGAGCAGTGACAGTATAAAGAGTGGAAGACAGAGCAGTGACACTATAAAGAGCCAAAAGACAGAGCAGTGACAGTATAAAGATTGGAAGACAGAGCAGTGACAATATAAAAAGTGGAAGACAGAGCAGTGACAGTATAAAGAGTGGAAGACAGAGCAGTGACGGTATAAAGAGAAGGAACACAGAGCAGTGACAGCATAAACAGTGGCAGACAGAGCAGTGACAGTACAAAGAGTGCAAGACGGGGCAGTGACAGTAAGAAGAGCAGGAAGACAGAGCAGTGACAGTTTAAAGAGCAGGAAAACAGAGCAGTGACAGTATAAAGAGCAGGAAGACGGAGCACTGACAGTATAAAGAGAAGGAACACAGAGCACTGCCAGTATAAAGATTAGAAGACTGAGCAGTGACAGTGTAATGAGTAGGAAGACAGAGCAGTGACAGTATAAAGAATGGAAGACAGAATAGTGACAGTATAAAGAGAAGGAACACAGAGCAGTGACAGTATAAAGAGTGGGAAAACAGAGCAGTGACAGTATAAAGATTGGAAGACAGAGCAGTGACAGTATAAAGAGTGGAAGGCAGAGCAGTGACGGTATAAAGAGAAGGAACACAGAGCTGTGACGGGATAAACAGTGGCAGACAGAGCAGTGACAGTGTAAAGAGCCGGAAGACAGAGCAGTGACAGCATAAAAAGCAGGAAGACAGAGCAGTGACAGTATGAAGAGTGGAAGGCTGAGCAGTGACAGTACAAAGGGTGGAAGACAGGGCAGTGACAGTATAAAGAGCCGGAAGACAGAGCAGTGACAGTATAATGAGCCGGAAGACAAAGCAGTGACAGTATAAAGAGCCGGAAGACAGAGCAGTGACAGTATAAAGAATGGAAGACAGAATAGTGACAGTATAAAGAGAAGGAACACAGAGCAGTGACAGTATAAAGAGTGGGAAAACAGAGCAGTGACAGTATAAAGATTGGAAGACAGAGCAGTGACAGTATAAAGAGTGGAAGGCAGAGCAGTGACGGTATAAAGAGAAGGAACACAGAGCTGTGACGGGATAAACAGTGGCAGACAGAGCAGTGACAGTGTAAAGAGCCGGAAGACAGAGCAGTGACAGCATAAAAAGCAGGAAGACAGAGCAGTGACAGTATGAAGAGTGGAAGGCTGAGCAGTGACAGTACAAAGGGTGGAAGACAGGGCAGTGACAGTATAAAGAGCCGGAAGACAGAGCAGTGACAGTATAATGAGCCGGAAGACAAAGCAGTGACAGTATAAAGAGCCGGAAGACAGAGCAGTGACAGTATGAAGAGCGGAAGACAGCGCAGTGACAGTATAAAGAACAGGAAGACAGAGCAGTGACAGTATAAAGATTGGAAGACAGAGCAGTGACAGTATAAAGAGACGGAAGACAGAGCAGGGACAGTATAAAGATTGGAAGACAGAGCAGTGACAGTATAAAGATTGGAAGACAGAGCAGTGACAGTATAAAGAGCCGGAAGACAGAGCAGTGACAGTATAATGAGCCGGAAGACAAAGCAGTGACAGTATAAAGAGCAGGAAGACAGAGCAGTGACAGTATAAAGAATGGAAGACAGAATAGTGACAGTAGAAAGAGCAGGAGGACAGAGCAGTGACATTATAAACAGAAGGAACACAGAGCAGTGACAGTATAAAGAGTGGAAGACAGCGCAGTGACAGTATAAAGAGTGGAAGACAGAGCAGTGACAGTATAAAGAGTGGAGGACAGCGCAGTGACAGTATAAAGAGTGGAAGACAGCGCAGTGACAGTATTATGAGTGGAAGACAGCGCAGTGACAGTATAAAGAGTCGAAGACAGAGCAGTGACAGTATAAAGAGTGGAAGACAGAGCAGTGACAGTATAAAATTGGAAGACAGAGCAGTGACAGTATAAAGAGCCGGAAGACAGAGCAGTGAAAGTATAATGAGCCGGAAGACAAAGCAGTGACAGTATAAAGAGCCGGAAGAAAGAGCAGTGACAAGATAGAGAGTGGAAGGCAGAGCAGTGACATTATAAAGCGTCGAAGACAGAACAGTGACAGTATAGAGAGTGGAACACAGAGCAGTGACAGTATAAAGACAGGAAGACAGAGCAGTGACAGTATAAGGAGCTGAAAGACAGAACAGTGACAGTATACAGAGCCGGAAGACAGAGCAGTGACAGTATAAAGAGTGGAAGACAGAGCAGTGACAGTATAAAGGGTCGAAGACAGAACAGTGACAGTATAGAGAGTGGAACACAGAGCAGTGACAGTATAAAGACAGGAAGACAGAGCAGTGACAGTATAACGAGCAGGAAGACAGAGCAGTGACAGTATAAAGAGCAGGAAGACAGAGCAGTGACAGTATAAAGAGTGGAAGACAGAGCAGTGACAGAATAAAGAGAAGGAACACAGAGCAGTGACAGTATAAAGAGTGGAACACAGAGCAGTGACAGTATAAAATGTGGAAGACAGAGCAGTGACAGTATAAATAGCAGGAAGACAGAGCAGTGACAGTATAAATAGCAGGAAGACAGAGCAGTGACAGTATAAAGACAGGAAGACAGAGCAGTGACAGTATAAAGAGTGGACCACAGAGCAGTGACAGTATAAAGAGCCGCAAGACAGAGCAGTCACAGTATAAAGAGTGGAAGGCAGAGCTCTGACAGTATAAAGAACGGAAGACAGAGCAGTGACAGTACAAAGAGTGGCAGACAGTGCAGGGACAGTATAAAGTGCAGGAAGGCAGAGCAGTGACAGTATTAGAGTGGCAGACAGAGCAGTGACAGTAAAAACTGTGGAACTCAGAGCAGTGACAGTATAACGAGTGGCAAAAAGAGCTGAGAAAGTATAAAGAGCAGGAAGACAGAGCAGTGACTGAATAAATAGTGGAACACAGAGCAGGGACATTATAAAGAGAAGGAACACAGAGCAGTGACAGTATAAAGAGTGTAACACAGAGCAGTGACAGTATAAAGAGTGGAACACTGAGCAGTGACAGTATAAAGAGTGCTACACAGAGCACTGACGATATAAAGAGTAGGAACACAGAGCAGTGACACTATAAAGTGAAGGAACAGAGAGCAGTGAAAGTATAAAGAGCAGGAAGACAGAGCATTGACAGTATAAAGAGCAGGAAGAACGAGCAGGAAGACAGAGCAGTGACAGTATAAAGAGCAGAAAGACAGAGCAGTGGCCGTATAAAGAGAAGGAACACTGAGCAGTGACAGTATAAAGAGAAGGAATACGGAGCGGTGACAGTATGAAGAGCAGGAAGACAGAGCAGTGACAGTGTAAAGTGTAGGAAGACAGAGCAGTGACAGTATGGAGAGCAGGAAGACAGAGCAGTGACAGTTTAAAGAGCAGGAAGACAGAGCGGTGACAGTATAAAGAGCAGGAAGACAGATCAGTGACAGTATAAAGAGTGGAAGACAGAGCAGTGGCAGTATAAAGAGAAGGAGCACTGCGCAGTGACAGTATAAAGAGAAGGAACACGGAGCGGTGACAGTATAAAGAGCAGGAAGACAGAGCAGTGACAGTATAAAGAGTGGCAGAAAGAGCAGTGACAGTATAAAGAGTGGCAGACAGAGCAGTGACAGTATAAAGGGAAGGAAGACAGAGCAGTGACAGTATAAAGAGTGGAAGACAGAGCAGAGACAGTATAAAGACCAAGAAGACAGAGTACTGACAGTATAAAGAGCAGGAAGACAGAGCAGTAACAGTATAAAGAGCAGAAAGTGAGAGCAGTGACAGCATAAAAAGTGGCAGACAGAGCTCTGACAGTATAAAGAGTGGAAGACAGAGCAGTGACAGTATAAAGAGCAGGAAGACAAAGCAGTGACAGTATAACGAGTGGCAGACAGAGCAGTGACAGTATAAACAGTGGAAGACAGAGCAGTGACAGTATATATAGTGGAAGACAGAGCAGTGACAATATAAAGAGCAGGAAGACAGAGCAGTGATAGTATAAACAGTGGCAGACAGAGAACTGACAGTGTAAAGAGTGGAACACAGAGAAGTGACAGTGTAATGAGTGGAAGACAGAGCAGTGACAGTATAAAGATTGGAAGACAGAGCAGTGACAGTATAAAGATTGGAACACAGAGCAGTGACAGTATAAAGAGTGGCAGACAGAGCAGTGACAGTATAAGGAGCAGGAAGACAGAGCAGTGACAGTATAAAGAGCAGGAAGACAGAGCAGTGACAGTATAAAGGGCAGGAAGACAGAGCAGTGACAGTATAAAGAGCCGGAAGACAGAGCAGTGACATTATAAAGAGTGGAACACAGAGCGGTGACAGCATAAAGAGAAGGAACACTGAGCAGTGACAGTATAAAGAGTGGCAGGCAGAGCAGTGACAGTATAACGAGCCGGAAGACAGAGCAGGGACAGTATAAAGAGCCGGAAGACAGAGCAGGGACAGTATAAAGAGTGGAAATAAAGCAGTGACAGTATAAAGAGTGGAAGACAGAGCAGTGACAGTATAAAGAGCCGGAAGACAGAGCAGGGACAGTATAAAGAGTGGAAGACAGAGCAGTGACAGTATGAAGAGTGGAATACAGAGCAGTGAGATTATGAAGAGTGGAAGAGAGTGCAGTGACAGTATAAAGAGCAGAAAGACAGAGCAGTGACAGTATGAAGAGCGGAAGACAGCGCAGTGACAGTATAAAGAACAGGAAGACAGAGCAGTGACAGTATAAAGATTGGAAGACAGAGCAGTGACAGTATAAAGAGACGGAAGACAGAGCAGGGACAGTATAAAGATTGGAAGACAGAGCAGTGACAGTATAAAGATTGGAAGACAGAGCAGTGACAGTATAAAGAGCCGGAAGACAGAGCAGTGACAGTATAATGAGCCGGAAGACAAAGCAGTGACAGTATAAAGAGCAGGAAGACAGAGCAGTGACAGTATAAAGAATGGAAGACAGAATAGTGACAGTAGAAAGAGCAGGAGGACAGAGCAGTGACATTATAAACAGAAGGAACACAGAGCAGTGACAGTATAAAGAGTGGAAGACAGCGCAGTGACAGTATAAAGAGTGGAAGACAGAGCAGTGACAGTATAAAGAGCCAAAAGACAGAGCAGTGACAGTATAAAGATTGGAAGACAGAGCAGTGACAATATAAAAAGTGGAAGACAGAGCAGTGACAGTATAAAGGGTGGAAGACAGAGCAGTGACAGTATAAAATTGGAAGACAGAACAGTGACAGTATAAAGAGCCGGAAGACAGAGCAGTGACAGTATAAAGAGTGGAAGACAGAGCAGTGACAGTATAGAGAGTGGAAGGCAGAGCAGTGACACTATAAAGCGTCGAAGACAGAACAGTGACAGTATAGAGAGTGGAACACAGAGCAGTGACAGTATAAAGACAGGAAGACAGAGCAGTGACAGTATAAAGAGCCGGAAGACAGAGCAGTGACAGTATAAAGAGTGGAAGGCAGAGCAGTGACAGTATAAAGACAGGAAGACAGAGCAGTGACAGTATAAAGAGTGGAAGACAGAGCAGTGACAGTAAAAAGATTGGAAGACAGAGCAGTGACAGTAGGAAGAGAGGAAGACAGAGCAGTGACAGTATAACGAGCAGGAAGACAGATCAGTGACAGCATAAAGAGTGGAACACAGAGCAGTGACAGTGTAAAGAGCCGGAAGGACAGAGCAGTGACAGTAAAAAGATTGGAAGACAGAGCAGTGACAGTATAAAAAGTGGAAGACAGAGCAGTGACAGTATAATGAGCAGGAAGACTGAGCAGTGACAATATAAAAAGTGGAAGACAGAGCAGTGACAGTATAAAGAGCAGGAAGACAGAGCAGTGACAATATAAAGAGTGGAAGACAGAGCAGTGACAATACAAAAAGTGGAAGACAGAGCAGTGACAGTATAAAGAGCAGGAAGACAGAGCAGTGACAGAATAAACAGCAGGAAGATAGAGCAGTGACAGTGTAAAGAGTGGAAGACAGTGCAGTGACGCTATAAAGAGAAGGAACACAGAGCAGTGACAGCATAAACAGTGGCAGACAGAGCAGTGACAGTACAAAGAGTGGAAGACAGGGCAGTGACAGTATAAAGAGTAGGAAGACAGAGCAGTAACAGTAAGAAGAGCAGGAAAACAGAGCAATGACAGTTTAAAGAGCAGGAAGACAGAGCAGTGACAGTATAAAGAGAAGGAACACAGAGCACTGACAGTATAAAGATTATAAGACTGAGCAGTGACAGTGTAATGAGTAGGAAGACAGAGCAGTGACAGTATAAAGAATGGAAGACAGAAGAGTGACAGTAGAAAGAGCAGGAAGACAGAGCAGTGACAGTATAAAGAGTGGCAGACAGAGCAGTGACAGTTTAAAGAGTGGCAGACAGAGCAGTGACAGTATAAATAGAAGGAACACAGAGCAGTGACAGTATAAAGAGTAAAAGACAGCGCAGTGACAGTATAAAGAGTGGAGGACAGAGCAGTGACAGTGTAAAGAGCAGGAAGACAAAGCAGTGACAGTATAAAAAGCAGGAAGAGAGAGCAGTGACAGTATGAAGAGCGAAAGGCTGAGCAGTGACAGTACAAAGGGTGGAAGACAGAGCAGTGACAGTATAAAGATTGGAAGACAGAGCAGTGACAGTATAAAGAGAGGAAGACAGAGCAGTGACAGTATAAAGAGCCGGAAGACAGAGCAGTGACAGTATAAAGAGTGGAAGACAGAGCAGTGACAGTATAAGGAGTGGAAGACAGAGCAGTGACAGTATAAAGAGTGGAAGACAGAGCAGAGACTGTATAAATAGTGGAAGACAGAACAGTGTCAGTATAAAGAGTGGGAGACAGAACAGTGACAGTATAAAGAGTGGAAGACCGAGCAGTGACAGTATAAAGTTGAGAAAGACAGAGCAGTGACAGTATAAAGAGTGGAAGACAGAGCAGTGACAGTATAAAGAGCCGGAAGACAGAGCAGTGACAGTATAATGAGCCGGATGACAAAGCAGTGACAGTATAAAGAGCCGGAAGACAGAGTAGTGACAGTATAAACCGCAGGAAGACAGAGCAGTGACAGTATAAAGAATGGAAGACAGAATAGTGACAGTAGAAAGAGCAGGAAGACAGAGCAGTGAAAGTATAAAGAGTGGCAGACAGAGCAGTGACAGTATAAAGAGTGGCAGACAGAGCAGTGACACTATAAAGAGAAGGAACACAGAGCAGTGACAGTATAATGAGTGGAAGACAGCGCAGTGACAGTATAAAGAGTGGATGACAGAGCAGTGACAGTATATAGAGCTGGAAGACAGAGCAGTGACAGTATAAAAAGCAGGAAGACAGAGCAGTGACAGTACAAAGGGTGGAAGGCAGAGCAGTGACAGTATAAAATTGGAAGACAGAACAGTGACAGTATAAAGAGCCGGAAGACAGAGCAGTGACAGTATAAAGAGTGGAAGACAGAACAGTGACAGTATAGAGAGTGGAACACAGAGCAGTGACAGTATAAAGACAGGAAGACAGAGCAGTGACAGTATAAAGAGCCGGAAGACAGAGCAGTGACAGTATAAAGAGTGGAAGGCAGAGCAGTGACAGCATAAAGACAGGAAGACAGAGCAGTGACAGTATAAAGAGTGGAAGACAGATCAGTGACAGTAAAAAGATTGGAAGACAGAGCAGTGACAGTAGGAAGAGTGGAAGACAGAGCAGTGACAGTATAACGAGCAGGAAGACAGATCAGTGACAGCATAAAGAGTCGAACACAAGCAGTGACTGTATAAGGAGCCGGAAGGACAGAGCAGTGACAGTAAAAAGATTGGAAGACAGAGCAGTGACAGTATAAAAAGTGGAAGACAGAGCAGTGACAGTATAAAGAGCAGGAAGACAGAGCAGTGACACTATAAAGCGTCGAAGACAGAACAGTGACAGTATAAAGACAGGAAGACAGAGCAGTGACAGTAGAAAGAGTGGAAGACAGAGCAGTGATAGTAGAAAGAGTGAAAGACAGAGCAGTGACAGTATAAAGAGTGGAAGAAGGAGGAGTGACAGTATGAAGAGTGGAAGACAGAGCAGTAACAGTATAAAGAGTGGAAGACAGAGCCGTGACAGTATAAAGAGCAGGATCACATGCAGTGACAGTATAAAGAGCAGGAAGACAGAGCAGTGACAGTATAAAGAGTGGAAGATAGAGCAGTGACAGTATGAAGAGTAGAAGACAGAGCAGTGACAGTATAAAGAGTGGAGCACACAGCAGTGACAGTATAAAGAGCACGAAGACAGAGCAGTGACAGTATAAAGAGTGGAAGACTAGCAGCGACAGTAAGAAGAGTGGAACACAAAGCAGTGATAGTATAAAGAGCAGGATGACAAAGCAGAGACAGTATAAAGAGCAGGAAGACAGAGCAGTGAGATTATGAAGAGTGGAAGACAGTGCCATGACAGTATAAAGAGCAGAAAGACATAGCAGAGACAGTATGAAGAGTGGAAGACAGAGCAGTGACAGTATAAGGAGTGGAAGACAGAGCTGTGACAGTATAAAGAGTGGAAGACAGAGCAGTGACAGTATAAAGAGCCGCAAAACGAGCAGTCACAGTATAAAGAGTGGAAGGCAGAGCAGTGACAGTATAAAGAACGGAAGACAGAGCAGTGACAGTATAAAGAGCCGGAAGACAAAGCAGTGACAGTATTAAGAGTGGGAAAACAGAGCAGTGACAGTATGAAAAGTGGAAGACAGAGCAGTGACAGTATAAAGAGTGGAACAATGAGCAGTGACAGGATAAAGAGAAGGAACACAGAGCAGTGACATTAAAAAGAGTGGAAGACAGAGCAGAAACAGTATAAAGAGTGGAAGACAGAGCAGTGACAGTATAACGAGCAGGAAGACAGAGCAGTGACAGTATAAAGAGTGGAAGACAGAGCAGTGACACTATAAAGAGCCAAAAGACAGAGCAGTGACAGTATAAAGATTGGAAGACAGAGCAGTGACAATATAAAAAGTGGAAGACAGAGCAGTGACAGTATAAAGAGTGGAAGACAGAGCAGTGACGGTATAAAGAGAAGGAACACAGAGCAGTGACAGCATAAACAGTGGCAGACAGAGCAGTGACAGTACAAAGAGTGCAAGACGGGGCAGTGACAGTAAGAAGAGCAGGAAGACAGAGCAGTGACAGTTTAAAGAGCAGGAAAACAGAGAAGTGACAGTATAAAGAGCAGGAAGACGGAGCACTGACAGTATAAAGAGAAGGAACACAGAGCACTGCCAGTATAAAGATTAGAAGACTGAGCAGTGACAGTGTAATGAGTAGGAAGACAGAGCAGTGACAGTATAAAGAATGGAAGACAGAATAGTGACAGTATAAAGAGAAGGAACACAGAGCAGTGACAGTATAAAGAGTGGGAAAACAGAGCAGTGACAGTATAAAGATTGGAAGACAGAGCAGTGACAGTATAAAGAGTGGAAGGCAGAGCAGTGACGGTATAAAGAGAAGGAACACAGAGCTGTGACGGGATAAACAGTGGCAGACAGAGCAGTGACAGTGTAAAGAGCCGGAAGACAGAGCAGTGACAGCATAAAAAGCAGGAAGACAGAGCAGTGACAGTATGAAGAGTGGAAGGCTGAGCAGTGACAGTACAAAGGGTGGAAGACAGGGCAGTGACAGTATAAAGAGCCGGAAGACAGAGCAGTGACAGTATAATGAGCCGGAAGACAAAGCAGTGACAGTATAAAGAGCCGGAAGACAGAGCAGTGACAGTATGAAGAGCGGAAGACAGCGCAGTGACAGTATAAAGAACAGGAAGACAGAGCAGTGACAGTATAAAGATTGGAAGACAGAGCAGTGACAGTATAAAGAGACGGAAGACAGAGCAGTGACAGTATAAAGATTGGAAGACAGAGCAGTGACAGTATAAAGATTGGAAGACAGAGCAGTGACAGTATAAAGAGCCGGAAGACAGAGCAGTGACAGTATAATGAGCCGGAAGACAAAGCAGTGACAGTATAAAGAGCAGGAAGACAGAGCAGTGACAGTATAAAGAATGGAAGACAGAATAGTGACAGTAGAAAGAGCAGGAGGACAGAGCAGTGACATTATAAACAGAAGGAACACAGAGCAGTGACAGTATAAAGAGTGGAAGACAGCGCAGTGACAGTATAAAGAGTGGAAGACAGAGCAGTGACAGTATAAAGAGTGGAAGACAGCGCAGTGACAGTATAAAGAGTGGAAGACAGCGCAGTGACAGTATTATGAGTGGAAGACAGCGCAGTGACAGTATAAAGAGTCGAAGACAGAGCAGTGACAGTATAAAGAGTGGAAGACAGAGCAGTGACAGTATAAAATTGGAAGACAGAGCAGTGACAGTATAAAGAGCCGGAAGACAGAGCAGTGAAAGTATAATGAGCCGGAAGACAAAGCAGTGACAGTATAAAGAGCCGGAAGAAAGAGCAGTGACAAGATAGAGAGTGGAAGGCAGAGCAGTGACATTATAAAGCGTCGAAGACAGAACAGTGACAGTATACAGAGTGGAACACAGAGCAGTGACAGTATAAAGACAGGAAGACAGATCAGTGACAGTATAAGGAGCTGGAACACAGAACAGTGACAGTATACAGAGCCGGAAGACAGAGCAGTGACAGTATAAAGAGTGGAAGACAGAGCAGTGACAGTATAAAGGGTCGAAGACAGAACAGTGACAGTATAGAGAGTGGAACACAGAGCAGTGACAGTATAAAGACAGGAAGACAGAGCAGTGACAGTATAACGAGCAGGAAGACAGAGCAGTGACAGTATAAAGAGCAGGAAGACAGAGCAGTGACAGTATAAAGAGTGGAAGACAGAGCAGTGACAGTATAAAGAGTGGACCACAGAGCAGTGACAGTATAAAGAGCCGCAAGACAGAGCAGTCACAGTATAAAGAGTGGAAGGCAGAGCTCTGACAGTATAAAGAACGGAAGACAGAGCAGTGACAGTACAAAGAGTGGCAGACAGTGCAGGGACAGTATAAAGTGCAGGAAGGCAGAGCAGTGACAGTATTAGAGTGGCAGACAGAGCAGTGACAGTAAAAACTGTGGAACTCAGAGCAGTGACAGTATAACGAGTGGCAAAAAGAGCTGAGAAAGTATAAAGAGCAGGAAGACAGAGCAGTGACTGAATAAATAGTGGAACACAGAGCAGGGACATTATAAAGAGAAGGAACACAGAGCAGTGACAGTATAAAGAGTGTAACACAGAGCAGTGACAGTATAAAGAGTGGAACACTGAGCAGTGACAGTATAAAGAGTGCTACACAGAGCACTGACGATATAAAGAGTAGGAACACAGAGCAGTGACACTATAAAGTGAAGGAACAGAGAGCAGTGAAAGTATAAAGAGCAGGAAGACAGAGCATTGACAGTATAAAGAGCAGGAAGAACGAGCAGGAAGACAGAGCAGTGACAGTATAAAGAGCAGAAAGACAGAGCAGTGGCCGTATAAAGAGAAGGAACACTGAGCAGTGACAGTATAAAGAGAAGGAATACGGAGCGGTGACAGTATGAAGAGCAGGAAGACAGAGCAGTGACAGTGTAAAGTGTAGGAAGACAGAGCAGTGACAGTATGGAGAGCAGGAAGACAGAGCAGTGACAGTTTAAAGAGCAGGAAGACAGAGCGGTGACAGTATAAAGAGCAGGAAGACAGATCAGTGACAGTATAAAGAGTGGAAGACAGAGCAGTGGCAGTATAAAGAGAAGGAGCACTGCGCAGTGACAGTATAAAGAGAAGGAACACGGAGCGGTGACAGTATAAAGAGCAGGAAGACAGAGCAGTGACAGTATAAAGAGTGGCAGAAAGAGCAGTGACAGTATAAAGAGTGGCAGACAGAGCAGTGACAGTATAAAGGGAAGGAAGACAGAGCAGTGACAGTATAAAGAGTGGAAGACAGAGCAGAGACAGTATAAAGACCAAGAAGACAGAGTACTGACAGTATGAAGAGCAGGAAGACAGAGCAGTGACAGTATAAAGAGCAGAAAGTGAGAGCAGTGACAGCATAAAAAGTGGCAGACAGAGCTCTGACAGTATAAAGAGTGGAAGACAGAGCAGTGACAGTATAAAGAGCAGGAAGACAAAGCAGTGACAGTATAACGAGTGGCAGACAGAGCAGTGACAGTATAAACAGTGGAAGACAGAGCAGTGATAGTATATATAGTGGAAGACAGAGCAGTGACAATATAAAGAGCAGGAAGACAGAGCAGTGATAGTATAAACAGTGGCAGACAGAGAACTGACAGTGTAAAGAGTGGAACACAGAGAAGTGACAGTGTAATGAGTGGAAGACAGAGCAGTGACAGTATAAAGATTGGAAGACAGAGCAGTGACAGTATAAAGATTGGAACACAGAGCAGTGACAGTATAAAGAGTGGCAGACAGAGCAGTGACAGTATAAGGAGCAGGAAGACAGAGCAGTGACAGTATAAAGAGCAGGAAGACAGAGCAGTGACAGTATAAAGGGCAGGAAGACAGAGCAGTGACAGTATAAAGAGCCGGAAGACAGAGCAGTGACATTATAAAGAGTGGAACACAGAGCGGTGACAGCATAAAGAGAAGGAACACTGAGCAGTGACAGTATAAAGAGTGGCAGGCAGAGCAGTGACAGTATAACGAGCCGGAAGACAGAGCAGGGACAGTATAAAGAGCCGGAAGACAGAGCAGGGACAGTATAAAGAGTGGAAATAAAGCAGTGACAGTACAAAGGGTGGAAGACAGGGCAGTGACAGTATAAAGAGCCGGAAGACAGAGCAGTGACAGTATAATGAGCCGGAAGACAAAGCAGTGACAGTATAAAGAGCCGGAAGACAGAGCAGTGACAGTATGAAGAGCGGAAGACAGCGCAGTGACAGTATAAAGAACAGGAAGACAGAGCAGTGACAGTATAAAGATTGGAAGACAGAGCAGTGACAGTATAAAGAGACGGAAGACAGAGCAGTGACAGTATAAAGATTGGAAGACAGAGCAGTGACAGTATAAAGATTGGAAGACAGAGCAGTGACAGTATAAAGAGCCGGAAGACAGAGCAGTGACAGTATAATGAGCCGGAAGACAAAGCAGTGACAGTATAAAGAGCAGGAAGACAGAGCAGTGACAGTATAAAGAATGGAAGACAGAATAGTGACAGTAGAAAGAGCAGGAGGACAGAGCAGTGACATTATAAACAGAAGGAACACAGAGCAGTGACAGTATAAAGAGTGGAAGACAGCGCAGTGACAGTATAAAGAGTGGAAGACAGAGCAGTGACAGTATAAAGAGTGGAAGACAGCGCAGTGACAGTATAAAGAGTGGAAGACAGCGCAGTGACAGTATTATGAGTGGAAGACAGCGCAGTGACAGTATAAAGAGTCGAAGACAGAGCAGTGACAGTATAAAGAGTGGAAGACAGAGCAGTGACAGTATAAAATTGGAAGACAGAGCAGTGACAGTATAAAGAGCCGGAAGACAGAGCAGTGAAAGTATAATGAGCCGGAAGACAAAGCAGTGACAGTATAAAGAGCCGGAAGAAAGAGCAGTGACAAGATAGAGAGTGGAAGGCAGAGCAGTGACATTATAAAGCGTCGAAGACAGAACAGTGACAGTATACAGAGTGGAACACAGAGCAGTGACAGTATAAAGACAGGAAGACAGATCAGTGACAGTATAAGGAGCTGGAACACAGAACAGTGACAGTATACAGAGCCGGAAGACAGAGCAGTGACAGTATAAAGAGTGGAAGACAGAGCAGTGACAGTATAAAGGGTCGAAGACAGAACAGTGACAGTATAGAGAGTGGAACACAGAGCAGTGACAGTATAAAGACAGGAAGACAGAGCAGTGACAGTATAACGAGCAGGAAGACAGAGCAGTGACAGTATAAAGAGCAGGAAGACAGAGCAGTGACAGTATAAAGAGTGGAAGACAGAGCAGTGACAGTATAAAGAGTGGACCACAGAGCAGTGACAGTATAAAGAGCCGCAAGACAGAGCAGTCACAGTATAAAGAGTGGAAGGCAGAGCTCTGACAGTATAAAGAACGGAAGACAGAGCAGTGACAGTACAAAGAGTGGCAGACAGTGCAGGGACAGTATAAAGTGCAGGAAGGCAGAGCAGTGACAGTATTAGAGTGGCAGACAGAGCAGTGACAGTAAAAACTGTGGAACTCAGAGCAGTGACAGTATAACGAGTGGCAAAAAGAGCTGAGAAAGTATAAAGAGCAGGAAGACAGAGCAGTGACTGAATAAATAGTGGAACACAGAGCAGGGACATTATAAAGAGAAGGAACACAGAGCAGTGACAGTATAAAGAGTGTAACACAGAGCAGTGACAGTATAAAGAGTGGAACACTGAGCAGTGACAGTATAAAGAGTGCTACACAGAGCACTGACGATATAAAGAGTAGGAACACAGAGCAGTGACACTATAAAGTGAAGGAACAGAGAGCAGTGAAAGTATAAAGAGCAGGAAGACAGAGCATTGACAGTATAAAGAGCAGGAAGAACGAGCAGGAAGACAGAGCAGTGACAGTATAAAGAGCAGAAAGACAGAGCAGTGGCCGTATAAAGAGAAGGAACACTGAGCAGTGACAGTATAAAGAGAAGGAATACGGAGCGGTGACAGTATGAAGAGCAGGAAGACAGAGCAGTGACAGTGTAAAGTGTAGGAAGACAGAGCAGTGACAGTATGGAGAGCAGGAAGACAGAGCAGTGACAGTTTAAAGAGCAGGAAGACAGAGCGGTGACAGTATAAAGAGCAGGAAGACAGATCAGTGACAGTATAAAGAGTGGAAGACAGAGCAGTGGCAGTATAAAGAGAAGGAGCACTGCGCAGTGACAGTATAAAGAGAAGGAACACGGAGCGGTGACAGTATAAAGAGCAGGAAGACAGAGCAGTGACAGTATAAAGAGTGGCAGAAAGAGCAGTGACAGTATAAAGAGTGGCAGACAGAGCAGTGACAGTATAAAGGGAAGGAAGACAGAGCAGTGACAGTATAAAGAGTGGAAGACAGAGCAGAGACAGTATAAAGACCAAGAAGACAGAGTACTGACAGTATGAAGAGCAGGAAGACAGAGCAGTGACAGTATAAAGAGCAGAAAGTGAGAGCAGTGACAGCATAAAAAGTGGCAGACAGAGCTCTGACAGTATAAAGAGTGGAAGACAGAGCAGTGACAGTATAAAGAGCAGGAAGACAAAGCAGTGACAGTATAACGAGTGGCAGACAGAGCAGTGACAGTATAAACAGTGGAAGACAGAGCAGTGATAGTATATATAGTGGAAGACAGAGCAGTGACAATATAAAGAGCAGGAAGACAGAGCAGTGATAGTATAAACAGTGGCAGACAGAGAACTGACAGTGTAAAGAGTGGAACACAGAGAAGTGACAGTGTAATGAGTGGAAGACAGAGCAGTGACAGTATAAAGATTGGAAGACAGAGCAGTGACAGTATAAAGATTGGAACACAGAGCAGTGACAGTATAAAGAGTGGCAGACAGAGCAGTGACAGTATAAGGAGCAGGAAGACAGAGCAGTGACAGTATAAAGAGCAGGAAGACAGAGCAGTGACAGTATAAAGGGCAGGAAGACAGAGCAGTGACAGTATAAAGAGCCGGAAGACAGAGCAGTGACATTATAAAGAGTGGAACACAGAGCGGTGACAGCATAAAGAGAAGGAACACTGAGCAGTGACAGTATAAAGAGTGGCAGGCAGAGCAGTGACAGTATAACGAGCCGGAAGACAGAGCAGGGACAGTATAAAGAGCCGGAAGACAGAGCAGGGACAGTATAAAGAGTGGAAATAAAGCAGTGACAGTATAAAGAGTGGAAGACAGAGCAGTGACAGTATAAAGAGCCGGAAGACAGAGCAGGGACAGTATAAAGAGTGGAAGACAGAGCAGTGACAGTATGAAGAGTGGAATACAGAGCAGTGAGATTATGAAGAGTGGAAGAGAGTGCAGTGACAGTATAAAGAGCAGAAAGACAGAGCAGTGACAGTATGAAGAGCGGAAGACAGCGCAGTGACAGTATAAAGAACAGGAAGACAGAGCAGTGACAGTATAAAGATTGGAAGACAGAGCAGTGACAGTATAAAGAGACGGAAGACAGAGCAGTGACAGTATAAAGATTGGAAGACAGAGCAGTGACAGTATAAAGAGCCGGAAGACAGAGCAGTGACAGTATAATGAGCCGGAAGACAAAGCAGTGACAGTATAAAGAGCAGGAAGACAGAGCAGTGACAGTATAAAGAATGGAAGACAGAATAGTGACAGTAGAAAGAGCAGGAGGACAGAGCAGTGACATTATAAACAGAAGGAACACAGAGCAGTGACAGTATAAAGAGTGGAAGACAGCGCAGTGACAGTATAAAGAGTGGAAGACAGAGCAGTGACAGTATAAAGAGTGGAAGACAGCGCAGTGACAGTATAAAGATTGGAAGACAGCGCAGTGACAGTATTATGAGTGGAAGACAGCGCAGTGACAGTATAAAGAGTCGAAGACAGAGCAGTGACAGTATAAAGAGTGGAAGACAGAGCAGTGACAGTATAAAGAGCCGGAAGACAGAGCAGTGAAAGTATAATGAGCCGGAAGACAAAGCAGTGACAGTATAAAGAGCCGGAAGAAAGAGCAGTGACAGGATAGAGAGTGGAAGGCAGAGCAGTGACACTATAAAGCGTCGAAGACAGAACAGTGACAGTATAGAGAGTGGAACACAGAGCAGTGATAAGTATAAAGACAGGAAGACAGAGCAGTGACAGTATAAGGAGCCGGAAGACAGAACAGTGACAGTATACAGAGCCGGAAGACAGAGCAGTGACAGTATAAAGAGTGGAAGACAGAGCAGTGACAGTATAGAGAGTGGAAGGCAGAGCAGTGACAGTATAAATGGTCGAAGACAGAACAGTGACAGTATAGAGAGTGGAACACAGAGCAGTGACAGTATAAAGACAGGAAGACAGAGCAGTGACAGTATAACGAGCAGGAAGACAGAGCAGTGACAGTATAAAGAGCAGGAAGACAGAGCAGTGACAGTATAAAGAGTGGAAGACAGAGCAGTGACAGAATAAAGAGAAGGAACACAGAGCAGTGACAGTATAAAGAGTGGAACACAGAGCAGTGACAGTATAAAATGTGGAAGACAGAGCAGTGACAGTATAAATAGCAGGAAGACAGAGCAGTGACAGTATAAAGACAGGAAGACAGAGCAGTGACAGTATAAAGAGTGGACCACAGAGCAGTGACAGTATAAAGAGCCGCAAGACAGAGCAGTCACAGTATAAAGAGTGGAAGGCAGAGCACTGACAGTATAAAGAACGGAAGACAGAGCAGTGACAGTACAAAGAGTGGCAGACAGTGCAGGGACAGTATAAAGTGCAGGAAGGCAGAGCAGTGACAGTATTAGAGTGGCAGACAGAGCAGTGACAGTAAAAACTGTGGAACTCAGAGCAGTGACAGTATAACGAGTGGCAAAAAGAGCTGAGAAAATATAAAGAGCAGGAAGACAGAGCAGTGACTGAATAAAGAGTGGAACACAGAGCAGGGACATTATAAAGAGAAGGAACACAGAGCAGTGACAGTATAAAGAGTGGAACACAGAGCAGTGACAGTATAAAGAGTGGAACACTGAGCAGTGACAGTATAATGAGTGGTACACAGAGCACTGACGATATAAAGAGTAGGAACACAGAGCAGTGACACTATAAAGTGAAGGAACAGAGAGCAGTGAAAGTATAAAGAGCAGGAAGACAGAGCATTGACAGTATAAAGAGCAGGAAGAACGAGCAGGAAGACAGAGCAGTGACAGTATAAAGAGCAGAAAGACAGAGCAGTGGCCGTATAAAGAGAAGGAACACTGAGCAGTGACAGTATAAAGAGAAGGAATACGGAGCGGTGACAGTATGAAGAGCAGGAAGACAGAGCAGTGACAGTGTAAAGTGTAGGAAGACAGAGCAGTGACAGTATGGAGAGCAGGAAGACAGAGCAGTGATAGTTTAAAGAGCAGGAAGACAGATCAGTGACAGTATAAAGAGTGGAAGACAGAGCAGTGGCAGTATAAAGAGAAGGAGCACTGCGCAGTGACAGTATAAAGAGAAGGAACACGGAGCGGTGACAGTATAAAGAGCAGGAAGACAGAGCAGTGACAGTATAAAGAGTGGCAGAAAGAGCAGTGACAGTATAAAGAGTGGCAGACAGAGCAGTGACAGTATAAAGGGAAGGAAGACAGAGCAGTGACAGTATAAAGAGTGGAAGACAGAGCAGAGACAGTATAAGGACCAGGAAGACAGAGTACTGACAGTATAAAGAGCAGGAAGACAGAGCAGTGACAGTATAAAGAGCAGAAAGTGAGAGCAGTGACAGCATAAAAAGTGGCAGACAGAGCTCTGACAGTATAAAGAATGGAAGACAGAGCAGTGACAGTATAAAGAGCAGGAAGACAAAGCAGTGACAGTATAACGAGTGGCAGACAGAGCAGTGACAGTATAAACAGTGGAAGACAGAGCAGTGACAGTATATATAGTGGAAGACAGAGCAGTGACAATATAAAGAGCAGGAAGACAGAGCAGTGATAGTACAAACAGTGGCAGACAGAGAACTGACAGTGTAAAGAGTGGAACACAGAGAAGTGACAGTATAAAGAGCAGGAAGACAGATCAGTGACAGTATAAAGAGTGGAAGACAGAGCAGTGGCAGTATAAAGAGAAGGAGCACTGCGCAGTGACAGTATAAAGAGAAGGAACACGGAGCGGTGACAGTATAAAGAGCAGGAAGACAGAGCAGTGACAGTATAAAGAGTGGCAGAAAGAGCAGTGACAGTATAAAGAGTGGCAGACAGAGCAGTGACAGTATAAAGGGAAGGAAGACAGAGCAGTGACAGTATAAAGAGTGGAAGACAGAGCAGAGACAGTATAAGGACCAGGAAGACAGAGTACTGACAGTATAAAGAGCAGGAAGACAGAGCAGTGACAGTATAAAGAGCAGAAAGTGAGAGCAGTGACAGCATAAAAAGTGGCAGACAGAGCTCTGACAGTATAAAGAATGGAAGACAGAGCAGTGACAGTATAAAGAGCAGGAAGACAAAGCAGTGACAGTATAACGAGTGGCAGACAGAGCAGTGACAGTATAAACAGTGGAAGACAGAGCAGTGACAGTATATATAGTGGAAGACAGAGCAGTGACAATATAAAGAGCAGGAAGACAGAGCAGTGATAGTACAAACAGTGGCAGACAGAGAACTGACAGTGTAAAGAGTGGAACACAGAGAAGTGACAGTGTAATGAGTGGAAGACAGAGCAGTGACAGTATAAAGATTGGAAGACAGAGCAGTGAGAGTATAAAGATTGGAACACAGAGCAGTGACAGTATAAAGAGTGGCAGACAGAGCAGTGACAGTATAAGGAGCAGGAAGACAGAGCAGTGACAGTATAAAGAGCAGGAAGACAGAGCAGTGACAGTACAAAGGGCAGGAAGACAGAGCAGTGACAGTATAAAGAGCCGGAAGACAGAGCAGTGACTTTATAAAGAGTGGAACACAGAGCGGTGACAGTATAAAGAGAAGGAACACTGAGCAGTGACAGTATAAAGAATGGCAGGCAGAGCAGTGACAGTATAAAGAGCCGGAAGACAGAGCAGGGACAGTATAAAGAGCCGGAAGACAGAGCAGGGACAGTATAAAGAGTGGAAATAAAGCAGTGACTGTATAAAGAGTGGAAGACAGAGCAGTGACAGTATAAAGAGCCGGAAGACAGAGCAGGGCCAGTATAAAGAGTGGAAGACAGAGCAGTGACAGTATGAAGAGTGGAATACAGAGCAGTGAGATTATGAAGAGTGGAAGAGAGTGCAGTGACAGTATAAAGAGCAGAAAGACAGAGCAGTGACAGTATGAAGAGTGGAAGACAGAGCAGTGACAGTATAAAGAGTGGAAGACAGAGCAGTGACAGTATAAAGAGTGGAACACAGAGCAGTAACAGTATAAAGAGCCGCAAGACAGAGCAGGGACAGTATAAAGAGCCGGAAGACAGAGCAGGGACAGTATAAAGAGTGGAAATAAAGCAGTGACAGTATAAAGAGTGGGAAAACAGAGCCGTGACAGTATGAAAAGTGGAAGACAGAGCAGTGACAGTATAAAGAGTGGAAGACAGAGCAGTGACAGTATAAAGAGTGGAAGACAGAACAGTGACAGTATAAAGAGAAGGAACACAGAGCAGTGACAGTATAAAGAGTGGAAGACAGAGCAGTGACAGTATAACGAGCAGGAAGACAGAGCAGTGACAGTATAACGAGCAGGAAGACAGAGCAGTGACAGTATAAAGAGTGGAAGACAGAGCAGTGACAGTATAAAGAGCCGGAAGACAGAGCAGTGACAGTATAAAGATTTGAATACAGAACAGTGACAATATAAAAAGTAGAAGACAGAGCAGTGGCAGTATAAAGATCAGGAAGACAGACCAGTGACAGAATAAACAGCAGGAAGATAGAGCAGTGACAGTATAAAGAGTAGAAGACAGTGCAGTGACGGTATAAAGAGAAGGAACACAGAGCAGTGAAGCATAAACAGTGGCAGACAGAACAGTGACAGTACAAAGAGTGGAAGACAGGGCTAGACAGTATAAAGCGTAGGAAGACAGAGCAGTGACAGTAAGAAGAGCAGGACGACAGAGCAGTGACAGTTTAAAGAGCAGGAAGACAGAGCAGTGACAGTAGAAAGAGTGGCAGACAGAGCAGTGACAGTATAAATAGAAGGAACACAGAGCAGTGACAGTATAAAGAGTGCAAGACAGCGCAGTGACAGTATAAAGAGTGGAGGAGGGAGCAGTGACAGTGTAAAGAACCGGAAGACAGAGCAGTGACAGTATAAAAAGCAGGAAGACAGAGCAGTGACAGTATGAAGAGCGAAAGGCTGAGCAGTGACAGTACAAAGGGTGGAAGACAGAGCAGTGACAGTATAAAGATTGGAAAACAGAGCAGTGACAGTATAAAGAGCCGGAAGACAGAGCAGTGACAGTATAATGAGACGGAAGACAAAGCAGTGACAATATAAAGAGTGGAAGACAGAACACTGACAGTATAAAGAGCCGGAAGACAGAGCAGTGACAGTATAAAGAGTGGAAGACAGAGCAGGGACAGTATAAAGAGTGGAAGACAGAGCAGAGACAGTATAAAGAGTGGAAGACAGACCAGTGACAGTATAAGGAGTGGGAGACAGAGCATTGACAGTATACAGAGTGGAAGACCGAGCAGTGACAATATAAAAAGTGGAAGACAGAGCAGTGACAGTATAAAGAGTGGAAGACAGAGCAGTGACAGTATAAAGAGCAGGAAGACAGAGCAGTGACAGTATAAAGAGCAGGATGATAGAGCAATGACAGTATAAAGAGTGGAAGACAGAGCAGTGACAGTATAAAGAGTGGAAGACAGAGCAGTGTCAGTATAAAGAGCCGGAAGACAGAGCAGTGACATTATAAAGAGTGGAAGACAGAGCAGTGACATTATAAAGAGTGGCAGAGGAGCAGTGACAGTATAATGAGTGGAACACAGAGCAGTGACAGTATAAAGAGAAGGAACACTGAGCAGAGACAGTATAAAGAGTGGCAGACAGTCCAGTGACAGTATAAAGAGCAGGAAGACAGAGCAGTGACAGTATAAAGAGTGGCAGACAGAGCTGAGACAGTATGAAGAGAAGGAAGACAGAGCAGTGAGTGTATAAAGAGTGGAACACAGAGCAGTGAAAGTATAAAGAGAAGGAAAACAGAGCAGTGACAGTAGAAAGAGCAGGAAGACAGAGCAGTGACAGTATAAAGAGTGGCAGACAGAGCAGTGACAGTATAAAGTGGGACCTCAGAGCAGTGACAGTATAAAGAGTGGAAGACATAGCTGTGACAGTATAAAGAGCAGGACGACAGAGCAGTGACTGTATAATGAGTGGATCACAGAGCAGTGAAAGTATAAAGAGAAGGAACAGACAGCAGTGACAGTATAAAAGTGGCAGACAGTGCAGTGACAGTATAAAGAGCAGGAAGACAGAGCAGTGACAGTATAAAGAGTGGCAGACAGAGCAGTGACAGTAAAAACTGTGGAATTCAGAGCATTGACAGTATAACGAGTGGCAAAAAGAGCTGAGACAGTATAAAGAGCAGGAAGACAGAGCAGTGACTGAATAAAGAGTGGAACACAGAGCATGGACATTATAAAGAGAAGGAACAAAGAGCAGTGACAGTATAAAGAGTGGAACACAGAGCAGTGACAGTATAAAGAGTGGAACACAGAGCAGTGACAGTATAAAGAGTGGAACACAGAGCAGTGACGATATAAAGAGTAGGAACACAGAGCAGTGACACTATAAAGTGAAGGAACAGAGAGCAGTGACAGTATAAAGAGCAGGAAGACAGAGCATTGAGAGTATAAAGAGCAGGAAGATCGAGCAGGAAGACAGAGCAGTGACAGTATAAACAGCAGGAAGACAGAGTACTCACAGTATAAAGAGCAGGAAGACAGAGCAGTGACAGTATAAAGAGCAGAAAGACAGAGCAGTGACAGTATAAAAAGTGGCAGACAGAGCTCTGACAGTATAAAGAGTGGAAGACAGAGCAGTGACAGAATAAAGAGCAGGAAGACAAAGCAGTGACAGTATAAAGAGTGGAAGACAGAGCAGTGAAAGTATAAATAGTGGAAGACAGAGCAGTGACAATATAAAGAGCAGGGAGACAGAGCACTGACAGTATAAAGAGTGGAAGACAGAGCACTGACAGTGTAAAGAGTGGAACACAGAGCAGTGACAGTGTAATGAGTGGAGGACAGAGCAGTGACAGGATAAAGATTGGAAGACAGAGCCGTGACAGTATAAAGAGTGGAACAGAGAGCAGTGACAGTATAAAGAGTGGCAGACAGAGCAGTGACAGTATAAAGAGCAGGAAGACAGAGCAGTGACAGTATAAAGACAGGAAGACAGAGCAGTGACAGTATAAAGAGCGGGAAGACAGAGCAGTGACAGTATAAAGAGTGGAAGACAGAACAGTGACAGTATAAAGAGCAGGAAGACAGAGCAGTGACAGTATAAAGACTGGAAGACAGAGCAGTGACAGTACAAAGAGTGGAAGACAGAGCAGTGACAGTATAAAGAGCAGGAAGATAGAGCAGTGATAGTCTAAAGAGTGGCAGACAGAGCAGTGACAGTATAAAGAGAAGGAAGACAGAGCAGCGACAGTATAAAGAGTGGAAGACAGAGCAGTGACAGTATAAAGAGTGGAAGACAGAGCAGTGACAGTATAAAGAGCAGGAAGACAGAGCAGTGACAGTATAAAGAGCAGGATGATAGAGCAATGACAGTATAAAGAGTGGAAGACAGAGCAGTGACAGTATAAAGAGTGGAAGACAGAGCAGTGACATTATAAAGAGTGGCAGAGGAGCAGTGACAGTATAATGAGTGGAACACAGAGCAGTGACAGTATAAAGAGAAGGAACACTGAGCAGAGACAGTATAAAGAGTGGCAGACAGTCCAGTGACAATATAAAGAGCAGGAAGACAGAGCAGTGACAGTAGAAAGAGCAGGAAGACAGAGCAGTGACAGTATAAAGAGTGGCAGACAGAGCAGTGACTGTATAAAGTGGGAACTCAGAGCAGTGACAGTATAAAGAGTGGAAGACATAGCTGTGACAGTATAAAGAGCAGGAAGACAGAGCAGTGACTGTATAATGAGTGGATCACAGAGCAGTGAAAGTATAAAGAGAAGGAACAGACAGCAGTGACAGTATAAAGAGTGGCAGACAGTGCAGGGACAGTATAAAGAGCAGGAAGACAGAGCAGTGACAGTATAAAGAGTGGCAGACAGAGCAGTGACAGTAAAAACTGTGGAATTCAGAGCATTGACAGTATAACGAGTGGCAAAAAGAGCTGAGACAGTATAAAGAGCAGGAAGACAGAGCAGTGACTGAATAAAGAGTGGAACACAGAGCATGGACATTATAAAGAGAAGGACCAAAGAGCAGTGACAGTATAAAGAGTGGAACACAGAGCAGTGACAGTATAAAGAGTGGAACACAGAGCAGTGACAGTATAAAGAGTGGAACACAGAGCAGTGACGATATAAAGAGTAGGAACACAGAGCAGTGACACTATAAAGAGAAGGAACAGAGAGCAGTGACAGTATAAAGAGCAGGAAGACAGAGCATTGAGAGTATAAAGAGCAGGAAGAACGAGCAGGAAGACAGAGCAGTGACAGTATAAACAGCAGGAAGACAGAGTACTGACAGTATAAAGAGCAGGAAGACAGAGCAGTGACAGTATAAAGAGCAGAAAGACAGAGCAGTGACAGTATAAAAAGTGGAAGACAGAGCAGTGAAAGTATAAATAGTGGAAGACAGAGCAGTGACAATATAAAGGGCAGGGAGACAGAGCACTGACAGTATAAAGAGTGGAAGACAGAGCACTGACAGTGTAAAGAGTGGAACACAGAGCAGTGACAGTGTAATGAGTGGAAGACAGAGCAGTGACAGTATAAAGTTTGGAAGACAGAGCCGTGACAGTATAAAGAGTAGAACACAGAGCAGTGACAGTATAAAGAGTGGCAGACAGAGCAGTGACAGTATAAAGAGCAGGAAGACAGAGCAGTGACAGTATAAAGAGCAGGAAGACAGAGCAGTGACAGTATAAAGAGCAGGAAGACAGAGCAGTGACAGTATAAAGAGTGGAAGATAGAACAGTGACAGTATAAAGAGCAGGAAGACAGAGCAGTGACAGTATAAAGACTGGAAGACAGAGCAGTGACAGTACAAAGAGTGGAAGACAGAGCAGTGACAGTATAAAGAGCAGGAAGATAGAGCAGTGATAGTCTAATGAGTGGCAGACAGAGCAGTGACAGTATAAAGAGAAGGAAGACAGAGCAGCGACAGTATAAAGAGTGGAAGACAGAGCAGTGACAGTATAAAGAGCCGGAAGACACAGCAGTGAAAGTATAAAGAGTGGCAGACAGAGCAGTGACAGTATAAAGAGAAGGAACAAAGAGCAGTGACAGTATAAAGAGAGGAAGGCAGAGCAGTGAGAGTATGAAGAGTGGAAGAAAGAGGAGTGACATTATAAAGAGCAGGAAGACAGAGCAGTGACAGTTTAACGAGCAGGAAGACAGAGCAGTGACAGTATAAAGAGCAGGAACACAGAGCAGTGACAGTATAAAGAGCAGGAACACAGAGCAGTGACAGTATAAAGAGCAGGAAGACAGAGCAGTGACAGTATAAAGAGTGGAAGGCAGAGCAGTGACAGTATAAAAAGCAGGAAGACAGAGCAGTGGCAGTATAAAGAGTGGAAGACAGTGCAGTGACAGGAGAAAGAGAGGGAAGACAGACCAGTGACAGTATAAAGAGTGGAAGACAGAGCAGTGACAGTATAAAGACTGGAAGACAGAGCAGTGACAGTACAAAGAGTGGAAGACAGAGCAGTGACAGTATAAAGAGCAGCAAGACAGAGCAGTGATAGCCTAAGAGTGGCAGACAGAGCAGTGACAGTATAAAGAGAAGGAACACAGAGCAGCGACAGTATAAAGAGTGGAAGACAGAGCAGTGACAGTATAAAGAGTGGCAGACAGAGCAGTGACTGTATAAAGAGAAGGAACAAAGAGCAGTGACAGCATAAAGACTGGAAGGCAGAGCAGTGAGAGTATGAAGAGTGGAAGACAGAGGAGTGACAGTATAAAGAGTGGCAGACAGAGCCCTGACAGTAAAAAGAGAAGGAACACAGAGCAGTGACAGTATAAAGAGAAGGAACACAGAGCAGTGACGGTATAAAGAGTGGATGACAGTGCAGTGACAGTATGAAGAGCAGGAACACAGAGTAGTGACAGTAGAAAGAGTAGGAAGACAGAGCAGTGACAGTATGGAGAGCAGCAAGACAGAGCAGTGACAGTTTAAAGAGCATGAAGACAGAGCAGTGACAGTATAAAGGTCATGTAGAAAGAGCAGTGACAGTATAAAGAGCAGGAAGACAGAGCAGTGACAGTATAAAGAGATGGACGACAGAGCAATGACAGTATAATGAGTAGGAAGACAGAGCAGTGACAGTATAAAGAGTGGAAGACAGAGTAGTGACAGTAGAAAGAGCAGGAAGACAGGGCAGTGACAGTACAAAGAGTGGCGGACAGAGTAGTGGCAGTATAAAGAGTGGCAGACAGAGCTGTGACAGTATAAAGAGAAGGAACACAGAACATTGACAGTATAAAGAGTGGAAGACAGAGCAGTGACAGTATTAGGAGTGGAAGACAGAACAGTGACAGTAGAAAGAGCGGAAGACAGAGCAGTGACAGTGTAAAGAGTTGAACACACAGCAATGACAGTATAAAGATTGGAAGACATGCAGTGACAGTATAAAGAGGAGAAACACAGAGCAGTGACAGTATAAAGAGCAGGAAGACAACGCAGTGACAGTATAAAGAGCAGCAAGACAGAGCAGTGACAGTATAAAGAGCAGGAAGACAGAGCAGTGAAAGTTTAAAGAGCAGGAAGAAAGTGCAGTAAAAGTATAAAGAGAAGGAAGACAGAGCAGTGACAGTAAAAAGAGCAGGAAGACGAACAGTGACAGTATAAAGAGCAGCATGACAGAGCAGTGACAGTATAAAGAGCAGGAAGACAGAGCAGTGACAGTATAAAGAGCAGGAAGACAGAGCAGTGACAGTATAAAGAGCAGGAAGACAGAGCAGTGACAGTATAAAGAGCAGGAAGACAGTGCAGTGACTGCATAAAGAGCAGGAATACAGACTAGTGACAGTATATAGAGCAAGAAAACAGAGCAGTGACACTATAAAGTAATGAAGACAGAGCAATGGGAGTATGAAGATTGGGAGACAGAGCAGTGAATTTATGAAGAGTGGAATAAAGAGCAGTGACAGTATAAAGAGTGGAAGACAGAGCAGCGACAGTATAAAGAGTGGAAGACAGAGCATTGACAATATAAAGAGCAGGAACACAGAGCAGTGACAGTATAAAGAGCAGAAAGACAGAGCAGTGACAGTATAAAGAGTGGAAGACAGAGCAGTGACAGTATAAAAAGCTGCAACAGAGAGTCGTGACAGTACACGGAGCAGGAAGACAGAGCAGTAACAGTATAAAGAGTGGAAGACAGAGCAGTGACAGTATAAAGAGCTGCAACAGAGAGCCACGACAGTACACAGAGCAGGAAGACAGAGCAGTGACAGTATAAAGAGTGGAAGACAGAGCAGTGACAGTATAAAGAGTGGAAGACAGAGTAGTGGCAGTATAAAGAGTGGAAGACAGA
The DNA here is from genome assembly GCF_964194155.1 of Cetorhinus maximus. Classification (NCBI taxonomy): domain Eukaryota; kingdom Metazoa; phylum Chordata; class Chondrichthyes; order Lamniformes; family Cetorhinidae; genus Cetorhinus; species Cetorhinus maximus. Next base: position 48,799,542 of record NC_135879.1, on the reverse strand, counting down.
GCAGTGACAGTATAACAGCCGGAAGACAGAGCAGTGACAGTATAAAGAGTGGAAGACAGAGCAGAGACAGTATAAAGACCAGGAAGACAGAGTACTGACAGTATAAAGAGCAGGGAGACAGAGCAGTGACAGTATAAAGAGCAGAAAGACAGAGCAGTGACAGTATAAAAAGTGGCACACAGAGCTCTGACAGTATAAAGAGTGGAAGACAGCGCAGTGACAGTATAAAGAGCAGGAAGACAAAGCAGTGACAGTATAACGAGTGGCAGACAGAGCAGTGACAGTATAAAGAGTATAAGACAGAGCTGTGACAGTGTAAAGAGTGGAACACAGAGCAGTTACAGTGTAATGAGTGGAAGACAGAGCAGTGACAGTATAAAGATTGGAAGACAGAGCAGTGACAGTATAAAGAGTGGAACACAGAGCAGTGACAGTATAAAGAGTGGCAGACAGAGCAGTGACAGTATAAAGAGCAGGAAGACAGAGCAGTGACAGTATAAAGAGGAGGAAGACAGAGCAGTGACAGTATAAAGAGCAGGAAGACAGAGCAGTGACAGTATAAAGAGTGGAAGACAGAACAGTGACAGTATAAAGAGCAGGAAGACAGAGCAGTGACAGTATAAAGACTGGAAGACAGAGCAGTGACAGTATAAAGAGTGGAAGACAGAGCAGTGACAGTATAAAGAGCAGGAAGACAGAGCAGTGATAGTCTATAGAGTTGCAGACAGAGCAGCGACAGTATAAAGTGAAGGAAGACAGAGCAGCGACAGTATAAAGAGTGGAAGACAGAGCAGTGACAGTATAAAGAGCCGGAAGACAGATCAGTGAAAGTATAAAGAGTGGCAGATAGAGCAGTGACTGTATAAAGAGATGGAACATAGAGCAGTGACAGTATAAAGAGAGGAAGGAAGAGCAGTGAGAGTATGAAGAGTGGAAGAAAGAGGAGGGACATTATAGAGAGCAGGAAGACAGAGCAGTGACAGTATAAAGAGCAGGAAGACAGAGCAGTGACAGTATAAAGAGCAGGAACACAGAGCAGTGACAGTATAAAGAGCAGGAACACAGAGCAGTGACAGTATAAAGAGCAGGAAGACAGAGCAGTGACAGTATAAAGAACAGGAAGACAGAGCAGTGACAGTATAAAGAGCAGGAAGATAGAGCAGTGACAGTATAAAAAGTGAAAGACAGAGCACTGGCAGTATAAAGAGAAGGAACACGGAGCGGTGACAGTATAAAGAGCAGGAAGACAGAGCAGAGACAGTATAAAGAGTGGCAGACAGAGCAGTGACAGTATAAAGAGAAGGAAGACAGAGCAGTGACAGTATAAAGAGTGGAAGACAGAGCAGAGACAGTATAAAGACCAGGAAAACAGAGTACTGACAGTATAAAGAGCAGGGAGACAGAGCAGTGACAGTATAAAGAGCAGAAAGACAGAGCAGTGACAGTATAAAAAGTGGCAGACAGAGCTCTGACAGTATAAAGAGTGGAAGACAGAGCAGTGACAGAATAAAGAGCAGGAAGACAAAGCAGTGACAGTATAAAGAGTGGAAGACAGAGCAGTGACAGTATAAATAGTGGAAGACAGAGCAGTGACAATATAAAGAGCAGGGAGACAGAGCACTGACAGTATAAAGAGAGGAAGACAGAGCACTGACAGTGTAAAGAGTGGAACACAGAGCAGTGTCAGTGTAATGAGTGGAAGACAGAGCAGTGACAGTATAAAGAGCAGAAAGACAGAGCAGTGACAGTATAAAAAGTGGCACACAGAGCTCTGACAGTATAAAGAGTGGAAGACAGAGCAGTGACAGTATAAAGAGCAGGAAGACAAAGCAGTGACAGTATAACGAGTGGCAGACAGAGCAGTGACAGTATAAAGCGTATAAGACAGAGCTGTGACAGTGTAAAGAGTGGAACACAGAGCAGTGACAGTGTAATGAGTGGAAGACAGAGCAGTGACAGTATAAAGATTGGAAGACAGAGCAGTGACAGTATAAAGAGTGGAACACAGAGCTATGACAGTATAAAGAGTGGCAGACAGAGCAGTGAAAGTATAAAGAGCAGGAAGGCACAGCAGTGACAGTATAAAGAGGAGGAAGACAGAGCAGTGACAGTATAAAGAGCAGGAAGACAGAGCAGTGACAGTATAAAGAGTGGAAGACAGAACAGTGACAGTATAAAGAGCAGGAAGACAGAGCAGTGACAGTATAAAGACTGGAAGACAGAGCAGTGACAGTATAAAGAGTGGAAGACAGAGCAGTGACAGTATAAAGAGCAGGAAGACAGAGCAGTGATAGTCGATAGAGTTGCAAACAGAGCAGCGACAGTATAAAGAGAAGGAAGACAGAGCAGCGACAGTATAAAGAGCCGGAAGACAGAGCAGTGAAAGTATAAAGAGTGGCAGATAGAGCAGTGACTGTATAAAGAGATGGAACATAGAGCAGTGACAGTATAAAGAGAGGAAGGAAGAGCAGTGAGAGTATGAAGAGTGGAAGAAAGAGGAGTGACATTATATAGAGCAGGAAGACAGAGCAGTGACAGTATAAAGAGCAGGAAGACAGAGCAGTGACAGTATAAAGAGCAGGAACACAGAGCAGTGACAGTATAAAGAGCAGGAACACAGAGCAGTGACAGTATAAAGAGCAGGAAGACAGAGCAGTGACAGTATAAAGAGTGGAAGGCAGATCAGTGACAGTATAAAAAGCAGGAAGACAGAGCAGTGGCAGTATAAAGAACAGGAAGACAGAGCAGTGACAGTATAAAGAGCAGGAAGACAGAGCAGAGACAGTATAAAGAGTGGCAGACAGAGCAGTGACAGTATAAAGAGAAGGAAGACAGAGCAGTGACAGTATAAAGAGTGGAAGACAGAGCAGAGACAGTATAAAGACCAGGAAGATAGAGTACTGACAGTATAAAGAGCAGGGAGACAGAGCAGTGACAGTATAAAGAGCAGAAAGACAGAGCAGTGACAGTATAAAAAGTGGCAGACAGAGCTCTGACAGTATAAATAGTGGAAGACAGAGCAGTGACAATATAAAGAGCAGGGAGACAGAGCACTGACAGTATAAAGAGTGGAAGACAGAGCACTGACAGTGTAAAGAGTGGAACACAGAGCAGTGACAGTGTAATGAGTGGAAGACAGAGCAGTGACAGTATAAAGAGCAGGAAGGCAGAGCAGTGACAGTATAAAGAGCAGGAAGACAGAGCAGTGACTGCATAAAGAGCAGGAATACAGACTAGTGACAGTATATAGAGCAAAAAAACAGAGCAGTGACACTATAAAGTGATGAAGACAGAGCAATGGGAGTATGAAGATTGGGAGACAGAGCAGTGAATTTATGAAGAGTGGAATAAAGAGCAGCGACAGTATAAAGAGTGGAAGACAGAGCAGCGACAGTATAAAGAGTGGAAGACATAGCATTGACAATATAAAGAGCAGTAACACAGAGCAGTGACAGTATAAAGAGTGGAAGACAGAGCAGCGACAGTATAAAGAGTGGAAGACAGAGCATTGACAATATAAAGAGCAGGAACACAGAGCAGTGACAGTATAAAGAGCAGAAAGACAGAGCAGTGACAGTATAAAGAGTGGAAGACAGAGCAGTGACAGTATAAAAAGCTGCAACAGAGAGTCGTGACAGTACACGGAGCAGGAAGACAGAGCAGTAACAGTATAAAGAGTGGAAGACAGAGCAGTGACAGTATAAAGAGCTGCAACAGAGAGCCGCGACAGTACACAGAGCAGGAAGACAGAGCAGTGACAGTATAAAGAGTGGAAGACAGAGCAGTGACAGTATAAATAGCCGGAAGACAGAGTAGTGGCAGTATAAATAGTGGAAGACAGAGCAGTGACAGTATAAAGAGTGGAAGACAGAGCAGAGATAGTATAAAGACCAGGAAGAGAGAGTACTGACAGTATAAAGAGCAGGAAGACAGAGCAGTGACAGTATAAAGAGCAGAAAGACAGAGCAGTGACAGTATAAAAAGTGGCACACAGAGCTCTGACAGTATAAAGAGTGGAAGACAGCGCAGTGACAGTATAAAGAGCAGGAAGACAAAGCAGTGACAGTATAACGAGTGGCAGACAGAGCAGTGACAGTATAAAGAGTATAAGACAGAGCTGTGACAGTGTAAAGAGTGGAACACAGAGCAGTTACAGTGTAATGAGTGGAAGACAGAGCAGTGACAGTATAAAGATTGGAAGACAGGGCAGTGACAGTATAAAGAGTGGAACACAGAGCAGTGACAGTATAAAGAGTGGCAGACAGAGCAGTGACAGTATAAAGAGCAGGAAGACAGAGCAGTGACAGTATAAAGAGGAGGAAGACAGAGCAGTGACAGTATAAAGAGCAGGAAGACAGAGCAGTGACAGTATAAAGAGTGGAAGACAGAACAGTGACAGTATAAAGAGCAGGAAGACAGAGCAGTGACAGTATAAAGACTGGAAGACAGAGCAGTGACAGTATAAAGAGTGGAAGACAGAGCAGTGACAGTATAAAGAGCAGGAAGACAGAGCAGTGATAGTCTATAGAGTTGCAGACAGAGCAGCGACAGTATAAAGAGAAGGAAGACAGAGCAGCGACAGTATAAAGAGTGGAAGACAGAGCAGTGACAGTATAAAGAGCCGGAAGACAGAGCAGTGAAAGTATAAAGAGTGGCAGATAGAGCAGTAACTGTATAAAGAGATGGAACATAGAGCAGTGACAGTATAAAGAGAGGAAGGAAGAGCAGTGAGAGTATGAAGAGTGGAAGAAAGAGGAGGGACATTATAAAGAGCAGGAAGACAGAGCAGTGACAGTATAAAGAGCAGGAAGACAGAGCAGTGACAGTATAAAGAGTGGAAGACAGAGCAGTGACAGTGTAAAGAGTTGAACACACAGCAATGACAGTATAAAGATTGGAAGACATGCAGTGACAGTATAAAGAGGAGAAACACAGAGCAGTGACAGTATAAAGAGCAGGAAGACAACGCAGTGACAGTATAAAGAGCAGCAAGACAGAGCAGTGACAGTATAAAGAGCAGGAAGACAGAGCAGTGAAAGTTTAAAGAGCAGGAAGAAAGTGCAGTAAAAGTATAAAGAGAAGGAAGACAGAGCAGTGACAGTATAAAGAGCAGGAAGACGAACAGTGACAGTATAAAGAGCAGCATGACAGAGCAGTGAGAGTATAAAGAGCAGGAAGACAGAGCAGTGACAGTATAAAGAGCAGGAAGACAGAGCAGTGACAGTATAAAGAGCAGGAAGACAGAGCAGTGACAGTATAAAGAGCAGGAAGACAGTGCAGTGACTGCATAAAGAGCAGGAATACAGACTAGTGACAGTATATAGAGCAAGAAAACAGAGCAGTGACACTATAAAGTAATGAAGACAGAGCAATGGGAGTATGAAGATTGGGAGACAGAGCAGTGAATTTATGAAGAGTGGAATAAAGAGCAGTGACAGTATAAAGAGTGGAAGACAGAGCAGCGACAGTATAAAGAGTGGAAGACAGAGCATTGACAATATAAAGAGCAGGAACACAGAGCAGTGACAGTATAAAGGGCAGAAAGACAGAGCAGTGACAGTATAAAGAGTGGAAGACAGAGCAGTGACAGTATAAAAAGCTGCAACAGAGAGTCGTGACAGTACACGGAGCAGGAAGACAGAGCAGTAACAGTATAAAGAGTGGAAGACAGAGCAGTGACAGTATAAAGAGCTGCAACAGAGAGCCACGACAGTACACAGAGCAGGAAGACAGAGCAGTGACAGTATAAAGAGTGGAAGACAGAGCAGTGACAGTATAAAGAGTGGAAGACAGAGTAGTGGCAGTATAAAGAGTGGAAGACAGAGCAGTGACAGTATAACAGCCGGAAGACAGAGCAGTGACAGTATAAAGAGTGGAAGACAGAGCAGAGACAGTATAAAGACCAGGAAGACAGAGTACTGACAGTATAAAGAGCAGGAAGACAGAGCAGTGACAGTATAAAGAGCAGAAAGACAGAGCAGTGACAGTATAAAAAGTGGCACACAGAGCTCTGACAGTATAAAGAGTGGAAGACAGCGCAGTGACAGTATAAAGAGCAGGAAGACAAAGCAGTGACAGTATAACGAGTGGCAGACAGAGCAGTGACAGTATAAAGAGTATAAGACAGAGCTGTGACAGTGTAAAGAGTGGAACACAGAGCAGTTACAGTGTAATGAGTGGAAGACAGAGCAGTGACAGTATAAAGATTGGAAGACAGAGCAGTGACAGTATAAAGAGTGGAACACAGAGCAGTGACAGTATAAAGAGTGGCAGACAGAGCAGTGACAGTATAAAGAGCAGGAAGACAGAGCAGTGACAGTATAAAGAGGAGGAAGACAGAGCAGTGACAGTATAAAGAGCAGGAAGACAGAGCAGTGACAGTATAAAGAGTGGAAGACAGAACAGTGACAGTATAAAGAGCAGGAAGACAGAGCAGTGACAGTATAAAGACTGGAAGACAGAGCAGTGACAGTATAAAGAGTGGAAGACAGAGCAGTGACAGTATAAAGAGCAGGAAGACAGAGCAGTGATAGTCTATAGAGTTGCAGACAGAGCAGCGACAGTATAAAGTGAAGGAAGACAGAGCAGCGACAGTATAAAGAGTGGAAGACAGAGCAGTGACAGTATAAAGAGCCGGAAGACAGATCAGTGAAAGTATAAAGAGTGGCAGATAGAGCAGTGACTGTATAAAGAGATGGAACATAGAGCAGTGACAGTATAAAGAGAGGAAGGAAGAGCAGTGAGAGTATGAAGAGTGGAAGAAAGAGGAGGGACATTATAGAGAGCAGGAAGACAGAGCAGTGACAGTATAAAGAGCAGGAAGACAGAGCAGTGACAGTATAAAGAGCAGGAACACAGAGCAGTGACAGTATAAAGAGCAGGAACACAGAGCAGTGACAGTATAAAGAGCAGGAAGACAGAGCAGTGACAGTATAAAGAGTGGAAGGCAGAGCAGTGACAGTATAAAAAGCAGGAAGACAGAGCAGTGGCAGTATAAAGAACAGGAAGACAGAGCAGTGACAGTATAAAGAGCAGGAAGACAGAGCAGTGACAGTATAAAAAGTGAAAGACAGAGCACTGGCAGTATAAAGAGAAGGAACACGGAGCGGTGACAGTATAAAGAGCAGGAAGACAGAGCAGAGACAGTATAAAGAGTGGCAGACAGAGCAGTGACAGTATAAAGAGAAGGAAGACAGAGCAGTGACAGTATAAAGAGTGGAAGACAGAGCAGAGACAGTATAAAGACCAGGAAAACAGAGTACTGACAGTATAAAGAGCAGGGAGACAGAGCAGTGACAGTATAAAGAGCAGAAAGACAGAGCAGTGACAGTATAAAAAGTGGCAGACAGAGCTCTGACAGTATAAAGAGTGGAAGACAGAGCAGTGACAGAATAAAGAGCAGGAAGACAAAGCAGTGACAGTATAAAGAGTGGAAGACAGAGCAGTGACAGTATAAATAGTGGAAGACAGAGCAGTGACAATATAAAGAGCAGGGAGACAGAGCACTGACAGTATAAAGAGAGGAAGACAGAGCACTGACAGTGTAAAGAGTGGAACAGAGAGCAGTGTCAGTGTAATGAGTGGAAGACAGAGCAGTGACAGTATAAAGAGCAGAAAGACAGAGCAGTGACAGTATAAAAAGTGGCACACAGAGCTCTGACAGTATAAAGAGTGGAAGACAGAGCAGTGACAGTATAAAGAGCAGGAAGACAAAGCAGTGACAGTATAACGAGTGGCAGACAGAGCAGTGACAGTATAAAGCGTATAAGACAGAGCTGTGACAGTGTAAAGAGTGGAACACAGAGCAGTGACAGTGTAATGAGTGGAAGACAGAGCAGTGACAGTATAAAGATTGGAAGACAGAGCAGTGACAGTATAAAGAGTGGAACACAGAGCTATGACAGTATAAAGAGTGGCAGACAGAGCAGTGAAAGTATAAAGAGCAGGAAGGCACAGCAGTGACAGTATAAAGAGGAGGAAGACAGAGCAGTGACAGTATAAAGAGCAGGAAGACAGAGCAGTGACAGTATAAAGAGTGGAAGACAGAACAGTGACAGTATAAAGAGCAGGAAGACAGAGCAGTGACAGTATAAAGACTGGAAGACAGAGCAGTGACAGTATAAAGAGTGGAAGACAGAGCAGTGACAGTATAAAGAGCAGGAAGACAGAGCAGTGATAGTCGATAGAGTTGCAAACAGAGCAGCGACAGTATAAAGAGAAGGAAGACAGAGCAGCGACAGTATAAAGAGCCGGAAGACAGAGCAGTGAAAGTATAAAGAGTGGCAGATAGAGCAGTGACTGTATAAAGAGATGGAACATAGAGCAGTGACAGTATAAAGAGAGGAAGGAAGAGCAGTGAGAGTATGAAGAGTGGAAGAAAGAGGAGTGACATTATATAGAGCAGGAAGACAGAGCAGTGACAGTATAAAGAGCAGGAAGACAGAGCAGTGACAGTATAAAGAGCAGGAACACAGAGCAGTGACAGTATAAAGAGCAGGAACACAGAGCAGTGACAGTATAAAGAGCAGGAAGACAGAGCAGTGACAGTATAAAGAGTGGAAGGCAGATCAGTGACAGTATAAAAAGCAGGAAGACAGAGCAGTGGCAGTATAAAGAACAGGAAGACAGAGCAGTGACAGTATAAAGAGCAGGAAGACAGAGCAGAGACAGTATAAAGAGTGGCAGACAGAGCAGTGACAGTATAAAGAGAAGGAAGACAGAGCAGTGACAGTATAAAGAGTGGAAGACAGAGCAGAGACAGTATAAAGACCAGGAAGATAGAGTACTGACAGTATAAAGAGCAGGGAGACAGAGCAGTGACAGTATAAAGAGCAGAAAGACAGAGCAGTGACAGTATAAAAAGTGGCAGACAGAGCTCTGACAGTATAAATAGTGGAAGACAGAGCAGTGACAATATAAAGAGCAGGGAGACAGAGCACTGACAGTATAAAGAGTGGAAGACAGAGCACTGACAGTGTAAAGAGTGGAACACAGAGCAGTGACAGTGTAATGAGTGGAAGACAGAGCAGTGACAGTATAAAGAGCAGGAAGGCAGAGCAGTGACAGTATAAAGAGCAGGAAGACAGAGCAGTGACTGCATAAAGAGCAGGAATACAGACTAGTGACAGTATATAGAGCAAAAAAACAGAGCAGTGACACTATAAAGTGATGAAGACAGAGCAATGGGAGTATGAAGATTGGGAGACAGAGCAGTGAATTTATGAAGAGTGGAATAAAGAGCAGCGACAGTATAAAGAGTGGAAGACAGAGCAGCGACAGTATAAAGAGTGGAAGACATAGCATTGACAATATAAAGAGCAGTAACACAGAGCAGTGACAGTATAAAGAGTGGAAGACAGAGCAGCGACAGTATAAAGAGTGGAAGACAGAGCATTGACAATATAAAGAGCAGGAACACAGAGCAGTGACAGTATAAAGAGCAGAAAGACAGAGCAGTGACAGTATAAAGAGTGGAAGACAGAGCAGTGACAGTATAAAAAGCTGCAACAGAGAGTCGTGACAGTACACGGAGCAGGAAGACAGAGCAGTAACAGTATAAAGAGTGGAAGACAGAGCAGTGACAGTATAAAGAGCTGCAACAGAGAGCCGCGACAGTACACAGAGCAGGAAGACAGAGCAGTGACAGTATAAAGAGTGGAAGACAGAGCAGTGACAGTATAAATAGCCGGAAGACAGAGTACTGGCAGTATAAATAGTGGAAGACAGAGCAGTGACAGTATAAAGAGTGGAAGACAGAGCAGAGATAGTATAAAGACCAGGAAGAGAGAGTACTGACAGTATAAAGAGCAGGAAGACAGAGCAGTGACAGTATAAAGAGCAGAAAGACAGAGCAGTGACAGTATAAAAAGTGGCACACAGAGCTCTGACAGTATAAAGAGTGGAAGACAGCGCAGTGACAGTATAAAGAGCAGGAAGACAAAGCAGTGACAGTATAACGAGTGGCAGACAGAGCAGTGACAGTATAAAGAGTATAAGACAGAGCTGTGACAGTGTAAAGAGTGGAACACAGAGCAGTTACAGTGTAATGAGTGGAAGACAGAGCAGTGACAGTATAAAGATTGGAAGACAGGGCAGTGACAGTATAAAGAGTGGAACACAGAGCAGTGACAGTATAAAGAGTGGCAGACAGAGCAGTGACAGTATAAAGAGCAGGAAGACAGAGCAGTGACAGTATAAAGAGGAGGAAGACAGAGCAGTGACAGTATAAAGAGCAGGAAGACAGAGCAGTGACAGTATAAAGAGTGGAAGACAGAACAGTGACAGTATAAAGAGCAGGAAGACAGAGCAGTGACAGTATAAAGACTGGAAGACAGAGCAGTGACAGTATAAAGAGTGGAAGACAGAGCAGTGACAGTATAAAGAGCAGGAAGACAGAGCAGTGATAGTCTATAGAGTTGCAGACAGAGCAGCGACAGTATAAAGAGAAGGAAGACAGAGCAGCGACAGTATAAAGAGTGGAAGACAGAGCAGTGACAGTATAAAGAGCCGGAAGACAGAGCAGTGAAAGTATAAAGAGTGGCAGATAGAGCAGTGACTGTATAAAGAGATGGAACATAGAGCAGTGACAGTATAAAGAGAGGAAGGAAGAGCAGTGAGAGTATGAAGAGTGGAAGAAAGAGGAGGGACATTATAAAGAGCAGGAAGACAGAGCAGTGACAGTATAAAGAGCAGGAAGACAGAGCAGTGACAGTATAAAGAGCAGGAACACAGAGCAGTGACAGTATAAAGAGCAGGAACACAGAGCAGTGACAGTATAAAGAGCAGGAAGACAGAGCAGTGACAGTATAAAGAGTGGAAGGCAGAGCAGTGACAGTATAAAAAGCAGGAAGACAGAGCAGTGGCAGTATAAAGAACAGGAAGACAGAGCAGTGACAGTATAAAGAGCAGGAAGACAGAGCAGTGACAGTATAAAAAGTGAAAGACAGAGCACTGGCAGTATAAAGAGAAGGAACACGGAGCGGTGACAGTATAAAGAGCAGGAAGACAGAGCAGAGACAGTATAAAGAGTGGCAGACAGAGCAGTGACAGTATAAAGAGAAGGAAGACAGAGCAGTGACAGTATAAAGAGTGGAAGACAGAGCAGAGACAGTATAAAGAACAGGAAAACAGAGTACTGACAGTATAAAGAGAAGGGAGACAGAGCAGTGACAGTATAAAGAGCAGAAAGACAGAGCAGTGACAGTATAAAAAGTGGCAGACAGAGCTCTGACAGTATAAAGAGTGGAAGACAGAGCAGTGACAGAATAAAGAGCAGGAAGACAAAGCAGTGACAGTATAAAGAGTGGAAGACAGAGCAGTGACAGTATAAATAGTGGAAGACAGAGCAGTGACAATATAAAGAGCAGGGAGACAGAGCACTGACAGTATAAAGAGTGGAAGACAGAGCACTGACAGTGTAAAGAGTGGAACACAGAGCAGTGACAGTGTAATGAGTGGAAGACAGAGCAGTGACAGTATAAAGAGCAGAAAGACAGAGCAGTGACAGTATAAAGAGTGGAAGACAGAGCAGTGACAGTAGAAATAGTGGAAGACAGAGCAGTGACAATATAAAGAGCAGGGAGACAGAGCACTGACAGTATAAAGAGTGGAAGACAGAGCACTGACAGTGTAAAGAGTGGAACACAGAGCAGTGACAGTGTAATGAGTGGAAGACAGAGCAGTGACAGTATGGAGAGCAGCAAGACAGAGCAGTGACAGTTTAAAGAGCATGAAGACAGAGCAGTGACAGTATAAAGGTCATGTAGAAAGAGCAGTGACAGTATAAAGAGCAGGAAGACAGAGCAGTGACAGTATAAAGAGCAGAAAGACAGAGCAGTGACAGTATAAAGAGTGGAAGACAGAGCAGTGACAGTATAAAAAGCTGCAACAGAGAGTCGTGACAGTACACGGAGCAGGAAGACAGAGCAGTAACAGTATAAAGAGTGGAAGACAGAGCAGTGACAGTATAAAGAGCTGCAACAGAGAGCCGCGACAGTACACAGAGCAGGAAGACAGAGCAGTGACAGTATAAAGAGTGGAAGACAGAGCAGTGACAGTATAAATAGCCGGAAGACAGAGTAGTGGCAGTATAAAGAGTGGAAGACAGAGCAGTGACAGTATAAAGAGTGGAAGACAGAGCAGAGACAGTATAAAGACCAGGAAGACAGAGTACTGACAGTATAAAGAGCAGGAAGACAGAGCAGTGACAGTATAAAGAGCAGAAAGACAGAGCAGTGACAGTATAAAAAGTGGCACACAGAGCTCTGACAGTATAAAGAGTGGAAGACAGCGCAGTGACAGTATAAAGAGCAGGAAGACAAAGCAGTGACAGTATAACGAGTGGCAGACAGAGCAGTGACAGTATAAAGAGTATAAGACAGAGCTGTGACAGTGTAAAGAGTGGAACACAGAGCAGTTACAGTGTAATGAGTGGAAGACAGAGCAGTGACAGTATAAAGATTGGAAGACAGGGCAGTGACAGTATAAAGAGTGGAACACAGAGCAGTGACAGTATAAAGAGTGGCAGACAGAGCAGTGACAGTATAAAGAGCAGGAAGACAGAGCAGTGACAGTATAAAGAGGAGGAAGACAGAGCAGTGACAGTATAAAGAGCAGGAAGACAGAGCAGTGACAGTATAAAGAGTGGAAGACAGAACAGTGACAGTATAAAGAGCAGGAGGACAGAGCAGTGACAGTATAAAGACTGGAAGACAGAGCAGTGACAGTATAAAGAGTGGAAGACAGAGCAGTGACAGTATAAAGAGCAGGAAGACAGAGCAGTGATAGTCTATAGAGTTGCAGACATAGCAGCGACAGTATAAAGTGAAGGAAGACAGAGCAGCGACAGTATAAAGAGTGGAAGACAGAGCAGTGACAGTATAAAGAGCCGGAAGACAGAGCAGTGAAAGTATAAAGAGTGGCAGATAGAGCAGTGACTGTATAAAGAGATGGAACATAGAGCAGTGACAGTATAAAGAGAGGAAGGAAGAGCAGTGAGAGTATGAAGAGTGGAAGAAAGAGGAGGGACATTATAAAGAGCAGGAAGACAGAGCAGTGACAGTATAAAGAGCAGGAAGACAGAGCAGTGACAGTATAAAGAGCAGGAACACAGAGCAGTGACAGTATAAAGAGCAGGAACACAGAGCAGTGACAGTATAAAGAGCAGGAAGACAGAGCAGTGACAGTATAAAGAGTGGAAGGCAGAGCAGTGACAGTATAAAAAGCAGGAAGACAGAGCAGTGGCAGTATAAAGAACAGGAAGACAGAGCAGTGACAGTATAAAGAGCAGGAAGACAGAGCAGTGACAGTATAAAAAGTGAAAGACAGAGCACTGGCAGTATAAAGAGAAGGAACACGGAGCGGTGACAGTATAAAGAGCAGGAAGACAAAGCAGTGACAGTATAAAGAGTGGAAGACAGAGCAGTGACAGTATAAATAGTGGAAGACAGAGCAGTGACAATATAAAGAGCAGGGAGACAGAGCACTGACAGTATAAAGAGTGGAAGACAGAGCACTGACAGTGTAAAGAGTGGAACACAGAGCAGTGACAGTGTAATGAGTGGAAGACAGAGCAGTGACAGTATAAAGAGAAGGAAGACAGAGCAGTGACAGTATAAAGAGTGGAAGACAGAGCAGAGACAGTATAAAGACCAGGAAAACAGAGTACTGACAGTATAAAGAGCAGGGAGACAGAGCAGTGACAGTATAAAGAGCAGAAAGACAGAGCAGTGACAGTATAAAAAGTGGCAGACAGAGCTCTGACAGTATAAAGAGTGGAAGACAGAGCAGTGACAGAATAAAGAGCAGGAAGACAAAGCAGTGACAGTATAAAGAGTGGAAGACAGAGCAGTGACAGTATAAATAGTGGAAGACAGAGCAGTGACAATATAAAGAGCAGGGAGACAGAGCACTGACAGTATAAAGAGTGGAAGACAGAGCACTGACAGTGTAAAGAGTGGAACACAGAGCAGTGACAGTGTAATGAGTGGAAGACAGAGCAGTGACAGTATAAAGAGCAGAAAGACAGAGCAGTGACAGTATAAAGAGTGGAAGACAGAGCAGTGACAGTATAAATAGTGGAAGACAGAGCAGTGACAATATAAAGAGCAGGGAGACAGAGCACTGACAGTATAAAGAGTGGAAGACAGAGCACTGACAGTGTAAAGAGTGGAACACAGAGCAGTGACAGTGTAATGAGTGGAAGACAGAGCAGTGACAGTATGGAGAGCAGCAAGACAGAGCAGTGACAGTTTAAAGAGCATGAAGACAGAGCAGTGACAGTATAAAGGTCACGTAGAAAGAGCAGTGACAGTATAAAGAGCAGGAAGACAGAGCAGTGACAGTATAAAGAGCAGAAAGACAGAGCAGTGACAGTATAAAAAGTGGCAGACAGAGCTCTGACAGTATAAAGAGTGGAAGACAGAGCAGTGACAGAATAAAGAGCAGGAAGACAAAGCAGTGACAGTATAAAGAGTGGAAGACAGAGCAGTGACAGTATAAATAGTGGAAGACAGAGCAGTGACAATATAAAGAGCAGGGAGACAGAGCACTGACAGTATAAAGAGTGGAAGACAGAGCACTGACAGTGTAAAGAGTGGAACACAGAGCAGTGACAGTGTAATGAGTGGAAGACAGAGCAGTGACAGTATAAGAGCAGAAAGACAGAGCAGTGACAGTATAAAAAGTGGCACACAGAGCTCTGACAGTATAAAGAGTGGAAGACAGAGCAGTGACAGTATAAAGAGCAGGAAGACAAAGCAGTGACAGTATAACGAGTGGCAGACAGAGCAGTGACAGTATAAAGAGTATAAGACAGAGCTGTGACAGTGTAAAGAGTGGAACACAGAGCAGTGACAGTGTAATGAGTGGAAGACAGAGCAGTGACAGTATAAAGATTGGAAGACAGAGCAGTGACAGTATAAAGATTGGAACACAGAGCAGTGACAGTATAATGAGTGGCAGACAGAGCAGTGACAGTATAAAGAGCAGGAAGGCATAGCACTGACAGTATAAAGAGGAGGAAGACAGAGCAGTGACAGTATAATGAGCAGAAAGACAGAGCAGTGACAGTATAAAAAGTGGCAGACAGAGCTCTGACAGTATAAAGAGTGGAACACAGAGCAGTGACAGAATAAAGAGCAGGAAGACAAAGCAGTGACAGTATAAAGAGTGGAAGACAGAGAAGTGACAGTATAAATAGTGGAAGACAGAGCAGTGACAATATAAAGAGCAGGGAGACAGAGCACTGACAGTATAAAGAGTGGAAGACAGAGCACTGACAGTGTAAAGAGTGGAACACAGAGCAGTGACAGTGTAATGAGTGGAAGACAGAGCAGTGACAGTATAAAGATTGGAAGACAGAGCAGTGACAGTATAAAGAGTGGAACACAGAGCAGTGACAGTATAAAGAGTGGCAGACAGAGCAGTGACAGTATAAAGAGCAGGAAGACAGAGCAGTGACAGTATAAAGAGCAGGAAGACAGAGCAGTGACAGTATAAAGAGCAGGAAGACAGAGGAGTGACAGTATAAAGAGTGGAAGACAGAACAGTGACAGTATAAAGAGCAGGAAGACAGAGCAGTGACAGTATAAAGACTGGAAGACAGAGCAGTGATAGTCTAAAAAGTCGCAGACAGAGCAGTGACAGTATAAAGAGAAGGAAGACAGAGCAGCGACAGTATAAAGAGTGGAAGACAGAGCAGTGACAGTATAAAGAGCCGGAAGACACAGCAGTGAAAGTATAAAGAGTGTCAGACAGAGCAGTGACTGTAAAAAGAGAAGGAACAAAGAGCAGTGACAGTATAAAGAGAGGAAGGCAGAGCATTGAGAGTATGAAGAGTGGAAGAAAGAGGAGTGACATTATAAAGAGCAGGATGACAGAGCAGTGACAGTATAAAGAGCAGGAAGACAGATCAGTGACAGTATAAAGAGCAGGAACACAGAGCAGTGACAGTATAAAGAGCAGGAACACAGAGCAGTGACAGTATAAAGAGCAGGAAGACAGAGCAGTGACAGTATAAAGAGTGGAAGGCAGAGCAGTGACAGTATAAAAAGCAGGAAGACAGAGCAGTGGCAGTATAAAGAGTGGAAGACAGTGCAGTGACAGGAGAAAGAGAGGGAAGACAGACCAGTGACAGTATAAAGAGTGGAAGACAGAGCAGTGACAGTATAAAGAGCAGGAAGACAGAGCAGTGATAGCCTAAGAGTGGCAGACAGAGCAGTGACAGTATAAAGAGAAGGAACACAGAGCAGCGACAGTATAAAGAGTGGAAGACAGAGCAGTGACAGTATAAAGAGTGGCAGACAGAGCAGTGACTGTATAAAGAGAAGGAACAAAGAGTAGTGACAGCATAAAGAGTGGAAGGCAGAGCAGTGAGAGTATGAAGAGTGGAAGACAGAGGAGTGACAGTATAAAGAGTGGCAGACACAGCCCTGACAGTATAAAGAGAAGGAACACAGAGCAGTGACAGTATAAAGAGTGGAAGACAGTGCAGTGACAGTATAAAGAGAAGGAACACAGAGCAGTGACAGTATAAAGAGTGGATGACAGTGCAGTGACAGTATAAAGAGCAGGAACACAGAGTAGTGACAGTAGAAAGAGTAGGAAGACAGAGCAGTGACAGTATGGAGAGCAGCAAGACAGAGCAGTGACAGTTTAAAGAGCATGAAGACAGAGCAGTGACAGTATAAAGGTCATGTA
Source organism: Cetorhinus maximus (assembly GCF_964194155.1). NCBI lineage: Eukaryota > Metazoa > Chordata > Chondrichthyes > Lamniformes > Cetorhinidae > Cetorhinus > Cetorhinus maximus. The sequence continues at coordinate 48,782,844 of NC_135879.1, read as the reverse complement.
GAAAGAGCAATGACAGTATAAAGAGCAGGAAGACAGAGCAGTGACAGTATAAAGAGATGGACGACAGAGCAATGACAGTATAATGAGTAGGAAGACAGAGCAGTGACAGTATAAAGAGTGGAAGACAGAGTAGTGACAGTAGAAAGAGCAGGAAGACAGGGCAGTGACAGTACAAAGAGTGGCAGACAGAGCAGTGGCAGTATAAAGAGTGGCAGACAGAGCTGTGACAGTATAAAGAGTGGAACACAGAGCAGTGACAGTAAGAAGAGTGGAACACAGAGCAGTGATATTATAAAGAGCAGGAAGACAAAGCGGAGACAGTATAAAGAGCAGGAAGGCAGAGCAGTGACAGAATGAACAGTGGAATACAGAGCAATGACAGTATAAAGAGCTGGACGACAGTGCAGTGACAGTATAAAGAGCAGAAAGACAGAGCAGTGACAGTATGAAGAGTGGAAATAAAGCAGTGACAGTATAATGAGTGGAAGACAGAGCAGGGACAGTATAAAGAGTGAAAGACAGAGCAGTGACAGTATGAAGAGTGGAAGACAGAGCAGTGAGATTATGAAGAGTGGAAGACAGTGCAGTGACAGTATAAAGAGCAGAACGACAGAGCAGTGACAGTATGAAGAGTGGAAGACAGAGCAGTGACAGTATAAAGAGTGGAAGACAGAGCAGTGACAGTATAAAGAGTGGAACACAGAGCAGTAACAGTATAAAGAGCCGCAAGACAGAGCAGTCACAGTATAAAGAGGGGAAGACAGAGCATTGACAGTATAAAGAACGGAAGACAGAGCAGTGACAGTATAAAGAGCCGGAAGACAAAGCAGTGACAGTATAAAGAGTGGGAAAACAGAGCAGTGACAGTATGAAAAGTGGAAGACAGAGCAGTGACAGTATAAAGAACAGGAAGACAGAGCAGTGATAGCCTAAGAGTGGCAGACAGAGCAGTGACAGTATAATGAGAAGGAACACAGAGCAGCGACAGTATAAAGAGTGGAAGACAGAGCAGTGACAGTATAAAGAGTGGCAGACAGAGCAGTGACTGTATAAAGAGAAGGAACAAAGAGTAGTGACAGCATAAAGAGTGGAAGGCAGAGCAGTGAGAGTATGAAGAGTGGAAGACAGAGGAGTGACAGTATAAAGAGTGGCAGACAGAGCCCTGACAGTATAAAGAGAAGGAACACAGAGCAGTGACAGTATAAAGAGTGGAAAACAGTGCAGTGACAGTATAAAGAGAAGGAACACAGAGCAGTGACAGTATAAAGAGTGGATGACAGTGCAGTGACAGTATAAAGAGCAGGAACACAGAGTAGTGACAGTAGAAAGAGTAGGAAGACAGAGCAGTGACAGTATGGAGAGCAGCAAGACAGAGCAGTGACAGTTTAAATAGCATGAAGACAGAGCAGTGACAGTATAAAGGTCATGTAGAAAGAGCAGTGACAGTATAAAGAGCAGGAAGTCAGAGCAGTGACAGTATAAAGAGATGGACGACAGAGCAATGACAGTATAATGAGTAGGAAGACAGAGCAGTGACAGTATAAAGAGTGGAAGACAGAGTAGTGACAGTAGAAAGAGCAGGAAGACAGGGAGTGACAGTACAAAGAGTGGCAGACAGAGCAGTGGCAGTATAAAGAGTGGCAGACAGAGCTGTGACAGTATAAAGGGTGGAACACAGAGCAGTGACAGTAAGAAGAGTGGAACACAGAGCAGTGATATTATAAAGAGCAGGAAGACAAAGCGGAGACAGTATAAAGAGCAGGAAGGCAGAGCAGTGACAGAATGAACAGTGGAATACAGAGCAATGACAGTATAAAGAGCTGGACGACAGTGCAGTGACAGTATAAAGAGCAGAAAGACAGAGCAGTGACAGTATGAAGAGTGGAAATAAAGTAGTGACAGTATAATGAGTGGAAGACAGAGCAGGGACAGTATAAAGAGTGAAAGACAGAGCAGTGACAGTATGAAGAGTGGAAGACAGAGCAGTGAGATTATGAAGAGTGGAAGACAGTGCAGTGACAGTATAAAGAGCAGAAAGACAGAGCAGTGACAATATGAAGAGAGGAAGACAGAGCAGTGACAGTATAAAGAGTGGAAGACAGAGCAGTGACAGTATAAAGAGTGGAACACAGAGCAGTAACAGTATAAAGAGCCGCAAGACAGAGCAGTCACAGTATAAAGAGGGGAAGACAGAGCAGTGACAGTATAAAGAACGGAAGACAGAGCAGTGACAGTATAAAGAGCCGGAAGACAAAGCAGTGACAGTATAAAGAGTGGGAAAACAGAGCAGTGACAGTATGAAAAGTGGAAGACAGAGCAGTGACAGTATAAAGAGTGGAAGACAGAGCAGTGACAGTATAAAGAGTAGGAACACAGAGCAGTGACAGTATGAAGAATGGAAGACAGAGCAGTGACAGTATAACGAGCAGGAAGACAGAGCAGTGACAGTATAACGAGCAGGAAGACAGAGCAGTGACAGTATAAAGAGCCGGAAGACAGAGCAGTGACAGTATAAAGATTGGAAGACAGAGCAGTGACAATATGAAAAGTGGAAGACAGAGCAGTGACAGTATAAAGATCAGGAAGACAGAGCAGTGACAGAATAAACAGCAGGAAGATAGAGCAGTGACAGTATAAAGAGTAGAAGACAGTGCAGTGACGGTATAAAGAGAAGGAACACAGAGCAGTGAAGCATAAACAGTGGCAGACAGAACAGTGACAGTACAAAGAGTGGAAGACAGGGCAGTGACAGTATAAAGAGTAGGAAGACAGAGCACTGACAGTAAGAAGAGCAGGAAGACAGAGCAGTGACAGTTTAAAGAGCAGGAAGACAGAGCAGTGACAGTATAAAGAGCAGGAAGACAGAGCAGTGACAGTATAAAGTGAAGGAACACAGAGCACTGACAGTACAAAGATTAGAAGACTGAGCAGTGACAGTGTAATGAGTAGGAAGACAGAGCAGTGACAGTATAAAGAATGGAAGACAGAATAGTGACAGTAGAAAGAGCAGGAAGACAGAGGAGTGACAGTATTAAGAGTGGCAGACAGAGCAGTGATAGTAGAAAGAGTGGCAGACAGAGCAGTGACAGTATAAATAGAAGGAACACAGAGCAGTGACAGTATAAAGAGTGCAAGACAGTGCAGTGACAGTATAAAGAGTGGAGGACGGAGCAGTGACAGTGTAAAGAACCGGAAGACAGAGCAGTGACAGTATAAAAAGCAGGAAGACAGAGCAGTGACAGTATGAAGAGCGAAAGGCTGAGCAGTGACAGTACAAAGGGTGGAAGACAGAGCAGTGACAGTATAAAGATTGGAAAACAGAGCAGGGACAGTATAAAGAGCCGGAAGACAGAGCAGTGACAGTATAATGAGACGGAAGACAAAGCAGTGACAATATAAAGAGTGGAAGACAGAACAGTGACAGTATAAAGAGCCGGAAGACAGAGCAGTGACAGTATAAAGAGTGGAAGCCAGAGCAGTGACAGTATAAAGAGTGGAAGAGAGAGCAGAGACAGTATAAAGAGTGGAAGACCGAGCAGTGACAATATAAAAAGTGGAAGACAGAGCAGTGACAGTATAAAGAGTGGAAGACAGAGCAGTGACAGTATAAAGAGCAGGAAGACAGAGCAGTGACAGTATAAAGAGCAGGATGATAGAGCAATGACAGTATAAAGAGTGGAAGACAGAGCAGTGACAGTATAAAGAGTGGAAGACAGAGCAGTGTCAGTATAAAGAGCCGGAAGACAGAGCAGTGACATTATAAAGAGTGGAAGACAGAGCAGTGACAGTATAAAGAGTGGCAGAGGAGCAGTGACAGTATAATGAGTGGAACACAGAGCAGTGACAGTATAAAGAGAAGGAACACTGAGCAGAGACAGTATAAAGAGTGGCAGACAGTCCAGTGACAGTATAAAGAGCAGGAAGACAGAGCAGTGACAGTATAAAGAGTGACAGTCAGAGCAGTGACAGTATAAAGCGTGGAACACAGAGAAGTGACAGTATAAAGAGTGGCAGACAGAGCTGAGACAGTATGAAGAGAAGGAAGACAGAGCAGTGAGTTTATAAGGAGTGGAACACAGAGCAGTGAAAGTATAAAGAGAAGGAACACAGAGCAGTGACAGTAGAAAGAGCAGGTAGACAGAGCAGTGACAGTATAAAGAAGGCAGACAGAGCAGTGACAGTATAAAGTGGGAACTCAGAGCAGTGACAGTATAAAGAGTGGAAGACAGAGCTGTGACAGTAAAAAGAGCAGGAAGTCAGAGCAGTGACTGTATAATGAGTGGATCACAGAGCAGTGACAGTATAAAGAGAAGGAACAGACAGCAGAGACAGTATAAAGAGTGGCAGACAGTGCAGGGACAGTATAAAGAGCAGGAAGACAGAGCAGTGACAGTATAAAGAGTGGCAGACAGAGCAGTGACAGTAAAAACTGTGGAATTCAGAGCGTTGACAGTATAACGAGTGGCAAAAAGAGCTGAGACAGTATAAAGAGCAGGAAGACAGAGCAGTGACTGAATAAAGAGTGGAACACAGAGCATGGACATTATAAAGAGAAGGAACACAGAGCAGTGACAGTATAAAGAGTGGAACACAGAGCAGTGACAGTATAAAGAGTGGAACACAGAGCAGTGACAGTATAAAGAGTGGAACACAGAGCAGTGACGATATAAAGAGTAGGAACACAGAGCAGTGACACTATAAAGTGAAGGAACAGTGAGCAGTGACAGTATAAAGAGCAGGAAGACAGAGCATTGAGAGTATAAAGAGCAGGAAGAATGAGAAGGAAGACAGAGCAGTGACAGTATAAAGAGCAGGAAGACAGAGCAGTGGCAGTATAAAGAGAAGGAACACTGAGCAGTGACAGTATAAAGAGAAGGAATACCGAGCAGTGACAGTATGAAGAGCAGGAAGACAGAGCAGTGACAGTATAAAGAGTGGAAGACAGAGCAGTGACAGTATAAAGAGCAGGAAGACAGAGCAGTGACAGTATAATGTTGAGAAAGACAGAGCAGTGACAGTATAAAGAGTGGAAGACAGAGCAGTGCCAGTATAACGAGTGGAAGACAGAGCAGTGACAGTACAAAGAATGGAAGACAGAGCAGTGACAGTATAAAGAGTGGAAGACAGAGCAGTGACAGTATGAACAGCAGGAAGGCAGAGCAGTGACAGTTTAAAGAGCGGAAGACAGAGCAGTGACAGTGTAAAGAGTTGAACACACAGCAATGACAGTATAAAGATTGGAAGACATGCAGTGACAGTATAAAGAGAAGAAACACAGAGCAGTGACAGTATAAAGAGCAGGAAGACAACGCAGTGACAGTATAAAGAGCAGCAAGACAGAGCAGTGACAGAATAAAGAGCAGGATGACAGGGCAGTGACAGTTTAAAGAGCAGGAAGAAAGTGCAGTAAAAGTATAAAGAGAAGGAAGACAGAGCAGTGACAGTATAAAGAGCAGGAAGACGAACAGTGACAGTATAAAGAGCAGGATGACAGAGCAGTGACAGTATAAAGAGCAGGAAGACAGAGCAGTGACAGTATAAAGAGCAGGAAGACAGAGCAGTGACAGTATAAAGAGCAGGAAGGCAGAGCAGTGACAGTATAAAGAGCAGGATGATAGAGCAATGACAGTATAAAGAGTGGAAGACAGAGCAGTGACAGTATAAAGAGTGGAAGACAGAGCAGTGTCAGTATAAAGAGCCGGAAGACAGAGCAGTGACATTATAAAGAGTGGAAGACAGAGCAGTGACAGTATAAAGAGTGGCAGAAGAGCAGTGACAGTATAATGAGTGGAACACAGAGCAGTGACAGTATAAAGAGAAGGAACACTGAGCAGAGACAGTATAAAGAGTGGAAGACAGAGCAGTGACAGTATAAAGAGCAGGAAGACAGAGCAGTGACAGTATAATGTTGAGAAAGACAGAGCAGTGACAGTATAAAGAGTGGAAGACAGAGCAGTGCCAGTATAACGAGTGGAAGACAAAGCAGTGACAGTACAAAGAATGGAAGACAGAGCAGTGACAGTATAAAGAGTGGAAGACAGAGCAGTGACAGTATGAACAGCAGGAAGGCAGAGCAGTGACAGTATAAAGTGCGGAAGACAGAGCAGTGACAGTGTAAAGAGTTGAACACACAGCAATGACAGTATAAAGATTGGAAGACATGCAGTGACAGTATAAAGAGAAGAAACACAGAGCAGTGACAGTATAAAGAGCAGGAAGACAACGCAGTGACAGTATAAAGAGCAGCAAGACAGAGCAGTGACAGAATAAAGAGCAGGATGACAGGGCAGTGACAGTTTAAAGAGCAGGAAGAAAGTGCAGTAAAAGTATAAAGAGAAGGAAGACAGAGCAGTGACAGTATAAAGAGCAGGAAGACGAACAGTGACAGTATAAAGAGCAGGATGACAGAGCAGTGACAGTATAAAGAGCCGGAAGACAGAGCAGTGACAGTATAAAGAGCAGGAAGACAGAGCAGTGACAGTATAAAGAGCAGGAAGGCAGAGCAGTGACAGTATAAAGAGCAGGAAGACAGAGCAGTGACTGCATAAAGAGCAGGAAGACAGAGCAGTGACAGTATACAGAGCACGAAGACAGAGCAGTGACACTATAAAGTGATGAAGGCAGAGCAGTGGGAGTATGAACAGTGGAATACAGAGCAGTGACAGAATAAAGAGTGGCAGACAGAGCAGTGACAGTATAAAGAGTGGAAGACAGAGCAGCGACAGTATAAAAAGTGGAAGACAGAGCATTGACAATATAAAGAGCAGGAACACAGAGCAGTGACAGTATAAAGAGCAGAAAGACAGAGCAGTGACAGTATAAAGAGTGGAAGACAGAGCAGTGACAGTATAAAGAGCAGGAACAGAGAGCCGCGACAGTACACAGAGCAGGAAGACAGAGCAGTGACAGTATTAAGAGTGGAAGACAGAGCAGTGACAGTATAAAGAGCTGCAACAGAGAGCCTCGACAGTACACAGAGCAGGAAGACAGAGCAGTGACAGTATAAAGAGTGGAAGACAGAGCAGTGACAGTATAAATAGCCGGAAGACAGAGCAGTGGCAGTATAAAGAGTGGAAGACAGAGCAGTGACAGTATAAAAAGCCGGAAGACAGAGCAGTGACAGTATAAAGATTGGAAGACAGAGCAGTGACAGTATATAGAGTGGAACACAGAGCAGTGACAGTATAAAGAATGGCAGACAGAGCAGTGACAGCATAAAGAGCAGGAAGACAGAGCAGTGAAAGTATAAAGAGCAGGAAGACAGAGCAGTGACAGTATAAAGAGCAGGAAGACAGAGCAGTGACAATATAAAGAGTGGAAGTCAGAATTGTGACAGTATAAAGAGCAGGAAGACAGAGCAGTGACAGTATAAAGTCTGGAAGACAGAGCAGTGACAGTATAAAGAGTGGAAGACAGAGCAGTGATAGTATAAAGAGCAGGAAGACAGAGCAGTGATAGTCTAAAGAGTGGCAGACAGAGCAGTGACAGTATAAAGAGCAGGAACAAAGAGCAGTGACAGTAGAAAGAGCAGGAAGACGAACAGTGACAGTATAAAGAGCAGGATGACAGAGCAGTGACAGTATAAAGAGCCGGAAGACAGAGCAGTGACAGTATAAAGAGCAGGAAGACAGAGCAGTGACAGTATAAAGAGCAGGAAGGCAGAGCAGTGACAGTATAAAGAGCAGGAAGACAGAGCAGTGACTGCATAAAGAGCAGGAAGACAGGGCAGTGACAGTATACAGAGCACGAAGACAGAGCAGTGACACTATAAAGTGATGAAGGCAGAGCAGTGGGAGTATGAACAGTGGAATACAGAGCAGTGACAGAATAAAGAGTGGCAGACAGAGCAGTGACAGTATAAAGAGTGGAAGACAGAGCATTGACAATATAAAGAGCAGGAACACAGAGCAGTGACAGTATAAAGAGCAGAAAGACAGAGCAGTGACAGTATAAAGAGTGGAAGACAGAGCAGTGACAGTATAAAGAGCAGGAACAGAGAGCCTCGACAGTACACAGAGCAGGAAGACAGAGCAGTGACAGTATAAAGAGTGGAAGACAGAGCAGTGACAGTATAAATAGCCGGAAGACAGAGCAGTGGCAGTATAAAGAGTGGAAGACAGAGCAGTGACAGTATAAAAAGCCGGAAGACAGAGCAGTGACAGTATAAAGATTGGAAGACAGAGCAGTGACAGTATATAGAGTGGAACACAGAGCAGTGACAGTATAAAGAATGGCAGACAGAGCAGTGACAGCATAAAGAGCAGGAAGACAGAGCAGTGAAAGTATAAAGAGCAGGAAGACAGAGCAGTGACAGTATAAAGAGCAGGAAGACAGAGCAGTGACAATATAAAGAGTGGAAGTCAGAACTGTGACAGTATAAAGAGCAGGAAGACAGAGCAGTGACAGTATAAAGTCTGGAAGACAGAGCAGTGACAGTATAAAGAGCAGGAACAAAGAGCAGTGACAGTAGAAAGAGCAGGAACACAGAGCAGTGACAGTATAAAGAGCAGGAAGACAGAGCAGTGACAGTATATAGAGTGGAAGGCGGAGCAGTGACAGTATAAAAAGAAGAAAGACAGAGCAGTGGCAGAATAAAGAGTGGAAGACAGTGCAGTGACAGGAGAAAGAGAGGGAAGACAGAGCAGTGACAGTATAAAGAGTTTAAGACAGAGCAGTGACAGTATACAGAACAGGAAGACAGAGCAGTGATAGTCTAAAAAGTGGCAGACAGAGCAGTGACAGTATAAAGAGAAGCAACACAGAGCAGTGACAGTATAAAGAGCCGGAAGACAGAGCAGTGAAAGTATAAAGAGTGGCAGACAGAGCAGTGACTGTATAAAGAGAAGGAACAAAGAGCAGTGACAGCATAAAGAGAGGAAGGCAGAGCAGTGAGAGTATGAAGAGTGGAAGACAGAGGAGTGACAGTATAAAGAGCTGCAATAGAGAGCCGCAACAGTACACAGAGCAGGAAGACAGAGCAGTGACAGTATAAAGAGTGGAAGACAGAGCAGTGACAGTATAAACAGGGGAAGACAGAGCAGTGACAATATAAAGAGCAGGAACACAGAGCAGTGAAAGTATAAAGAGCATGAATACAGAGCAGTGACAGTATAAAGTCTGGAAGACAGAGCAGTGACAGTATAAAGAGCAGGAACAAAGAGCAGTGACAGTAGAAAGAGCAGGAACACAGAGCAGTGACAGTATAAAGAGCAGGAAGACAGAGCAGTGACAGTATATAGAGTGGAAGGCAGAGCAGTGACAGTATAAAAAGAAGAAAGACAGAGCAGTGGCAGTATAAAGAGTGGAAGACAGTGCAGTGACAGGAGAAAGAGAGGGAAGACAGAGCAGTGACAGTATAAAGAGTTTAAGACAGAGCAGTGACAGTATACAGAACAGGAAGACAGAGCAGTGATAGTCTAAAAAGTGGCAGACAGAGCAGTGACAGTATAAAGAGAAGCAACACAGAGCAGCGACAGTATAAAGAGTGGAAGACAGAGCAGTGACAGTATAAAGAGCCGGAAGACAGAGCAGTGAAAGTATAAAGAGTGGCAGACAGAGCAGTGACTGTATAAAGAGAAGGAACAAAGAGCAGTGACAGCATAAAGAGAGGAAGGCAGAGCAGTGAGAGTATGAAGAGTGGAAGACAGAGGAGTGACAGTATAAAGAGCTGCAATAGAGAGCCGCAACAGTACACAGAGCAGGAAGACAGAGCAGTGACAGTATAAAGAGTGGAAGACAGAGCAGTGACAGTATAAACAGGGGAAGACAGAGCAGTGACAATATAAAGAGCAGGAACACAGAGCAGTGAAAGTATAAAGAGCATGAATACAGAGCAGTGACAGTATAAAGTCTGGAAGACAGAGCAGTGACAGTATAAAGAGCAGGAACAAAGAGCAGTGACAGTAGAAAGAGCAGGAACACAGAGCAGTGACAGTATAAAGAGCAGGAAGACAGAGCAGTGACAGTATATAGAGTGGAAGGCAGAGCAGTGACAGTATAAAAAGAAGAAAGACAGTGCAGTGGCAGTATAAAGAGTGGAAGACAGTGCAGTGACAGGAGAAAGAGAGGGAAGACAGAGCAGTGACAGTATAAAGAGTTTAAGACAGAGCAGTGACAGTATACAGAACAGGAAGACAGAGCAGTGATAGTCTAAAAAGTGGCAGACAGAGCAGTGACAGTATAAAGAGAAGCAACACAGAGCAGCGACAGTATAAAGAGTGGAAGACAGAGCAGTGACAGTATAAAGAGCCGGAAGACAGAGCAGTGAAAGTATAAAGAGTGGCAGACAGAGCAGTGACTGTATAAAGAGAAGGAACAAAGAGCAGTGACAGCATAAAGAGAGGAAGGCAGAGCAGTGAGAGTATGAAGAGTGGAAGACAGAGGAGTGACAGTATAAAGAGCTGCAATAGAGAGCCGCAACAGTACACAGAGCAGGAAGACAGAGCAGTGACAGTATAAAGAGTGGAAGACAGAGCAGTGACAGTATAAACAGGGGAAGACAGAGCAGTGACAATATAAAGAGCAGGAACACAGAGCAGTGAAAGTATAAAGAGCATGAATACAGAGCAGTGACAGTATAAAGAGTGGAAGACAGAGCAGTGACAGTATAAAGAGTGGAAGACAGAGCAGTGACAATATTAAGAACAGGATCACAGAGCAGTGACAGTGTAAAGAGCAGGAAGAAAGAGCAGTGACAGTATAAAGAGTGGAAGACAGATCAGTGACAGTAGAAAGGGAAGGAACACAGAGCAGTGACAGTATAAAGAGTGGAAGACAGAGCAGTGACAGTATAAAGAGCAGGAAGACAGAGCAGTGACAGTATAAAGTTGAGAAAGACAGAGCAGTGACAGTATAAAGAGTGGAAGACAGAGCAGTGACAGTATAAAGAGCAGGAAGACCAAGCAGTGACAGTATAAAGTTGAGAAAGACAGAGCAGTGACAGTATAAAGAGTGGAAGACAGAGCAGTGACAGTATAAAGAGTGGAAGACAAGGCAGTGCCAGTATAACGAGTGGAAGACAGAGCAGTGACAGTACAAAGAATGGAAGACAGAGCAGTGACAGTATAAAGAGTGGAAGACAGAGCAATAACAGTATAAAGAGCCGGAAGACAGAGCAGTGACAGTATGAACAGCAGGAAGGCAGAGCAGTGACAGTATAAAGAGCGGAAGACAGAGCAGTGACAGTGTAAAGAGTTGAACACACAGCAATGACAGTATAAAGATTGGAAGACATGCAGTGACAGTATAAAGAGAAGAAACACAGAGCAGAGACAGTATAAAGAGCAGGAAGACAACGCAGTGACAATATGAAGAGCAGCAAGACAGAGCAGTGACAGTATAAAGATCAGGATGACAGAGCAGTGACAGTTTAAAGAGCAGGAAGAAAGTGCAGTAAAAGTATAAAGAGAAGGAAGACAGAGCAGTGACAGTATAAAGAGCAGGAAGACGAACAGTGACAGTATAAAGAGCAGGATGACAGAGCAGTGACAGTATAAAGAGCAGGAAGACAGAGCAGTGACAGTATAAAGAGCAGGAATACAGAGCAGTGACAGTATAAAGAGCAGGAAGACAGAGCAGTGACTGCATAAAGAGCAGGAAGACAGAGCAGTGACAGTATACAGAGCAGGAAGACAGAGCAGTGACACTATAAAGTGATGAAGGCAGAGCAGTGGGAGTATGAAGAGTGGAATACAGAGCAGTGACAGTATAAAGAGTGGCAGACAGAGCAGTGAAAGTATAAAGAGTGGAAGACAGAGCAGCGACAGTATAAAGAGATAAAGACAGAGCATTGACAATATAAAGAGCAGGAACACAGAGCAGTGACAGTATAAAGAGCAGAAAGACAGAGCAGTGACAGTATAAAGGGTGGAAGACAGAGCAGTGACAGTATAAAGAGCAGGAACAGATAGCCGTGACAGTACACAGAGCAGGAAAACAGAGCAGTGACAGTATTAAGAGTGGAAGACAGAGCAGTGACAGTATAAAGAGCTGCAACAGAGAGCCTCGACAGTACACAGAGCAGGAAGACAGAGCAGTGACAGTATAAAGAGTGGAAGACAGAGCAGTGACAGTATAAATAGCCGGAAGACAGAGCAATGGCAGTATAAAGAGTGGAAGACAGAGCAGTGACAGTATAAAAGGCCGGAAGACAGAGCAGTGACAGTATAAAGAGTGGAAGACAGAGCAGTGACAGTAAAAAGAGCTGGAAGACAAAGCAGTCACAGTATAACGAGTGGCAGACAGAGCAGTGACAGTATAATGAGTGGAGGACAGAGCAGTGACAGTATAAATATTGGAAGACAGAGCAGTGACAATACAAAGAGCAGGAGGACAGAGCAGTGAAAGTATAACGTGCAGGAAGACAGAGCAGTGATAGTATAAAAAGTGGCAGACAGAGCAGTGACAGTAAAAAGAGCAGGAAGACAGAGCAGTGACAGTATAAAAAGTGGCAGACAGAGTTCTGACAGTATAAAGAGTGGAAGACAGAGCAGTGACAGTAAAAAGAGCTGGAAGACAAAGCAGTAACAGTATAACGAGTGGCAGACAGAGCAGTGACAGTATAATGAGTGGAGAACAGAGCAGTGACAGTATAAATATTGGAAGACAGAGCAGTGACAATACAAAGAGCAGGAAGACAGAGCAGTGACTGTATAACGACTGGAAGACAGAGCAGTGACAGTGTAAAGAGTGGAACACAGAGCAGTGACAGTGTATTGAGTGGAAGACAGAGCAGTGACAGTAAAAAGATTGGAAGACAGAGCAGTGACAGTATATAGAGTGGAACACAGAGCAGTGACAGTATAAAGAGTGGCAGACAGAGCAGTGACAGTATAAAGAGCAGGAAGACAGAGCAGTGACAGTATAAAGAGCAGGAAGACAGAGCAGTGACAGTATAAAGAGTGGAAGGCAGAGCAGTGACAGTATAAAAAGAAGAAAGACAGAGCAGTGGCAGTATAAAGAGAGGAAGACAGTGCAGTGACAGGTGAAAGAGAGGGAAGACAGAGCAGTGACAGTATAAAGAGTGGAGACAGAGCAGTGACAGTATAAAGAACAGGAAGACAGAGCAGTGATAGTCTAAAAAGTGGCAGACAGAGCAGTGACAGTATAAAGAGAAGCAACACAGAGCAGCGACAGTATAAAGAGTGGAAGACAGAGCAGTGACTGTATAAAGAGAAGGAACAAAGAGCAGTGACAGCATAAAGAGAGGAAGGCAGAGCAGTGAGAGTATGAAGAGTGGAAGACAGAGCAGTGACAGTATAAAGAGTGGAAGACAGAGCAGTGACAGTATAAAAAGCAGTAAGACAGAGCAGTGGCAGTATAAAGAGTGGAAGACAGTGCAGTGACAGGAGAAAGAGAGGGAAGACAGAGCAGTGACAGTATAAATAGTGGAAGACAGAGCAGTGACACTATAAAGAGCAGGAGGACAGAGCAGTGACGGTATAAAGAGCAGGAAGACAGAGCAGTGATAGTATAAAGAGCAGGAAGACAGAGCAGTGACAGTATAAAAAGAGGCAGACAGAGCTCTGACAGTATAAAGAGTGGAAAGCAGAGCAGTGACAGTATAAAGAGCAGGACGACAGAGCAGTGACAGTATAAAGAGTGGAAGACAGAGCAGTGACATTATAAAGAGCAGGATGACAGAGCAGTGACAGTATAAATAGTGGCAGACAGAGCAGTGACAGTATAAAGAGTGGCAGATAGAGCAGTGACAGTATAAAGAGAAGGAGCACGGAGCAGTGACAGTATAAAGAGTGCAATACAGAGCAGTGACAGTGTAAAGAGTGGAACACAGAGCAGTGACAGTGTAAAGAGTGGAATACAGAGCAGTGACAGTATAAACAGCGGAACACAGAGCAATGACAGTATAAAGAGTGGCTGACAGATCAGTGACAGAAGAAGGAGAAGGAACACAGTGTAGTGACATTATAAAGAGCAGGAAGACAGAGCAGTGACAGTATACAGAGCAGGAAGACAGAGCAGTGACACTATAAAGTGATGAAGGCAGAGCAGTGGGAGTATGAAGAGTGGAATACAGAGCAGTGACAGTATAAAGAGTGGCAGACAGAGCAGTGAAAGTATAAAGAGTGGAAGACAGAGCAGCGACAGTATAAAGAGATAAAGACAGAGCATTGACAATATAAAGAGCAGGAACACAGAGCAGTGACAGTATAAGGAGCAGAAAGACAGAGCAGTGACAGTATAAAGGGTGGAAGACAGAGCAGTGACAGTATAAAGAGCAGGAACAGATAGCCGTGACAGTACACAGAGCAGGAAAACAGAGCAGTGACAGTATTAAGAGTGGAAGACAGAGCAGTGACAGTATAAAGAGCTGCAACAGAGAGCCTCGACAGTACACAGAGCAGGAAGACAGAGCAGTGACAGTATAAAGAGTGGAAGACAGAGCAGTGACAGTATAAATAGCCGGAAGACAGAGCAGTGGCAGTATAAAGAGTGGAAGACAGAGCAGTGACAGTATAAAAGGCCGGAAGACAGAGCAGTGACAGTATAAAGAGTGGAAGACAGAGCAGTGACAGTAAAAAGAGCTGGAAGACAAAGCAGTAACAGTATAACGAGTGGCAGACAGAGCAGTGACAGTATAATGAGTGGAGGACAGAGCAGTGACAGTATAAATATTGGAAGACAGAGCAGTGACAATACAAAGAGCAGGAGGACAGAGCAGTGAAAGTATAACGTGCAGGAAGACAGAGCAGTGATAGTATAAAAAGTGGCAGACAGAGCAGTGACAGTAAAAAGAGCAGGAAGACAGAGCAGTGACAGTATAAAAAGTGGCAGACAGAGTTCTGACAGTATAAAGAGTGGAAGACAGAGCAGTGACAGTAAAAAGAGCTGGAAGACAAAGCAGTAACAGTATAACGAGTGGCAGACAGAGCAGTGACAGTATAATGAGTGGAGAACAGAGCAGTGACAGTATAAATATTGGAAGACAGAGCAGTGACAATACAAAGAGCAGGAAGACAGAGCAGTGACTGTATAACGACTGGAAGACAGAGCAGTGACAGTGTAAAGAGTGGAACACAGAGCAGTGACAGTGTATTGAGTGGAAGACAGAGCAGTGACAGTAAAAAGATTGGAAGACAGAGCAGTGACAGTATATAGAGTGGAACACAGAGCAGTGACAGTATAAAGAGTGGCAGACAGAGCAGTGACAGTATAAAGAGCAGGAAGACAGAGCAGTGACAGTATAAAGAGCAGGAAGACAGAGCAGTGACAGTATAAAGAGTGGAAGGCAGAGCAGTGACAGTATAAAAAGAAGAAAGACAGAGCAGTGGCAGTATAAAGAGAGGAAGACAGTGCAGTGACAGGTGAAAGAGAGGGAAGACAGAGCAGTGACAGTATAAAGAGTGGAGACAGAGCAGTGACAGTATAAAGAACAGGAAGACAGAGCAGTGATAGTCTAAAAAGTGGCAGACAGAGCAGTGACAGTATAAAGAGAAGCAACACAGAGCAGCGACAGTATAAAGAGTGGAAGACAGAGCAGTGACTGTATAAAGAGAAGGAACAAAGAGCAGTGACAGCATAAAGAGAGGAAGGCAGAGCAGTGAGAGTATGAAGAGTGGAAGACAGAGCAGTGACAGTATAAAGAGTGGAAGACAGAGCAGTGACAGTATAAAAAGCAGTAAGACAGAGCAGTGGCAGTATAAAGAGTGGAAGACAGTGCAGTGACAGGAGAAAGAGAGGGAAGACAGAGCAGTGACAGTATAAATAGTGGAAGACAGAGCAGTGACACTATAAAGAGCAGGAGGACAGAGCAGTGACGGTATAAAGAGCAGGAAGACAGAGCAGTGATAGTATAAAGAGCAGGAAGACAGAGCAGTGACAGTATAAAAAGAGGCAGACAGAGCTCTGACAGTATAAAGAGTGGAAAGCAGAGCAGTGACAGTATAAAGAGCAGGACGACAGAGCAGTGACAGTATAAAGAGTGGAAGACAGAGCAGTGACATTATAAAGAGCAGGATGACAGAGCAGTGACAGTATAAATAGTGGCAGACAGAGCAGTGACAGTATAAAGAGTGGCAGATAGAGCAGTGACAGTATAAAGAGAAGGAGCACGGAGCAGTGACAGTATAAAGAGTGCAATACAGAGCAGTGACAGTGTAAAGAGTGGAACACAGAGCAGTGACAGTGTAAAGAGTGGAATACAGAGCAGTGACAGTATAAACAGCGGAACACAGAGCAATGACAGTATAAAGAGTGGCTGACAGATCAGTGACAGAAGAAGGAGAAGGAACACAGTGTAGTGACATTATAAAGAGCAGGAAGGCAGAGCAGTGACAGTATAAAGAGCAGGAAGACAGAACAGTGACAGTATAAAGAGCAGTGACAGTAAAAAGAGTGGCAGACAGAGCAGTGAGATATAAAGAGTGGAAGACAGATCAGTGACAAAATAAAGAGAAGTAACACAGAGCAGTGACAGTATAAAGAGCAGGAATAAAGATCAGTGACAGTATAAAGAGTGGCAGACAGAGCAGAGACAGTATAAAGAGTGGCAGACAGAGCAGTGACAGTATAAAGAGTGGAACACAGAGCAGTGACAGTATACAGAGCAGGAAGACAGTGCAGTGTCAGTATATTAGAGCAGGAAGACAGAGCAGTGACAGTATAAAGAGTGGAACACAGAACAGTGACAGTATAAAGAACAGGAAGACAGAGCAGTGACAGTATAAAGAGTGGAAGACAGAGCACTGACAGTATAAAGAGAAGGAAAGCAGAGCAGTGCCAGTATAAGGAGTGGAAGACAGAGCAGTGACAGTAAAAAGGGTGGAATACAGAGCAGTGACAGTATAAAGAGCAGGAATACAGAGCTGTGACAGTATAAAGAGCCGGAAGGCAGAGCAGTGACAGTCTAAAGAGCAGGAAGACAAGGCTTTGACAGTATAAAGAGCAGGAAGACAGAGCAGTGACAGTATAAAGAGCACAAAGACAGAGCAGTGGCAGTATAAAGTGTGGAAGACAGAGCATTTACAGTATAAAGAGCAGGAAGAAAGAGCAGTGACAGTATAAAGAGCAGGATGACAGAGCAGCGACAGTATAAAGAGTGGAAGACAGAGCATTGACAATATAAAGAGCAGTAACACAGAGCAGTGACAGTATAAAGAGCAGGAAGACAGAGCAGTTACAGTACAAAGAGTGGAAGACAGAACAGTGACAGTATAAAGAGCAGGAACAGAGAGCCGCGACAGTACACAGAGCAGGAAGACAGAGCAGTGACAGTATAAAGCGCAGGAAGACAGAGCAGTGACTGCATAAAGAGCAGGAAGACGGAGCAGTGACAGTATATAGAGCAGGAAGACAGAGCAGTGACAGAATAAAGTGGTGAAGGCAGAGCAGTGAGAGTATGAAGAGTGGAACACAGAGCAGTGACATTTTAAAGAGCAGGAAGACCGTGCAGTGAAAGTATAAAGAGAAGGAACACAGAGCACTGACAGTATAAAGAGCAGGAAGACCGAGCAGTGACAGTATAAAGAGCAGGATGACAGAGTAGTGACAGTATAAAGAGCAGAAGACAGAGCAGTGACAGTATAAAGAGCAGGAAGACAGAGCAGTGACAGTAAAAAGAGCAGGAAGACAGAGCAGTGACAGTATAAAGAGCAGGAAGACAGAGTAGTGACTGCATAAAGAGCAGGAAGACAGAGCAGTAACAGTATATAGAGCAGGAAGACAGAGCAGTGACAGTATAACGTGGTGAAGGCAGAGCAGTGATAGTATGAAGATTGGAAGACAGAGCAGTGACAGTATAAAGAGTGGAAGACAGAGCAGCGACAGTATAAAGAGTGGAAGAAAGAGCAGTGACAGTATAAAGAGCAGGAACAGAGAGCCGTGACAGTACACAGAGCAGGAAGACAGAGCAGTGACAGTATTAAGAGTGGAAGACAGAGCAGTGACAGGATAAAGAGCTGCAATAGAGAGCCACGACAGTACACAGAGCAGGAAGACAGAGCAGTGACAGTATAAAGAGTGGAAGACAGAGCAGTGACAGTATAAAGATTGGAAGACAGAGCCGTGACAGTATAAAGAGTGGAACACAGAGCAGTGACAGTATAAAGAGTGGCAGACAGAGCAGTGACAGTATAAAGAGCAGGAAGACAGAGCAGTGACAGTATAAAGAGCAGGAAGACAGAGCAGTGACAGTATAAAGAGCATGAAGACAGAGCAGTGACAGTATAAAGAGTGGAAGACAGAACAGTGACAGTATAAAGAGCAGGAAGACAGAGCAGTGACAGTATAAAGACTGGAAGACAGAGCAGTGACAGTACAAAGAGTGGAAGACAGAGCAGTGACAGTATAAAGAGCAGGAAGACAGAGCAGTGATAGTCTAAAGAGTGGCAGACAGAGCAGTGACAGTATAAAGAGAAGGAAGACAGAGCAGCGACAGTATAAAGAGTGGAAGACAGAGCAGTGACAGTATAAAGAGCCGGAAGACACAGCAGTGAAAGTATAAAGAGTGGCAGACAGAAAAGTGACAGTATAAAGAGAAGGAACAAAGAGCAGTGACAGTATAAAGAGAGGAAGGCAGAGCAGTGAGAGTATGAAGAGTGGAAGAAAGAGGAGTGATATTATAAAGAGCAGGAAGACAGAGCAGTGACAGTATAAAGAGCAGGAAGACAGAGCAGTGACAGTATAAAGAGCAGGAACACAGAGCAGTGACAGTATAAAGAGCAGGAACACAGAGCAGTGACAGTATAAAGAGCAGGAAGACAGAGCAGTGACAGTATAAAGAGTGGAAGGCAGAGCAGTGACAGTATAAAAAGCAGGAAGACAGAGCAGTGGCAGTATAAAGAGTGGAAGACAGTGCAGTGACAGGAGAAAGAGAGGGAAGACAGAGCAGTGACAGTATAAAGAGTGGAAGACAGAGCAGTGACAGTATAAAGAACAGGAAGACAGAGCAGTCATAGCCTAAGAGTGGCAGACAGAGCAGTGACAGTATAAAGAGAAGGAACACAGAGCAGCGACAGTATAAAGAGTGGAAGACAGAGCAGTGACAGTATAAAGAGTGGCAGACAGAGCAGTGACTCTATAAAGATAAGGAACAAAGAGCAGTGACAGCATAAAGTGTGGAAGGCAGAGCAGTGAGAGCATGAAGAGTGGAAGACAGAGGAGTGACAGTATAAAGAGTGGCAGACAGAGCCCTGACAGTATAAAG
The DNA here is from genome assembly GCF_964194155.1 of Cetorhinus maximus. Classification (NCBI taxonomy): domain Eukaryota; kingdom Metazoa; phylum Chordata; class Chondrichthyes; order Lamniformes; family Cetorhinidae; genus Cetorhinus; species Cetorhinus maximus. The sequence goes on along the minus strand of NC_135879.1, from coordinate 48,763,682 downwards.
AGAAGGAACACAGAGCAGTGACAGTATAAAGAGTGGAAGACAGTGCAGTGACAGTATAAAGAGAAGGAACACAGAGCAGTGACAGTATAAAGAGTGGATGACAGTGCAGTGACAGTATAAAGAGCAGGAACACAGAGTAGTGACAGTAGAAAGAGTAGGAAGACAGAGCAGTGACAGTATGGAGAGCAGCAAGACAGAGCAGTGACAGTTTAAAGAGCATGAAGACAGAGCAGTGACAGTATAAAGGTCATGGAGAAAGAGCAGTGACAGTATAAAGAGCAGGAAGACAGAGCAGTGACAGTATAAAGAGATGGACGACAGAGCAATGACAGTATAATGAGTAGGAAGACAGAGCAGTGACAGTATAAAGAGTGGAAGACAGAGTAGTGACAGTAGAAAGAGCAGGAAGACAGGGCAGTGACAGTACAAAGAGTGGCAGACAGAGCAGTGGCAGTATAAAGAGTGGCAGACAGAGCTGTGACAGTATAAAGAGAAGGAACACAGAAGATTGACAGTAGAAAGAGCGGAAGACAGAGCAGTGACAGTGTAAAGAGATGAACACACAGCAATGACAGTATAAAGATTGGAAGACATGCAGTGACAGTATAAAGAGAAGAAAAACAGAGCAGTGACAGTATAAAGAGCAGGAAGACAACGCAGTGACAGTATAAAGAGCAGCAAGACAGAGCAGTGACAGTATAAAGAGCAGGAAGACAGAGCAGTGAAAGTTTAAAGAGCAGGAAGAAAGTGCAGTAAAAGTATAAAGAGAAGGAAGACAGAGCAGTGACAGTATAAAGAGCACAACGACGAACAGTGACAGTATAAAGAGCAGGATGACAGAGCAGTGACAGTATAAAGAGCAGGAAGACAGAGCAGTGACAGTATAAAGAGCAGGAAGACAGAGCAGTGACAGTATAAAGAGCAGGAAGACAGAGCAGTGACAGTATAAAGAGCAGGAAGACAGAGCAGTGACTGCATAAAGAGCAGGAATACAGACTAGTGACAGTATATAGAGCAAGAAAACAGAGCAGTGACACTATAAAGTGATGAAGACAGAGCAATGGGAGTATGAAGATTGGGAGACAGAGCAGTGAATTTATGAAGAGTGGAATAAAGAGCAGCGACAGTATAAAGAGTGGAAGACAGAGCATTGACAATATAAAGAGCAGTAACACAGAGCAGTGACAGTATAAAGAGTGGAAGACAGAGCAGCGACAGTATAAAGAGTGGAAGACAGAGCATTGACAATATAAAGAGCAGGAACACAGAGCAGTGTCAGTATAAAGAGCAGAAAGACAGAGCAGTGACAGTATAATGAGTGGAAGACAGAGCAGTGACAGTATAAAAAGCTGCAACAGAGAGTCGTGACAGTACACGGAGCAGGAAGACAGAGCAGTAACAGTATAAAGAGTGGAAGACAGAGCAGTGACAGTATAAAGAGCTGCAACAGAGAGCCGCGACAGTACACAGAGCAGGAAGACAGAGCAGTGACAGTATAAAGAGTGGAAGACAGAGCAGTGACAGTATAAATAACCGGAAGACAGAGTAGTGGCAGTATAAAGAGTGGAAGACAGAGCAGTGACAGTATAACAGCCGGAAGACAGAGCAGTGACAGTATAAATAGTGGAAGACAGAGCAGAGACAGTATAAAGACAAGGAAGACAGAGTACTGACAGTATAAAGAGCAGGAAGACAGAGCAGTGACAGTATAAAGAGCAGAAAGACAGAGCATTGACAGTATAAAAAGTGGCACACAGAGCTCTGACAGTATAAAGAGTGGAAGACAGAGCAGTGACAGTATAAAGAGCAGGAAGACAAAGCAGTGACAGTATAACGAGTGGCAGACAGAGCAGTGACAGTATAAAGAGTATAAGACAGAGCTATGACAGTGTAAAGAGTGGAACACAGAGCAGTGACAGTGTAATGAGTGGAAGACAGAGCAGTGACAGTATAAAGATTGGAAGACAGAGCAATGACAGTATAAAGAGTGGAACACAGAGCAGTGACAGTATAAAGAGTGGCAGACAGAGCAGTGACAGTATAAAGAGCAGGAAGACAGAGCAGTGACAGTATAAAGAGGAGGAAGAGAGAGCAGTGGCAGTATAAAGAGCAGGAAGACAGAGCAGTGACAGTATAAAGAGTGGAAGACAGAACAGTGACAGTATAAAGAGCAGGATGACAGAGCAGTGACAGTATAAAGACTGGAAGACAGAGCAGTGACAGTATAAAGAGTGGAAGACAGAGCAGTGACAGTATAAAGAGCAGGAAGACAGAGCAGTGATAGTCTATAGAGTTGCAGACAGAGCAGCGACAGTATAAAGAGAAGGAAGACAGAGCAGCGACAGTATAAAGAGTGAAAGACAGAGCAGTGACAGTATAAAGAGCAGGAAGACAGAGCAGTGACAATATAAAGAGCAGGAAGACAGAGCAGTGACAGTATAAGGAGTGGAAGACAGAGCAGTGACAGTATAAAAAGCAATAAGACAGAGCAGTGGCGGTATAAATAGTGGAAGACAGTGCAGTGACAGGAGAAAGAGAGGGAAGACAGAGCAGTGACAGTATAAATAGTGGAAGACAGAGCAGTGACACGATAAAGAGCAGGAGGACAGAGCAGTGACGGTATAAAGAGCAGGAAGACAGAGCAGTGATAGTATAAAGAGCAGGAAGACAGAGCAGTGACAGTATAAAAAGTGGCAGACAGAGCTCTGACAGTATAAAGAGTGGAAAGCAGAGCAGTGACAGTATAAAGAGCAGGACGACAGAGCAGTGACAGTATAAAGAGTGGAAGACAGAGCAGTGACATTATAAAGAGCAGGATGACAGAGCAGTGACAGTATAAATAGTGGCAGACAGAGCAGTGACAGTATAAAGGGTGGCAGACAGAGCAGTGACAGTATAAAGAGAAGGAGCACGGAGCAGTGACAGTATAAAGAGTACAATACAGAGCAGTGACAGTGTAAAGAGTGGAACACAGAGCAGTGACAGTGTAAAGAGTGGAACACAGAGCAGTGACAGTATAAACAGCGGAACACAGAGCAATGACAGTATAAAGAGTGGCTGACAGATCAGTGACAGAAGAAGGAGAAGGAACACAGTGTAGTGACATTAGAAAGAGCAGGAAGGCAGAGCAGTGACAGTATAAAGAGCAGGAAGACAGAACAGTGACAGTATAAAGAGCAGTGACAGTATAAAGAGTGGAAGACAGAGCAGTGACAGTATAAAGAGTGGCAGACAGAGTAGTGAGATATAAAGAGTGGAAGACAGATCAGTGACAAAATAAAGAGAAGTAACACAGAGCAGTGACAGTATAAAGAGCAGGAATAAAGATCAGTGACAGTATAAAGAGTGGCAGACAGAGCAGAGACAGTATAAAGAGTGGCAGACAGAGCAGTGACAGTATAAAGAGTGGAACACAGAGCAGTGACAGTATACAGAGCAGGAAGACAGTGCATTGTCAGTATATTAGAGCAGGAAGACAGAGCAGTGACAGTATAAAGAGTGGAACGCAGAACAGTGACAGTATAAAGAACAGGAAGACAGAGCAGTGACAGTATAAAGAGTGGAAGACAGAGCACTGACAGTATAAAGAGAAGGAAAGCAGAGCAGTGACAGTCTAAGGAGTGGAAGACAGAGCAGTGACAGTATAAAGGGTGGAATACAGAGCAGTGACAGTATAAAGAGCAGGAAGACAGAGCTGTGACAGTATAAAGAGCCAGAAGGCAGAGCAGTGACAGTCTAAAGAGCAGGAAGACAAGGCTTTGACAGTATAAAGAGCAGGAAGACAGAGCAGTGACAGTATAAAGAGCACGAAGACAGAGCAGTGGCAGTATAAAGTGTGGAAGACAGAGCAGTTACAGTATAAAGAGCAGGAAGACAGAGCAGTGACAGCATAAAGAGCGGAAGACAGAGCAGTGACAGTATAAAGAGCAGGAAGACAGTTCAGTGATGTTATAAAGAGTGGCAGATAGAGCAGTGGCAGTATAAAGAGCAGGAAGACAGAGCAGTGACAGTATAAAGAGTGTCAGACAGAGCAGTGACAGTATAAAGAGCAGGAAGACAGAGCAGTGACAGTATAAAGAGTGGCAGACAGAGCAGTGAGAGTATAAAGAGCCGGAAGACAGAGCAATGACAGTATAAAGAGTGTAAGACAGAGCAGTGACAGTATAAAGAGCAGAAAGACAGAGCAGTGACAGTATAAAGAGCAGGAAGACAGAGCAGTGACAGTATAAAGAGTGGAAGACAAAGCAGTGACAATATAAGGAGCCGGAAGACAGAGCAGTGACAGTATAAAGAGCAGGAAGACAGAGCAGTGAAGTATAAAGAGTGGAAGACAAAGCAGTGACAATTTAAAGAGCCGGAAGAAAGAGCAGTGACAGTATAATGAGCAGGAAGGCAGAGCAGTGACAGTATAAAGGGCAGGAAGAGAAAGCAGTGACAGTATAAAGAGCAGGACGACAGAGCAGTGACAGTATAAAGAGTGGAAGGCAGAGCAGTGACATTATAAAGAGGGGGCAGACAGAGCAGTGACAGTATAAAGAGAAGGCACACAGAGCAGTGACAGTATAAAGAGTGGCAGACAGAGCAGTGACTGAAGAAAGAGAAGTAACACAGAGCAGAGACAGTATAAAGAGCAGAAAGACAGAGCATTGACAGAATAAAGAGAAGGAACACAGAGCCGTGACAGTATAAAGAGATGGAAGAAAGAGCAGTGACCGTCTAAAGAGCTGGAAGACAGAGCAGTGACAGTACAAAGAGCAGGAAGTCAGACCAGTGACAGTATGAAGAGTGGAAGACAGAGCAGTGACAGTAGAAAGAGAAGGAACACAGAGCAGAGACAGTATAAAGAGTGGAAGACAGAGCAGTGACAGTATAAAGAGCAGGAAGACAGAGCAGTGACAGTATAAAGAGTGTCAGACAGAGCAGTGACAGTATAAAGAGGAGGAAGACAGAGCAGTGACAGTATAAAGAGTGGCAGACAGAGCAGTGAGAGTATAAAGAGCCGGAAAACAGAGCAATGACAGTATAAAGAGTGTAAGACAGAGCAGTGACAGTATAAAGAGCAGAAAGACAGTTCAGTGATGTTATAAAGAGTGGCAGATGGAGCAGTGGCAGTATAAAGAGCAGGAAGACAGAGCAGTGACAGTATAAAGAGTGTCAGACAGAGCAGTGACAGTATAAAGAGCCGGAAGACAGAGCAATGACAGTATAAAGAGTGTAAGACAGAGCAGTGACAGTATAAAGAGCAGGAATACAGTGCAGTGACAGTATAAAGAGTGGAATACAGAGCAGTGACAGTATAAAGAGTTCAAGACAGAGCAGTGACAATATTATGAACAGGATCACAGAGCAGTGACAGTGTAAAGAGCAGGAAGACAGAGCAGTGACAGTATAAAGAATGGAAGACAGATCAGTGACAGTAGAAAGGGAAGGAACACAGAGCAGTGACAGTATAAAGAGTGGAAGACAGAGCAGTGACAGTATAAAGAGCAGGAAGACAGAGCAGTGACAGTATAAAGTTGAGAAAGACAGAGCAGTGACAGTATAAAGAGTGGAAGACAGAGCAGTGACAGTATAAAGAGCAGGATGACAGAGCAGTGACAGTATAAATAGTGGCAGACAGAGCAGTGACAGTATAAAGAGTGGCAGACAGAGCAGTGACAGTATAAAGAGAAGGAGCACGGAGCAGTGACAGTATAAAGAGTACAATACAGAGCAGTGACAGTGTAAAGAGTGGAACACAGAGCAGTGACAGTGTAAAGAGTGGAACACAGAGCAGTGACAGTATAAACAGCGGAACACAGAGCAATGACAGTATAAAGAGTGGCTGACAGATCAGTGACAGAAGAAGGAGAAGGAACACAGTGTAGTGACATTAGAAAGAGCAGGAAGGCAGAGCAGTGACAGTATAAAGAGCAGGAAGACAGAACAGTGACAGTATAAAGAGCAGTGACAGTATAAAGAGTGGAAGACAGAACAGTGACAGTATAAAGAGTGGCAGACAGAGCAGTGAGATATAAAGAGTGGAAGACAGATCAGTGACAAAATAAAGAGAAGTAACACAGAGCAGTGACAGTATAAAGAGCAGCAAGAAAGATCAGTGACAGTATAAAGAGTGGCAGACAGAGCAGAGACAGTATAAAGAGTGGCAGACAGAGCAGTGACAGTATAAAGAGTGGAACACAGAGCAGTGACAGTATACAGAGCAGGAAGACAGTGCAGTGTCAGTATATTAGAGCAGGAAGACAGAGCAGTGACAGTATAAAGAGTGGAACGCAGAACAGTGACAGTATAAAGAACAGGAAGACAGAGCAGTGACAGTATAAAGAGTGGAAGACAGAGCACTGACAGTATAAAGAGAAGGAAAGCAGAGCAGTGACAGTCTAAGGAGTGGAAGACAGAGCAGTGACAGTATAAAGGGTGGAATACAGAGCAGTGACAGTATAAAGAGCAGGAAGACAGAGCTGTGACAGTATAAAGAGCCAGAAGGCAGAGCAGTGACAGTCTAAAGAGCAGGAAGACAAGGCTTTGACAGTATAAAGAGCAGGAAGACAGAGCAGTGACAGTATAAAGAGCACGAAGACAGAGCAGTGGCAGTATAAAGTGTGGAAGACAGAGCAGTTACAGTATAAAGAGCAGGAAGACAGAGCAGTGACAGCATAAAGAGCGGAAGACAGAGCAGTGACAGTATAAAGAGCAGGAAGACAGTTCAGTGATGTTATAAAGAGTGGCAGATAGAGCAGTGGCAGTATAAAGAGCAGGAAGACAGAGCAGTGACAGTATAAAGAGTGTCAGACAGAGCAGTGACAGTATAAAGAGCAGGAAGACAGAGCAGTGACAGTATAAAGAGTGGCAGACAGAGCAGTGAGAGTATAAAGAGCCGGAAGACAGAGCAATGACAGTATAAAGAGTGTAAGACAGAGCAGTGACAGTATAAAGAGCAGAAAGACAGAGCAGTGACAGTATAAAGAGCAGGAAGACAGAGCAGTGACAGTATAAAGAGTGGAAGACAAAGCAGTGACAATATAAAGAGCCGGAAGACAGAGCAGTGACAGTATAAAGAGCAGGAAGACAGAGCAGTGAAGTATAAAGAGTGGAAGACAAAGCAGTGACAATTTAAAGAGCCGGAAGAAAGAGCAGTGACAGTATAATGAGCAGGAAGGCAGAGCAGTGACAGTATAAAGGGCAGGAAGAGAAAGCAGTGACAGTATAAAGAGCAGGACGACAGAGCAGTGACAGTATAAAGAGTGGAAGGCAGAGCAGTGACATTATAAAGAGGGGGCAGACAGAGCAGTGACAGTATAAAGAGAAGGCACACAGAGCAGTGACAGTATAAAGAGTGGCAGACAGAGCAGTGACTGAAGAAAGAGAAGTAACACAGAGCAGAGACAGTATAAAGAGCAGAAAGACAGAGCATTGACAGAATAAAGAGAAGGAACGCAGAGCCGTGACAGTATAAAGAGATGGAAGAAAGAGCAGTGACCGTCTAAAGAGCTGGAAGACAGAGCAGTGACAGTACAAAGAGCAGGAAGTCAGACCAGTGACAGTATGAAGAGTGGAAGACAGAGCAGTGACAGTAGAAAGAGAAGGAACACAGAGCAGAGACAGTATAAAGAGTGGAAGACAGAGCAGTGACAGTATAAAGAGCAGGAAGACAGAGCAGTGACAGTATAAAGAGTGTCAGACAGAGCAGTGACAGTATAAAGAGCAGGAAGACAGAGCAGTGACAGTATAAAGAGTGGCAGACAGAGCAGTGAGAGTATAAAGAGCCGGAAAACAGAGCAATGACAGTATAAAGAGTGTAAGACAGAGCAGTGACAGTATAAAGAGCAGAAAGACAGTTCAGTGATGTTATAAAGAGTGGCAGATGGAACAGTGGCAGTATAAAGAGCAGGAAGACAGAGCAGTGACAGTATAAAGAGTGTCAGACAGAGCAGTGACAGTATAAAGAGCAGGAAGACAGAGCAGTGACAGTATAAAGAGTGGCAGACAGAGCAGTGAGAGTATAAAGAGCCGGAAGACAGAGCAATGACAGTATAAAGAGTGTAAGACAGAGCAGTGACAGTATAAAGAGCAGAAAGACAGAGCAGTGACAGTATAAAGAGCAGGAAGACAGAGCAGTGACAGTATAAAGAGTGGAAGACAAAGCAGTGACAATATAAAGAGCCGGAAGACAGAGCAGTGACAGTATAAAGAGCAGGAAGACAGAGCAGTGAAGTATAAAGAGTGGAAGACAAAGCAGTGACAATTTAAAGAGCCGGAAGAAAGAGCAGTGACAGTATAATGAGCAGGAAGGCAGAGCAGTGACAGTATAAAGGGCAGGAAGAGAAAGCAGTGACAGTATAAAGAGCAGGACGACAGAGCAGTGACAGTATAAAGAGTGGAAGGCAGAGCAGTGACATTATAAAGAGGGGGCAGACAGAGCAGTGACAGTATAAAGAGAAGGCACACAGAGCAGTGACAGTATAAAGAGTGGCAGACAGAGCAGTGACTGAAGAAAGAGAAGTAACACAGAGCAGAGACAGTATAAAGAGCAGAAAGACAGAGCATTGACAGAATAAAGAGAAGGAACGCAGAGCCGTGACAGTATAAAGAGATGGAAGAAAGAGCAGTGACCGTCTAAAGAGCTGGAAGACAGAGCAGTGACAGTACAAAGAGCAGGAAGTCAGACCAGTGACAGTATGAAGAGTGGAAGACAGAGCAGTGACAGTAGAAAGAGAAGGAACACAGAGCAGAGACAGTATAAAGAGTGGAAGACAGAGCAGTGACAGTATAAAGAGCAGGAAGACCGAGCAGTGACAGTATAAATTTGAGGAAGACAGAGCATTGACAGTATAAAGAGCAGGAAGACAGAGCAGTGACAGAATAACGAGTGGAAGACAGAGCAGTGACAGTACATAGAGTGGAAGACAGAGCAGTAACAGTATAAAGAGCCGGAAGACAGAGCAGTGACAGTATGAACATCAGGAAGGCAGAGCAGTGACAGTATAAAGAGCAGGAAGACAGAGCAGTGACAGTACAAAGAATGGAAGACAGAGCAGTGACAGTATAAAGAGTGGAAGACAGAGCAGTAACATTATAAAGAGCAGGAAGACAGAGCAGTGACAGTATAAAGAGGAGGAAGACAAAGCAGTGACAGTATAAAGGGCAGGTAAACAGAGCAGTGACAGTATAAAGAGCAGGAAGAGAGAGCAGTGACAGTATAACGACCAGGACAACAGAGCAGTGACTGCATAAAGAGGAGGAAGACAGAGCAGTGACAGTTTAAAGAGCGGAAGACAGAGCAGTGACAGTGTAAAGAGTTGAACACACAGCAGTGACAGTATAATGAGTGGAAGACATGCAGTGACAGTATAAAGAGAAGAAACACAGAGCAGTGACAGTATAAAGAGCAGGAAGACTACGCTGTGACAGTATAAAGAGCAGCAAGACAGAGCAGTGACAGTATAAAGAGCAGGATGACAGAGCAGTGACAGTTTAAAGAGCAGGAAGACAGTGCAGTGACAGTATAAAGAGAAGGAACACAGAGCAGTGACAGTATAAAGAGCAGGAAGACAGAGCAGTGACAGTATAAAGAGCAGGAACAGAGAGCCGCGACAGTACACAGGGCAGGAAGACAGAGCAGTGACAGTATAAAGCGCAGGAAGACAGAGCAGTGACTGCATAAAGAGCAGGAAGACAGAGCAGTGACAGAATAAAGTGGTGAAGGCAGAGCAGTGAGAGTATGAAAAGTGGAAGACAGAGCAGTGACATTTTAAAGAGCAGGAAGACCGTGCAGTGAAAGTATAAAGAGAAGGAACACAGAGCACTGACAGTATAAAGAGCAGGAAGACCGAGCCGTGACAGTATAAAGAACAGGATGACAGAGTAGTGACAGTATAAAGAGCAGGAAGACAGAGCAGTGACAGTATAAAGAGCAGGAAGACAGAGCAGTTACAGTAAAAAGAGCAGGAAGACAGAGCAGTGACAGTATAAAGAGCAGGAAGACAGAGCAGTGACAGTATAAAGAGAAGGAGGACAGAGTAGTGACTGCATAAAGAGCAGGAAGACAGAGCAGTGACAGTATATAGAGCAGGAAGACAGAGCAGTGACAGTATAACGTGGTGAAGGCAGAGCAGTGATAGTATGAAGATTGGAAGACAGAGCAGTGACAGTATAAAGAGTGGAAGACAGAGCAGCGACAGTATAAAGAGTGGAAGACAGAGCATTGACAATATAAAGAGCAGGAACACAGAGCAGTGACAGTACAAAGAGCAGAAAGACAGAGCAGTGACAGTATAAAGAGTGGAAGACAGAGCAGTGACAGTATGAAGAGCAGGAACAGAGAGCCGCGACAGTACACAGAGCAGGAAGACAGAGCAGTGACAGTATAAAGAGTGGAAGACAGAGCAGTGACAGTATAAAGAGTGGAAGACAGAGCAGTGACAATATTATGAACAGGAACACAGAGCAGTGACAGTATAAAGAGCAGGAATACAGTGCAGTGACAGTATAAAGAGTGGAATACAGAGCAGTGACAGTATAAAGAGTGGAAGACAGAGCAGTGACAATATTATGAACAGGATCACAGAGCAGTGACAGTGTAAAGAGCAGGAAGACAGAGCAGTGACAGTATAAAGAATGGAAGACAGATCAGTGACAGTAGAAAGGGAAGGAACACAGAGCAGTGACAGTATAAAGAGTGGAAGACAGAGCAGTGACAGTATAAAGAGCAGGAAGACAGAGCAGTGACAGTATAAAGTTGAGAAAGACAGAGCAGTGACAGTATAAAGAGTGGAAGACAGAGCAGTGACAGTATAAAGAGCAGGAAGACCGAGCAGTGACAGTATAAAGTTGAGAAAGGCAGAGCAGTGACAGTATAAAGAGTGGAAGACAGAGCAGTGACAGTATAAAGAGTGGAAGACAGAGCAGTGCCATTATAACGAGTGGAAGACAGAGCAGTGACAGTACAAAGAATGGAAGACAGAGCAGTGACAGTATAAAGAGTGGAAGACAGAGCAATAACAGTATAAAGAGCCGGAAGACAGAGCAGTGACAGTATGAACAGCAGGAAGGCAGAGCAGTGACAGTATAAAGAGCAGGAAGACAGAGCAGTGACAGTATAATGAGCAGGAAGACAAAGCAGTGACAGTATAAAGGGCAGGAAAACAGAGCAGTGACAGTATAAAGAGCAGGAAGACAGAGCAGTGACAGTATAACAACCAGGACGACAGAGCAGTGACTGCATAAAGAGGAGGAAGACAGAGCAGTGACAGTTAAAGAGCGGAAGACAGAGCAGTGACAGTATAAAGAGTGGAAGACATGCAGTGACAGATGAAGAGAAGAAACACAGAGCAGTGACAGTATAAAGAGCAGGAAGACTACGCAGTGACAGTATAAAGAGCAGCAAGACAGAGCAGTGACAGTATAAAGAGCAGGATGACAGAGCAGTGACAGTATAAAGAGCAGGAAGACAGTGCAGTGACAGTATAAAGAGAAGGAAGACAGAGCAGTGACAGTATAAAGAGCAGGAAGACAGAGCAGTGACAGTATAAAGAGCAGGATGACAGAGCAGCGACAGTATAAAGCGTGGAAAACAGAGCATTGACAATATAAAGCGCAGTAACACAGAGCAGTGACTGCATAAAGAGCAGGAAGACAGAGCAGTGACAGTATATAGAGCAGGAAGACAGAGCAGTGACAGAATAAAGTGGTGAAGGCAGAGCAGTGAGAGTATGAAGAGTGGATGACAGAGCAGTGACAGTTTAAAGAGCAGGAAGACAGTGCAGTGAAAGTTTAAAGAGAAGGAAGACAGAGCAGTGACAGTATAAAGAGCAGGAAGACAGAGCAGTGACAGTATAAAGAGCAGGATGACAGAGTAGTGACAGTATAAAGAGCAGAACAGAGCAGTGACAGTATAAAGAGCAGGAAGACAGAGCAGTGACAGTAAAAAGAGCAGGAAGACAGAGCAGTGACAGTATAAAGAGCAGGAAGACAGAGCAGTGACAGTATAAAGAGCAGGAAGACAGAGCAGTGACAGTATATAGAGAAGGAAGACAGAGCAGTGACAGTATAAAGAGTGGAAGACGGAGCAGTGATAGTATGAAGATTGGAAGAGAGAGCAGTGACAGTACAAAGAATGGAAGACAGAGCAGTGACAGTATAAAGAGCAGGAAGACAGAGCAGTGACAGTATAAAGAGGAGGAAGACAATGCAGTGACAGTATAAAGGGCAGGTAAACAGAGCAGTGACAGTATAAAGAGCAGGAAGAGAGAGCAGTGACAGTATAACGACCAGGACGACAGAGCAGTGACTGCATAAAGAGGAGGAAGACAGAGCAGTGACAGTTTAAAGAGCGGAAGACAGATCAGTGACAGTGTAAACAGTTGAACACACAGCAGTGACAGTATAATGAGTGGAAGACATGCAGTGACAGTATAAAGAGAAGAAACACAGAGCAGTGACAGTATAAAGAGCAGGAAGACTACGCTGTGACAGTATAAAGAGCAGCAAGACAGAGCAGTGACAGTATGAAGAGCAGGATGACAGAGCAGTGACAGTTTAAAGAGCAGGAAGACAGTGCAGTGACAGTATAAAGAGAAGGAAGACAGAGCAGTGACAGTATAAAGAGCAGGAAGACAGAGCAGCGACAGTATAAAGAGTGGAAGACAGAGCATTGACAATATAAAGAGCAGTAACACAGGGCAGTGACAGTACAAAGAGTGGAAGACAGAACAGTGACAGTATAAAGAGCAGGAACAGAGAGCCGCGACAGTACACAGAGCAGGAAGACAGAGCAGTGACAGTATAAAGCGCAGGAAGACAGAGCAGTGACTGCATAAAGAGCAGGAAGACAGAGCAGTGACAGTATATAGAGTAGGAAGACAGAGCAGTGACAGAATAAAGTGGTGAAGGCAGAGCAGTGAGAGTATGAAGAGTGGAAGACAGAGCAGTGACAGTTTAAAGAGCAGGAAGACCGTGCAGTGAAAGTATAAAGAGAAGGAAGACAGAGCACTGACAGTATAAAGAGCAGGAAGACCGAGCAGTGACAGTATAAAGAGCAGGATGACAGAGTAGTGACAGTATAAAGAGCAGGAAGACAGAGCAGTGACAGTATAAAGAGCAGGAAGACAGAGCAGTGACAGTAAAAAGAGCAGGAAGACAGAGCAGTGACAGTATAGAGAGAAGGAAGACAGAGCAGTGACAGTATAAAGAGCAGGAAGACAGAGTAGTGACTGCATAAAGAGCAGGAAGACAGAGCAGTGACAGTCTATAGAGCAGGAAGACAGAGCAGTGACAGTATAACGTGGTGAAGGCAGAGCAGTGATAGTATGAAGATTGGAAGACAGAGCAGTGACAGTATAAAGAGTGGAAGACAGAGCATTGACAGTATAAAGAGTGGAAGACAAAGCAGTGACAGTATAAAGAGTGGCAGACAGAGCAGTGACAGTATAAAGAGCAGGAAGACAGAGCAGTGACAGTATAAAGAGCAGGAAGACAGAGCAGTGACAGTATAAAGAGCAGGAAGACAGAGCAGTGACAATATAAAGAGTGGAAGTCAGAACAGTGACAGTATAAAGAGCAGGAAGAAGGAGCAGTGACAGTATAAAGACTTGAAGACAGAGCAGTGACAGTATAAAGAGTGGAAGACAGAGCAGTGATAGTATAAAGAGCAGGAAGACAGAGCAGTGATAGTCTAAAGAGTGGCAGACAGAGCAGTGACAGTATAAAGAGCAGGAACACAGAGCAGTGACAATATAAAGAGCAGGAACACAGAGCAGTGACAGTATAAAGAGGAGGAAGACAGAGCAGTGACAGTATATAGAGTGGAAGACAGAGCAGTGGCAGTATAAAGAGTGGAAGACAGTGCAGTGATAGGTGAAAGAGAGGGAAGACAGAGCAGTGACAGTATAAAGAGTGGAAGACAGAGCAGTGACAGTATAAAGAACAGGAAGACAGAGCAGTGATAGTCTAAAAAGTGGCAGACAGAGCAGTGACAGTATAAAGAGAAGCAACACAGAGCAGCGACAGTATAAAGAGTGGAAGACAGAGCAGTGACAGTATAAAGAGAAGGCCCACAGAGCAGTGACAGTATAAAGAGTGGCAGACAGAGCAGTGACTGAAGAAAGAGAAGTAACACAGAGCAGAGACAGTATAAAGAGCAGAAAGACAGAGCATTGACAGAATAAAGAGAAGGAACACAGAGCCGTGACAGTATAAAGAGATGGAAGAAAGAGCAGGGACCGTCTAAAGAGCTGGAAGACAGAGCAGTGACAGTACAAAGAGCAGGAACACAGAGCAGAGACAGTATAAAGAGTGGAAGACAGAGCAGTGACAGTATAAAGAGCAGGAAGACCGAGCAGTGACAGTATAAATTTGAGGAAGACAGAGCATTGACAGTATAAAGAGCAGGAAGACAGAGCAGTGACAGTATAACGAGTGGAAGACAGAGCAGTGACAGTACAAAGAGTGGAAGACAGAGCAGTAACAGTATAAAGAGCCGGAAGACAGAGCAGTGACAGTATGAACAGCAGGAAGGCAGAGCAGTGACAGTATAAAGAGCAGGAAGACAGAGCAGTGACAGTACAAAGAATGGAAGACAGAGCAGTGACAGTATAAAGAGTGGAAGACAGAGCAGTAACATTATAAAGAGCAGGAAGACAGAGCAGTGACAGTATAAAGAGGAGGAAGACAAAGCAGTGACAGTATAAAGGGCTGGTAAACAGAGCAGTGACAGTATAAAGAGCAGGAAGAGAGAGCAGTGACAGTATAACGACCAGGACAACAGAGCAGTGACTGCATAAAGAGGAGGAAGACAGAGCAGTGACAGTTTAAAGAGCGGAACACAGAGCAGTGACAGTGTAAAGAGTTGAACACACAGCAGTGACAGTATAATGAGTGGAAGACATGCAGTGACAGTATAAAGAGAAGAAACACAGAGCAGTGACAGTATAAAGAGCAGGAAGACTACGCTGTGACAGTATAAAGAGCAGCAAGACAGAGCAGTGACAGTATAAAGAGCAGGATGACAGAGCAGTGACAGTTTAAAGAGCAGGAAGACAGTGCAGTGACAGTATAAAGAGAAGGAAGACAGAGCAGTGACAGTATAAAGAGCAGGAAGACAGAGCAGTGACAGTATAAAGAGCAGGATGACAGAGCAGCGACAGTATAAAGAGTGGAAGACAGAGCATTGACAATATAAAGAGCAGTAACACAGAGCAGTGACAGTATAAAGAGCAGGAAGACAGAGCAGTGACAGTACAAAGAGTGGAAGACAGAACAGTGACAGTATAAAGAGTGGAAGACAGAGCAGCGACAGTATAAAGAGTGGAAGACAGAGCATTGACAATATAAAGAGCAGGAACACAGAGCAGTGACAGTACAAAGAGCAGAAAGACAGAGCAGTGACAGTATAAAGAGTGGAAGACAGAGCAGTGACAGTATGAAGAGCAGGAACAGAGAGCCGCGGCAGTACACAGAGCAGGAAGACAGAGCAGTGACAGTATTAAGAGCAGGATGACAGAGCAGTGACAGTTTAAAGAGCAGGAAGACAGTGCAGTGACAGTATAAAGAGAAGGAAGACAGAGCAGTGACAGTATAAAGAGCAGGAAGACAGAGCAGTGACAGTATAAAGAGCAGGATGACAGAGCAGCGACAGTATAAAGAGTGGAAGACAGAGCATTGACAATATAAAGAGCAGTAACACAGAGCAGTGACAGTATAAAGAGCAGGAAGACAGAGCAGTGACAGTACAAAGAGTGGAAGACAGAACAGTGACAGTATAAAGAGTGGAAGACAGAGCAGCGACAGTATAAAGAGTGGAAGACAGAGCATTGACAATATAAAGAGCAGGAACACAGAGCAGTGACAGTACAAAGAGCAGAAAGACAGAGCAGTGACAGTATAAAGAGTGGAAGACAGAGCAGTGACAGTATGAAGAGCAGGAACAGAGAGCCGCGGCAGTACACAGAGCAGGAAGACAGAGCAGTGACAGTATTAAGAGTGGAAGACAGAGCAGTGACAGTATAAAGAGCTGCAATACGGAGCCGCGACAGTACACAGAGCAGGAAGACAGAGCAGTGACAGTATAAAGAGTGGAAGACAGAGCAGTGACAATATTATGAACAGGAACACAGAGCAGTGACAGTATAAAGAGCAGGAATACAGTGCAGTGACAGTATAAAGAGTGGAAGACAGAGCAGTGACAGTATAAAGAGTGGAAGACAGAGCGGTGACAATATTATGAACAGGATCACAGAGCAGTGACAGTGTAAAGAGCAGGAAGACAGAGCAGTGACAGTATAAAGAATGGAAGACAGATCAGTGACAGTAGAAAGGGAAGGAACACAGAGCAGTGACAGTATAAAGAGTGGAAGACAGAGCAGTGACAGTATAAAGAGCAGGAAGACAGAGCAGTGACAGTATAAAGTTGAGAAAGACAGAGCAGTGACAGTATAAAGAGTGGAAGACAGAGCAGTGACAGTATAAAGAGCAGGAAGACCGAGCAGTGACAGTATAAAGTTGAGAAAGGCAGAGCAGTGACAGTATAAAGAGTGGAAGACAGAGCAGTGACAGTATAAAGAGTGGAAGACAGAGCAGTGCCAGTATAACGAGTGGACGACAGAGCAGTGACAGTACAAAGAAAGGAAGACAGAGCAGTGACAGTATAAAGAGTGGAAGACAGAGCAATAACAGTATAAAGAGCCGGAAGACAGAGCAGTGACAGTATGAACAGCAGGAAGGCAGAGCAGTGACAGTACAAAGAGCAGGAAGACAGAGCAGTGACAGTATAATGAGCAGGAAGACAGAGCAGTGACTGCATAAAGAGGAGGAAGACAGAGCAGTGACAGTTTAAAGAGCGGAAGACAGAGCAGTGACAGTATAAAGAGTGGAAGACATGCAGTGACAGATAAAGAGAAGAAACACAGAGCAGTGACAGTATAAAGAGCAGGAAGACTACGCAGTGACAGTATAAAGAGCAGCAAGACAGAGCAGTGACAGTATAAAGAGAAGGATGACAGAGCAGTGACAGTATAAAGAGCAGGAAGACAGTGCAGTGACAGTATAAAGAGAAGGAAGACAGAGCAGTGACAGTATAAAGAGCAGGAAGACAGAGCAGTGACAGTATAAAGAGCAGGATGACAGAGCAGCGACAGTATAAAGCGTGGAAAACAGAGCATTGACAATATAAAGCGCAGTAACACAGAGCAGTGACTGCATAAAGAGCAGGAAGACAGAGCAGTGACAGTATATAGAGCAGGAAGACAGAGCAGTGACAGAATAAAGTGGTGAAGGCAGAGCAGTGAGAGTATGAAGAGTGGATGACAGAGCAGTGACAGCTTAAAGAGCAGGAAGACAGTGCAGTGAAAGTTTAAAGAGAAGGAAGACAGAGCAGTGACAGTATAAAGAGCAGGAAGACAGAGCAGTGACAGTATAAAGAGCAGGATGACAGAGTAGTGACAGTATAAAGAGCAGAACAGAGCAGTGACAGTATAAAGAGCAGGAAGACAGAGCAGTGACAGTAAAAAGAGCAGGAAGACAGAGCAGTGACAGTATAAAGAGCAGGAAGACAGAGCAGTGACAGTATAAAGAACAGGAAGACAGAGCAGTGATAGTCTAAAAAGTGGCAGACAGAGCAGTGACAGTATAAAGAGAAGCAACACAGAGCAGCGACAGTATAAAGAGTGGAAGACAGAGCAGTGACAGTATAAAGAGAAGGCCCACAGAGCAGTGACAGTATAAAGAGTGGCAGACAGAGCAGTGACTGAAGAAAGAGAAGTAACACAGAGCAGAGACAGTATAAAGAGCAGAAAGACAGAGCATTGACAGAATAAAGAGAAGGAACACAGAGCCGTGACAGTATAAAGAGATGGAAGAAAGAGCAGGGACCGTCTAAAGAGCTGGAAGACAGAGCAGTGACAGTACAAAGAGCAGGAACACAGAGCAGAGACAGTATAAAGAGTGGAAGACAGAGCAGTGACAGTATAAAGAGCAGGAAGACCGAGCAGTGACAGTATAAATTTGAGGAAGACAGAGCATTGACAGTATAAAGAGCAGGAAGACAGAGCAGTGACAGTATAACGAGTGGAAGACAGAGCAGTGACAGTACAAAGAGTGGAAGACAGAGCAGTAACAGTATAAAGAGCCGGAAGACAGAGCAGTGACAGTATGAACAGCAGGAAGGCAGAGCAGTGACAGTATAAAGAGCAGGAAGACAGAGCAGTGACAGTACAAAGAATGGAAGACAGAGCAGTGACAGTATAAAGAGTGGAAGACAGAGCAGTAACATTATAAAGAGCAGGAAGACAGAGCAGTGACAGTATAAAGAGGAGGAAGACAAAGCAGTGACAGTATAAAGGGCTGGTAAACAGAGCAGTGACAGTATAAAGAGCAGGAAGAGAGAGCAGTGACAGTATAACGACCAGGACAACAGAGCAGTGACTGCATAAAGAGGAGGAAGACAGAGCAGTGACAGTTTAAAGAGCAGAAGACAGAGCAGTGACAGTGTAAAGAGTTGAACACACAGCAGTGACAGTATAATGAGTGGAAGACATGCAGTGACAGTATAAAGAGAAGAAACACAGAGCAGTGACAGTATAAAGAGCAGGAAGACTACGCTGTGACAGTATAAAGAGCAGCAAGACAGAGCAGTGACAGTATAAAGAGCAGGATGACAGAGCAGTGACAGTTTAAAGAGCAGGAAGACAGTGCAGTGACAGTATAAAGAGAAGGAAGACAGAGCAGTGACAGTATAAAGAGCAGGAAGACAGAGCAGTGACAGTATAAAGAGCAGGATGACAGAGCAGCGACAGTATAAAGAGTGGAAGACAGAGCATTGACAATATAAAGAGCAGTAACACAGAGCAGTGACAGTATAAAGAGCAGGAAGACAGAGCAGTGACAGTACAAAGAGTGGAAGACAGAACAGTGACAGTATAAAGAGCAGGAACAGAGAGCCGCGACAGTACACAGAGCAGGAAGACAGAGCAATGACTGTATAAAGCGCAGGAAGACAGAGCAGTGACTGCATAAAGAGCAGGAAGACAGAGCAGTGACAGTATATAGAGCAGGAAGACAGAGCAGTGACAGAATAAAGTGGTGAAGGCAGAGCAGTGAGAGTATGAAGAGTGGAAGACAGAGCAGTGACATTTTAAAGAGCAGGAAGACCGTGCAGTGAAAGTATAAAGAGAAGGAACACAGAGCACTGACAGTATAAAGAGCAGGAAGTCCGAGCAGTGACAGTATAAAGAGCAGGATGACAGAGTAGTGACAGTATAAAGAGCAGGAAGACAGAGCAGTGACAGTATAAAGAGCAGGAAGACAGAGCAGTGACAGTAAAAAGAGCAGGAAGACAGAGCAGTGACAGTATAAAGAGCAGGAAGACAGAGCAGTGACAGTATAAAGAGCAGGAAGACAGAGTAGTGACTGCATAAAGAGCAGGAAGACAGAGCAGTGACAGTATATAGAGCAGGAAGACAGAGCAGTGACAGTATAACGTGGTGAAGGCAGAGCAGTGAAAGTATGAAGATTGGAAGACAGAGCAGTGACAGTATAAAGAGTGGAAGACAGAGCAGCGACAGTATAAAGAGTGGAAGACAGAGCATTGACAATATAAAGAGCAGGAACACAGAGCAGTGACAGTACAAAGAGCAGAAAGACAGAGCAGTGACAGTATAAAGAGTGGAAGACAGAGCAGTGACAGTATGAAGAGCAGGAACAGAGAGCCGCGGCAGTACACAGAGCAGGAAGACAGAGCAGTGACAGTATTAAGAGTGGAAGACAGAGCAGTGACAGTATAAAGAGCTGCAATACGGAGCCGCGACAGTACACAGAGCAGGAAGACAGAGCAGTGACAGTATAAAGAGTGGAAGACAGAGCAGTGACAATATTATGAACAGGAACACAGAGCAGTGACAGTATAAAGAGCAGGAATACAGTGCAGTGACAGTATAAAGAGTGGAAGACAGAGCAGTGACAGTATAAAGAGTGGAAGACAGAGCGGTGACAATATTATGAACAGGATCACAGAGCAGTGACAGTGTAAAGAGCAGGAAGACAGAGCAGTGACAGTATAAAGAATGGAAGACAGATCAGTGACAGTAGAAAGGGAAGGAACACAGAGCAGTGACAGTATAAAGAGTGGAAGACAGAGCAGTGACAGTATAAAGAGCAGGAAGACAGAGCAGTGACAGTATAAAGTTGAGAAAGACAGAGCAGTGACAGTATAAAGAGTGGAAGACAGAGCAGTGACAGTATAAAGAGCAGGAAGACCGAGCAGTGACAGTATAAAGTTGAGAAAGGCAGAGCAGTGACAGTATAAAGAGTGGAAGACAGAGCAGTGACAGTATAAAGAGTGGAAGACAGAGCAGTGCCAGTATAACGAGTGGAAGACAGAGCAGTGACAGTACAAAGAAAGGAAGACAGAGCAGTGACAGTATAAAGAGTGGAAGACAGAGCAATAACAGTATAAAGAGCCGGAAGACAGAGCAGTGACAGTATGAACAGCAGGAAGGCAGAGCAGTGACAGTACAAAGAGCAGGAAGACAGAGCAGTGACAGTATAATGAGCAGGAAGACAGAGCAGTGACTGCATAAAGAGGAGGAAGACAGAGCAGTGACAGTTTAAAGAGCGGAAGACAGAGCAGTGACAGTATAAAGAGTGGAAGACATGCAGTGACAGATAAAGAGAAGAAACACAGAGCAGTGACAGTATAAAGAGCAGGAAGACTACGCAGTGACAGTATAAAGAGCAGCAAGACAGAGCAGTGACAGTATAAAGAGAAGGATGACAGAGCAGTGACAGTATAAAGAGCAGGAAGACAGTGCAGTGACAGTATAAAGAGAAGGAAGACAGAGCAGTGACAGTATAAAGAGCAGGAAGACAGAGCAGTGACAGTATAAAGAGCAGGATGACAGAGCAGCGACAGTATAAAGCGTGGAAAACAGAGCATTGACAATATAAAGCGCAGTAACACAGAGCAGTGACTGCATAAAGAGCAGGAAGACAGAGCAGTGACAGTATATAGAGCAGGAAGACAGAGCAGTGACAGAATAAAGTGGTGAAGGCAGAGCAGTGAGAGTATGAAGAGTGGATGACAGAGCAGTGACAGCTTAAAGAGCAGGAAGACAGTGCAGTGAAAGTTTAAAGAGAAGGAAGACAGAGCAGTGACAGTATAAAGAGCAGGAAGACAGAGCAGTGACAGTATAAAGAGCAGGATGACAGAGTAGTGACAGTATAAAGAGCAGAACAGAGCAGTGACAGTATAAAGAGCAGGAAGACAGAGCAGTGACAGTAAAAAGAGCAGGAAGACAGAGCAGTGACAGTATAAAGAGCAGGAAGACAGAGCAGTGACAGTATAAAGAGCAGGAAGACAGAGCAGTGACTGCATAAAGAGCAGGAAGACAGAGCAGTGACAGTAAAACGTGGTGAAGGCAGAGCAGTGATAGTATGAAGATTGGAAGACAGAGCACTGACAGTATAAAGAGTGGAATACAGAGCAGTGACAGTATAAAGAGCAGGAAGACAGAGCAGTGACAGTATAAAGAGCAGGAAGACAGAGCAGTGACAGTATATAGAGCAGGAAGACAGAGCAGTGGCAGTATAAAGAGTGGAAGACAGAGCATTGACAATATAAAGAGCAGTAACACAGAGCAGTGACAGTATAAAGAGCAGGAAGACAGAGCAGTGACAGTAAAAAGAGTGGAAGACAGAACAGTGACAGTATAAAGAGCAGGAACATAGAGCCGCGACAGTACACAGAGCAGGAAGACAGAGCAGTGACAGTATAAAGCGCAGGAAGACAGAGCAGTGACTGCATAAAGAGCAGGAAGACAGAGCAGTGACAGTATATAGAGCAGGAAGACAGAGCAGTGACAGAATAAAGTGGTGAAGGCAGCGCAGTGAGTGTATGAAGAGTGGAAGACAGAGCAGTGACTGTTTAAAGAGCAGGAAGACCGTGCAGTGAAAGTATAAAGAGAAGGAACACAGAGCACTGACAGTATAAAGAGCAGGAAGACCGAGCAGTGACAGTATAAAGAGCAGGATGACAGAGTAGTGACAGCATAAAGAGCAGGAAGACAGAGCAGTGACAGTATAAAGAGCAGGAAGACAGAGCAGTGACAGTAAAAAGAGCAGGAAGACAGAGCAGTGACAGTATAGAGAGCAGGAAGACAGAGCAGTGACAGTATAAAGAGCAGGAAGACAGAGTAGTGACTGCATAAAGAGCAGGAAGACAGAGCAGTGACAGTATATAGAGCAGGAAGACAGAGCAGTGACAGTATAACGTGGTGAAGGCAGAGCAGTGATAGTATGAAGATTGGAAGACAGAGCAGTGACAGTATAAAGAGTGGAAGACAGAGCAGCGACAGTATAAAGAGTGGAAGACAGAGCATTGACAGTATATAGAGTGGAACACAGAGCAGTGACAGTATAAAGAGTGGCAGACAGAGCAGTGACAGTATAAAGAGCAGGAAGACAGAGCAGTGACAGTATAAAGAGCAGGAAGACAGAGCAGTGACAGTATAAAGAGCAGGAAGACAGAGCAGTGACAATATAAAGAGTGGAAGTCAGAACAGTGACAGTATAAAGAGCAGGAAGACAGAGCAGTGACAGTATAAAGACTTGAAGACAGAGCAGTGACAGTATAAAGAGTGGAAGACAGAGCAGTGATAGTATAAAGAGCAGGAAGACAGAGCAGTGATAGTCTAAAGAGTGGCAGACAGAGCAGTGACAGTATAAAGAGCAGGAACACAGAGCAGTGACAGTATAAAGAGCAGGAACACAGAGCAGTGACAGTATAAAGAGGAGGAAGACAGAGCAGTGACAGTATATAGAGTGGAAGGCAGAGCAGTGACAGTATAAAAAGAAGAAAGACAGAGCAGTGGCAGTATAAAGAGTGGAAGACATTGCAGTGACAGGTGAAAGAGAGGGAAGACAGAGCAGTGACAGTATAAAGAGTGGAAGACAGAGCAGTGACAGTATAAAGAGAAGCAACACAGAGCAGCGACAGTATAATGAGTGGAAGACAGAGCAGTGACAGTATAAAGAGCCGGAAGACAGAGCAGTGAAAGTATAAAGAGTGGCAGACAGAGCAGTGACTGTATAAAGAGAAGGAACAAAGAGCAGTGACAGCATAAAGAGAGGAAGGCAGAGCAGTGAGAGTATGAAGAGTGGAAGACAGAGGAGTGACAGTATAAAGAGCAGGAAGACAGAGCAGTGACAGTATAAAGAGCAGGAAGACAGAGCAGTGACAGTATAAAGAGTGGAAGACAGAGCAGTGACAGTATAAAAAGCAGTAAGACAGAGCAGTGGCAGTATAAAGAGTGGAAGACAGTGCAGTGACAGGAGAAAGAGAGGGAAGACAGAGCAGTGACAGTATAAATAGTGGAAGACAGAGCAGTGACACTATAAAGAGCAGGAGGACAGAGCAGTGACTGTATAAAGAGCAGGAAGACAGAGCAATGATAGTATAAAGAGCAGGAAGACAGAGCAGTGACAGTATAAAAAGTGGCAGACAGAGCTCTGACAGTATAAAGAGTGGAAAGCAGAGCAGAGACAGTATAAAGAGCAGGACGACAGAGCAGTGACAGTATAAAGAGTGGAAGACAGAGCAGTGACATTATAAAGAGCAGGATGACAGAGCAGTGACAGTATAAATAGTGGCAGACAGAGCAGTGACAGTATAAAGAGTGGCAGACATAGCAGTGACAGTATAAAGAGAAGGAGCACGGAGCAGTGACAGTATAAAGAGTACAATACAGAGCAGTGACAGTGTAAAGAGTGGAACACAGAGCAGTGAAAGTGTAAAGAGTGGAACACAGAGCAGTGACAGTATAAACAGCGGAACACAGAGCAATGACAGTATAAAGAGTGGCTGACAGATCAGTGACAGAAGAAGGAGAAGGAACACAGTGTAGTGACATTAGAAAGAGCAGGAAGGCAGAGCAGTGACAGTATAAAGAGCAGGAAGACAGAACAGTGACAGTATAAAGAGCAGTGACAGTATAAAGAGTGGAAGACAGAGCAGTGACAGTATAAAGAGTGGCAGACAGAGCAGTGAGATATAAAGAGTGGAAGACAGATCAGTGACAAAATAAAGAGAAGTAACACAGAGCAGTGACAGTATAAAGAGCAGCAAGAAAGATCAGTGACAGTATAAAGAGTGGCAGACAGAGCAGAGACAGTATAAAGAGTGGCAGACAGAGCAGTGACAGTATAAAGAGTGGAACACAGAGCAGTGACAGTATACAGAGCAGGAAGACAGTGCAGTGTCAGTATATTAGAGCAGGAAGACAGAGCAGTGACAGTATAAAGAGTGGAACACAGAACAGTGACAGTATAAAGAACAGGAAGACAGAGCAGTGACAGTATAAAGAGTGGAAGACAGAGCACTGACAATATAAAGAGAAGGAAAGCAGAGCAGTGACAGTATAAGGAGTGGAAGACAGAGCAGTGACAGTATAAAGAGCACGAAGACAGAGCAGTGGCAGTATAAAGTGTGGAAGACAGAGCAGTTACAGTATGAAGAGCAGGAAGACAGAGCAGTGACAGCATAAAGAGCGCAAGACAGAGCAGTGGCAGTATAAAGAGCAGGAAGACAGAGCAGTGACAGTATAAAGAGTGTCAGACAGAGCAGTGACAGTATAAAGAGCAGGAAGACAGAGCAGTGACAGTATAAAGAGCAGGAAGACAGAGCAGTGACAGTATAAAGAGTGGAAGACAAAGCAGTGACAATATAAAGAGCAGGAAGACAGAGCAGTGACAGTATAAAGAGCAGGAAGACAGAGCAGTGAAGTATAAAGAGTGGAAGACAAAGCAGTGACAATATAAAGAGCCGGAAGAAAGAGCAGTGACAGTATAATGAGCAGGAAGGCAGAGCTGTGACAGTATAAAGGGCAGGAAGAGAAAGCAGTGACAGTATAAAGAGCAGGACGACAGAGCAGTGACAGTATAAAGAGTGGAAGGCAGAGCAGTGACATTATAAAGAGGAGGCAGACAGAGCAGTGACAGTATAAAGAGATGGCACACAGAGCAGTGACAGTATAAAGAGTGGCAGACAGAGCAGTGACTGAAGAAAGAGAAGTAACACAGAGCAGAGACAGTATAAAGAGCAGAAAGACAGAGCATTGACAGAATAAAGAGAAGGAACACAGAGCCGTGACAGTATAAAGAGATGGAAGAAAGAGCAGTGACAGTACAAAGAGCAGGAAGTCAGACCAGTGACAGTATGAAGAGTGGAAGACAGAGCAGTGACAGTAGAAAGAGAAGGAACACAGAGCAGAGACAGTATAAAGAGTGGAAGACAGAGCAGTGACAGTATAAAGAGCAGGAAGACCGAGCAGTGACAGTATAAATTTGAGGAAGACAGAGCATTGACAGTATAAAGAGCAGGAAGACAGAGCAGTGACAGTATAACGAGTGGAAGACAGAGCAGTGACAGTACAAAGAGTGGAAGACAGAGCAGTAACAGTATAAAGAGCCGGAAGACAGAGCAGTGACAGTATAAAGAGTGGAAGACAGAGCAATAACAGTATAAAGAGCCGGAAGACAGAGCAGTGACAGTATGAACAGCAGGAAGGCAGAGCAGTGACAGTACAAAGAGCAGGAAGACAGAGCAGTGACAGTATAATGAGCAGGAAGACAGAGCAGTGACTGCATAAAGAGGAGGAAGACAGAGCAGTGACAGTTTAAAGAGCGGAAGACAGAGCAGTGACAGTATAAAGAGTGGAAGACATGCAGTGACAGATAAAGAGAAGAAACACAGAGCAGTGACAGTATAAAGAGCAGGAAGACTACGCAGTGACAGTATAAAGAGCAGCAAGACAGAGCAGTGACAGTATAAAGAGCAGGATGACAGAGCAGTGACAGTATAAAGAGCAGGAAGACAGTGCAGTGACAGTATAAAGAGAAGGAAGACAGAGCAGTGACAGTATAAAGAGCAGGAAGACAGAGCAGTGACAGTATAAAGAGCAGGATGACAGAGCAGCGACAGTATAAAGCGTGGAAAACAGAGCATTGACAATATAAAGCGCAGTAACACAGAGCAGTGACTGCATAAAGAGCAGGAAGACAGAGCAGTGACAGTATATAGAGCAGGAAGACAGAGCAGTGACAGAATAAAGTGGTGAAGGCAGAGCAGTGAGAGTATGAAGAGTGGATGACAGAGCAGTGACAGCTTAAAGAGCAGGAAGACAGTGCAGTGAAAGTTTAAAGAGAAGGAAGACAGAGCAGTGACAGTATAAAGAGCAGGAAGACAGAGCAGTGACAGTATAAAGAGCAGGATGACAGAGTAGTGACAGTATAAAGAGCAGAACAGAGCAGTGACAGTATAAAGAGCAGGAAGACAGAGCAGTGACAGTAAAAAGAGCAGGAAGACAGAGCATTGACAGTATAAAGAGCAGGAAGACAGAGCA
The DNA here is from genome assembly GCF_964194155.1 of Cetorhinus maximus. Taxonomy (NCBI): domain Eukaryota; kingdom Metazoa; phylum Chordata; class Chondrichthyes; order Lamniformes; family Cetorhinidae; genus Cetorhinus; species Cetorhinus maximus. The sequence goes on along the minus strand of NC_135879.1, from coordinate 48,737,295 downwards.
GTGACAGTATAAAGAGCAGGAAGACAGAGCAGTGACTGCATAAAGAGCAGGAAGACAGAGCAGTGACAGTAAAACGTGGTGAAGGCAGAGCAGTGATAGTATGAAGATTGGAAGACAGAGCAGTGACAGTATAAAGAGTGGAATACAGAGCAGTGACAGTATAAAGAGCAGGAAGACAGATGAGTGACAGTATAAAGAGCAGGAAGACAGAGCAGTGACAGTATATAGAGCAGGAAGACAGAGCAGTGGCAGTATAAAGAGTGGAAGACAGAGCATTGACAATATAAAGAGCAGTAACACAGAGCAGTGACAGTATAAAGAGCAGGAAGACAGAGCAGTGACAGTACAAAGAGTGGAAGACAGAACAGTGACAGTATAAAGAGCAGGAACATAGAGCCGCGACAGTACACAGAGCAGGAAGACAGAGCAGTGACAGTATAAAGCGCAGGAAGACAGAGCAGTGACTGCATAAAGAGCAGGAAGACAGAGCAGTGACAGTATATAGAGCAGGAAGACAGAGCAGTGACAGAATAAAGTGGTGAAGGCAGAGCAGTGAGAGTATGAAGAGTGGAAGAAAGAGCAGTGACTGTTTAAAGAGCAGGAAGACCGTGCAGTGAAAGTATAAAGAGAAGGAACACAGAGCACTGACAGTATAAAGAGCAGGAAGACCGAGCAGTGACAGTATAAAGAGCAGGATGACAGAGTAGTGACAGCATAAAGAGCAGGAAGACAGAGCAGTGACAGTATAAAGAGCAGGAAGACAGAGCAGTGACAGTATAAAGAGCAGGAAGACAGAGTAGTGACTGCATAAAGAGCAGGAAGACAGAGCAGTGACAGTATATAGAGCAGGAAGACAGAGCAGTGACTGTATAACGTGGTGAAGGCAGAGCAGTGATAGTATGAAGATTGGAAGACAGAGCAGTGACAGTATAAAGAGTGGAAGACAGAGCAGCGACAGTATAAAGAGTGGAAGACAGAGCATTGACAGTATATAGAGTGGAACACAGAGCAGTGACAGTATAAAGAGTGGCAGACAGAGCAGTGACAGTATAAAGAGCAGGAAGACAGAGCAGTGACAGTATAAAGAGCAGGAAGACAGAGCAGTGACAGTATAAAGAGCAGGAAGACAGAGCAGTGACAATATAAAGAGTGGAAGTCAGAACAGTGACAGTATAAAGAGCAGGAAGACAGAGCAGTGACAGTATAAAGACTTGAAGACAGAGCAGTGACAGTATAAAGAGTGGAAGACAGAGCAGTGATAGTATAAAGAGCAGGAAGACAGAGCAGTGATAGTCTAAAGAGTGGCAGACAGAGCAGTGACAGTATAAAGAGCAGGAACACAGAGCAGTGACAGTATAAAGAGCAGGAACACAGAGCAGTGACAGTATAAAGAGGAGGAAGACAGAGCAGTGACAGTATATAGAGTGGAAGGCAGAGCAGTGACAGTATAAAAAGAAGAAAGACAGAGCAGTGGCAGTATAAAGAGTGGAAGACAGTGCAGTGACAGGTGAAAGAGAGGGAAGACAGAGCAGTGACAGTATAAAGAGTGGAAGACAGAGCAGTGACAGTATAAAGAGAAGCAACACAGAGCAGCGACAGTATAATGAGTGGAAGACAGAGCAGTGACAGTATAAAGAGCCGGAAGACAGAGCAGTGAAAGTATAAAGAGTGGCAGACAGAGCAGTGACTGTATAAAGAGAAGGAACAAAGAGCAGTGACAGCATAAAGAGAGGAAGGCAGAGCAGTGAGAGTATGAAGAGTGGAAGACAGAGGAGTGACAGTATAAAGAGCAGGAAGACAGAGCAGTGACAGTATAAAGAGCAGGAAGACAGAGCAGTGACAGTATAAAGAGTGGAAGACAGAGCAGTGACAGTATAAAAAGCAGTAAGACAGAGCAGTGGCAGTATAAAGAGTGGAAGACAGTGCAGTGACAGGAGAAAGAGAGGGAAGACAGAGCAGTGACAGTATAAATAGTGGAAGACAGAGCAGTGACACTATAAAGAGCAGGAGGACAGAGCAGTGACTGTATAAAGAGCAGGAAGACAGAGCAATGATAGTATAAAGAGCAGGAAGACAGAGCAGTGACAGTATAAAAAGTGGCAGACAGAGCTCTGACAGTATAAAGAGTGGAAAGCAGAGCAGAGACAGTATAAAGAGCAGGACGACAGAGCAGTGACAGTATAAAGAGTGGAAGACAGAGCAGTGACATTATAAAGAGCAGGATGACAGAACAGTGACAGTATAAATAGTGGCAGACAGAGCAGTGACAGTATAAAGAGTGGCAGACATAGCAGTGACAGTATAAAGAGAAGGAGCACGGAGCAGTGACAGTATAAAGAGTACAATACAGAGCAGTGACAGTGTAAAGAGTGGAACACAGAGCAGTGAAAGTGTAAAGAGTGGAACACAGAGCAGTGACAGTATAAACAGCGGAACACAGAGCAATGACAGTATAAAGAGTGGCTGACAGATCAGTGACAGAAGAAGGAGAAGGAACACAGTGTAGTGACATTAGAAAGAGCAGGAAGGCAGAGCAGTGACAGTATAAAGAGCAGGAAGACAGAACAGTGACAGTATAAAGAGCAGTGACAGTATAAAGAGTGGAAGACAGAGCAGTGACAGTATAAAGAGTGGCAGACAGAGCAGTGAGATATAAAGAGTGGAAGACAGATCAGTGACAAAATAAAGAGAAGTAACACAGAGCAGTGACAGTATAAAGAGCAGCAAGAAAGATCAGTGACAGTATAAAGAGTGGCAGACAGAGCAGAGACAGTATAAAGAGTGGCAGACAGAGCAGTGATAGTATAAAGAGTGGAACACAGAGCAGTGACAGTATACAGAGCAGGAAGACTGTGCAGTGTCAGTATATTAGAGCAGGAAGACAGAGCAGTGACAGTATAAAGAGTGGAACACAGAACAGTGACAGTATAAAGAACAGGAAGACAGAGCAGTGACAGTATAAAGAGTGGAAGACAGAGCACTGACAGTATAAAGAGAAGGAAAGCAGAGCAGTGACAGTATAAGGAGTGGAAGACAGAGCAGTGACAGTATAAAGAGCACGAAGACAGAGCAGTGGCAGTATAAAGTGTGGAAGACAGAGCAGTTACAGTATGAAGAGCAGGAAGACAGAGCAGTGACAGCATAAAGAGCGCAAGACAGAGCAGTGGCAGTATAAAGAGCAGGAAGACAGAGCAGTGACAGTATAAAGAGTGTAAGACAGAGCAGTGACAGTATAAAGAGCAGGAAGACAGAGCAGTGACAGTATAAAGAGTGGCAGACAGAGCAGTGAGAGTATAAAGAGCCGGAAGACAGAGCAATGACAGTATAAAGAGTGTAAGACAGAGCAGTGACAGTATAAAGAGCAGAAAGACAGAGCAGTGACAGTATAAAGAGCAGGAAGACAGAGCAGTGACAGTATAAAGAGTGGAAGACAAAGCAGTGACAATATAAAGAGCAGGAAGACAGAGCAGTGACAGTATAAAGAGCAGGAAGACAGAGCAGTGAAGTATAAAGAGTGGAAGACAAAGCAGTGACAATATAAAGAGCCGGAAGAAAGAGCAGTGACAGTATGATGAGCAGGAAGGCAGAGCTGTGACAGTATAAAGGGCAGGAAGAGAAAGCAGTGACAGTATAAAGAGCAGGACGACAGAGCAGTGACAGTATAAAGAGTGGAAGGCAGAGCAGTGACATTATAAAGAGGAGGCAGACAGAGCAGTGACAGTATAAAGAGATGGCACACAGAGCAGTGACAGTATAAAGAGTGGCAGACAGAGCAGTGACTGAAGAAAGAGAAGTAACACAGAGCAGAGACAGTATAAAGAGCAGAAAGACAGAGCATTGACAGAATAAAGAGAAGGAACACAGAGCCGTGACAGTATAAAGAGATGGAAGAAAGAGCAGTGACAGTACAAAGAGCAGGAAGTCAGACCAGTGACAGTATGAAGAGTGGAAGACAGAGCAGTGACAGTAGAAAGAGAAGGAACACAGAGCAGAGACAGTATAAAGAGTGGAAGACAGAGCAGTGACAGTATAAAGAGCAGGAAGACCGAGCAGTGACAGTATAAATTTGAGGAAGACAGAGCATTGACAGTATGAACAGCAGGAAGGCAGAGCAGTGACAGTATAAACAGCAGGAAGACAGAGCAGTGACAGTACAAAGAATGGAAGACAGAGCAGTGACAGTATAAAGAGTGGAAGATAGAGCAGTAACATTATAAAGAGCAGGAAGACAGAGCAGTGACAGTATAAAGAGGAGGAAGACAAAGCAGTGACAGTATAAAGGGCAGGTAAACAGAGCAGTGACAGTGTAAAGAGTTGAACACACAGCAGTGACAGTATAATGAGTGGAAGACATGCAGTGACAGTATAAAGAGAAGAAACACAGAGCAGTGACAGTATAAAGAGCAGGAAGACTACGCTGTGACAGTATAAAGAGCAGCAAGACAGAGCAGTGACAGTATAAAGAGCAGGATGACAGAGCAGTGACAGTTTAAAGAGCAGGAAGACAGTGCAGTGACAGTATAAAGAGAAGGAAGACAGAGCAGTGACAGTATAAAGAGCAGGAAGACAGAGCAGTGACAGTATAAAGAGCAGGATGACAGAGCAGCGACATTATAAAGAGTGGAAGACAGAGCATTGACAATATAAAGAGCAGTAACACAGAGCAGTGACAGTATAAAGAGCAGGAAGACAGAGGAGTGACAGTACAAAGAGTGGAAGACAGAACAGTGACAGTATAAAGAGCAGGAACAGAGAGCCGCGACAGTACACAGAGCAGGAAGACAGAGCAGTGACAGTATAAAGCGCAGGAAGACAGAGCAGTGACTGCATAAAGAGCAGGAAGACAGAGCAGTGACAGTATATAGAGCAGGAAGACAGAGCAGTGACAGAATAAAGTGGTGAAGGCAGAGCAGTGAGAGTATGAAGAGTGGAAGACAGAGCAGTGACATTTTAAAGAGCAGGAAGACCGTGCAGTGAAAGTATAAAGAGAAGGAACACAGAGCACTGACAGTATAAAGAGCAGGAAGACCGAGCAGTGACAGTATAAAGAGCAGGAAGACAGAGCAGTGACAGTAAAAAGAGCAGGAAGACAGAGCAGTGACAGTATAAAGAGCAGGAAGACAGAGCAGTGACAGTATAAAGAGCAGGAAGACAGAGTAGTGACTGCATAAAGAGCAGGAAGACAGAGCAGTGACAGTATATAGAGCAGGAAGACAGAGCAGTGACAGTATAACGTGGTGAAGGCAGATCAGTGATAGTATGAAGATTGGAAGACAGAGCAGTGACAGTATAAAGAGTGGAAGACAGAGCAGCGACAGTATAAAGAGTGGAAGACAGAGCATTAACAGTATAAAGAGTGGAAGACAGAGCAGCGACAGTATAAAGAGTGGAAGACAGAGCAGCGACAGTATAAAGAGTGGAAGACAGAGCAGTGACAGTATGAAGAGCAGGAACAGAGAACCGCAACAGTACACAGAGCAGGAAGACAGAGCAGTGACAGTATTAAGAGTGGAAGACAGAGCAGTGACAGTATAAAGAGCTGCAATACAGAGCCGCGACAGTACACAGAGCAGGAAGACAGAGCAGTGACAGTATAAAGAGTGGAAGACAGAGCAGTGACAGTATAAAGAGTGGAAGACAGAGCAGTGACAATATTATGAACAGGAACACAGAGCATTGACAGTATAAAGAGCAGGAATACAGTGCAGTGACAGTATAAAGAGTGGAAGACAGAGCAGTGACAGTATAAAGAGTGGAAGACAGAGCAGTGACAATATTATGAACAGGATCACAGAGCAGTGACAGTGTAAAGAGCAGGAAGACAGAGCAGTGGCAGTATAAAGAATGGAAGACAGATCAGTGACAGTAGAAAGGGAAGGAACACAGAGCAGTGACAGTATAAAGAGTGGAAGACAGAGCAGTGACAGTATAAAGAGCAGGAAGACAGAGCAGTGACAGTATAAAGAGAAGGAAGACAGAGCAGTGACAGTATATAGAGCAGGAAGACAGAGCAGTGACAGTATAAAGTGGTGAAGGCGGAGCAGTGAGAGTATGAAGAGTGGAAGACAGAGCAGTGACAGTATAAAGAGCAGGAAGACAGAGCAGTGACAGTATAAAGAGCAGGATGACAGAGTAGTGACAGTATAAAGAGCAGAACAGAGCAGTGACAGTATAAAGAGCAGGAAGACAGAGCAGCGACAGTAAAAAGAGCAGGAAGACAGAGCAGTGACAGTATAAAGAGAAGGAAGACAGAGCAGTGACAGTATAAAGAGCAGGAAGACAGAGCAGTGACTGCATAAAGAGCAGGAAGACAGAGCAGTGACAGTATATAGAGCAGGAAGACAGAGCAGTGACAGTATAAAGTGGTGAAGGCAGAGCAGTGATAGTATGAAGATTGGAAGAGCGAGCAGTGAATTTATGAAGAGTGGAATACAGAGCAGTGACAGTATAAAGAGTGGTAGACTGAGCAGTGACAGTATAAAGAGTGGAATAGAGATCAGTGACAGTGTAAAGAGTGGAACACAGAGCAGTGACAGCGTAAAGAGTGGAACACAGAGCAGTGACAGTATAAAGAGAAGGAACACAGAGCAGTGACAGTATAAAGAGAAGGAACACCGAGCAGTGACAGTATAAAGTGGTGAAGGCAGAGCAGTGACAGTATGAAGAGTGGAATACAGAGCAGTGACAGTATAAAGAGTGGCAGACAGAGCAGTGACAATATAAAGAGCAGGAACACAGAGCAGTGACAGTATAAAGAGCAGGAAGACAGAGCAGTGACAGTATAAAGAGCAGGAAGACAGAGCAGTGACAGTATAAAGAGCAGGAACACAGAGCAGTGACCGTATAATGAGTGGAAGACAGAGCTGTGACAGTATAAAGAGTGGAAGACAGAGCAGTGACAGTATAAAGAGCAGGAAGACAGAGCAGTGACAGTATAAAGAGTGGAAGACAGAGCAGTGACAGTATAAAGAGTGGAAGACAGAGCAGTGACATTATAAGGAGAAGGAACAAAGAGCAATGACAGTATAAGGAGCACGAAGACAGAGAAGTGACAGTATAAAGAGCAGGAAGACAGAGCAGTGACAGTATAAAGAGCAGGAAGACTGAGCAGTGACAGTATAAAGAGTGGAAGATAGAGAAGTGACAGTATAAAATGCAGGTGGGCAGATCAATGACAGTATGAAGAGTGGGAATGGGGTGCAGAGTCCGTATCAGTTTTGGGATCAGAGAGCAGTGACAATATTAAGAATGAGAAAAGAGAGCAGTGAAAGTATAACAAGCAGGAGCAGAGAGCAGTTACAGTATCAATTGTGGGGGCAAAGAGCTGTGATAGTATAAAGAGAAGGAAGGCAAAGCATTGACAGTATAAATTGCAGTAACACTGAGCAGTGACAGCATAAACAGCAGGAATACAGAGCAGTTACAATGTAAAGAGTGGGAAAACAGTGCAGTGACAATATAAAAAGAAGGAACACAGTGCAGTGACCATATAAAGAGTGGGAAGACCAAGCAGCGACAGTCTAAAGAGTGGGAAGACAGAGCTGTGGCAGTATAAATAGCAGGAACGCAGGGCAGTGAACGTTTAAAGAGCGGGAAGACAGTGGTAACAGTTTATCGAGCAGGAACAGAGAACAGTGAATGTATAAACAGCGGCAACACAGAGCACAGACAATGTTAAGAGTGGGAACACAGACCACTGACAGTATTATGAGTGGGAACACAGAGCAGTGACAGTATAAATAGATGAATCACAGAGCAGTGACAGTATAAAGTGTGGGAACAGAGAGCAGTGACAGTATAAAGAGTGGGAAAACAGAGCAGTGACAGTGTAAAGTGTGGGAACACAGAGCAGTGACAGTGTAAAGTGTGGGAACACAGAGCAGTGACAGTGTAAGGAGTGGGAAAACATAGCAGTGACTGTATAAAGTGTGGGAAAACATAGCAGTGACAGTAAAACGAATGGGAAAACAGAGCAGTGACAGTAAAACGAATGGGAAAACAGAGCAGTGACAGTATAAAGAGTGGAACACAGAGCAGTGACAGTATAAAGAGTGGAACACAGAGCAGTGACAGTATAAAGAGTGGAAGACAGAGCAGTGACAGTATAAAGAGTGGAACACAGAGCAGTGACAGTTTAAAGAGTGGAACACAGAGCAGTGACAGTGTAAAGTGTGGGAAAACAGAACAGTGACAGTTTAAAGAGTGGAAGACAGAGCAGTGACAGTTTAAAGAGTGGAACACAGAGCAGTGACAGTATAAAGAGTGGGGCTGCAGCATTCGAAAGATATCGAAGTTTGACGTCACAGGGAAGTGTCTAAGTGATTGAAGGTAGCCTTTGTCCCCAGCAAGCATTCCCTCCAGTCTATCTGGCCCAGCTCTGTTCATGCCCCATCGAAGTCAGCTCTCATCCAGTTAATTATTCTTACTTTTTACTCTGGATTGCCTATCGGCCTTTCCTAACGACATCCTAAGATGTAACATACAATGATCACTGTCTCCTAAATGTTCCCCCACTGACACTTGATCAACTTGGCCCACTTCATTTCCAGGAACCATGCTCAACAGTGCATCTTTTCTTGTTGGATTGGACACGTACTGCTGTAGAAAATTTTCTTGAACACAATCTAGGAACCTTCGCCGCTCTCCACCCTTTACACTACCACTGTCCCAGTCTACTTTTGGGTAATTAAAGTCACCCATTATAACTACTCCATAGTGCTTACATCTCTCTGTAATTTCATTGCAGATTTGTTTCTCTATGTCCTTTTCACTATCTGGTGGTTTATAGAGCAATATAATTGCACTTTTTTGTTCCTTAGCTCTAGCCAAATTGATTCTGTCCTTGAACGCTCTGGGACATCCTCTTTCTCCAGCACTGCAATGCTCTCCTTAACCAATATTACCACCCCTCCTACTTTCCTTCCTTTCCTGTCTCTTCTGAACACCTTGTACCCGGGAATATTTAACATCCAGTCCTGCCCTTCCTTGAGCCAGGTCTCTGTTATTGCCACAACATCATATTTCCACATGGCAATCTGTATCTGTAACTCCCCAATCTTACTTACTATACTCCGTGCATTCACATACATGTATAGTAACCCTGATTTAGATTTTGTTACTTTCTCCCTCATCTCGACTTACTATTCTGTATGCTAGTGTCATGAGTCCCTCCCAGTATTTTGTGCACCCTGGTGTTCCTCTCTAATATTTTTTCTTGGTTCCCACACCTCTGCCGAGTTAATTTAAAGCCCCCCCAACCGTACTAGCAAAATTCCCCACAAGGAACTCAGTCCCAACTCTGTTCAGGTGCAGCCTGTCCAGCTTGTACATGTGCCATTTCCATTATGATGACTCTATAATGGCTTCAAGCATGGTGTGGGAGGCAGGGCTTCAGGTTCTTGGGGCATTGGGTCCAATTCTGGGGCAGGAGGTGCCTATTCAAACAGGACAGCTTGCACCTCAATAGGACTAGGACCAATGTCCTTGTAGGGAGACTCATTAGTTTGATTGGGAATGGTTTAGATTAAATTGGCAGAATGATGGGCACCAGTATATAGAATTAGAAAAGTGGAACAAGCATTAAAAAGTGAGAGTGTTGGGAAGTACTAGAGAAGGGAGTCGTTCCATGTTATATAGGAGTGGACTAAGGAAGAGTACAGGAATGTAAAGACAGGATTACAAATGCTCCAAGTACGGTGAATAAAATTGGTGAGCTACAAGCACAAATAGCTGTGTGGGAATATGATGTACTTGCAATAATGGAAGTGTGCCTTGAAAATAGTCAGAACTGGGTGCTTAATATTCAAAAAGATAAAATGTTCAGAAAGCAAGAGAAGGAGAAAAAGGAGGTGGGGTGGCATTACTGCTTAGAGAAGAAATTGGGTGAGATTTTCCAGCCCAGCCTGCTGCTGGGGTCGTCAATGGACTTTTGGATGGCCTGCCACAAACCACCCGCACCCCCGGCGGCTCCTGCCATGATGGGGCCGGAAAATCTTGGCCATTGTAATGTTGGAAAGATGGGATGGCCTTAAGGGGGCAGGGGCAGACCCATTTGATTGGAGTTTAGAAGCAAAAAAAGTATGATCATGCTCCTTGGGATATTCCATAGGTCCCCAAGTAGTGAGAGAGATATAGCAGAGCAAATCTGCAGGTAAATTACAGAGATGTGCAAGATATATAGAGAGGTGATTATAGGGAACTTTAATTTCCCAAATATCAATTGGGAGGAGGAGGAATTTCATAAATGCATTCAGGAGAATTTCCTTGATTAGTATGTTCTCCAGTCAACTAGGCAGGAGGCATTGCTGGGTCTGGTGCTGGGAAATAAAGTGGACCAAGTGGACCAAATGTCTGTGGGGAAAAACTTGGGAAAGAGTGATCATTATATCGTAATGTTTGGATTATTATTAGATAAAAGCAAGGAATGGTATAAAGTAAAACATCTAGATTGGAAGAGGGCTAATTTCAATGAGATGAGAAGGGATTTAGCCAGAATAAAATGGAACCAAAGACTGACAGGAAGAACTGTAATGGAACAGTGGGTGATCTTTAATGAAGAGATGCTTCACTTACTCAGAACATTCCAACAAGAGAGAAAGATGGGAGAAGCAAAAACAGAGTTCCTTGGATGACGAACAAGCTAGAGATTATGATGAAACAAAAAAAAATAGGGCGTTCAATGCACGTCAGGCCAATTCTTCAAGTGGGAACCAGGCCAAATACAGTAGGTTGTTGGGGGGGGAGTGGAGATGAAGAGGAAAACAAGACTGCCAGGAGAGAATATGAAAATACAAGTCAATATAAAAAAGGAGCCCAAAAATCTTCTACCAGCATGCAAATAGTAAGTGAGTAGTAAGAGGTGAAATGGGTCCTATTAGGGCAAAAGAACATGATATATGCTTCGAGGACGAGGCTAGAATACTTAATAGTACTTTGTATTGGTGTTTACTAAGAAGAAGGAATCTGACAAAATATTGCCAGAAGCAGAGATAGTAGAAGCAATGTTGAGGGTGAAAATTGAGAGGGTGGAAGTACTGGAAAGACTGTCTATACTTCGGGTAGTTAAGTAACGTGGTCCAGATGGCTTGCATCTCAGGTTGTTAAAAGAAGTGGAATTGGAGATGACAGATGGGATTACCATAATCTTCTAATCTTCCCTAAATAAGCAGGAGTTAACAGAGGATGAGGGTGGCAAATGTGATCCTTATTCAAGAAAGGATGTAAGGACAGCAACTACAGGCCAGTGATCAATAGTGAGCAAAGTTTTAGAAACCATAATCGAGGAAAAAAAATCAAAAGGCACTTTGAGAAGTTTGAGTTAATTAAAGATAGACTGTATTAATTTCTAAAAAGATCATATTTTACTAATTTAATTGAATTCTTTGATGAATCAACAGGGAAGTTTAATGAAGAGAACGTGATGCATTTTGCCTATATGAATTTTCAAAAAAAGTTTGACTGATGCCATATATAAGATGCAGCCTAAAAGTTGACCTGAAGTGTAAGATACCCTAATCTTTCTCAGTGCCAAAAATAATCTCATAAATCAACCTTCACCTACTTTTTCTGCTAAAACATATACTTGCTTTCGAATTCAGCCTCATTTAATGCCTCATGCATGCTTAAATGCATGTTTAACTCATCTTATTAATTGGCACATGCGATCAAGCAGGTGATACCAGGTGATGCCAAAAAGATGCGCGGGAGTTAAAGACACACCCACACAGAGCTGATCGCATGCAGCGAATAGCGAACTGAAATATGTCCTCTGGCAAAAAAGAATGAAACATGAAACTGGTTTCAAGCTAAAAGTCATAACATTTGCTAACTCATGGAATGAGCACTTCACATCCGTCTTCACCCAAGAGAATGAGGATGAAGATGAAAGTATGGAACTCGGGGAGAGAGACTGCGAGGTTCTTGAGAAAATTGGTGCAGGGAGTGACAAGGTATTGGAGGTGTTGGCAGGCTTAAAAGTGGACAAATCTCCAGGTCCGGATGATTTGTGTCCCAGACTGCTGAGGAGGCAAGGGAGGGGATCACAAGGACTCTGACCCAAATTTTTAATTCCTCCCTGGCCACGGGGGAGGTGCCAGAGGACTGGAGAACAGCTAATGTAGTTCCACTATTTAAGAACGGTTGTAGAGATAAGCCAGGGAACGACAGGCCAGTGAGTCTCACATCAGTGGTAGGGAAACTATTGGAGAACATTCTGAAGGGGAGAATCAATCTCCACTTGGAGAGGCAAGGTTTGATCAGGGATAGTCAGCATGGCTTTGTCAGAGGGAGGTCCTGCCTAACAAATTTGATTGAATTTTTCGAGGAGGTGACCAGGTGTGTAGATGAGGGTAATGCAGTTGATGTAGTTTATATGGATTTCAGCAAAGCCTTTGACAAGGTCCCACATGGGAGACTTATAAAGAAGGCAAATGCACATGGAATACAGGGTAATTTGATAAGGTGAATTCAAAATTGGCTTAGTTGTGGGAGACAGAGGGTGATAACAGAAGGCTGCTTTACTGACCTGGAAGCCAGTGTCCAGTGGCGTAACACAGGGATCTGTGCTGGGTCCCTTATTATTCGTCATTTATATAAACAACATAAATGACTCTGTTGGGGGTAGGATTAGTTAGTTTGCGGATGACACAAAGATTGGCCAGGTGGTTAACAGTGAGGTTGAGTGTCTTGGGCTACAGGATGGTCAAATGGGCAGATAAGTAGCAGATGGAATTTAACCCTGAAAAATGTGAGATGATACACTTTGGAAGGAGTAATTTGACAAGGAAGTATTCAATGAACTAGGAAGTTCTGAGGAACAAAGGGACCTTGGCATGTGTGTCCACAGATCTCTGAAGGTGGAGGGGCATGTTAGTGGGGTGGTGAAAAAGGCATATGGAACACTTGCCTTTATCAATTGCGGCACAGACTACAGAAGTAGGGAGGTAATGTTGGAGTTGTATAGAACCTTGGTGAGGCCACAGCTGGAGAACTGTGTGCAGTTTTGGTTGCCACATTATAGGAAGATTGCACTGTAGGGGGTGCAGAGGAGATTCACCAGGATGTTGCCTGGGATGAAACATTTAAGTTATCAAGAGAGGTTGGATAGACTTGGTTATTTTCGTTGGAGTGGAGAAGACTGAGGGGCAGCCTAATCGAGGTGTACAAGATTATGAGGGGCATGGACAGGGTGGATATGGAGCAGCTGTTCCCCCTTAGTTGAAGGATCAGTCACGAGGGGACACAAGGTGAGGGGCAGGAGGTTTAGGGGGGATGTGAAGAAAAACATTTTTACCCAGAGGGTGATGATGGTCTGGAATGCACTGCCTGGGAGGGTGGTGGAGGCGGGTTGCCTCACATCCTTTGAAAAGTACCTGGATGAGCACTTGGCACATCATAACATTCAAGGCTATGGGCCAAGTGCTGGTGAATGGGATTAGGTAGGTCAGGTGTTTCTCACGTGTCGGTGCAGACTCGATGGGCCAAAGGGCCTCTTCTGCACTGTGTGATTCTGTGATTCATCAAATAACTGTGCTGCAGTGAGGGTATTTGATGTTAGTGAAAAACTAGTGTAAGAATCGAAGGATCTGCACCATGAAAGCAGGGATCAGCCACTGACCTAATCTTGAGCAGCATGCAACAGAATGGATCTTTGAAGATCGTCAGACTGGTTACAGTGTCACCAAAAATGCAATGCACATATACACACTTAAGTGGGCCAAGTCTAACCCTGATTCCAGCAAACATTTCAGTCTAACAGCTAGTTGGTGTAGCCACTTTATAGAACAAAAAAGTCTTGTGTTGCGGCAGAAGATCAAGATTGCTCAGAGAGTACCAAAAAACCTTGATGCCAAAATTACCAGCTTCCAGCAATTCATCATCAGACAGCAGCAAAAGCACAAGTACTCGTTATGTCACATTGACAACATGAACGAAACACCCAGGAATTTTGATATGTTCAGCAACCAAACTGTGAAGCGGAAAAGTTTAAAAGCAGTTCTAATGAAAATCACAGGGCCGGAGAAGACAAGATTTACAGTAGTACCAGCTTGCATGGCCGAACCAACAAAATTAAAGGCTATGGAAACCAAAAGTGTCAAATCTGATCCAGAGTGGGATCCTTAGGAAGATGCCATAGTCAAAGTGACTCAGAATGAATTTGATGAACTGTTTATGTCGGATGCCAAAGATAATGAATTCGATGGTTTTTAAAGCACTGTGATTGTGGTTAAATGTATCTTTGCAGAATTAATTCAGACAATAAAAGTGTCACTTTAATTTAATTTGAATTACTGGTGTTTTCTTTTCATATCTCAAAATGGCAACCATCTACACCAACACCAACGGTTCACATTTTATGCTTGCGTTTACATCGATCCTTATTTTTGGAAGGACTTTGAAGGTTCAAATCTCAACGTATAGCTATGATCTATGGTACCACATAAAAGGCTGGTTAACAAAATTGAGGCTCATGGGATAGGAGGGTCATTGTCCAATTAGACTTTTAAAAATTGGCTTAAGGACATAAAACAGTGAGTCATGGTGCCAAGGGTCAGTGCTAGCGCCACTTTTTTTTGCTATATATAAATGACTTAGATCTTGGAATACAGAGTAGAATTTCAAAATGACTCTATACTCATACATCCAATACTGTGATGCAGGGAAATGGAAAAATACATTGATCATTGAAATAATTTTATATTTTAAACTCCATTGGCTTCTATTGGTGCTCACAGTATAGTGACAGTATAATAAAAATCCACTAAAACCAAGCTCCAGTGAGAAATCAATGTCTTACTGAAGGGAGGATAGAAAATTAGTATAGCAAAACTTCCAAAATTTTAGATTAAAAATCACTGTTGCTTGAGTGCAAGCATTAAATTCTTAAGGTTATTTTAAAAAAAATCTCGAAAAGATAAAGATCAAAAGTGCCCACATGCAACAAGACCTAAACAACTTTCAGGCTTGGTCTAATAAGTGGACTAAGTAACATTCACATCGCACGAGTTCTGGGCAATAACCATGTCCAGTGAAAGAGAATCTAACCATCTCTCTTCGACATTCAACAAAATTACCATCGCTAAATCCCAAACTTCAACATCCCAGGGAATCACCCTTGATCAGAAGGTGAACTGGACCAGTTGTTTAAATACTGTGGCTACAAGAGCAGGTCAGAGGCTTGCAATCCTGCAACAATAACTCATCACCTGATTCTCCAAAGCCTACCCATGATCTAGAAGGTACAAGTCAGAAATGTGATGGAATACTTGCCAGGGTGAATAAAACTCCATCATCCAGGACAAAGCAGCCTGCTTGATTAATATTCCATCCAACATCTTAACCATTTACTCCATCAATGCAACTGGAATACCAGGAGTTTGTACCATCTACAAGATGCACTGCAGCAGCTTGCCAAGGTTCCTTCAACGGCACCTTCCAAAGTTGTGACCTCTACCACCTAGGAGAACAAGAGCAACTAATGCAAGGGAACAGTACCCCTCCAGTCACACCAATCCTGATTTTGAACTCATCACTGCTCTTTCACAGTTGTCAGGTCCAAATCTTGGAATTCACTCTCTAACACCACTGTGGATACATCTACACCGCATGGACTGTGGCAGTTAAAGAAGGCAGCTCACCACTACTTTCTTTTTCTTTATCCATTCACGGGATGTGGGCTTCGCTGGCTGGGCCAGCATTTATTGCCCATCCCTAGTTGCCCTTGAGAAGGTGGTGGTGAGCTGCCTTCTTGAGCTGCTGCAGTCCAAGTGGTGTAGGTACAGTGCTGTTAGGGACAGAGTTCTAGGATTTTGACCCAGTGACAGTGAAGGAATGGTGATATATTTCCAAGTCAGGATGGTGAGTGACTTGGAGGGGAACTTCCAGGTGGTGGTGTTCCCATCTATCTGCTGCCCTTGTCCTTCTAGATGGTAGTGGTCATGGGTTTGGAAGGTGCTGTTGAAGGAGCCTTGGTGAATTCCTGCAGTGCATCTTGTAGATGGTACACACTGCTACAACTGTGTGTTGGCGGTGGAGGGAGTGCATATTTGTGGATGGGGTGCCAATTAAGCAGACTGTTTTGTCCTGGACAGTGTCAAGCTTATTGAGTATTGTGGGAGCAACACTTGTCCAGGCAGTGGGGAATATTCCATCACACTCCTGACTTGTGCCTTGTAGATGGTGGACAGACTTTGGGGAGGCAGGAGGTGGGTTACTCATCACACGATTCCTAGCCTCTGACCTGCTCTTGTGGCCACTGTATTTGTATGGCTAGTCCAGTTCAGTTTCTGGTCAATGGTAACCCCCAGGATGTTGATAGGAGGGGATTCAATGATGGTAATGCCATTGAATATCAAGACGCGATAGTTGGATTCTCTCTTGTTGGAGATGGTCTGACACTTGTGTGGCGTGAATGTTACTTGCCACTTGTCAGCCTAAGCCTGGATATTGTCCAGGTCTTATTGCATTTGGACATGGACTGCTTCAGCATCTGAGGAGTTGCAAATGGTGCTGAACATCAGCAAACATCCCCACTTCTGACCTGACGATGGAAGGAAGGTCATTGACGAAGCAGCTGAAGATGGTTGAGCCGAGGACAATTAAGGACAATTAAGCCTTTCCAGTAATAAAAACAGAAAATGCTGGAAAAACTCAGCAGGTCTGACAACATCTGTGGAGAGAGAAACAGAGTTAACATTTCGAGTACAGGACTCAAAACATCAACTCTGTTTCTCTCTCCACAGATGCTGTCAGACTTGCTGAGTTTTTCTAGCATTTTCTGTTTATATTTCAGATTTCCAACATCTACAGTATTTTGCTTTTAAGCCTTGCCAGTGATGCTCACATCGCATGAGTGAATTAAAAAGTGGCACTGATGATTGCACGATAGTCCTGGAGCTGTATTTTGGTTGACATCTAAGAATTTAATATAAAAGGATATTGACAAAGTTCAAAACTTCTTTTTGTATAATTTTAATTCAACATATGAAATGCCAGGTGCTTATGTTGTTATCCTGACAACATCACAATCTGAATTCAAAGACATGCGATGCTTTGTATTCTTACATATATATGTGATGTTCCATGGATCAACCAGTCTTCATGAAATAAAGGGTTAATTATATCATATCCTCTGCTCTTTGGAGAAAAATGAACAACAATTAAAAATGACTTCCAGAGTCTCTGCAGTTTTTAAATTTCAAATAATTAAAATATAAATTAAGGCATTCATTTTTACATCAGCCTTTTAGGCACTTGTGTGAGCAATTAATTTAAGTGGCTGATTTTTTTTTAATGAAAATGAAGTACATGGTGAGTTATGTGAGTGAGTAGTATTGTGTTGTGTTCCCCATAAATACTTGGCCATCTTTGAGTGATGAACTGCAACTGAATTCAACAAGCTCTCTGACCTCCTGAAGTGTTATCAGGATCAGTGCCTGACCTTTATGCCATTAATGCATCTTTTGACTGGAAACAAATATCAAGTCTTAAAACCACAGTTTTGGAAAAAAACCCTCTTTTGCAATATTGCTCCATAATGTATCCTTCCTCACTTGTCACATTATCAGTGTCAGGCCCATCAGAGCATTAATATCTGGAATTATTTTACTCCACTCTGTCCTTGCATTTCACCCAAACTTCAAAGAGCACCTCACAACCTACCTTTTGGACCAAAAATTATCTCCAGTAACTCTTCTCCCAACTTCTGCTTGCTCCCTTCTGCTTTTTTCTGGAGTTCCATTGGATGCACTAAGCTTTTGCAAACAGCACATGTTACTGACCTGAAGGGTGCAACGTATTTAAATCAAGCTTAAGATTTTATTAAAAAAACCTTTCTTAAATTGTGATTCTTTAATTGTTTGGGAATGATGAATGAGAGCATTAAAATACTCTAATCTGAAATGTTTGTAATTATAATTTAATTTATTATAATAATTAATCAATTGCTAAGAGGAAGTTATATTATCATTGAAAACAATTAAAAAGTTCTCCACATAAAGTCTAATAGACTTGTAATTATTCTTTACTGAAATGAATAATTAGAATAACAATAACTACAGTTATATTCCATAATGTAGGCCTCCAGGACTTTCCAGATATTCTCAGGCTGTTTGGAACCAATGCCATACATACAAAGATGTCTTCTTTGGAACTACAGCTGTGCCATTTCATAGGAAGCAGTAAAGCAGAAGAATCAAAAAGAGCTGTGTGTATGTGGCCGAGAAAGAGACAAAAAACAAACCCTTTTGAAAGACATATATATATATATATCTAACTATATTGGAAAACTCTGCTAATTACTAATTAATACTGTTGACAGTACACACTGTATTTGTGTAATTGCTCTGCAAAAACCGTTTTTACGGTGTCCGTTTTATTAATGGAATGCATCGCCATTTCTGAAGCTTGTGGCGTTGGCACAGGGTTTTTTTTTAGTTTAAGTGATTTAAGCTCTATTCTGCTGTCTTTTGCGGCGAAATATATACATTAATGTACACACAAAACATGGCAGAGTACAACTACATCCGCCTATCTGGTCTATTTAAAACATGAAGACCCTTGGTTTCATTTGTCAGTCAAGTGTATCTCTCCGGGAGTTTGCAGTTCATCATGAGCTCCTGAGGTTGTCGGCAGTTTGGTTGAAATTTCCTCTGACTATCTGATTACCTTTAATTTAATGACGTACAATTTAAAATGACAACTCGATTGCATTTGAGGTAACAAACGATCTAAACATTTGTTTTCATTTTGATATATTTATACATCAAGTAATGAAATAATGCAATTGAAAAGGCATGAAGTTTTAATTTTGCCTTCATAACCAGGGAGCACATTGGTCTTTGTACAAATAAATAAATTGAAACATAATACGTCTTTAAAGGTTGACAAGTTTAACGTTTATAATCTATTCATCCTCTCTTAATTGTTGCAAGCACATACGTACCGCATCACACACATTATAATGCGCGCATGTGTTACTGTGAGGGTAAGCTCCATTGAATAATTGTGGTAAATCTGGAATCTTTACTACAGAACATTTTAAGTTACATGTACATATACACACATAACTTGAGGGCTAATTATATTAATTGATTGCATTACAGTCATATAACGAATACAATTACTACCATGTGTATTTTCATATTTAATTCTATACATCTCTAATACTTCATTAATTGGAGATGCATTAGTGTAGAGAACACCTTAACCACAATAAACATTACTTTAGTGGCGATAAGCCAGTACATTTCTAGATTTTACTTTAAATCTGCTCATATATGTTGCACATTGTACAAGATATAGTATATTTTGTTCGTTGAATTTGAATGTGGATATACGTTCAATTAAGTATTTCTTTGATATATATTTATGAGCAGGGTTGTTACCTAAGGAACTCGGCTGTACATGTTCTTTAATGATACTAATTACTGCTGCTTTTACTTGTTGTACTTTTGTCTTTCATGGTTTTAATTGTCGTATGCAAATTTTGTCCTTTCTCTCCGGTCTTTTCCCTCCACCGAGCTATTTTACATCGGAGGAACGCTTTCCGATGCTGATTGGTTCCTGGTCCTTGGCCTGCCGCCAGTTCAGTGCCATACCTCCTCCTGACTGACGGCGCTGCCTGACAATCAGAGTTGGCCTGGCGGCTTCTAGAGTCAGTTACGGATCGTCTGCTCCAGTGAGAGAGACACAGAAGAAAAGGAACGGTTGCTAACATCAGTATGGTAAGTGAATGTACACTCGTCCCCAGAAAAAAAAACAGTATGTACATGATATATTTATATGGAGATTTTTATTGGTTCGTGTTATCATTGTTATTACAATAGACGAAATACGGGGGGCTGTTCAAATTCGCTTTGCTAGAAAGGTTTTTTTGTTTTTATTTAGAATTTATTTTCCTTGAATAAAATTCATTCATTTTACGTTTTTCTCCCCCTGTGATAATAATATCTGTGCATTGGAGAAGGAGCAGAGGAATGCTGTAATGTGGAGTCTATTAAATTAAATGACAGCGATGCAAAAAAAATGGAGCTGATGCTAAAAACAAGGAGAGTTTGGATCTGTATTTTATAACATACTGCTGCTTTATCGGCTGGTTCCTTCGCTGACCCTGGGGAAGGCGTTTGTGCTTCATGGCTTCTCCAGTAACACGCGCTGTACTTCACCACTGAACGCATGTCTCTGAATTTTTGGTGTAATTTCTTGGAAGAGTCACAAATATTGCAATTCTTTATTTTATTAACAGTATGGTTTCGTAAATCACGCCTTGGAATTATTAATCCAACGCAATTATGGACCTCTGGTGTGGGAAGATATCAAGTAAGTGTTGTCTTACAAACGAAAATGAACCCAAATTATTCTAGATTGACTTCCAGTAGTTATTGCCTTTGTTTTCTGTATTCACATTGTGTTTATACAGGATGTGGTACACGGTTGAACGTGTTTCAGAAATGTTTGAGCACGGAGCTCAGTAAATGATTCTTACACTGTTGAACACACACAATTTGCGATTTCATATGTACTCGGTAATAACGAGAACTCTTAAGTAAACCTAGACATCAATTCGAGCTCGTCTGAGATACATAGAGGGCAACCACGAACCCAGTTTGTTTAACTAAAGGCTGCACTTGTAGTATAAGGGTATGTGGCATGGCAAGGGTTAATGTGGGACTAGGAAATAGTACCGCCCACGGTGTGATGTAAAGAGACACAACCTGAGACTAGGGTCCCTTGTGGACTGGACAGAGCGCTGTGTAGAAACAAACATGGAGTTAGCTCATAGCTTGGGCTGTACCCTGTATATATATATATATATATATGTAGTTATGTGTTATCAATAAACACTTAAATGTTCAACCATACAAGACTCAGGGCCTCTTTGTGAGACCTACTAAACATACAGCAGTACCAGTTGTAGTTCCTAGCGAGAATTGCTGGGGCACTGAAAAATGCATGAGATAAGTATTTATCTATATTCAGTTCTATTTGATAATTTGGCATACAGATGATCATTTTCTTGTTTAATAAATGAACATGAAGCTGTCAGATACCTATGTCTTTGATTTTGCAACATTATTCCTAAATATACTGATGTGAAGGTGAGGACTGAGAGATATATGCTTTTATTCCTGCCTGGGTTGTGATCAATTGGCCAAGAACAGTATTTTTCTTACACACATCCACGTTAATATGAGTGTGTTTATGGCCCAAATACCCTCTGATCTGCTGAGTCTATTTTGAATAATCACCTGTGTGTAGTGAGAAGATAAACAGCCTATCACACATTACAAAAGGCTGATCTGCAATGTGAAATCCTCTGTCATAATGGCATTGTTTACAACATATTTCCCCTCTGTTTTTGAAAAGTTTGATACGTTTGATTTCTTTTTAGTATGGTATAATTTTCAGTTATAAAAATATCTGCAACCACAATAAGCATATTAAGTATTTAGGGTGAAATATTCTTCAAATATAAAGTAGATTAGCGCTTGGTTTTTATGACGCAGGTTTTCAATATGCATTATTTGAAGACGTGGACAAATGAGAAACAAAGCTCTATTTAATAATGTTTGGGTGTAATTCAATTGCCAGTAGAGGCTACTGTTAAAATAAAGAGCAAAGCACATGACTGATTCTTCTGCTGTTACATTATTGCCTGTGACTAACTAATGCTAGTTATTGAGGGATTATAATGTCAAGGAGTTATTTTCCATGCAGTAAAATAGATTACCCACTGGCACGGCCCAACATTTGAGCTGGTGAGACTTGGGACACACCAGGTATGTTATGTTTAAGTTTAACACTGATCCCACTGGAAGTGAGGTACTAGAACTGTTCACCCTAATTGGTTCAACCATGCAAATGATTTTTAAACTGTACATGTCAACATTATGTAAATCTAACCGATTTCACTAAGAAATAATAGCAACTTAGAACCTAAGAGCATAGGAAGTGGAGAAGGTCACTTGGTCCTTTGAGCCTGCTCTGTCATTCAATGAGATCATGGCTGACCTACCTCACCCCACTATCCCCATAAAACTTAATTCCCTTGGATTTTAGGGTGCTTTCAATCCCTATCTTGATTATGCTCAAATAACTGAGCATCAACAGCTCTTTCGGGTATTGTAATTATAGTAAAATTTCTTTACTCTTATACTCTGATCTCTTTATAAGAAAAGCTAACATACCATTTATCTTGCTAAATATTTTTCCACTGTAAAGTGGCTTCTAATGGAATTGTTAGTTATGCTAATTGGCTGCCCACCCCTATGTAGAGGGCAGCCTCTCTACATCCCATCCCACCACAGGAAAACGCAACATTGGCAGGACTGCACTGGGGTGCCAATCCAACATGACTCTCTGTGATTTTACTGGTTTCCTGCCTTCCAGCCTACCTCCTGGGGCCAGGTGAAATCTTCGCAAAAGTATTTGTTTAATGTCTCTGCTGTTTCCTCCTTGCACATTATAATTTCACTTGTCTTTGCCTCTAATAGGCCCTCATTTACCTTCACTGATCTCTTCCTACTTAAATAGAAACTTTTCCAGTATGTTTTTATGCCTCTTGCTTGTTCACATGTTTATTCTCTTCTCCCTTTCCTTGTCAATTTCTTCCTCCTCCTTTGCTGAGTTCTGAAATCTTGGAAATTGCTACTTTTTTGGCCACATTATAAGCCTCTTCCTTTGATTTTAATATTACCTTTAACTTTTCTTGGACCACTTTGTGTTTTTTGTTTTAACAGAATGCATAATTGTTGTAATTCTTTAAGCTTGTTTACCATCACATCTTGTAATGTAGTTTCACATTCTACCTTAGTCTACCTCATTCTGATGCATGTGTTTGTTTAGACTTAAGACCCTAATTTTGGACTTGTTAAATTTGATAGTGATTTAGTCATGGTTTTATCATAGTATGGTCACTTTTCCATAGAGTCCCCTTTCTCAGTGCATGAAACTGGAACCAAAATTGCCTGTTCAATGGCTGTTCTCTTGACCTACTGATTTGTAAAACAATCTTGTATACATTCCATAAACCTGCCCTGCATATTATGACTACAAATTTGATTTCTCAGTCTGTGTGAAGATTAAAGAACCCCATGATTATTATTTTATCCTTGTTATGTGCGCTTTTATTTTTCTGATTTATGCTCTTCCCTACAGCACAACTACTTGGTGGGGGAAGGCAGGGAGCTACAAACAGCTCCCTGTAATGTTTTCTACCCCTTGCTGTTTCTTAGCTACACCCAAACTGATTCGACTTCTTGATTTTCTGAGCCAAAGTCCTTTCTCTCTACTTTCTTTATCCCATCCATTATGATCAGGGCTATCCCTCCTTTCGTTTTGCCTGGCTCTTATAAAGGTTAAGTATCCTGGAATATTTAGTTGCAATCTTGGTCACTTTGCAACCATATCTTCCTCATGGCTATAGATCAATCCTATCAACTTCTATCTGTGCTATTAATCTAATTTGTTATGAATACTTCACACCTTCAGATATAGTGTCTTTATCTTTGACCTTTTTTCTAATTTTCTTTGACATCACCTCAATTATTAATGTCCTATTACCTTTGTTACCCTCTCTGCCCCTCCCTGACCCACTCTGATTATTTTTACTCAAAATGCTGTTTTGCTGTGAGGCCTTGACGTTTCCTTCACTGCTTTTGAATATTCCCTTTCCTGATTCCTCCCACCATCTCTTTTTCTAAAATTAAAGCTCTTCTGCTGCTTTAGTATTCGATTTGCCCAGTCCCAGCCCAGTTTAAACCAAGCCCATCTCAATGGAACAGGTTCCTCTTTCCCCAGTCCTGGTGCTAGAGCCTGATTTTAAACTTTGAATCTCTTTATCCCTATGCAAGCTGGTATGTAGCTCAGGTAATCATCTAGAGATTATTACCTTGAGATTTTGCTTCCTAAATTAGACCCTAACTCCTCAAACTCTCACAGCAGAACATTACTAGTTTTACCTACATCATTGCTTCTTATGAACTATGGACTATGACAACTGGATTCTTCTCCAGCTGCAAGGAGATATTAAAGATATTGGCACTGGCATGAAAAACAACCTTTGGAACCCCCAGTTTGTGGCTACAAGAGAACAGCATCTATTTCCCTTACAATGCTGTCTGCTTTGTTATGGCGCTGCTGATGGTAAATGCTGAGCTGCCCAAATCCCAGAGGGAAACTTGAAACAGCTGCCAAAATGGTTTTTGTAATTTGTATAGCTTGAGGAGAGATTCCGAAATCAGGAAATGATGTCCCTGACTACTTGTGATGGTTTTATTGTAAAGTAAACATTTATTGAAAGAATAAAGCCAAAAAAATATAATTACACTTCAACTCGACAGTGGCTTCACACAGTAAACAGTAATTTAAAACAGTTCCACAAGATCTTAACTACCCACAGAACTAACCTTCCCCTTTTCTGTTCAGCAACTATCCTTATAGATTCTAAAATCTATAGAATTCCAGTAATGTTTACCACACAGTGCCTTTTTCCTTGGGATGTCCTCTGAGGCTGGCAGCAACTGGCCTTCAGGTGTGGCCTTGTTCACACTGTCTTCTGGGAGATCTGCCCAGCTATCCTGCTGTCTTCTTTAAATGCATTCCTTCCCTTTGATCTTTCTATTGTCTCAACCAGTCTCTTTAGAAATGCGAGTTGCACATTCCCCTCTCTCAATTTATAGCCATTCAGATAATAATCTGCCTTCCTGTTTTTGCTACCAAGGTGGATAACCTCACATTTATCCACATTATACTGCATCTGCCATGCATTTGCCCACCTCACTCAACTTGTCCAAATAAGTAGTAATAAGTAATAAATAGGTTCCCATCATCCTGCCATATTAATTTAAACCCTCCCCAACCACTCAAGCAAATATTCCCCCTAGGACATCAGTCCTGGTCCTGCCCAGGTGTAACCCGTCCAGTTTGTACTGGTGTCACCTTCCCCAGAACCGGTCCCAATGTCCCAGGAATCTGAAACCCTCCCCCTCACACCATCTCTTCAGCCACTTATTCATCTGATATAGCCTGCTATTTCTACTCTGACTAGCATGTGGCACTATTAGTAATCCTGAGATCACTACCTTCGTGGTCCTACTTTTCAACTTACTTCCTAACTCCCTATATTCTGCTTTTAGGACCTCATCCCTTGCTTTACCTGTGTTGTTTGTACCAATGTGTACCACGACCACTGGCTGTTCACCCTCTCCCTTCAGAATGTCCTCTCGCCGCTCTGAGACATCCTTGACCCTAGCACCAGGGAGGCAACATACCATCCTGGAGTTTCGTTTGCAGCCACGGAAACGCCTATCTATTCCCCTTACAATTGAATCCCCTATAACTATTGCATTCCCACACTTTTTATTCCTCCCCTGTGCAGCAGGGCCAACCGTGGTGCAACGAATTTGGCTGTTGCTGCTTTCCCCTGAGAGGCCATTCCCCTCAACAATATCCAAAGCGGTATATATGTTTTGCAGGGGAATAGCCACAGGAGATTCCTGCACTGCCTGCCTAGTCCTCTTGCTTTGCCTGGTGGTCACCCATTCCCTTCCTGCCTGTGGACTCTTAGCCTGCGGTGTGACCACCTCTTTATACGTGCTATCCACGATACTCTCTGCCTCGTGGATGCTCCACAGTGTCCCCAGCCGCCGTTTCAGCTCCGAAACCTGGGCTTCCGGGAGCTGCAGCTGGAGACACTTCCTGCACACATGCTGGCCCCGGGCACTGGAAATGCTTCCCACATAGAGCAGAAGGAGCACTCCTTTGAGCTCTCCTGCCATGACTTACCCCTTTAAATTAAATTAAACCTTTTGGAAGATACTTAATATCTAGGGCCTTTCTTCCCTGCTCCTCATTGTTACAGAATATAGCCCTTACAAACAATGAACCACAAAATATGACCTTAAAAACTATAAGCGATAGAAGTAGTAAATACACACCCGACCGTACTCACAGTACTCAAAGGATCATCTCGTTCCCTCATCACCCATCTCCCTCAGTCACCTCTGCTCTCCCAGCTCCTTTTCAACTCCCGAATCCTCTCGCATTCCTTTTCAACTCCCGGCTCCTCTCATGCTCCTTTTCAACTCCCAGGCTCCTCTGCCACTATATCCCGGATCCCCATATCTGTCTGACAGACACACCATCCTGATGGTGACCATCTCTTTAAAGTTGGGTGTGACTGGCTTTTCGAACAGAGTGCAGAAAACTCTTTCCCCTTCCTCATACTCTGCAATGTCTGCCACTACATCACTTCTCTCTTTCCTCTCACACCCTCCTCCCAAAAAATGTGGAGCTGTAATAAAACAAAGGCTGGAACAACTCAGCAGGTCTGGTAGCATCTTGGAGAAAGAAACAGTTAGTGTTTTGAATCCAAGATGACTTCTTCGGAACTGAAGAGCGGTGGAAGTGTGATGGATTTTATGCTGTTGAAAACGGGGGACAGTTAGGAGGAACAAAAAGTGAATGTTAGGGGTGGTTAGAGGATGGGCTAGGCTAAATGACAAAGATTGCATGAAACAAAAGGCAAAGGGAGTGGTAATGGCAATGGTAGAAAAGAAACAAAACATTGCTCCAGAGTAGGTGTTAATGGCAGAATAGAGTTCAGCTATTTTTGAAAGCGAAAACATGAGAACAAGATACAGATTTATACTTGGGGGAGCGGGGAGAAAGGGTTCAAAATGGAGGCCAGGGTTCATGGTTTGAAGTTGTTGAATACAATGTTCAGCTGTAAAGTACCTAATCGGAAGATGAGATGCTGTTGCTCCAACATGCACTGGGCTTCAATCTCCATCACATCCAGCATGATGCCGCCACCAAACACATCTTCCCCTTTCTTCCCTGTTAGCATTCCGAGAGAACTGTTCCTTCAGTGATGCCCTGGTCTCTGAACGCCTCATCCCCTTCCCATGGCATCTTCCCATGCAATCGCAGGATGAGGAACCTCCTTTCTGTCCAAGGCCTCAAACACTCCTTCGAGGTGAAGCAGTGATTTACTTTTACTTCTTTCTTTTACTCTACTATATTCACTGCTCACAATGCAGCCTCCTTTACATTGGGGAGACCAAACGCAGACTGCGTGACCACTTTGCAGAACAGCTCTGTTCAGTCAGCGAATATGACCCCAAGCTTTCAATTGCTTGCCATTTCATTCACCATCTTGCTCTCATGCTGACCTTTCTGTCCATGGCCTACTGCAGTATTCCAGTGAAGCCCAATGCAAGCTGGAGGAATAGCACCTCGTCTTCTACTTATGCACCTCACAGTCTTCTGGACTCAACATCGAGTTCAACAACTTCAGACTATGAACTCTGTCCTCCATTTTGATTTTTTTTCCCCCAAGTGCCAATCTGTATCTTGTTCTCATGTTTTTGCTTTCAGACATAGCTGATTCTGCTGTTAGCACCTACTCTGGACTTTTTTTTTCTTTACTACTACCATTACCACTCCCTTTTCCTTTTGTTCCATGACATCTTTGTCATTTAATCTCTCCTGCCTGCTAACCGATCCCTGAACTTGCCTTTTGTTCCACCTGACCCTGCCCTCTTTCTCAACAGCATAAAATTCATCACATTTCTACCTCTTGCCAGTTCAGAAGAAGGGTCATATTGGATTCAAATTGTTAACTCTGTTTCTCTCTCTACAGGTGCTGCCAGGCCTACTGTTTTCTGTTTTTAATTTTCAACTCCAGATATGCATGTATTTTGCTTTTCTTTTAATATAAACCTGTATTACTCACCAATTACTCACCTGCCCATGACATATCTCTTGATTTTTTTTTTTGTTCACTTTGGAACCTCCAGTACTTGACTCTCTCCATCTCATGACACTGTCTGTCCAGTTCCAACCCTCTGAGACTTTCTTCTTACACCAAATACCAGACCGATTGATTGTGTGTTACATCAGGGATGTTGAAATCAATGGGAATTGGGGGATGACTCTCTATTGGTTAAAGTTATAAAGAGCACAAAAGAAGATTGTTGTGTTTGTTAGAGGCCAATCATCTCATCCCCAGGACATGGCTGTAGGAGTTCATCTGGGTAGTGTCCTAGGCCCAACCATCTTAGCTGCTTTGTCAATGACCTTCCCCACTTCTGACCTTATGATGGAGGGATGTCTGCTGATGATTGTACAGTGCATGATGACCATTCATAACTCATCTTGCATGCAGCAAGACCAGAACAACATTCAGGTTTGAGCTGATAAGTGACCAGTAACATGGACTGCAGCGGTTCAAGAAGGCAGTCACCACCACCTTCTCAAGAACAGGGTAGAGACTGCGTGTAACACGACTCTTGACTTCCCAAAATATGTCCACTATCTACAAGATACAAGTCAGGGGTGGAAATACTTTCACTTGCTTAGTTGAAAGCAGTTCCACAAAAACTTCAGAAGCTCAGCATCCATCCAGGACAAAGCAGCCCACTTGATTGACACCCTGTCCACCACCTTAAATGTCCACTCCCTCCACCAGCAAAGCACTGTGGCAGCAATGTGTACTATCTACACGATGCATTGCACCAACTCAGCAAGTCTCCTTCGAGCACCTAGAAGGACAGGGGCAATGGACTCATGGGAATGCTACCACCTGCAAGTTCCCCTCCAGATCACACACCACCCCGACTTGGAGAAAGGATTGTTCTTTCACTGTCACTGGATCAAAATGCTGGAACTCCCTCCCTAACAACACTTTTGTGTACCTGCACTAAATGGACTATAGCAGTTCAAGAGGGTGTCTCACCATCACTTTCTCGAAGGCGATGAGAGATGGGCAATGAATTCTGGCTTTGCCAGTGATACTCACCTCCCATGGATGAATTGGAAGCATGTGTGCAATAAATGATTCCCTAAAATCACAAAGTTTTAGTGAGATGTGACTTTTATATTAGCCTGAACGGTTCCAGCTACTGTGACTTTGACTGCCACCGATCTCTGAATGACCTTTTTAAGTGCAGCGTTCACATGCACTGGTTTTAGACCAGCAGCTGAGAAAGGCTGTGATCTTTAAAGAAAACTTGTGTTTTATTATTTTTGTCAAGTAGAGGCTAATACCCCACGTGGATAATAACTTCAGTTTGGATTGGTTTTTTTGGCTCTTAGACAATCCCAGCATTTTTTAGAAGTCTCTCTGAATACTATTTTTGTTTGTTCGGTGTCCCTTAAGAAGTGGAAAGTTTTAAAGTGTTTTTTCTCCCCCAGTTTTATTCTTTTCCAACAAAGAAATGATAAAGAAAAGAGACAACCTGAGAAACCAGGCTTATAAAGCTACACCTTGGGAGATTTAGACCCTCCTGAAGGTACTAGCCATGAAGACGTATAGCTCCAGAAGATTATATTAATACACATCAAAAGCTTGTATATAAATAACATTTTCTACGTAAAAAAGTCCAAAGGTGCTTCACCATGGGTGTGATTACAAAATATCCAAAGAGCTTTGTACAAGCTTTGTGAGATGTGCACAAAGGCTCTATGAGTGGCAGAGCACTACGAAGAGTGGATAAGCGCTGAAAAGGAAAGCACTGGACTCTACCCCTATTCCTACCTATTATCACCTGTCTTTAGAGAGTTTGAGGCACATTCATATAGTTCTGACCATCTATGAACACTTATGTCTTCATAGTCGGGTCACTGAAATCATTGTCTGGACGCTTGAAAGCCAGATTTTGAAACTTTTTCACTCAGGGAAATCATGCTCTTCCTCCAAAACCTCACCCCCTGGCTTTCATGTGATTTAAAAAAATTTAACATAACCTCTCTGTTTTTGGTATCAATCCAATATATATTCTATGTCCCCCTTCATACGGCTCTGTTAGTCTTTTTAGAATTTCCTTTCTTGAGCTGTTTGTCCAACTCCAACCATTCTCTTACATAAATTAAGAACACTGAAACTGGAAGAGGGCATTCAATCCCTTGAGCCTGTTCCACCATTCAATTCGATCATCACTGATCTGTATCTTAATTGCATTTACTTGGACCTTGGTTCCAAGGCCCTTAATATTTCTGCCTAACTAAAATTGAGCAAGTTCAGATCTGAATTTTTAAATTACCTAACCTCAACAGCTTTTTTGGAGAGGTCCAGATTTCTACTACCCTATGTGTGATGAAGTCCTTTCTGACTTCATCTCTGAATGGCCTAGTTTTAATTTTAAGGTTATGCCTTGATTCAGATGAAATCATTTATCTCTATGCTCTCACATCCTCTAGTCATCTAAATATTCTCAAATAGATCACCCTTAATCTTCTATATTATAGTGCACATCTTTGTAAATGTTCACCAATCTCATCTGATATTATGAACAGATTTTATGAATTTCTAGTTCCATTGTGAAGTTTTGTATGCATTGCTGCAAATTCACATAAGCCAAATCTCCCAATGTTCAGAAGCCTGGACTTCTGTGTTGTGCTTTGGGGTGTTCGGAAGTCCTAATGCACACAAGTGCTGAAATTGCCTGGGAAGTTTAAACTGCAATTTTGAGCAGCTATAAGGTCAACCATATCACAGGGGAAGAAGTATATGGGGTTGGGGAGGATGTTGGAATGAGGATTGCACCCCCTGAACACTACATAGATTAGATGGATCATAGCTGTAGTTTCAAAACCGAGGCCCTTGGAGCTACCCTAATGGCAGTGTTTGCATTTTTGAATAACTGCAAGTTAATTGACTTACTTTCCCATCCTGGTGGGATTAGAACTAATTCTTAACTCTTTAGAATCGATTTACATCAATAGATGGAAATTTGACCCCATTTCTTTCCAGGTTGCTCCCAACAGTTAAAGAAAACAACATAACAAATGCATACTAGGAAATAGCAAACTGTGTGCATGTTTAGGATTAGGTGACATTTTAGCATTAATTTTATTACTCTTGCAGCCTTTTCATCATAGTCGTGTACAAGTCATAAAAAAATGGTGTCCTTGAATTTCCACGGAGTTTCTCTGGCAGGAGATTGGTGGAAGCCCTAGAGAAATGGCATAAATGACTGTTTTAGCTGCTTATGCTGTCTCTCTAGGGGTACCACTAATCATTCACTGATATTTTTGCAGAAAAGCAGGAGAACCCCTGCAGAAATTCAGGATTATAATGCCTATTGTGTGCCATATTTTGTCAAATTGTTTTTATTTTGTTGTAGAAAAGAAGCACAGCTGGATGTAGAAGGACAGTTTCTGGTACGGATTATATATGATGATTCTAAAACATATGATCTAATCAGTGCAGCCAGCAAAGTCCTCAGTAAGTAGGTTTATCACATTTCTATGAATATTTGATTATAATATATAAACATGCATTGTAAATGGATCTTATTCAAAGTAAAGTGTTGGACTTCCTTGTCATGAGGGTCATGACCTATTTGTCTTGAATGCAGCTGCTTAAAGCTTCCAGTGTCCCTATCATCTGCTTCTTAGCTGTGAGATCATAAGCATTCATTCCTTCTGTCCTTGACAGCCCCTGAACTATACAGGAGTGATCCTTACGCTGACTCCAATCTTGCATCTTACATTTTGTCACGTTTAAGTTTACTGATGAAGACAAGAATTGCTATCATTTTAGCTATTCACTTACATAGCTTGTATGGGGTTTTATTTTCATTTATGTTAGGAAATTGCTGTATTGTGAGGCTGACTCGGATCACCACCTCTATAGGAAATGTCTTTGCTTTGAAATACTAGAGAACTTAAGCTAGAAGGTGAATTAGAGACATTCCACAGGTAAACCAAGGGGAGGAATTTCTGGATTCCTTTTTTAAAGTAGAGTCATATCTTAGGGAAAAGTACAGGTGCAGGAAAGGGACACCATGATTGTCATTCAGCAGGGTTGGGAGAACTGAGGGGAGAAAGGCAAAAGAATGAGAAAGAGCAGCCACGGTGAAGAACGGTGGAGCTGAAGTCTGTCCAGAAAGGGGAACAGGGAGGGACAGAGAATATAAAAGCTATTGGGCATCAATGAGTAAGGTCCATGAAAATAACAGTAGTGAAAAAAAAATTCTCTGGGCAGCATCATCCCAGGTTTGCACTAAGTGCGGTAGCGGGTGGGAAAAAGAAACAACTGCTGCACAGAAGACATGGATCTGAAAAGCAAGAAGACTGCAGCTCTCCACTTTAATGACGCATCCCTCAAGCACCTTTTGGACTCAGTGGAGGCCCAATGTGAAGTGTGCTACCCCCTGCTCTGACTGCAGGATGGGCAGCAACATCACCAATCCAGCATGGGAGGCGGTGGAAATGGTGGCCAGCGCCAATGCCCTGCAAAAGAGGACAGGGCCATAAAGTTATTCTCTCTGTGTCTAAACAGGAACCATACATTAAAAGAGCGCGAGAGCGGCGGAGATTTCCAAGTTTAAAACAGTGTGAGTGATGGAGATTTTCAAGGTTTAAAAGAGTGCGAGAGCGGCGGAGATTTCCGAGTTTGAAACAGCAAGGGGGCATATCTGTGCACTGACTGCATTGTGAAAGAAAATCAAATTTTGATGTCACAGGGAAACAGATAAGTGAGTATTTTGCTGGTTTATCTTTCAAACGGGTAATTTGTTAGTAATTTTATGGTTTTATTAGTACTCGTAAGGTTTACTAGCAGTAATAGAATTTACTGGGACTTGTTGGGTTTATCAATTATAAATTAAGAAAAATAATAAATTATATAACACATAATAAAAATGGCACAGTAGGTGATGTGTTGCGACTGCAGAATATGGCAACCAGGGTTCAGAATATCTGCTGTGGGCTGGAGAGAAACTTGGGAAAAGGTAGGTAGATTCTTGACTGAACAAGGGAGTCACGGTACATTGAGAGTTGGCAGAAAAGTGATGCTGAGGTTTCAGTCAGCTCAGCCATGATCTTGTTGACTGGTGGAGCAGGCTCGAGGGGCTGAATGGCCTACTCCTGCTCCTAATTCATATGGTTGCATATAACGTGTCCAGGGCGATGGCGCAAAATGAGCAGTATCAGATCAGCTGCCGTTCTACACAACACCTGATATTTAATTCCACTGACTGCAATTGAACTGAATATCAGGCACTGCAGGTGGCTGAGCCAATACTGCCCATTTGGTGTTACCACCTCTGACACATTCCTAACCCTCTTCTGTCACCTAACAAACCTCATAACCGGGTCAATAATTGACTTTCAATGTAATATGCTTTAATTTGAACTAACACTGTTTTATGTGGAACCTGGTCAAAATCCTTCTAGAAGTTCAAATAAATTACATCCATAGACAGACATACTCCTATCTACTACTTTATTTACTTAAAAAAATAAATTATTGTCCAGTAGACATAACTTACCCTTTATAAATCCATGTTGACTCTCCCTGATCAGCTCAAATTTCTCTAAGTGCTCAGTAACACTGTCCTCAACTATAAATTCCAATAACTTCTCTGCAACAGATGTTCAGACTGCTGCTGCTGCTTGTAGCTACTCCTACCAGGAGATCTGCTGTCATGGAGTGTCACACTCATCTGTCCTGCATCAACCTCACACATCCACAGCAGCTCATCTGCAACTGCTCTGTGACATCCGTCATCCAACTGTGCCTAGGTCGGCCCCTCTTTCTGCCGATCCCCAATTTGCCTCTAGAAGAGATCTCTGTAGCTTTTCAGCTCTGATCAAATGGCTAAAATACTGACATTTTCATTTCTGGATGTCACATTTTAGAGTTCTCTTTGTCCTTGCAATTTCATGCACCTCTTTCATTGGTCTTATGGTCTATATATGGAATTTTAAGTATACGTCATGGCATCAAAATTTCAAAGGCCTCTATTCTCTTCCACAGATCTTTATTTATTGCCCGTGTTTCTGAGGCATTCAGGAAAGTGGAGGGGGTGTAGTTTTATGTGTTTTTCCTTGTTACAAGCTTGTGTTTTCTTGTCATTAACACATCCTTTATATCGTCACAAAATTACTTTTGGCTATCTCTGTGCTCCTACTTTCAGCATCGCATCTACCATCTTTCATTACCATTTTTCCTAAATAGACAAACTTATCTACTTGTTCCAGGGTGACACCATCCACTTCAATCTTCACTCTAGTTTCTTCTAATGCATTTCTTCTAATTATCATTGATTTTGTTTTTTTGGTGTTCATAATCAATCCATATTCTAAACTTATAGATTTTACATGATATTTTGTAGGGCCTCTTCTGATTCTGCAACCAGCCCTGTGCCATCAGATACCACAAGTTGGTTACATTTTTTTCTCCAATTCTTACCCTGGAAGTACATCTAATTCTCCAGATATTTGTTCTGTGTATAGATTAAATAATTTTGGTGACAGTACACAGCCTTCTCATACTCCTTTCTTCACTTGAAACATATCTGATTGTGCATCGCCTGATGATTTTTATTTGATCCCAATCTCTCATCTTTACTGTCAAATGTCACATTTCAACAACACATCTATTAGCTCTTGGTGACAAACCTGATTGAATGTTCTTTTCACAGTCCATGAAGCATATATATTTATGTTCTTGTTTACTTCTATATATCTATCAAAGGTTATTCTTAGGTTAAAAATTCTTTCTCTTGTTCCTAATTCAGGTCTAAATTGGGACTGCATTTCACAAATTTCTGCTTCAAATGTGTTACTATTTCTTCCTATTAAGCTTTCCAAGATCACTTTATGAGATGGCTCAAAAGCTTATAGCTCTAAATTGATTGCACTCCATTGCTTTAGGTTTCTTGGGTAACTTGATGATTAATGAATGTCTCAAGTCACTCGGAATATATCCTTTGGCATGTATTTGATCACAAGTTTCTGTTATCATTTCTATTTCAGTTTCTCCAAGGGCTTGGTTCTGTCATTAGTTCATCTATGCCTGGAGCTTTTCCTGTACTCATCAATTTCAAAGCATTCTTTAACTAGACTAATATATGGTTTTAATAGTCTTTGTTAGACCAATAGGTTTTTAACTTTCTGGTTTTGCTTTCTTGCCTTCCTTAAACAATGGAAAGTTACCAAGGTAACTCCAATCTAAAGGAATAATTTCTGAATCAAGAAATCTTAGGAAGATTATGGTTAAAGCATGGCAATTTCCTCACCTATTTCCTTTAAAATTCTGGGAAGAAAACGATCACCTCCTGGGAATTTGTCAGTTTTTAGTACCATTATTTTTTTCTATCTCCTTGTTTTCATCTACTTTAGTGATTTAAGTCCTTGAGTCATTATTCATTTCCCTGGAATGTCAAGTATACATATCACCTTCCTCTACTGTGAAAACAGACAAAAAGTGATTAGTCAACAAATTTTATACCTCTCAAATTTCTTTTCATGTTCCTTTTATTCAGCACTTAATATCTTTTTGTCTTTCTTGGCTGCCTTTATGTCTCTCGCAGTCTCCTGGATCTACATTATTCTTTCCACTTTTTGTGAGCTCTTTCCTTTAATTTTACGGTTTTTTTTAATCGTTCATGGGATGTGGGCTTTGCTGGCTGAGCCAGCATTTATTGCCCATTCCTTTTTTTTTGGAATAGATACTTTATTCATAAAATATCTGAAAGAACATTGCAAAACGTTTCTAAATGGCCATCACAAAAAGTGCAATCATATTCAACTTTTACACATGGATCACGAGGTGCTTCAATACAATCAATGAATATCACAGTCATTTCAATATGGTCATTACAGACTGTCAGACAGTACAATGGTATTGGAGTTATCGACATACATCATGTCGCACTCTGAGGTGCTTCAATACAATTATAATACGTTTTATATTCACTGTGTACATTCATTGTGAGTCGTACAGCCCGAGGGGTCTATACAATTCCCAGCCACTTGGTGCACTATGGCAGAAAGGTCTTAGGCAGCGACCTTTCACCATTGTGCCTTTGCGGCGGCTGCCCCAAGCTTTATAGCATCCCTCAGCACGTAGTCCTGGACCTTGGAATGTGCCAGTCTGCAACACTCTGTCGGGGACAACTCTTTGCGCTGGAAGACCAACAAGTTTTGGGCAGACCAAAGTCTGCCCAAGTTGATGATCCTCCAGCTGCAGCTGATGTTTGTCTTGATGTGTGTCCCTGGGAACAGCCCATAGAGCACAGAGTCCTGTGTCACAGAACTGCTCGGGATGAACCTCAACAAAAACCACTGCATCTCTCTCCAGACCTTTTTGCAAAAGCACATTCCACAAGGAGGTGAACAATGGTCTCTTCCCCACCACAGCCATCTCAAGGGCAACGTGCAGAGGGGGTGAGACTCCTGGCGTGTTGGAAGGATCTGATGGGGAGGGCCTTTCTCACCACCAGCCAAGCTACATTTTGGTGCTTGTTGAAAAGTTCTGGCGATGAGGCATTCTGCCAAATGACTTTGACAGTCTGCTCGGGGAACCATCCCACAGGATCCACCCTCTCCTTTTCCCGCAGGGCCTCTAAGACGTTACGTGCCGACCACTGCCTGATGGACTTGTGGTCAAAGGTGTTTCTCTGCATAAATTTTTCCCCGAGGGACAGGTGGTACGGCACGGTCCAACTACTTGGAATGTTCCGCGGCAGCGTGGCCAGACCCATCCTTCGCAACACCGGGGACAGGTTGAACCTCAGCACGTAGTGACACTTGGTGTTTGCGTACCGAGGGTCTACGCACAGCTTGATGCAGCCGCACACAAAGGTGGCCATCAGTATGAGGGCGATGTTGGACACCTTTTTTCCCCCCTTTATCTAGAAGCTTGTACATTGCGTCCCTGTGAACACGATCCATTTTCGACCTTCAGATAAAGTGAAAGATAGCTCGGTTGATCGTCATCACGCAGGGGTGAGGAATGGGCCAGACCTGGTACAGCAACAGCAAAGTGCCTCACACCTGATGACCAGGTTCTTACCCACAATGGAGAGGGAGATTCGCTCCCACATGCCCAGTTTCCTTTCCACCATAGCCACTCGCTCCTTTCAGTTTCTAACGCATGCCCCGGTCCCTAACGCATGCCCCAGTCTCTCCAAACCATATCCCTCGCACCTTCAGGCCGTCTGACCTGGCGGTGAAAGGGACAAATGATCGGTCAGCCCAGTTCCCAAAGAATATGGCCTCGCTCTTGCCACGATTTACCTTGGCTCCCGAGGCCAGTTCGAACTGGTCGCAGATGTTGATCAGCCTGCACACTGACAGCGGATCCGAGCAGAAGACAGTGACATTGTCCATGTACAGGGAGGCTTTGACCTGAGTGCCCCCACTGCCTGTGATCATCACTCCTCTTATGCCTGGATCCTTCCTGTTGGTCTCAGCAAAGGGTTCTATGCGCATTCCTAATTTCCCTTGAGAAGGCAGTGGTGAGCTGCTGTTGGCAGTACCCTTGGTTTGTTGGGCTAAAGGATCTGGGTTGCACACTTTGTTCAGGGCGACCGGGTCAGTGCAGACACAGAGAACATCCGGAGATTGTTATTAGAATAAACACATGCTGTTTATCTACAAACTAACTCTACAACTATACTTGTGTGCTCACAACATAAAACTCTGTTTTCACTCGTCAGTGACTAATTCAAGACTCTCCCACATAGACGTAGCCCGCGCTACTCTGCTATTGGACAATAAGAAAATGTAACCTTACATTATAATATGTGCCTTAAAGGTATATTACATCTCAGGTTAATACATCCCTCCCCTTTACTGAAAAATACATTTTACAATTTTTCAATACATGAAGTTCTTTACACAGCTCAATTATTTACAAAGTCAGTCTCTCTGGGGGTTCCCTTATGCATGTAGAATGTCTCAGCTCTACAGCTTCTGAAGTTTGCTTTGGAGTCTCCCTTACTGAAGTTCTCTGAGCTCCAGGTTGGGTCAGAGCCATAAAATTCAGTAAGCCATTCAGAAGTCCATTGACTTCAACGAGACTGGAAAATCCCGCTGGTGGAAGTGGCCATAAAATTCCGCTCAAGGTGTCACATTGAGTTCAAGCTGCTAAATTCAAACCTTGTTCTTATTTCTTTAAAGCTAGCAATTATACAATGTGTAATTGAGGGTTTTTTTTATTCATTCATGGGATGTGGACTTCACTGGTAGGGCCAACGTTTATTGCCCACCCCTAATTGCCCTTGAGAAGGTGGTGGTGAGCTGCCTTCTTGAACCACTGCTGTCCATGTGCTGTAGGTACACCCACAGTGCTGTTAGGGAGGGAGTTCCAGGATTTTGACCCAGCGATAGTGAAGGAATGGCGATATATTTCCAAGTCAGGATGGTGAGTGACTTGGAGGGGAACTTCCAGGTGATGTCAAAGGCAGTCACTCTCACCTCACCTTGGGAGTTCAGCTCCTTTGTCCATGTTTGAACCAAGGCTGTAATGGGGTCAGGAGCTGAGTGGTCCTGGCAGAACCTGAACTGGGCATCAGTGAGCAGGTTATTGCTAAGCAAATGCTGCTTGACAGCACTGTTGATAACCCCTTCCATTACTTTACTGATGATGGAGAGTAGACTGATGGGGTGGTAATTGGCCAGGTTGGATTTGTCCTGCTTTTTGTGTACAGGACATACCTGGGCAATCTTTCACATAGCCAGGTAGATGCCAGTGTTGTAGCTGTACTGGAGCAGCTTGGCTAGGGGTGTGGCAAGTTCTGGAGCACAAGTCTTCAGTACTATTGCTGGAATATTGTCAGGGCCCATAGCCTTTGCAGTGCCCAGTGCCTTCAGCCGTTTCTTGATATCACGTGAAGTGTATCGAATTGGCTTAAGACTGGCATCTGTGATGCTGGGGACCTCCGGAGGAGGCCGAGAAGGATCATCCACTCGACACTTCTGGCTGAAGATTGTAGCAAATGTTTCAGCTTTATCTTTTGCGCTGATGTGCTGGGGTCCTCCATCATTGAGGAAGGGAACATTTGTGGAGCCTTTTCCTCCAGTGAGTTGTTTAATTGTCCGTCACCATTCACGACTGGCTGTGGTGGGACTTCAGAGCTTAGACCTGATCCGTTGGTTGTGGGATAGCTTAGCTCTGTCTATCACGTGCTGCTTATGATGTTTGGCATGCAAATAGTCGTGTGTTTTGGCTTCGCCAGGTTGACACCACATTTTTAGGTATGCCTAGTGCTGCTCCTGGCATGCCCTCCTGCACTCTTCATTGAACCAAGGTTGATCCCCTGGCTTGATGGTAATGGTAGAGTGGGGTATATGCCGGGCCATGAGGTTACAGATTATGGTTCAAGTACAATTCTGCTGCTGTTAATGGCCCACAGCTGGATACCCAGTCTTGAGTTGCTAGATCTGTTCGAAATCTATCCCATTTAGCACAGTGGTAGTGCCACACAATACGATGGAGTGTATCCTTAATGTGTAGGCGGAACCTTGTCTCCACAACGACTGTGCGGTGGTCCTTCCTACCGATACTGTCATGGACAGATGCATCTGTGGCAGACAGGTTGGTGAGGATGAGGTCAAGTATGTTTTTCCCTCTTGTTGGTTCCCTCACCACCTGCCACAGACCCAGTCAAGCATCTGTGTCATTTAGGACTCAGCCAGCTCGGTTAGTAGTGGTGCTACCGAGCCACTCTTGTGGATGGACATTCAAGTCCCCAACCCAGAGTACATTCTGCGCTCTTGCCACCCACCCTCAGTGCTTCCTCCAAGTGGTGTTCAACATGGAAGAGCACTGATTCATCAACTTAGGGAGGTATGTGGTAATTAGCAGGAGGTTTCCTTGCCCATGTTTGGCCTGATGCCATGAGACTTCATGGGGTCCAGAGTTGATGTTGAGGACGCCCAGGGCAACTCCCTCCCTCCCGTACACCACTGTGCTGCCACCTCTGCTTGGCCTATCCTGCCTGTGGGACAGGACCCACCCAAGGATGGTGATGGTGATGTCTGGGACATTATCTGTAAGGTATGATTCTGTGAAGATGACTATGTCAGGCTGTTGCTTGCCTAGTCTATGAGACAGCTCTCCCAATTTTGGCACTGGCTCTAAGGTGTTAGTAAGGAGGACTTTGCAGGGTGGACAGGGCTGAGTTTGCCGTTGTCGTTTCCGGTGCCTAGGTCGGTGCCGGGTGGTCTGTCTGGTTTCATTCCTTTTTTGCGACTTTGTAGCAGTTTTGATACAACTGAATGCTTGCTAGGCCATTTCAGAGGGCAGTTAAGAATCAACCACATTGCTGTGGATCTGGAGTCACATGTAGGCCAGACCAGGTAAGAATGACAGATTTCCTTCCTTAAAGGGCATTAGTGAACCAGATGGGATTTTACAACACTCAACAATGGTTTCATAGTTATCATTAGACTTTTAATTCCAGATCTTTTTATTGAATTCAAATTCCACCATCTGCCAGGTCCCCAGAGCATTACCCTGAGTCACTGGATTACTCGTCTAGTGACAATGCCACTACACCATCACCTCCCTTTCGGTTTCTTTAAGACAAATACAACTGTTTGAACTAAGACTTTTTTTGGGCATCTTTCAAAGTCATTAAAATGTTATCACAAACTATTCCTTACAAACAGCTGCCTTCCTGTTCCCAGACGGCCTTAACTGTTAATTGTCTCACTAGCAGAAATTCAAACAACTTTTTAAAAGATAGCAAAGGTACAATTCTAAAATGTTACTTCAAACCAATATAGAACCCTAAAAATTAGTATTATTATCAAAATCTTCACACCGCATTGCTGATGATTGAGAGTAGACTGATTGGCTGAGTAGAGTGATTGGCTGGTTTGGATTTGTCCTGCTTTTTGTATCATAAAGCACTAGGATCGAGCCCCAACACCTTGTATCATTTTGTCCTTCAAAGGAGTGTAGGGCAGATTCACCAGGATATTACTAAAGTTTCAAGAATTAGATTATAAGGGCAAACTGCATAAACTTTATTTGTAAACCCTGGATTGCAGCATGTGAAGGGGAGATTTGATTGAGATTTTTACAATTTTGGAAATATTTGATGGGGTAGGTCAGTGGTTCCCAAACATTTTTGGTTGTGTACCCTTATTCAGATTTACCAACTTCTTGCATACTCCTACAGGCTAACTACTAATGGCAGCTTGTAAATTATTATAATTACACATTACAGGTAAACCTTTGTCTGTAATAATAAATTTTTACTTACCATTAATGTGATGAAGGAGCTGGTTTATGGAGCATAAGCCCTTGAAGTTGGGAGAAATGGCCGACAACTTTAATCACAAACTGTTTTCAACACATGTACAGTGACAACGCTTTGATTTCATTCCAGTGAGTGCTGGAAATCCACTTTCACAAAGGTATGTTGTGGCAAATGGCATCAAAGCCTTGATAGCTGCGTCTGACATGCTCTGTCGGCATTTGGACCCAAAAACCTGCCAGTTGCTTTTGTTGGTACTCAATCTCGAGCACACTATGTCAAGGAGATCCGCTTGTTCTTTTACGGTCACCTCTTTGTTTAACGTTGGAATTGCAGGAAAATTTGAGAAAGTGTATTGAACCCAGCTCTTTGAGTTGTCCATCGCGGCGTGGTAACCATGTAACTGTTGTGCCAGTTCAGTGATATGTTGCTTGATGTCACCTGTTCTGCAAGCTTGGCTCATTAGTCATCAAGAATATGTGCAACATATCAATGTTTTCTTCCACATAAGCCCAAAATTCCAGCTTTTCAATCATGGTCTCAATTTTGTCCTGGACATTGAATATTGTTGCATTCAGCCCATTTAGGGGAGAGAGAATACGTGACAAGTAGTCTTTTATGTTTTTGGTTATCAAGTTCACTTAGTCTGGCGAGCTTAGCTGCGCTTTTGATACTAACACATTAGTTGGTGCTTGAAACAATATAGGCAGAGAGACCAATAAACTGAACAAACACTAGTAGTTTATTGGAACTAAGAACAAAGCACTAACACCATGTGTGCTTCCTCAATCACTTCCTGTTACCCAAGAAGCCTGCACTGTGTAGCGATTGGCCAATACAGTCACATGGTTAACTAACTACATCTCTTAAAGGTACATAGCACTTGACTTTACCAGATCCCTCCTCCTTTACTTGAAAGTACAATTGACAAGCATCACAACATCCCAATTATTTACATGAATAACTATTTACAAGTCAAGCCTCTCGGGAGGCTTCCTCAGATGTGTCAAGCATCATAGCTCAACTGCCTCACCTGGTTTTTCCGAGACCTCCTTCTCAGGGGTCAACTG
Organism: Cetorhinus maximus; assembly: GCF_964194155.1. Taxonomy (NCBI): domain Eukaryota; kingdom Metazoa; phylum Chordata; class Chondrichthyes; order Lamniformes; family Cetorhinidae; genus Cetorhinus; species Cetorhinus maximus. The sequence goes on along the minus strand of NC_135879.1, from coordinate 48,695,225 downwards.
TCCAACAGCACTTCGATGGAAGTGGGCATGTTTGAGTCTTCGACCATCTCAGGTCCAACAGGTCCCACCGATACTTCCAAATCATGTGACATTTTTACCACGTGTGGTGTAGACTCAAACGCAAATGATGACAGCATTCCTCCTTGTGGGACTGTCTCTCTTCTCCAGAGATGATCCTCTTGTTGTCTAATTACTCGGCTGTTTACCAATACATTATAGGAGAGAGGTCCTGTCACAGCACTCACTTTGCCTAATGGCCAATTGGGCCCATCTCCAAAGTTCTTCGCGAGAACTGTATCTCCCACAGTGAAATTTCTTTCATGGTTATGGCCACCATGTCTAGACTTCTGGGCCTCTTGGTTTCTCTCCACCCTCCCCCATAAATTTGGACTGAGAAGAGTTAAACGGGTGCAGAGACGTCTCTTCGTTAATAATTCAGCGGGGGCAATACCGGTGGTTGGGTGTGGCATTGTCCGGTATGCGAACAGGAACCGTGACAATTTGATGCTGATGGAATCCCCGTCCAGCTTTTTCATCCCGGACTTAAAGTTTGGACTGCCTACTCAGCCAAACCATTAGGGGAGGGGTGGTAAGGTGAGGTGTTGGTATGAGTTATTCTGTTGAGGGTTGTAAACCTGTGGAACTCCCCGCTGGTAAATGCAGTCCTGTTGACTGACACGAGCACCTCTGGTAATCTGTGCACTGCAAAACTCTTTCGCAAACAGTCTATGGTGGCAGCAGATGTGGGTGATCGGACTTTGTAGACATCCATCCACTCAGAATGGGCATCAATCAGTAAAAGGAACATTGTGCCAACATAGTCGACATGGAGACACACCCATGGCCATCCCAGCCACTCCCAGGGGTAAGAGGGGTAGCTTTTGTACCTGCTGGCATTGAAGACAATTTTGACTCGGGTTTCAAGGTCCGCGTCCATCCCTGACCACCACAAGTAGCTGCACATGAGCATCTTCATCCGACTAATGCCAGGATGAGCGCTATGTAATTTGGACAGGAATGGTCATCACTTTCTTGGGGGCACAATACCCCTTGCTCCCCAGAGCAATATGCCATCCTGGTGAGCTCATATCTGTGATTAAAATAAGGCATCATGTCATCAGACTTTGGCTCATCTGACCAGCTATTCAAGACTTGCTCCTGGACATGAGATAAAAGTGGATCTCAGCTTGTCCACTCATGGATTTGTTTGGCCTGGACAGGGGAGGAATGCAAAAAATTTAGCAGTAAGACAAGTTCCTGGGGAATTGGAACCTTCACGTTGTTATCTGGCAGGGGGAGGCAGCTTAGCGCGTCAGCATGTGCGATCTGGCTTCCCGATCAGTGAATGACAGTGTATTCATAAGCAGCCAATATCAGTACCCACCTCTGGATGCGAGCAGCTGCAATGGGAGGGGGGCATCACCTTACCCTCTCCAAATAATCATGGCAGAGCCTTGTGGTCGGATATAATGTGAAAATGGTGACCGTGGAGGTATTGACGGGGTTTCCAAACACCAAACACAACAGGCAAGTCTTCCTTCTCAATTTGAAAATATCGTCGCTCTGCAGCACTGAGGGTGCAAGATTATAACCAATGGGTCGTTTGGAGCCATCCGCCATCCAGTGTGAAAGTACAGCCCCGACTCCATAAGGGGATGCATCACAAGTTAAAATCAATTCTTTCCTTAGGTCATAGTGGATCAGTACGGCCGATGATCTTAGCATTTCCTTTACCTTCAGAAACACATTCTGGGACTTGCGAAATCTATTTATGTTTTTTCTTAAGCAATGCGTATTAACAGAGCCAGTAAGGTTGATAGATTTGGGAGAAATCACCCGCAGTAGTTTATCATGCCTATGAAGGCCTTTAGGCCTAACTTTTCTGGCCTGTTTATCCTGTAGAGCATAAGCGACTGATAAATCTGGGGGTTGCGTCAGGGTCTGTGTGGATTTTGACTTGTAGCTCATGAATTGCGAGAGGAGCCGGAATTGAAGAGGAGCGTGAGATGAGCTGGGAGTTGAAGAGGAGCACGAGAGGAGCAGGGAGTTGAAAAGGAGCGCGAGCGGAGTCGGGAGTTGAAGAGGAGCGCGAGAGGAGTCGGGAGTTGAAGAGGAGCACGAGAGGAGTCGGGAGTTGAAAAGGAGCGCGAGAGGAGTCGGGAGTTGAAGAGGAGCGCGAGAGGAGCCAGGAGTTGAAGAGGAGCGCGAGAGGAGCCGGGAGTTGAAGAGGAGCGCGAGAGGAGCCGGGAGTTGAAGAGGAGCGCGAGAGGAGCCGGGAGTTGAAGAGGAGCGCGAGAGGAGCCGGGAGTTGAAGAGGAGCGCGAGAGGAGCCGGGAGTTGAAGAGGAGCGCGAGAGGAGCCGGGAGTTGAAGAGGAGCGCGAGAGGAGCCGGGAGTTGAAGAGGAGCGCGAGAGGAGCCGGGAGTTGAAGAGGAGCGCGAGAGGAGCCGGGAGTTGAAGAGTTGAAGAGGAGCGCGAGAGGAGCCGGGAGTTGAAGAGGAGCGCGAGAGGAGCCGGGAGTTGAAGAGGAGCGCGAGAGGAGCCGGCAGTTGAAGAGGAGCGCGAGAGGAGCCGGGAGTTGAAGAGAAGCGCGAGAGGAGTCGGAGGTGAAGAGAAGCACGAGAGGAGTCGGAGGTGAAGAGAAGCGCGAGAGGAGTCGGAGGTAAAGAGAAGGTTGAGAGGAGCTGAGAGTTGAAAAGGAGTGTGAGAGGAGTCAGAGGTGAAGAGAAGCTGGGAGAGCAGAGGTGACTGAGGGAGTTCGGTGAGGAGGGAACAAGGTGATCCTTTGAGTACCATGAGTATGGCTTGGTAAACATTTACTACTTTTATTGCTTATAGTTTTTAAGGTCTTATTTTGTGGTTCATCATTTGTAAGGGCTATAGTCTGTAACAACAAGGAGCAGGGAAGAAGGGCCCAAGAGTAATTGATATTATTTGATATTACGTATCCGCCAAAAGGTTCAATTTAATTTAAAGGGGTAAGTCATGGCAGGAGAGCTCAAAGCCGTTGTGTGCTCCTCCTGTTCTATGTGGGAAGCTGGGAACATTTCCAGTGCCCAGGGCCAGCATGCTTGTGGGAAGTGTCTCTAGCCGCAGCTCCTGGAAGTCCGGGTTTCAGAGCTGGAGCGGTGGCTGGGGACACTATAGATTATCCGCGAGGCGGAGAATATTGAGGATAGCACATATAGAGAGGTGGTCACACCGCAGGCTAAGAGTCCACAGGCAGGAAGGGAATGGGTGACCATCAGGCAGAGCAAGAGGACTAGGCAGGCAGTGCAGGAATCTCCTGTGGCTATTCCCCTGCAAAACAGATATACCGCTTTGGATACTGTTGAGGGGAATGGCCTCTCAGGGGAAAGCAGCAACAGCCAAATTCGTTGCACTGTGGTTGGCTCTGCTGCACTGGGGAGGAGTAAAAAGTGTGGGAATGCAATAGTTATCGGGAATTCAATTGTAAGGGGAATAGATAGGCGTTTCTGTGGCTGCAAACGAGACTCCAGGATGGTATGTTGCCCCCCTGATGCTAGGGTCAGGGATGTCTCAGTGCGGTTACAGGACATCCTGAAGGGAGAGGGTGAACAGCCAGTGGTCATGGTACACATTGGTACAAACGACATAGGTAAAAAAAGGGATGAGGTCCTAAAAGCAGAATATAAGGAGTTAGGAAGTAAGATTACTACCAGTGCCACATGTTAGTCAGATTAGAAATAGCAGGATATATCGGATGAATACATGGCTGAAGAGATGGTGTGAGGGGGAGGGTTTCAGATCCTTGGGACATTGGAACAGGTTCTGGGGGAGGTGGGACCAGTACAAACTGGACGGGTTACACTTGGGCAGGAAGAGGACTGATGTCCTGCGGGGAACATTTGCTAGAGTGGTTGGGGAAGATTTAAACTAAAGTGGCAGGGGGATGGGAACCTATGCAAGGAGTCAGAGGAGGGGGAATCAAGGACCAGAACAAAAGACAGAAAGGGGAATAAGAAAAGTGATAGGCAGAGAAATCAAGGGCAAGAATCAAACAGGGCCTCAGTGAAAAATAGTGGGAACAGGACAAGTAATGTTAAAAAGTCAAGCCTTAAGGCTTTGTGCCTTAATACGAGGAGCATTCGCAATTAAGTGGATGAATTAACTGCGCAAATAGATGTAAACAGGTATGATATAGTTGGGATTACGGAGACATGGCTGCAGGGTGACCAGGGATGGGAACTGAACATCCAGGGGTATTCAGTATTTAGAAAGGACAGACAAAAAGGAAAAGGCAGTGGAGTTGCATTGCTGGTTAAAGAGGAAGTTAACGCAATAGTGAGGAAAGATATTAGCTCCGACTATGTGGAATCTGTATGGGTAGAGCTGAGAAACACTAAGGGGCAAAAAACGTTAGTGGGGGTTGTATATAGACCTCCAAACTGTAGTGGTGATGCTGGAAATGGCATTAAACAGGAAATTAGAGACACATGCAATAAAGGAACGTCTGTAATTATGGCGGACTTTAATATGCATATAGATTGGGCATATCAAATCATAGAGGAGGAATTCCTGGAGTGTATACGGGATGTTTTTCTGGACCAATACGTCGAGGAACCAACTAGAGAACAGGCCACCCTAGACTGGGTATTGTGTAATGAGAAAGGAATAATTGGCAATCTAGTTGTGCGAGGCCCTTTGGGGATGAGCGACCATAATATGATAGAATTCTTCATCAAGATGGAGAGTGACATAGTTGATTCTGAGACAGGGTCCTGAATCTTAATAAAGGAAACTATGATGGTATGAGGCGTGAGTTGGCTATGATGGATTGGGAAACGTTACTTAAAGGAATGATGGTGGATAGGCAATGGCAAACATTCAAAGAGCGCATGGGTGAACTGCAACAATTGTTTATTCCTGTCTGGTGCGAAAGTGAAACAGGAAAGGTGGCCAAACCATGGCTTACAAGGGAAATTAGAGATCGTATTAGATGCAAGGAAGAGGCATACACATTGGCCATAAAAAGCAACAAGCCTGAGGATTGGGAGTAGTTTAGAATTCAGCAAAGGAGAACCAAGGGATTGATTAAGAAGGGGAAAATAGAGTACGAGAGTAAGCTTGCGGGGAGCATAAAAACTGTCTGTAAAAGTTTCTATAGGTATGTGAAGAGAAAACGATTGGTGAAGACAAATGTCGGTCCCTTACGGTCAGAAACGGGAATTTATAATGGGGAACAAAGACACGGCTGACCGACTAAATACATACTTTGGTCCTGTCTTCACAAAGGAGGACACAAATAACATACCAGAAATGTTGGGCAACACAGGGTCTAGTGAGAGGGAGGAACTGAAAGAAATCAGTATTAGTAGGGAAATGGTGTTGGGGAAATTGATGGGATTGAAGGCCGATAAAATTCAGAGTGTATTAGAGATTGTTTCTTGGAGCAATATGTTGTGGAACCAACCAGGGAGCAGGCTATTCTGGATTTGGTTATGTGTAATGAGATGGGATTAATTAATGATCTCATATTAAAGGATCCTCTAGGGAAGAGTGATCATAGCATGATGGAATTTCAAGTTCAGTTTGAGAGCGAGAAACGTGAGTCCCACACTAGTGTTCTGGAGTTAAACAAAGGTAACTACATAGGTACGAGGGTATATTTGGCCCTAGTTGCCTGGGCAGGAAGACTACAAGGTAGGACAGTTGATGAACAGTGGCAGATATTTAAGGAGATATTCAATTCCTCCCAAGTAAAATATATCCTAATGAGGAAGAAAGATGGTAAGAGGGGGGAAAAGCATCCGTGGCTAAGCAAGGAAGTTAAAGATAACTTAAAGGCAAAAACTAAGGCATACCAAATTGCAAAGGTCAGTGGCAGACTGGAAGATTGGGAAACTTTTAAAGATCAACAAAGGGTTACTAAAAAAATAATAAAAAGAGCAAAGGTAAATTATGAAAGAAAACTAGCGCAAAATGTAAAAACTGATAGCAATAGCTTCTACAAGTATATAAAAGGAAAGAGAGTAGCTAAAGTGAATGTAGGTCCCTTGGAGGATGAGACTGGGGAGTTAATAGTGGGAAACTCAGAAATGACAGAGATGCTTAATCAATATTTTGCTTCATTTTCACAGTGGAAGACACTAGTACCACCCCAATAGTAACAGGTAGTGCAGAGGATATAGAGAAGGAGGAACTTAGAACAATCACCATCACTAGAGAAAAGGTACTGAGCAAACTATTGGGATTAAAGGCTGACAAGTCCCCAGGACCTGATGGCCTACATCCCAGGGTCTTAAAGGATGTGGCAGTGGAAATAGTGGATGCATTGGCTATAATATTCCAAAATTCCCTGGATTAAATTGTTGGAATCCATTATTAAGGGAGTAGTAATGGGGCAATTGGAATGTCAAAATGCAATCCATCAGAGTCAGCATGGTTATATGAAGAGTAAATCGTGTTTGACTAATTTGCTAGAGTTCTTTGAAGATGTGACAATCAAAGTGGATAATGGGGATCCTGTAGTTGTAGTATATCTGGACTTCCAGAAGGCCTTTGGTAAGCTGCCGCACAAAATATTAATACACAAGATAAGATCACACGGAGTTAGGGGTAATATATTAGCTTGGATAGAGGATTGCCTAACCAACAGCAGAGAGTCGGGATAAATGGGTCTTTTTCTGGATGGCAAGCTGTAACTAGTGGGGTGCCACAGGGTTCAGTCCTTGGGCCCCAACTATTTACAATCTATATTAATGACTTGGATTCAGGGATAGAAGGTACTATAGCTAAATTTGTAGATGACACCAAAATAGGTGGGAAAGTAAGTTGCAATGAAGAAATAAATTTACAAAAGGATATCGACAAGTTAGTTGAATGGGCCAAAATTTGGCAGATGGAGTTTAATGTGGATAAGTGTGAGGTAATCTATTTTGGTCGGAAGACTAAAAGGACGACTTATTAATTTAATGGAGAGAAACTTCAGAAGCTTCAGTGCAGAGGGATCTGGGTGTCCTCGTGCATGAATCGCTGAAAGCTAGTATGCAGGTACAGCAGGTAATAAGGAGGGCAAATGGAATTTTGGCATTTATTGCTAAAGGAAAGGAGTATAAAAATAGGGAAGTGTTGTTGCAACTGTACAAGGTATTGGTGAGACTGCACCTGGAATGCTGTGCACAGTTTTGGCCCCGTTACTTGAGGAAGGATGTAGTTGCACTGGAGGCGGTTCAGAGGAGGTTCACGAGATTGATACCAGAGATGCGGGGCTTGTCTTATGAGGAGAGATTGAGCAGTTTAGGCTCATACTCGCTAGAGTTTAGAAGGATGAGAAGAGATCTAATTGAGGTATATAAGATGCTAAAGGGGATAGACATAGTAGACATAGAGTGGATGTTTCCCCTTGTGGGGCATTCTAGAACGAGAGGCCATAGTTCTAGGTTGAGGGGTGGTAGATTTAAATCAGAGATGAGGAGGAATTACCTTTCTCAAAGAACAAAGAAGGAAGAAAAGTACAGCACAGGAACAGGCCCTTCGGCCCTCCAAGCCTGCGCCGATCATATTGCCTGTCAAACTAAAACATTTTGCACTTCCGGGGTCCGTACCCCTCTATTCCCATCCTATTCATGTATTTGTCAAGCTGCCTTGTAAACACCACTATTGTACCTGCTTCCACCACCTCCTCTGGCAGCGAATTCCAGACACTCACTACCCTCTGCGTAAAAAACTTGCCCTGCACATCTCCTCTAAAGTTTTCTCCTCTCACCGTTAATCTATGTCCCTTAGTAATTGACTCTTCCACCCGGGGAAAAAGCTTCTGACTATCTACTCTGTCCATGCCACTCATAATTTTGTAAACTTCTATCAAGTCGCCCCTCAATCTCTGTCGCTCTGTGGAATTCACCACCTCAGAGTGCAGTTGATGCCGGGACACTGAATAAATTTATGGAGGAGATAGACAGATTTTTAATGAGTAATGGGTTGAAAGGTTATGGGGAGAGGGCAGGAAATTGGAGTTGAGGCCGTAATGAGATCAGCCATGATGGTAATGAATGGCGGGGTAGGCTCAAGGGGCTGAATTGCCTACTCCTGTTCCTAGTTCTTATGTTCTGATGTAAATCCCCAGGGCCTGATAATCTACATCCCAGAGTACTTAAGGAAGTGGCCCTAGAAATAGTGGATGTATTGGTGGTCACCTTCCGAGATTCGATAGACTCTGGGACAGTTCCTACAGATTGGAGGGTAGCTAATATAACCCCACTATTTAAAAAGGGAGGTAGAGAGAAAACAGGGATTATAGACCAGTCAGTCTGATGTCGGTAGTGGAGAAAATTCTAGAGTCCATTATAAAAGATTTAATAGCTGAGCGTGTGGAAAACAGTGGCAGAATCGGACAGAATCAGCATGGATTTATGAAAGGGAAATCATGCTTGACAAACCTTCTGGAATTTTTCAAGGGTGTAACTAGTAGAGTTGATAAGGGGGAGCCAGTGGATGTGGTTTATTTGGACTTTCAAAAGTCTTTCGACAAAGTCCCACGTAAGAGATTAGTGTGTAAAATTAAAGCGCATGGGATTGGGGGTAGTGTATTGAGATGGATAGAAAACTGGTTGGCAGACAAGGAACAAAGAGTAGGAATAAACGGGTCTTTTTCTGAATGGCAGGCAGTGACTAGTGGGGTACCGCAGGGATCGGTGCTTGGACCCCAGTTATTCACAATATATATTAATGATTTAGATGAGGGAATTAAATGTAATGTCTCCAAATTTGCAGATGACACAAAGCTGGGTTGGAGGGTGAGCTGTGAGGAGGATGCAGAGATGCTTCAGTGTGATTTGGACAAGCTGAGTGAGTGGGCAAACACATGGCAGATGTAGTATAATGTGGATAAATGTGAGGTTATCCACTTTGGAGGCAAAAACAGGATGGCAGATTATTATCTGAATGGCTATAAATTGAGAGACGGGAATGTGCAACGAGACCTGGGTGTTCTTGTACACCAGTCGCTGAAGGTAAGCATGCAGGTGCAGCAGGCGGTAAAGAAGGCAAATGGTATGTTGGCCTTCATAGCCAGAGGATTCGAGTACAGGAACAGGAATGTCTTGCTGCAATTGTACAGGGCCTTGGTGAGACCACACCTGGAATGTTGTGCGCAGTTTCGGTCTCCTTATCTGAGGAAGGATGTACTTGCTATAGAGGGAGTGCAGCGAAGGTTTACCCAACTGATGCCTGGGATGGCAGGGCTGACATATGAGGTGAGATTGAATCGGTTAGGATTATATTCACTGGAGTTCAGAAGAATGAAGGGGGACCTCATAGAAACCTATAAAATTGTAACAGGACTAGACAGGGTAGATGCAGGAAGGATATTCCCGATGGTGGGGGAGTCCAGAACCTGGGGTCAGAGTCTGAGGATACAGGGTAGACCATTTAGGACTGAGATGAGGGGAAATTTCTTCACCCAGAGAGTGGTGAGCATGTGGAATTCATTACCATAAAAAGTAGTTGAGGCCAAAACATTGTATGTTTTCAAGGAGGAGTTAGATATAGCTCTTAGGGTGAAAGGGATATGGGGAGAAAGCGGGAGTAGGCTATTGAGTTGGATGATCAGCCATGATCATAATGAATGGCGGAGCAGGCTCGAAGGGCCGAATACTCCTGCTCCTTGTTTCTATGTTTCTATGAATCCTTCCTAGCTCATCACTGAAAATTGAAGCGTACTTTTGGAACAATTCCTGTAAGTTTCTCATTCTGATTTGAAAAATCTTGGCCCATTGCAATTTAATCTTTTTGAGCCAGTTGCGACCAATTAAACTGGGGCCTGTACCAGCTACGACCATAAGAGATAAATTTGCAGACTGATCCCTGTACTGCACCAGGACTTGACATATCCCTTTCATTCTTATTTCTTTGCCCGTATCTGTTTTTAATTTAGTGTCCCATTGCTCCAAACTTAAAGGATGGGCTCCTTTATCTGAACGTCTGTCCTCCTATGACAGACGTTGATGCCGCAGTATTGACTTCTTGATGGGTTGTTCATTGACTCTAATGCTACCTGGATTGGCTCAGTTCCACTCACTTTCAGGTTGTATAGTGGATAGATGTCAGATTCAGCTTCCTTTGGTTCTTCAATGAGATAGATTTCGTGATTTCTACCTTTGTTTTTAAAATGCTGTCTCAGCCGATCTTGACAATGCCACATTATGTGACCATTGCGGTGGCAGAAAAAGCATTCGATATTTCTGAATTGTCAATTGCCTGCAGGCTGTCTGGATGCATTTCTCTCATTAATGTGTGGGTTTTCACTGTAGTACTGTTGTTCTTCAATGGTCTGTACAAAGTGGGTTTTCCCCGCCTTTCTGCAGAATCTGATGTTTTCACGCCTTTTGTTACCGGCCCTTCCCACCCTACAAGATGGACGGCGCCATTTTGTGTATCTGTTATTACCTCAGAGTCCCTAACAGCGCTCTCCATGGCTTTTGCTAATTCTAATGCCTTACTGAAGTCTAGATTAGTTTCAGATAGCAATTGCTTTGGAATAGCATCACCCCGATTCTGTACATCAATCGGTCTCTCAGCATGTCATTAATTGAAGTTCTGAACACACAATATTCCGTTAATTCCTTTAAAGCAGCTACATAGCCAGTGATTGTCTCTCCTGGAAGCCTATTCCTCGAATTGAATTTAAAACGCTGCATAATGACTGAGGGATTTGGCTTCCGGTGTTATTTTACAATGTTTACTAACTTGTCGAAAGTCTTCAAATCGGGGGTGTTAGGTGACATGAGGCTGTGGATTAGCCCATATGTTTTGCTCCCACATGTGGACAAAAGAATTGCCCTCTTGTCCTCCCCCACGATGTCATTAGCGGTAAAGAAGAACGCTAGGTGTTCGACATAACGGAAACGGGGTCGAATGGTTCAAATATAAAAACAAAAAGCTAAAAGCTACTGCGGATGCTGGAAATCCAAAACAAAAACAGAATTACCTGGAAAAACTCAGCAAGTCTGGCAGCATCGGCGGAGAAGAAATCAGTTAACGTTTCGAGCCTTCATGGCCCTTCGGCAGAACTGCAAACTGCAGTTCTGCCGAAGGGCCATGAAGGCTCGAAACGTTAACTGATTTCTTCTCCGCCGATGCTGCCAGACTTGCTGAGTTTTTCCAGGTAATTCTGTTTTTGTTTCGAATGGTTCAAGATGCCCAAACCGATGGCTAAGGAGACTGTGCTTTCAAACAGCTTTCAAGATAGTGGCGAAGTAACGTAGCTGGCTCACTGAGGCGTCCTTGCTTGCCGTCAATTGATCTGGTTTATTCTCGTCACTAGTTTTGTGTTTGGTTATCAGGTTCGCTTAGTCCAGCTGTCCCACTTAAATTGTAAGTCATTAAGAAGCAAGATGTCCTGCAACTGATAGAAGATTGAGAGCATGAAGTGGCTGGCAGACATTCAGTGTAGATGTCCCATCTGCTGGTGAGTGCTGCAACCCAAACTCCTGTCTGACATCCCTGGGGACTCGCAAACTTACACTGCCTGATGCAGTGTCAATTTGCAGGGGGTGGACAGTGCCATTTACCCTGGCGGAGTGCAGCAGATCATTCATAAGGTTCCAGCATAACTGTTTACCACTTGATATTGATACCGCCTTTTTGGGACTTTGTGAGATGCAGGGTCTGACCATTTAGGAACACCTGGCACTGTATATACCCTGCACCTCCCTCTCAGTAAAACAATCTGAGTCTTCTTCTGACCTCTAACAATTAATCCACTTGGGTTTACTGTCAGGTAGACTCCAGCACACATCACACGACCCCATCATTTACTCTAAATGCAAAGATACAGTACCAAACTATAACACTCTTATAAACCAAAAGATAAAGTCCTAAAACATAATAATCTTACAAACTTTACAATTGCAACAACATTTTGACCACGCAATTCCATCTACAATGATGAAGCTGTCAAGCAGCCAGATAATCTCCCCAGATGTTGTTTGATTAGGTAATGGTTTACAAAATGAAATGTCCTCTTGTATTGACTCTTTATTTATCTCTCATAAACAATGAGATGAACCAGGTTTGCTACTCATCCAGTTGCAAAGGAAAATGTTTGCTGGTAATTATTCGATTCACTAATTGAGTCGGAACATCATTGGCCATGTCATCCGGGTCACTGCCAGGTCACAGTGTTGTTTGTCAATGGTACAATTTGAATGGTCTTTCTAGCTTTGTAACTCATCTGGCATGATGCTTCAAGGGTTTTTGCATTGTCATCTGCCAGCTGAAAATTGTGACACTGCTTGTTCAAACATTTCTCATGGTTTGCTTCTTTGCTCGTATTTTATTTCCAAATTTCTGGATAAAAGAGATGGTTCAAAAGAACCTCTCCATGTAGCAATCACTGGGGCCGAGGATAATCATGGGGTCCAGTCCAAGTGAATCCAATCTCAATATATTTTTCATTATATTTGCGTTTCTTTGATGCACATCCTGTTTTATGTTTGATATTGTTTTGCACCGTAATTTCAGGACGCATCTCACATGTGGAATCAGTCTTTGCTTCTGCGATGTCTACAGCAATGATACTGGTACTTGCAGCTTCATTCTCATCACTGGTAGATTTTTTTTAGACACTCCTTATTTTAAGTCATCTGTCCATTCTGGGTGATTATTTCATATGTCCTTAATTCCCTCAACAAATGGAAAAGTTACAACCGAAAAGGCTCTAATCTGGGCAAACAGTTTGACGTCATGCCTGTATGATTATAGGCTGCAAACAGTGCACATAATTTTTTTCTGTGTTTGCTGTACCCTCATTCATACATTTGAAAATTGTTTAAATACTCTAAATACAGTTTTTAACAATACAATGAAGAAGCTAATTACAAAACTTTGATCAGCATGTTGTGAAAGCATTTGCTATTTAATAGATATATCAATGAATCCTCCCCTCCCACAGTCTGAGGATATGGGGTAGACCATTTAGACCATAAGAGACCATAAGACATAGGAGCAGAAATTAGGCCAATCGGCCCCTCGAATCTGCTCCGCCATTCAATCATGGCTGATAAGTTTCTCAACCCCATTCTCCCGCCTTCTCCCTTTTAGGACTGAGATGAGGAGAAATTCCTTCATCCAGAGAGTGGTGAGCCTGTGGAATTCGTTACCACAGAAAGTAGTTGAGTCCAAAACATTGTATGCTTTCAAGAAGGAGTTAGATATAGCTCTTGGGGCAAAAGGGATCAAAGGGTATGGGAGAAAGTAGGAGCAGGCTATTGAGCTGGATGATAATGAATGGTGGAGCAGGCTCGAAGGGCCGAATGGCCTACTCCTGCTCCTAGTTTCTAAGTTTCCATGTTTCTCCCCGACAGCAGAATCATTCACTCAGCAGCTCCACTTCCCACCCACTCACTTGGCAGCCACTCTTCCCAACCCCCACCAGCCACTCACTCAGCAGCCTTTCTTCCTAAGCTCCCTCTCTCCCACTCGCTCAGCAGTCCCTCTTCTCAATTTCCCCCACTCCCACTCACTCACTTGGTAACCTGTCTTCCTAATCCCCTCCCATACTCACTCACTCGGCAGCCCCTCTTCCCAACCTCCTTCATTCCACTCATTCACTCAGCACTAGGTCGATTCCTGTGATAAAGGGTTTTCCTCATGAGGAAAGGTTGAGCAGGTTGGGCTTGAACTCATGGGAGTTTAGAAAGACTAAGAGATGCTCTTATTGAAACATAAGATTTTGTGGGGCTTGGCAGGGTAGATGCTAAAAGGACGTTTCCCCTCATAGCGGAATCTGGAATTAGGAGACATAGTTTTAGAATGTGAGATTGTGCATTTAGGAGTGAGATGAGGAGCAACATTTTCTCTGTGCGTCATGAATCTTGGAATTCTCAACCCACTGAGTTCACAGAATCACAGTGCAGAAGAGGCCCTTCGGCCCATCAGGTCTGCACCAACACGTGAGAAACACCTGACCTACCTACCTAATCCCACTTACCAGCACTTGGCCCATACCTTGAATGTTATGACGTGCCAAGTGCTCATTCAGGCACTTATTAAAGGATGTGAGGCAACCCGCCTCCACCACCCTCCATTCCAGACCATCACCACCCTCTGGGTAAAAAAGTTTTTCCTCACATCCCCCCTAAACCTCCTGCCCCTCACCTTGAACTTATGTCCCCTTGTGACTGACCCTTCAACTAAGGGGAACAGCTGCTCCCTATCCACCCTGTCCATGCCCCTCATAATCTTGTACACCTCGATCAGGTTGCTCCTCAGTCTTCTCTGCTCCAACGAAAATAACCCAAGTCTATCCAACCTCTCTTCATAACTTAAATGTTTCATCCCAGGCAACATCCTGGTGAATCTCCTTTGGACCACCTCCAGTGCAATCACATCCTTCCTATAATGTGGCGACCTGAACTGCACACAGCACTCCAGTTGTGGCCTCACCAAGGTTCTATACAACTCCAACATTACCTCCCTACTTTTGTAATCTATGCCTCGATTGATAAAGGCAAGTGTCCCATATGCCCTTTTCACCACCCCACTAACATGCCCCTCCGCCTTCAGAGATCAATGGATACACATGCCAAGGTCCCTTTGTTCCTCAGAACTTCTTGTGCCATGCCGTTCATTGAATACTCCCTTGTCAAATTACTCCTTCCAAAGTGTATCACCTCACACTTTTCAGGGTTAAATTCCATCTGCCACTTACCTGCCCATTTGACCATCCCGTCTATATCTTCCTGTAGCCCAAGACACTCAACCTCACTGTTAACCACCCAGCCAATCTTTGTGTCATCCGCAAACTTACTAATCCTACTCCCCACATAGTCATCTATGTCGTTTATATAAATGACAAATAATAGGGGACCGAGCACAGATCCCTGTGGTACGCCACTGGACATTGGCTTCCAGTCGCTAAAGCATCCTTCTGTCATCACCCTCTGCCTCCTACAACTAAGCCAATTTTGAATCCACCTTATCAAATTACCCTGTATCCCATGTGCCTTTTCCTTCTTTATAAGTCTCCCATGTCAACCTTGTCAAAGTTCTTTGCTGAAATCCATATAAACTACATCAACTACATCAACCTCATCTACACACCTGGTCACCTCCTCAAAAAATTCAATCAAATTTGTTAGGCATGACCTCCCTCTGATAAAGCCATGCTGACTATCCCTGATCAAACCTTGCCTCTCCAAGTGGAGGCAGATACTCTCATTCAGAAAGTTCTCCAATAGTTTCACTACCACTGACGTGAGACTCACTGGCCTGTAGTTCCCTGGCTTATCTCTACAACCCTTCTTAAATAGTGGAACCACATTAGCTGCTCTCCAGTCCTCTGGCACCTCCCCCGTGGCCAGAGTGGAATTATAAATTTGGGTCAGAGCCCCTGCGATCTCCTCCCTTGCCTCCCTCAGCAGTCTGGGACACAAATCATCCGGACCTGGAGATTTGTCCACTTTTAAGCCTGCCAACACCTCCAATACCTTGTCACTCCCTATATCAATTTGCTTAAGAACCTCGCAGTCTCTCTCCCCGAGTTTGATACCTTCATCCTCATTCTCTTGGGTGAAGACGGACGTGAAGTATTCATTCAACACTCTAGCGATATCCCCTGGCTTCACCCATAGATTGCCCCCTTGCTCCCTTATGGGCCCTACTCTTTCCCTGGTTATCCTCTTCCAATTGATACACTTATAGAATATCTTGGTATTTTCCCTACTTTTTCCAGCCAGAGCTTTCTCATATCTCCTCTTTGCTCTCCTAATTGCTTTCTTAAGCACCACCCTGCACTGTCTGTACTCCACTAATGCCCCTGCTGATTTGCTTCCCTTATACCTGCTAAAAGCCTCCCTTTTCCTTCTCATCGTAACCTGAATATCTCTGGTCATCCATGGTTCTCTGGGCTTGTTACTCCTTCCTATCACCCTAGAGGGAACATGTTGAGCCTATACCCTCCCCATTTCCTTTTTGAACACCCCCCACTGTTTCTCTGTAGAGTTCCCCACAAGTAACTGTTCCCAGTCTACCTTGGCCAGACCCTCCACCCCTGCCTGTCCCTCTGTCCCCATCCTGTCTTCCAATCCCAGCCCCGGCCGTGTATTCACCATACCCCCTGACCTTCCCCTCTCCAATGCTGAACGTTCAGTGCTCAGCAAAGGACTTAGTTTCATACCCTTACGCCCTCATCTCAATAAATTTCAGGCTCGGCACGATGCTGAACTCTTCTTCCGCCGCCTTCTTCTCCGTGCTCACTTCTTTGGGCAGGAGTCCTCTCCCCATTCAACGGATCCTTTTACCCACCTCCAATATTCTCCCTCCACCTGGACCCCTCCCTCTGGATTCTTACCTTCTCTTGATCTTTTCATTGAGAACTGTCGGCGTGACATTAGTCGTCTCAATTTCTCTGCTCCTCTCACCCACTCTAACCTGTCTCTCTCTGAACTTGCTGCACTCTGTTCTCTCAGGTCCAACCCTGACATTGTCACCAAACCCGCTGACAAGGGTGGTGCTGTTGTTGTCTGACGCACTGACCTCTACCTCGCAGAGGCTGAGCGTCAACTCGCAGACACTTCCTCCTACCTACCCCTGGACCATGACCCCACCACTGAACATCAAGCCATTGTTTCCAGGACTGTTACTGACCTTATCTCCTCTGGAGATCTTCTTTCCACAGCTTCCAACCTGATAGTCTCCCAACCTCGGACGGCCCACTTCTACCTCCTACCCAAAATCCGCAAACAGGACTGTCCCGGCAGACTGATCGTGTCAGCCTGTTCCTGCCCCACGGAACTCATTTCTTGCTATCTTGACTCCCTTCTCTCTCCCCTTGTCCAGTCCCTTCCCACCTACATCCGTGATTCCTCTGACACCCTACATCATATCAACAATTTCCAGTTCCCTGGCCCCAACCGCCTCCTCTTCACCAAGGACGTCCAATCCCTCTACACCTCCATCCCCCACCAGGATGGTCTGATGGCTCTCCGCTTCTTCCTCGAACAGAGGCCCGAACAATCCCCATCCACCACTACTCTCCTCCGTCTAGCTGAACTTGTTCTCCCACTGAACAATTTCTCCTTAAACTCCTCTCACTTCCTCCAAATAAAAGGTGTGGCTATGGGTACCCGCATGGGCCCCAGCTATGCCTGTCTCTTTATGGGGTATGTGGAACATTCCTTGTTCCAGTCCTACTCTGGCCCCCTCCCACAACTCCTTCACCGGTACATCGATGATTACTTCGGTGCTGCTTCATGCTCTCGTCTGGACCTGGAAAAATTTATTAATTTTGCTTCCAATTTCCACCCCTTCATTATTTTCACATGGTCCATCTCTGACACTTCACTTCCCTTCTTGACCTCTCTGTCTCAATTTATGGTGATGGACTGTCCACCAATATCCATTACAAGCCTACCGACTCCTACAGCTACCTCGACTACAGCTCCTCACACCCCGCTTCCTGTAAGGACGCCATCCCATTCTCTCAGTTCCTTCACCTCCGTCGCATCTGTTCTGATGATGCCACTTTCAAAAACAGTTCCTCTGACATGTCCTCCTTCTTCCTTAACCGAGGTTTTCCACCCACGATGGTTGACAGGGCCTTTAACCGTGTCCGGCCCATCTCCCGCGCATCTGCCCTCACACCTTCTTCTCCCTCCCAGAAACATGATAGGGTCCCCCTTGTCCTCACTTATCACTCCACCAGCCTCCGCATTCAAAGGATCATCCTCCGCCATTTCCACCTACTCCAGCATGATGCCACCACCAAACACATCTTCCCTTCACCCCCCCGGTGGCATTCCGCAGGGATCCTTCCCTCCGGGTCACCCTGGTCCACTCCTCCGTCACCCCCTACACCTCAACCCCCTCCCACGGCACCTTCCCATGCAACCACAGAAGGTGCAACACCTGCCCCTTCACTACCCCTCTCCTCACCGTCCAAGGGCCCAAACACTCCTTTCAAGTGAAGCAGCATTTCACTTGCACTTCCCTCAATTTAGTCTACTGCATTCGTTGCTCCCAATGCGGTTTCCTCTACATTGGAGAGACCAAACGCAGACTGGGTGACCGCTTTGCAGAACACCTTCGGTCTGTCCGCAAGCATTACCCAGACCTCCCTGTCGCTTGCCATTTCAACACTCCACCCTGCTCTCATGCCCACATGTCTGTCCTTGGCTTGCTGCATTGTTCCAGTGAAGCTCAATGCAAACTGGAGGAACAGCACCTCATCTTCCGACTAGGCACTTTACAGCCTTCCGGACTGAATATTGAGTTCAACAATTTTAGATCATGAACTCTCTCCTCCATCCCCACCCCCTTTCCAATCCCCCCCCACCTTTTTTTCCAATAATTTATATAGATTTTTATTTTCCCACCTACTTCCATTATTTTTAAATGTATTTCCATCCATTGTTTTATCTCTACCTTTTAGCCATTTTTTGATTCCTTCACCCCACCCCACCCCCACTAGGGCTATCTGTACCTTGCTTGTCCTGCTTTCTACCCTTAATTATCACATTCCTTAGATAATATCACCACCTTCAACACCTCTTTGCCCTTTTGTCTGTGACATCTTTTGGTTATCTCCACCTATCACTGGCCCTCTATCCAGCTCTACTTGTCCCACCCCCCTTTAACTAGCTTATATTTCACCTCTCTTCTAATTTTACTTAGTTCTGTTGAAGGGTCATTTGGACCCGAAACGTTAACTGTGCTCCTCTCCGCAGATGCTGCCAGACCTGCTGAGTTTTTCCAGGTATTTTTGTTTTTGTTTTGGATTTCCAGCATCCCCAGTTTTTTGCTTTAACCTTGGCCAGATCCTGCCTTATTTTACTAAAATCCACTCTCCCCCAATCCAAAACATTTTTTTGCAACTTGACGATTTTTTTGTCCATAACAAACTTAAACTGTACCACGTTGTGGTCGCTATCGCTAAAATGCTCGCCCACCACCACCTCAGCCACCTGTCCGGCTTCATTCTCCAGAATTAGGTCCAACAATGCAATGTCCCTTGTTGGACGCTCTACATTTTGACCTAAAAAGTTCTCCTGTACACATTTCAAGATATCCACTCCATCTAAGCCCTTAACACTATGTCTATCAAAATTAATGTTGGGAAAGTTGAAATCACCTAATATAGTTACCCGATTGTTATTGTTTTTAGACACCTCCACAAATTGTGCACATATTTGCTCCTCAATTTCCCGCTGACCATAGGTCTATAATAAACACCTAATAATGTGGTTGCCCCTTTTTTATTCCTAAACTCTACCCACAATGCTTCATTTGATGCCTCCTCCAAGATATCATCTCTCCCTACTGCAGTAACTGACTCCTTAACTAATAATGCAACACCTCCTCTTCTTTTACCCCCTCCCCTGTTTCACCTGCAGATTCTATATCCTGAAATGTTGAGCTGCCAATCCTGCCTTTCCCTCAACCACGCCTCAGTGATGGCTACTATATCACAATTCCACATGTCAATCCTCACCCTTAACTCATCTGTTTTACCTGTAATACTCCTGACATTAAAGTAGAGGCAATCCAGCCTTGCCTTGCTCCCTTGAAGCTTATTGCAGCTGTACTCCCTCTGACTTGATTGTTTTACTGTATTATGAAGAGTTATTTAATATAATCAAGGCTGAGATAGACAGATTATTAAACTATATATAGGGCGTCAAGGATTATGAGGAATGGACGGGAAAGCTTAGCTGAGGCCAAGATCAGATTGGTGGAGCAGCCTTGAGAAGCATTATGGATTACTCCTGCTCCTTTTTCTTATGTTCTTAGGTATTTGGAGATCAACCTAATCTCATGGAATGGTGGAACAGGATTAGGAGACTGAATGACCTGCTCCTGTTCCTATTGTCATGATCAGAAGACATTTTATTTATATATATGTGTGTATATATTACATACTCTACTACTTTAGTAGAGTAGAGTTTGTATGAGTAGCTACTTTATAAAATTATTATTTTTTAAACTGGACATATGGCTGGGCTGATAAAATGGCTGCCGCTGACCACATGATGGTAGTTCTAGAAGTTTCTGAGCAGTTTAAAAATGGGCAAAGATTAACGCATCAAACCTCTGGAATATAACACTATTTGCATTGTATAAACATTCCACCCAAGCCAACACAAAGGATAGTAGACGAGACATCTGCACCAGCCAGCTATGGACAAAGGCAAAGATATTTGTGACTCATCTCCTCCAACATTGTGCTAATGGTACAGTTGCCTGCTCAAAACACAATGGGGTTTAATCAGGGGAACCTCGTTATCTGAATAGCTCAACCTGAAATCACCCTGTCACATGACCGAGACTCGAGCTGTTTGAATTGCTTTAATTATACAGCTTTCGGATTCCATCTTCAGTCTGCAGTTTAACATCTGACGGGTAGGCCACACAGGAACATTTTCTGGCCAGGTTGGACAACTGACCCCCATCTAACCTAACTCTGCTAGAAAGATTTTGTACTGTCACCTACAGAATGACTCAACCTCTGCCTACTTCATCCTGGGACATCAACACCGCTGGAAAAGTGAATCCTTCCCCACAGGTCTTCAGCCAGCCGAACCCTGTGAAAGAATTCCTCATTGGACTTTGATTCTGGACTCTGGACTCATGTGAAACCATAATTCTTATTTTTATCGTGGTCTCTGCCCTGAACCCCTTTCTTTCCCTTATCTCTCTTTTATTGTTTGAATGTGAAAAGGGGCAGACGTTGTGAAACCCCTTCCCACGTATTTTGTGTTTGTAAAATAAACCAACCCTCTTATTTTATCTTGGGTAGAATTTTGCCCTTGGATGGCGTGCGGGCCTCACCGGCATGGCGGCGGGCGGACAGCTGACCCCCACCACTGAAATGGGGCCTGCCACCATTTTGAGTGGGCAGGTCAATTAAGGCCTGCCCGACAGGAAGCGCTATGGAATCCCCATCTGCCAAAGTGCGCTGTTTCGCGCATGCGTACGAAAGAATGCACTGCTCCCTGAGGGAAAGTCCTGTCTCAGGGAGATTAGTGACAGGTAAGTAAAGTCTAAAAATAGAAAAATATTAAAATTATTAACATGTCCCCCTCATGTTACAATGTCACACGAGATGGGACATGTTAATAATAAACACTTAAATATTTATTACATATTTAAAAAACGGATATGAAACTTCATCCCGCCAGTGGATGAAGTTTCATGAATAATCTGGAGCCTGCTGGGGCTCCTGGCCTGCCCGCCAGCCTTAAGGCTGGACGGGCAGGTATTTAATTATCTTAACTAGCCTGTCAATGGCCTCAATTGGCCCTTGACAGGTCAGCGGGAGGACGGCTGATTTCGCTGTCTGCACGCCTTCCTAAAAATTTAAATGGCCCGGCATGACGTCGGGGATTCCTCTTGACAGCATCCCACGTCATTTTCCCCTCGGCGAGCGGGCCCCGCCCCCAAATTGCCAAGGGGAAAATCCTGGCCCTTATCTCGAGTTTGCTGTGGGGTTGTTAATAGAGGATTGGTTCACTCCAAAGCGAAGGGATAGGGAACATATGCCACCACTTATAAAAGGGGGAAATCAAAAATCAAAAACACCTTCCTGTTTACGGATGGTTAGTGAATGGAGAAATCAGGGCTGTTCTAAATTAAACCCCCTTCTGTCCCTAATACTGTGTTCCATAATTATAGATTTGGTTTACAAGTAGTTTAGCCCAGGGGAATATAACTGACCTAAGCTTAATGGTCAGATGTGGAACTGTAGGTAATGATCTTGGTGATTAATTTGTGGATCAACTTTTTAAAAAGAGACTGGCCAATCATAAAACCATTTCTCTGTATGCGTTTGTGTAGTTTTGAGACAGTGGGAAAGATTCCAGTTAGCTAAGAAGGTCATTTATTGAAAAGCATGTACACTGATCAATAAAAATTATGTCTTTTATTTTGATGGAATATCATTGTGGGTTAACATCCTATAAAAAGAGGGTCTGGGGAATTAGTAATGGAAAATAAAGAGATGGTAAATGAATTGAACAGATCGTTGGCATCAGTCTTCGCTATAGAGGATACGAGTAACATTCCAGAAATAGCTGTAAGTCAGGGATTGGAAGGGAGGGAAAAAACAAAAAACTACTGCGGATGCTGGAAATCCAATACAAAAACAGAATTACCTGGAAAAACTCAGCAGGTCTGGCAGCATCGGTGGAGAAGAAAAGAGTCGACGTTTCGGGTCCACACGACCCTTCAACAGAACTCAGGAAAGTTACAATCACTAGGGAAGTGGTACTTAGCAAATTGTTGGAGCCACAGACTGACAAATCCCCAGGTCCTGATGGACTTCATCCTAGGGTCTTAAAAGAAGTGGCTAGTGAGACAGTTGATGCATTGGTTGTAATTTTATAAAGTTCCCTGGATTTGGGGAAGGTTCCATTAGATTGGAAAATAGCAAATATAACTCCTTTATTCAAAAAGGGAGGGAGACAGAAAGCAGGAAACTACAGGCCAGTTAGCTTAACATTTGTCATAGGGAAAATGTTGGAAGCTATTATTAAAGATGTTATTGCAGGACACTTGGAAAAATTCAAGGCAATCAGGCAGAGTCAACATGGTTTTGTGTTTAACCAATTTATTGGCATTCTTTGAAGGAGTCACATGTGCTGTGGATAAAGTGGAACCAGTGGATGTACTGTACTTAGATTTCCAGAAGGCATTTGATAAAGTGCCACATCAAAGGTTATTGCAGAAAATAAAAGCTCATGGTGTAGGGGGTAACATATTGGCATGGATAGAAGATTGGCTAGCTAACAGGAAGCAGAGAGTTGGCATAAATGGGTCTTTTTCTGGTTGGCAGGCTGTGACGAGTGGTGTGCCACAGGGATCAGTGCTGGGGCCTCAACTTTTTACAATTTACAAAAATGACTTGGATGAAGGGACAGAAGGTAAGGTTGCCAAATTTGCTGATGACAGAAAGCTAGGTAGGAAAGTAAGTTGTGAAGTGGACATAAGGAGGCTACAAGGGGACATAGGTTAAGCAAGTGGGCAAAGATCGTGAAAATGGAGTATAATGTGAGAAAATGGTAAATTATCCATTTTGGCAGGAAGAATAAAAAAGAAGCATATTATCTAAATGGTGAGAGATTGCAGAACCCTGAGATTCAGAGTGAATCATGCTAATGCATGAATCACAAAAGGCTAATATGCAGGTATAGCAAATAATTAGGAAAGCTAATAGAATGTTATTGTTTATTGCAAGGGGATTTGAACATAAAAGTAGGGAGGCTATGCTTCAGTGGTACAAGACACTGTTGAGACCACATCTGGAGTACTGTGTACAGTATTGGTCTCCTTACTTAAGGAAGGCTGTACTTGCATTAGAAGCAGTTCAGAGAAGGTTTACTAGACTAATATCAGGAATGTCTTCTGGGAAAGGTTGGACAGGTTAGGCTTGTATCCACGGGAGTTTATAAGATTAAGTGGTGACTTAATTGAAACCTTTAAGATCCTGAGGGGTCTTGACAGGGTGGATGTGGAGAGGATGTTTCCTCTTGTGAGAGAATCTAGAACTAGGGGTCACTGTTTAAAAATAAGGGGTCCTTCATTTAAGACAGAAATGAGAAGAATTTTTTTCTGAGTTTAGGGAGTCTTTGAACTTCCCTTACAAGGTAGTGGAAGCAAAGTCTTTGAATGTTTTCAAGGCAGAAGTAGATAGATTATTGATAAAGAAGGGGGTGAAAGATTATGGGGGTAGGCATGAGGTTATAATCAGATCAGCCATGATCTTAATGAATGGCGGAGCAGGCTTGAAGGGCTGAGTGGCCTACTCCTGTTCCTAACTCGTATGCTGGTAAAAGCAGC
The DNA here is from genome assembly GCF_964194155.1 of Cetorhinus maximus. Classification (NCBI taxonomy): domain Eukaryota; kingdom Metazoa; phylum Chordata; class Chondrichthyes; order Lamniformes; family Cetorhinidae; genus Cetorhinus; species Cetorhinus maximus. The sequence continues at coordinate 48,671,430 of NC_135879.1, read as the reverse complement.
ATAATTTTCATATGCAAACTCGAGGTAGAAAACATCTCTCTCTCTCTCTCTCTCTCTCTATTTCTTTCTCCTCCACTTCCCAAACTGATGGAGGTAATTCTTATAGCTTTTATCAGTTAGTTTGAGGTTAACCAACTTGAAAGTGGCATTGCCCAGAAGTTTCAGAAAGTTTTGTGCTTTTATTATTTTACATGGCAGAAAGAATGTAAGAAATGGATGGGACACACTGGAAACTGTATTCTGTTCATTCATGCACTTTTCTTAAACATATCATTTTGAATCATGGCTCACCTTCTTAGAATGATTCCTTGATTTCTTCTCCATCTTCTATAAAGATAAATCTCATGGCCCTGACGCTCGTCAACCGCCTGTGAACATTGAAACAACACGATTTCACGCTGGCTGGCCAATTAAGGGCTAGTTAGCGTGAAACACGCTCAGACCTTAGTACAGCTCTGCCAGCGGAAGCGGGACCGTCGCGGTCACCGGGTGGAATGGTGATCCAGAGGGGGTTATACCACAAGCCCAGGCAGCTCTCTGAAGGCTGCCAGGAGTTGGGGAGGAGCCTAATGGAGCTGTTGATGAGAGACTGGAAAATTTGGCATAAGTGATAGCCTCTGTACCCAGTGGGCACTGCAGGTGGGATGCCAATGCTGCTGATTCTCAGACAACTGCCTGCATACCCTAGTGGAGGCAGTGTGTCCAATGTGAAATACTCATGCTGTTGGATGGCAAGAGGAGGCCGCCCCACCAGATGAGAAGGCCTGGGCGGAGGTGGCTGCTCAGGTGAGTGGGCATGATGTGGTGCACTGCACATGGATTTAGTGCCAGAAACGATTCAATGATCTTCTGCACTCTGCAAGAGTGAGTACCAGCTTGGTATGGAACTGAATATAAATGTCTTGGAGGGTGGCCGTAAGCTCAAGCGTGTGAGATGCATTCTGCCGAATGGCACATATCCCTGTGCCTTCCAATGGTGGGAGATGTTGCCACTCACCTTCTGTGTATAGAACAATGAGGAGTGCCAATCTGATGGGCACCTCAAGCTGGCTCTCCTGGGGGGTGGGATGTGAGGTTGAAATGGTGGTGCAGGCAGAGGATGCACTTGTGTCCGTAGAGGAGAAGAGAAGCCATAACACACTGGAGCGCACACGAACGGGTGGTTGGGTGCCCAACATGCTGATCCTGTCCAGGTTTGAGATGAATGCCCTGGACATGGAATGCGAGTGAGGAGCAAGGTCCACAGGTCTCAGAGAGGCAGGGATCTTGGTGGACAGTAAGAGTGCAGTGGGTGGGTGAGAGACTGGGGGAATGTGTGAGAAAAGTAGGGCTGTGGCATCTCCAATGAGAAGTTCAAATCCAGAATACCCATTGTTTGGCTACTCGCAGTGCCTCAGTGAGGCACATGTCTGTTTTGGCAAGCAACCATCGTGCTTGCACAGGCACGTATTGATGGTGTTCTTACCTGACATATTCTGTTCCTCCCTCAGAAGCACCATCCTCACAACGTGCGTTTGACCCCAAGGACCCACGCTTGACACCCAAGGCGGAACTGGCAAGTGATGCACCTGCATCACACCTGCTCTCTGCACCAAGCACCAGCACAGATACAGGCATGTCAGTGGGCTGCAGCGCATCAGCTCCATTTGAAGTGCACTGTGGAGAGAGCACATCACACTAGCATGAGGAGCTGGCGGAAGCAGAGGGTGCCCAGGGTGCCAGCAGTCGGAGGACTGCTGGAGGCCAAGGCCATGTTAAGCCTGAGGCAGATGACAAGCCTCCGGAGTTGTTCTTCAGGTGGCAGATGCCAGATATGTAGCAGATGTGTAGGAAGATCTCTTGGAGATCCCTGAGGGTCTGCGTGCCATGGCCTCTGTCATGGAGGAGTCCATGTGGAGCGTGAGCACTGCATTGACCCTGAGCACCATGCGCACAGCCTCCTCTTTGAGAGAGTGGTGATTCTCATGGAAAGGCAGCTCCAGGAACAGAATCAGGGATCCCTGGGGCCTCACTTGGACCTGCACACCCACACACCGGCATTGACCTCAGGAGATCACTGTCAATTTGAGAGTTGGATGAGGCACCTAGTCTCTCTGCTAGGTGCCCATCTATCAGTGGTGAGTAGGGAGGTCCAGACATGCCTCATGCTGGCGGACAAGCTGCCTGTCGTCTCAGTGGGCTCCTCTCACGGCGCTCTGGATGAGAGTGGCAGCTCCTCCGCCTCTCTGTCAGTGACCATGCCATCTTCTGAGGCTGAGACAACTGAGGAGTGCCCAGCCATGTTGCTGGTTGCACACTCCCAGATGGAGCCTGCTTAGGCCCCACTGGCCAGATGACGACCACCAAGGTCATCAGGGCTGACACACGACAGCAGAGTCAGCAACCTGCCTCCAATGCTGCTGTCAGCGAGGTGGGGTGGGGGGTGCACCAAGATGTAGTATTGCAAGTGTAAGTTTAGTGAGCACTGGATGGGGTTTTCACGGGTGACGTGTGTTCATTTTATCAGTGCTATGTATTATTCTTGTGTGACTTTGGCAACCATATTATGTTTTGCTCCTTGCTTGCAACTCTGGCAAAGACATAAAGCAAGATTTTGTTTCAATGCCCAAGTTCCCTTCATGTTTCCCATAGGTGCAGGCCTCAGCAGTGGCCTATGATAGATGGCAGGGGCAGCAAACTTTATTACAGAGGGTATGAGGTGGCATTAGGGTCAGGGATTGCCTCCTCAGGAAGGTGCTGAGGAGGTGGTGGCCCTGCACTGAGCTGGAAGCGAAGCCTTAGCAGCCTAGCTGAAGGAGCATTGAATCAAAGCCTCCCTGGTGTCCCTGCCTCCTGAAGGTTCATTAAGTCTGCCTCATGCTGTGCCTGCCCGGACTCCTCATAAAGTACATCTGTAGAGTCATCCTCTGAGGCCTGTGTAACTGCCTCAGTATCCTCATCCTCGAGTGGGTCCTCCCCTTGCCAGTGCTAGATTGTGCAGAGTGCAGCAGACCACAACAATAAATGACACATGCTCTGGAGGTTATTGCAAGGAACCCACAAAATGGTCCAGGCAGTGGAACCTCATCTTCAGTAGCCCTATTGTCCTCTCAACCACCACCCTTGTGGAGGCATGGCCCTGATTGTGCCTCTCTTCCTCCTCTGTCCTAGGGTGCTGGAGTGGCATCTTGAGCCACTTTTTCAATAGATACCCTTTGTCACCCAGCAGCCAACCATCCAGCCATGCTGGGGCCACAAACATCCATGGCACCTGGGAGTGTCGCAGGATGTATGCATCATGGGAGCTTCCAAGGTACCTTTCACAGGCTTTCAGAATCTGCATCCCATGGTTACACACTATCTGCATGTTCCAGGAGTGGTAACCCTTCCTATTCACAGAGGTACCTGGCCAACCCGCTGGTGCCTTGATGGCATATTGCACCCTGGATGCGGGGGAACCCAGCTATAGCCCGACTTGATGGATGGCTACTGGGTGACAAGGGCTATCCCCTCAGAAGGTGGCTCATTATGCCTCTCAGTCATCCAAGAACAGAAGCTGAGCAGCGGTACAATAGGAGCCAGGGCACCACAAGGACAGTGGTGGAGAGAGCCATCGGTCTTCTCAAGATGTGCTTCCGATGCCTGGACCGCTCAGGGGGCGCACTCCAGTACCCCCCAGATTGTGCGTCGCTGATACCGGTTGCATGCTGCTCTCTCCACAATCTTGCGCTAGAAAGGGGGTCGCTGTGGACGATGAAGACGTCCATGCAGTGGCTGCGACTGTAAACGATGAGTCCAGTAGTGAGTCTGAGGATGAGCATGCACAGGGAAATGCTGAGGGGGTAGATGCTGACCCGGTATTACTCCAGGGAGGCAGGGACACCCGGGAGGCTTTAATCCAATGAACCTTTGGCTAGCACGCCACAGATGGACCACCAGGACAAGCCTGGGTGTAGGCTCCATCCTTAATATCTAAGTGCAAAATCTGCCAGGTTAGGAACAGTAACTAAGGGCCTTGTTAATAAAGCTGAATGTCCAACAAAGCACTCATTACATTTTTGGAGACCATCCACATGCAGAAGAAAAGAGGCACCCTCAGCCATGGTGACATATCTGAACTTAATATGTCAAGCAAACAAACTTATGCCAAAATAAAAAACAATAGTGTTACAAATAAGAACAAATTTAAGGACCTAATCTCGGGCCAACATAAAAGCACCAGTGAAAAACCCGTGGTGTGCCTAAGGTGCCTTATGCTTTCATTTACGGCTGCTACGTCTTGGTGCTGCCCCATCACTCAGAGTGGCATCTGAGCCAGCCTGCTGACTCTGCTGTCCTGTTGGCCTCAATGACCTTGGCAGTCATCCTCTGGCCTGTGGAGCCTGTGATGGCTCCGCCTGGGAGGGATCTGCCAGTTCCACAGCTGGAATCTCCCCAGTTGTTGCAGCCTCACCAGATGATACGGTCACTGGGAGAGGGGCGGAGGAGCTGCTGCCCTCATCTGGAGCGCCCTGAGAGGAGCCCGCAGAGATGACAGGCAGCTGCTGTGCTGACGTGAGGTCGCTTCAGACCTCCCTGCTCACCATGGATGGATGGGCACCGAGCTGGGAAGCTTGAAGCCCACACCATCTCCCACACTGGCAGTGACCAGCTGAGGTCAATGCCGATGTGAGGGCTTGCTGGTCAGAGTACATCCCCAGGAAGCCCTAATGGGTCTCCTGGAGGAGGCTCTCCATGAGAGTCGCCACCCTCTCCATGGAGGACGTATGGCGCTCGGACATGAGGCTCATTGCTTCGGCGATCATCCGTACAGACTCTTCCACCATGGACACCATGCCAAGCATAGCCTCATGTATCTCCCCCAGATGCTCCCGCAAACCCGCCTGCATTTCCTGCCCCTGCTGCGTCGCAGACAACTCCAGAGGCACATCATCAGGCACCGACTGACCTCCGACTGCTGGCGCCGTGGGCACTCTCTGTCTCTGCCAGCCCCTCCAGCGACTGTGAAGTGCCCTCACCACTGTGCCCAGGGACACTAGCCGATGTTCAAATCCCCGTGCGGAGCTAGTATCTGCACTGGCGCCTGCCTTGCAGAAATGGTGTGACGCTGGTGAGACTTCAGGCCCCTCCGGTGTGAGAGGGGGCTTCTGCTGCTCCTCCTTCTGGTCCTGCTCCGATGATGCTGAAAGGTAGAACAAGGACATTGGATCAGTTAATGTGGAGACAATGACAAAGTGCATCCCTGTCCCCCAGATCATTATGCGCTCATTCTTCCATAAGCAGTGGTCAAGCCATGTTGCAAAATTAAATCAATTAACATTCAGCAGTGCTATGGCTGTTGGGAGAACAATGGTGACCTCACTGTTGGGCATAAATACCTGGTCGTGGCACCCCAGCCTCACCAACACCAGTGGACCTGGGCGCATGGCGCCTCTCCAAATCCAGGGCCACCTTCTCGAATTGGCTAAGAATGGTGATCTGCGTCTGGCCGCCGCCAATTCTCGCACGCTCTGCCGCATTATGAATATTCTTCTCCTGAAAATGAGAGACGAGCATTGATCAGGGCAAATTGCACATGGACTAGCTTTGTGCACGGCCCACCCCAACCAGAGTGGGACATATCAGGGCTCCAGAGCCTCCTCACCCCTCTGCTGCCAAACACTCACACAAAGATGCTAGGCCTGTTCCCCATCCCCCACTCCCCTCTTGGACACATGCTGCCTATATCACATTAAGCACCACACGGTATATCCTTCCATAGCAAGGAGGCGCAAGCACGTGGAGTGCAGAGCGCAGCAGATGGTTCATTGCCACGCCACCTTGAAGCCCCCCTCCCAGCATGTCACCACCCTGGCTAGGACATGTCCTGGAGTTCAAACACAGCGCCTAGGTACAGCTCCTTCAGGTTGCCCCCAAACCAGTCATGTGGGACTCAGTGTAACACATGCTGTGGGGGCAGAACCTATCTCTTCACCACACTCTCAGGGTGACCTCGGCTTGGGCAATATCTGCTGGCCCACCCAGCGAAGGACACATGCCGTCAGTGATTCAATGCAGTCACTGCACTCAGACTTTGGGTGGTGGGGGGGTGGCAGCCGACCTGCTGGGTTAAATGCCCAATTCTGACATCACCCTGCCAGAGCGCAACAAGTCAAAAGTGCTTGGGACACTGGATCCAGGTGCGCCACCCCACGTCACAAGAGCTCACCACCTCCCCCCAGGCACGGTTGGTCATGTGGTGGGGGGCCTCCTCCTCCCATCCTGGGGAACCAGCACCTCCTGTCACGCTGCCACCTCCTCAAGGAGGGCAACAAGGCAGTCATCAGACAAACGAGGGGCACACTGGCCCCCCCGCCCCGCCCTCCGGCCTGGCCTGCCCCGATGGCCTACCCTCCGGACATGCATGAACTTCATTGCCCCTCTGCAGAGCCCTTCGCCCAGCCATTGAAAGCAGCCTTTCCGACGCTGCCAGGGCCTTCCTTTATGCAGGCCGCTGGGTCACCATTAGACCCGGTGGCCTGAGTGTGCCCGCTGCAGCCTGCCCACCCCCGCTATGCACGGGAATCGTTAATTGGCCCACCCGCGTAAAATAGCAGCACGGACCCGATTGCAAGCGGCGATCGGGTCCGCACCCGCCCACTCCTGCTCCTCCCCCCGCCACCAGAAAATTCAGCCCCATAAGCCTGAAAATTTTCAATGCTCGTTTTTTAACCAAGCTCTCTGACTTCCTCTTTATTCAAATTTCAGTCCACAATCCTTCCTTTATGATATCTTAATCATTTGTCAGTTTGACAGAAGGTTATGGGTTCTAATTGCCAATCCAAGACGAACACAGAATTTTGCATACATACATATGAACAAACGAATTATGAGCAGGAATAGGTTGACATTTCAATATTATGGGAATGCTGCATTCGGTAAGGACCGCTCCTCCTATCCTCACAATACAGAGCACTGGGTTCTCTACCACTACCTCCTGATCCTTCCTTTAATCCTTATTTAACTTGTCATGAAGCATTTCTGTGATTCCCCGGCAGCAGCTGGACCCCAGATTTTGACCCCTGACCAGCAATGGTGATGCCCTTCCTTTGTCTTTTGGAGGGAGGCAGTGGCCGGGATTTTCCAGGATTCGGGCATCTTCAGTAGCATGAGTGGACAATATTGGGAGAAGGCCAAAAATCGGTTTCGTGATGTTGTGAAACCAATTTGCAATCGATTGTTTCTGCCCGCCGGCGGGCCACATTCCCTATCATCAGATTTTGGGAACCTCACTGTAATATATAATACAGATCATTATAAGGGCAGCTCGCCGGACTCATCCCCTCCTGTTGGATTGTCCACCCAGGTCAGCGGGAAAACACGCTGATATGTTTCATAACAGCAAATATACAAACGTGCACATCACTCGGGACTTCAAGTTTGTTTGCCTACCTTGCTTCGGTCAGCACTCGCAGTCATCAGTGCCAGGCTTCACAGACCGCACCACACCACTTTTAGGGGGGGCTCAAGGGTAGGTCTCTACCTACCAGATCAGCCGTATGTGGGTGGCTTTTCGATGGCTGCAGGCTGCAGGTCTTGATGTGGAGGCTCATTGTTCTGATCTTGGCATTTCTCCTGGAACTGTCTGCCTGCTAACAGCATATCAGTGGTTTCTCCGCCTTTTCTGAAACTGCACTGACTCTCTGGCAGCAGATCCTGGTCGAGGTGTTGCGCTAAGCAGTTCAGAAGGATTCTAGCAAAGATTTTGCCGGCAATGGAAGGAGTGAGATTCCTCAGGGTTGATGAATTTCTTTCTGCTTGTATAGCTGGACAATGGAGGTATCTTTGTCTACCAGTCTACCATCCACCATCATTACAGTGATGTTCCCCAAGGGTTAATGTGCTGTTAGGAGGTCTTGTGGCACAATGGGTAGTGTCCAGCTCTGGGTTAGAGTTCCACCCCAGGACTAGATGGCTAACATAACACAGTCAAACAGGTTGATTATCAACCTGCAAATCCTTCCAACATATGGCAATGCCAGATGGTAAGAGTGGGAGAGATTCCTGGTCAGCCCTGAGCAATTGACCTTGAGATGTCCTGTCACAGAGGGGTTTGTTGCTGTCAAATACATGGAGAACAAGTCACCTAGTAACTTACCAAAGCTTGGCGCCTGTGTCAATAGTGCACCTGTGTTGTGTGAGTTGAGACTCAGCACTTACAGATGTGCTTGATGGACCAACAGGAAAACTGCAACTCAAGACTGTGTGACATACAGGCGCCCGTGTGATGACCAGATCATTCACCTACTTTCAATTTAATCTGGCACCATTGTGGCACCTGTGAAACATCCACAATAGTCAGTGTAGCAACTCATTGAGGATCATTGTCAGCCCACGGCCTGTAACACATGAAAGGACAAGAACAGTCATCTCCCACGAATGCAATATTATCTGAAAGGCTCCTGTAGTCCTGATGTGTGAGGTAAACACTTTGCATTATGGGAGAATTTGTTGAAACGTCACTGCCTTCATCTCAGGGCTATGGGTGGGCCTACACCAGAAGGATTGCCACTTCTCCTTCGGTGTACCCAGCACAACCCCCTCAAAATCTCCAATGGATTGAAGTGAAATGTTCGGGGAGGTCCATGGTGTCTACGTCCCGTGGTTGACTACTGTCAGCAATGAAAGTATTACTGAGCACCTGACTTTATTATAGTAGACATCCACAGTCACACCCTTCACAACTGTCAGGTGACTGAGGGATGGACCTCTACCTGCAAACTTCAGTGACACTGATAAGAACATGCAGTTTTATGTTTACCTGGTTATTGTATGCGCCAATCAGCAAGTATAAAACAATACATCCTTCCTTTGTCAGTAAATACACAATACTTAACAAGATGAGATATAATACCACATGTGAACCCATCAATGATCGAGTTGCTGTGGCATTCTGCACTTGTGGACACTCCTACCCCCATGTTGCCTCGAGGAGGTGAAGGCAGTCTGCTTACCTCTCTGTCTGTAAGGCGTTGAGGAGAGTGGTGGCCAGCCTCTTCATGAAGGAACCCAATGGGGACCTATCTGAGACTGCGGGACCTGCAATTCTGCTGGGATAGCCGTGGTCATTGGAGCACATACCATAGATGCTGGCAGAGGGGATGGGAAAGCCATGAAAGATGAGGTTGGAGAACTGCTCGCAGCACCCTCATCCTCCTCTGCTTTCTGAAGGGTTGGATGGGGTGTCATTCATTCCAGTATGCGTTGTGCCACCAGTGAGTGTCCTGCTATGGATACACAACTCCTCATGTTTCCATGGAGGACAGTGTTTAAACTCTGAATGGACCGCTGCAGGGTATTGAATGAGCCTTGTTCGCTTTGCAGGAATTCACATTGCTCTTGCATCCACTCTGAGTGATGTTGCATGTTAATCTCCGTGAGATAAGCCATTCTCTCATGGTCTCATGCACTCATGTGATCGAGCTCCCGAGACAAGGTCGAGAAAATCACCGCCATGGATCCCTCCACTCACAGTGTGTGAGCTCACATTGCCTCAGGGAACTCTGCCAGATGTCCACACATCTGCTGCTAATGGTCCAAGCACTGTGCCCCAGGAGGTGACTCATGAGGCTCTACCTCTATGCCAGCTGGAGCATCATCATCACTGCCTTCCCTCCTCCGAGGAGACTGTTTACAGATGTGTCTGACTCAGACACCTCCTCCTGCACTCTGGTGCCCTTCACCCCACGTCACCGACTCTAGGGGCAGAATTGTCCCAGATTTGCACAAAGTGTGATGGTGGATCGGAAAAAAGTCATTTTACCCGGTGGCCGCAGTGGCAGGTTTTCGCACTGTATCGTCCCATTCCCACCTCATTAATTGTGCAACCACAGAAAACATGCCATCTCACTGGTGGGCAGCCTCCAATTTGCCCGTCATGCCATTACCTCGCTGTTTCCTCACACAGGGCGCCTTATTTAAATTGCAGCTGCGCACACACTTCTCAATGCTTGCAGCCCAGGACTGCTCCAGTGGAGACATGATCCCAAAAGCCAAGAAGACGACAGTCCCACAATTCAGTGCCACATCCCTGGGGGATGCCTTTTGGATGCTGCGCAGCCCCACCACGATGTCCTCTACCTCCACTCTGGCCCCAGGAGGCCCATCAGTTTCACTACTCTGGCAGTGGTGGTCAGTGCCAACGCTGCGAAGAAGAGGGTTTGCCATCCAGTGTTGAAAGAGGGTGAATGGCAATGGCAGCTGTGTAAGGCAACCATCTCGTCACTCTAAACTCACACACTCACAAGGCCATCACACACTCACTAGCATCTCACTCACTGCCAGCTCAAGGGACGTAACCACTCACTCTCTCACACACTCCCTCACATCTCCATCGGGCCTCATCTCCTCTGGAGACTGTGTCCTCAGCCCTCACCATCTTCAGGCTACTTGTATAGATCAACATGTGCTATCACACAAACCCTGGGATACCCCCTTCCCCAGTATGGCCCTAGCCCTGCAGTCTCTTCCCTTGTCTGAGGCCACTTTTCCCCCTTCCCCAAGCAAGCCCTAGCCCTGCAGCAGTTGAAAAGCCACCCCCGCCTTATGGCTGATCTGGTAGGTAGACAGCTGCCTATGAGACCTCTAAAAGTAACATGGTGCTGCCTGCGAAGCCTGGCACTGATGACTGCGGGTGCTGCCCAAAGCAAGGTAGGCAAACAAACTGAAGTCCTGGGCGAAGTGCAGCTCACCAGGCGCATGTTGCTTATGTACAGTTGTGAAAATGATGATCCAGTGTGGGGGAATGATTCCAGCAAGCAGGGCCTGTAATGAGATGCTAAAGTATTGAAATTAGGTTCCTGACGTGAGGCGGTGGGGAGCACGCCAGCCATTGACAGGTGGAGTGGACAATCGCAAACTGGTTTCATGGCAGCGTGAAACTGATTTTTGGCATTCTCGGCATATTGTCCCCCACCTGCTATGATGCCCGTCATCACGGGGCTAGAAAATTCCAGCTACTTCCCTCTGCGGCCTGAGTATCTGTGGTGGTGGATTGAGGGCTAGTCAGATGGGATGCTATTCCCTCAGACATCTCTTTGTCCTCCTCCTTCTGATGCTCTGGCTATGGGAAATGGGCGTACGGCAGTGGTGTATGTGACACAACAGGAGATAATTACAGTAATCCTTCCTCCATGCGAGTGCACATGCAGTTACAGGTCACTATCAAAAAACATATGAGCAGAAGCCTTGGCCCCGAACCCTTCCTTCATGGTCTATCATGTGCCAGCTGCCAATTATGTTCAGCCCACTACCCCCGTGCTGAATAACCATCAACCCCACCAATGAAACCATGATTGATTAACACCGCCTTTGGCACCTGCAATGGGTGACTTGCCATCTCCTATTGGCCTGGGAACGCACATACACAGTTTGCATGGCCCTCTCCTCCACTGGATGAGTCACCCTCAGGTTCACACGCTGACCCCTACCTGAGCAATTCCCTTGGCATTTTGAGTTCTCTTCTCCTGCGAGTAATCAATAAAGTTAAATTTAGGGTATTGAATCCCTCATCTGGTACAAGCCTGATTTATCTGGCAGTGTGTCACAGTGGGCATTCTCATGCCACCCATTTATGTTTGGCCATACAAGAGTGTGTTACGATCCCAGCTGAGGTTACCCCTGGACAAGCTTGATCCCAGGATAGAACCCAGCTTGATAGATCCTAACTTTTATTTGTTTGTTTAGATATGTGGAACATAGCTATTGAACAGAGTCACAGGAGTCAGCTGATGAACTTTTAATAGAAGAATAAAACATTTATTAAACATGAAAAGATTAACTATATTACAATACTCCTTCACCACAACTTTAGCTTTACAGATATTTACAGATTTGGAAGGATTACACAAGTTACAAAAGCTATCTTATACTCTAATGTCCACAGTAAGTACACAGTTCATGTAAACCATTAGGCAGACACACCACCTCTGAAACCAGGAGACTGATGCCACCTCAGTCAGGTGCTATGGATCTCTCCTCAACTACCCACCCCCACCCCCCGCCCCCAACCAGACGCTTGTCATACCATGAGCCAATCAGTCTCATTGCACTCTGTCTTTCACACGAGAGTTTCCAATCTCCACTTTCCAAGACCTCGCCTTGGAATCTTCTCCCAAACCGATGCTTTCTCTCAGACTCCTTCTGCAAGGGTTCACCTCCAGGGTTTTGAACTCTCCTTCCGATGTTCCTCTCCCCGAGTCACCACGTGCATTCAAGCTGTCTTCCATGCACTCTCTCTCCGACTCATTTGTCACAGTACCACTGCTTCACATGCCCATAACAGAGTTACAGACTTTCAGTTGTCGCTTTGGACCTTCTGGCCTCTGGCAAACGGTTCCCACTTTAAATCTGCTTTCTGCAGCTTTTGGCTCTTTAAACCTGAAGCTTGGAGCCTTTCTCTCTGCCCCTCACTCTTAACTTCACAGGACCTTTTCCAGGTTCCTGTCCTTCCTTTGACTAGAAGGTCTACTTGGGATTTTCCCCTGTTCTACTCCCCTGGATTTTTGGGTTTTTTTCTTTAGCTTGGGACATATTATCTGTCCCCTTCTAGGTTGCTTCTGCTTCACAGCTGTCTTCAAACCAACTGTACTCAAACAACTTCCAAAACAGACTGCTGTTTCTAGTTTCTAGTGTGTGTGTCTGTGGGAGGGACCTGCCTCTATGGACCCCTGTTGCTAAGCAACAGCCCAATTCTTCTATTGTTGTTTGTTTAACCTCGCTGCAGCAGTCGTAAAAACTCATTAGAAATGCAAGCACCTTTTATAGTGAAACTAAAACTCAGTTTGACCTTTCTTAACACAAATACAGAACTACAAGTCAAACTTAAACTTTAAAGCCAAAACTCATTCCTAACACCCACAAATGCAAATAAAACTTACTTAAACTATCTCTATTTCCTAACAAGTATCATGTCCATTCAGTCATTCTTATTCCTGGGGACATATGCACCAATTGTGTCCCACCTCAGTCAGCTGACACCCAAACCAGAGAGTCAAACAACTCAGCTTGTCTGAGCACAGCAGATTGTGGAACTGCTTACGACACTGCATCCATGATTTTTCATATGTCCCTGATGCTGTTGGCTGCCATGCTTCCATCATGTTGGCAGGAGAGTTCCTTCTATCTTCTGAATACAGGGATCCCTCTGGCCTTCAACCTTTTTTTATTTACTCGTGGGATGTGGGTGTCACTGGCTAGCATTTATTACCCATCCCTAATTGTCCTTGTTCAGAGGGCATTTTTAAGAGTCAACCACATTGGTGTGGGTCTGGAGTCACATGTAGGTGAGGATGGCAGATTTCCTTCCCTAAAAGGCATTTGTGAACCAGATGGGTTTTTACAACAATTGACAATGGTTTCATGGTCATCATTAGACCATTTATTGATTAACTATGTTACAATACTCCTTCACCACATTAGACTTTTAATTCCAGATTTTTTTTATGAATTCAAATTCCACCATCTGTTGTTGAGGGATTTGAACCCAGGTCTCTGGATTCCCAATCAAGTGACAATGCCACTACACCACCACAATCTCATACACTAGGAGCTCCAGTTGCTGGTTGCATAACTTGGGTGCATTTAACCCACGAGACTCAGACATGCTGCTCCCCTGGGTGCTACTCAATGCCCATGTGCAACCATCTGCTGCAACCTTAATCTCAACTTGTGCACATATATTATTATTACAGACTGATGTTGTTGGGACAGTGTGCTGATATCACAGTTATGAGTAAGGCACTTCTGGGTGTCCACACTTCAAAATGTGACAGTTAAAAAGGCATCTGGATGCCTGCATTGGGGGTCCTGAGACCAGATGCTAAGGTATCATACTTATTTCACTTGCTGTACATTGTCATTAACTGCTGTAGCTGCATAGATACAGACATCTACATGGCTGGGTGTGGAGGATCTTTACCAACAATGAATGACTCTTTACACATTTCCAATAGTCAGGCTTCACAATCTAAAGTCTGCTATGGAAGGTTCATGATGGGCCATCCCTTACAGCCAGCATTAATAACCAGTTGGATAACATTTATAACTTTTACTCGCATGACGGTGTACTGAAGTCTCCTCCCATGAAGCCTTGTGACCCCTTCATTACTTCACTCCTGTCACAGTGACTGACTTCCAGGGCAGCCCTTTCTATAGGGCCTGAGTCATAAAAAGCCCACCTCCTCATTCAGACCCACCTGTGTCTCCGAAATGTTTCTGGGGTCGGCTGGCACATCTGCCACACACGCTCACCTCCCAGCAATGAAGATCACACCTCTGGAGCCACTTTCTGCTGAGATCGGCATGTGAAGCCTGGAATTTTCCTGACTCCCGCTACCCACCATTAAATGAAAATCCAGCCCAATGACACAGTTTTGAAGAGTGTACAGGGACAAATAGATCTGGGAGTACATGTGCACAGATCTTTGAAGTTGGCATATCATATTTAAAGATTAGTTAGTAACCTAAGAGATTGATTAAGAGGGGAAAAATAAGAGTATGGGAGTAAACTTGCAAGGAATATAAAAGTGGACATTAAAAGTTTCTATAAGTATGTAAACAGAAAAAAATTAGTGAAGACAAATATAGGTCCCTTACAGTCTGAAACAGGAGAACTTATAATGGAGAACAAGGAAATGGCAGAGCAATTAAACAAATACTTTAGACACTGTCTTCTCTCTTCATGGAGGAAGACATAAATAACTTTCCAGAAATACTAAGGAACCAAGAATCTAGTGAGAAGGAAGAATTGAAGGAAATTAGTATTAATAATTTGTATTTATAAAACAATAGCACTGGGGAAATTAATGGGACTGAAAGTGAATAAATCCCCAGGGCCTGATAATCTACTTCCCAGGGTATTAAAGGAGGCAGCCATGGAAATGATGGATGCGTTAATTATCATCTTCCAAAATTCTGTGGATTCTGGAATAGTTCCAGCAGATTGGAGGGTGGCAATGTTTGAAACTATTTAAAAAAGGAGAGAGAGGAAAACAGTGAATTACAGACCAGCTAGCCTAACAATAATAGTAGGGGAAATGCTGGAGTCTATTATAAAGGATGTGATAACAGGACACTTAGAAAACTTCAATGGACAAAATCAACATGGATTTATGAAAGGGAAATCATGTGTGACAAACCTACTGGAGTTTTTTTGAGGATGTTGTGAGCAGAATAGACAAGGGAGAACCAGTGGATGTGCTGTATTTGGATTTTCAGAAAACCTTTTTTAAAGTCCCACATAAGAGGTTAGTATGTAAAATTAAAGTACATGGGATTGAGGGTAATACATTGGCATGGATTGAGAATTGGTTAGCAGACAGGAAACAGAGAGTAGGAATAAACAGGTCTTTTTCGGAGCGGAGGTGGTGACTGGGGGGGTAACCGCATGGATCAGTGCTTGGGCCCCAGCTCTTCACAATATATATCAATGATTTGGTTGAGGGAACCCAATGCAATATTTCCAAGTTCGCTGATGACACGAAACTTGGTGGGAATGTGAGTGATGAGGGCGTTAAGAGGCTTCAGGCAATTTAGACAGGTTGAGTGAGTGGACAAATACATGGCAGGTGCAGTTTAACATGGATAAGTGTGAAGTTATCCACTTTGGTAGGAAAAACAGATTGGCAGAGTATTATTTAAATGGTGATAGATTGGGAAATGTTGATGTACAAAGGGACCTGGGTGTCTTTGTACGCCAGTCATTGAAAGCAAGCCTGCAGGTGCAGCAAGCAGTTTAGAAGGTAAAAGGTATGTTGGCCTTCATTGTGAGAGGACTTGAGTACAGGAGCAAGGATGTCTTACTGCAGCTGTACAGGGCCTTGGTGAGACCACACCTGGAGCATTGTGTGCAGTTTTGGTCTCCTTACCTAATAAAGGATATACTTGCCACAGAGGGAGTGCAGTGAAGTTCACCAGGCTGATTCCTGGGATGGCAGAATTGTTGAATGAGGAGAGATTGGGCGGACTAGGCCTGTATTCACTGAAGTTTAGGAAAATGAAAGGGGATCTCATTGAAATGTATTAATTTCTGACAGGGCGGGACAGGCTGCATGCAGGGTGATGTTTCCTTTGACTGGGGGATTCTAGAACAAGGGGACTGAGATGAGGAGAAACCTCTTCACTCAGAAGGTGGTGAACCTGTGGAATTCTTTATCACAGGGGGCTATGGAGGCCAAATCAGTGAATATATTTAAGAAGGAAATAGGTAGATTTCTGGACTCTAAAGGTGTCAAGGTAAATGGGGAGAGAGCGGGAGCATGGCTTTGAGGTAAAGGATCAGCCATGATCATATTGAATGGCGGAGCAGGCTCGAAGGATGGAATGACCTACCCCTGCTTCTATTTTCTATGTTTCTATGTATGTGTGATTTTGAGCTTCATAAAGAGAGGTATTGAGTACAAAAACCGGGAAGTTTTGCTGAAACAAAAACAGAAAATGCTGGAAAAACTCAGCAGGTCTAACAGCATCTGTGGAGAGAAAAAACAGAGTTAACGTTTCGAGTCTGTATGACATCTTCAGAGCTAAAGAGAAGTAAAAAATGTGATGAAATTTATACTGTTTAAGAGGGGTGGAGCAGGTGAATCTTGATAGAAGGCCAGCGATAGGTGGAGGCAAAGGAGAGATTGACAAAGATGTCATGAATAAAAGTACAAAGAGGTGTTAATGGTAGCGGTACTGGCTAAAGGAGGTGCTGATGGTGGCATTAAGGTCAGAAATCAGAATGTGATAATAGCAGAACAAGGGTAAGCACTCTGGAAAGAACAACATGAACAAGTGACAGATGGCCTTTGTGGAGGTGGGGTGAGGGGAGGGGGCAGTGGTGGGAAAAAAGATCGAAAATATCACACGAATATGCAATGACATCGGGTCGCTTGCCTGACGTTATCACGCTTGGGCATGTGCCCACATGCTGAATGGAAAATCCTGCTCTATGACTTAATTCCTCTGGAGCATCAGTTCTCACTTTCCAACAGTCTTTGTGTAATTAACTTTAACCTGTACTTACTGTTCCACTGGAAATCCCAAAAATCCCAGGATAATTTTAAGGGATCTGAGATCTCCTATCTGTAGCACCTGGAAACTTAATGTTACCCAGGTGCTAGATACAATAACATTGGGGCTGTTGAGTTTTGAGATGATGGTATGCTAGGTGCATGCTATGATTTCAGCAGTGGAGCAGTAGGAGTGAAGCTTTATTATATTTTAGAAGTGAAAAGGTACGAAGCACCTCTCATTTGCCTGCATTGCCTAGCATTCTTCCACTGCCCCTACTCTTCCTTCAAAAATATCAGACTGGTAGATACCAATTAGCAAACTCATTGGCACCAGGAAAGGCATCAGCAGCCAAATTAAATACAGCAGCTGGCACAAAGTTTTGAAAAAACTCAAGTGATAGCAGTTTAAAGCAAACCCACAAAGAAATTACAAGAATGGCCCCCCAAAAAGCTAAAAGAAACATTTATCTTTAAAATCTATGGGCCTTTTAAAGATCCTCTGCCTGAAGGTCTACCCAAGGCCCTCTTCATGTTACGTGTCCTGGGAGCGCTGGAAACCTGTCATACACCACTAGTGCCCCTTTTTGAATATTCTAATGAAACTCCTGCTTGGATTGGCAATTCACTTAG
This sequence comes from Cetorhinus maximus, assembly GCF_964194155.1. NCBI lineage: Eukaryota > Metazoa > Chordata > Chondrichthyes > Lamniformes > Cetorhinidae > Cetorhinus > Cetorhinus maximus. Next base: position 48,653,788 of record NC_135879.1, on the reverse strand, counting down.
CTGTCACAGCTTGGAATGGTTGATATTTCTGCAGCAATTCAGTGTAGCTAATTTTTGATTGATTTCATTGTATACTATCAGTGATGAAAATGGTGCATTAAAATTTGTGAAATTTCAATAGAAATCATCATGTACAGTTTTTTTCATTATATTTAGATTAAGTCACAATGGTGACTTCTGTGTGCATTTAGAACTCATACCATAGGGAGCCTAGGGCTTATGCCAATAATTTATATGATTAACAGTGACTCATCAGCTTCAGGGATTGGCACGTTAAGTCCTCAATTATAGTTGACATTCAATGGCATTACCATCACTGAAATCCCCCACTATCAACACCCTGGGGGTTATCATTGACGAGAAATTGAACTGGACTAACCATATAAATACTGTGGCTCCAAGAGGCTAGGAATCCTGGAGCAAGCAACTCACCTCCTGATTCCCCAAAGCCTGTCCACCATCTACAAGGCACAAGTTAGGAGTGGGACGGAATACTGTCCACTTGCCTGGATGAGTGCAGCTCTAACAGCACTCAAGAAGCTTGACACCATCCAGGACAAAGCAATTTGCTTTACTGGCTCCCCAGTCATCATCTTCAACATTTACTCCCTCCATCACTGACACACAGTGGCAGCGGTGTGTACCAATATGGATTGCAGCAACTCACCAAACTGTCCTTCAACAGCACCTTCCAAACCCACGACCTTTAACAACTAGAGGGGCAAGGACAGCTTTTGCATGGGAACACTACCACCTGCAAGTTCCCCTGCAAGCCAGTCATCATCCTGGCTTGGAACTACATTGCTGTTCCTTCACTGTCCAAAATCCTGGAACTCCCTCCCTATCAGCACTGTGGGTGTAGCTACATCAAATGGACCACAGTGGTTCAAAAAGGCACCACCTTCTCAAGGGCAATTAGGGATGGGCTAGCTGGCCAAGCCACTGACACTCACATCCTGCGAAAGAACAAAAAAGAAAGTTGTCGTTGTGTTCTTGAAAATTGAGACTTTAAGTGAAACAATTTTTAAGTGAATCACATTTTCCCATTAAAACTAACGTAAAAGCTGTAGTTAGGTTCTGTAGGACCTTTCTCATAAGAACAAAAACATTAAAACATTATATCCTTTAAGTTAGAATGCTTTACATTACTAAATCCCTGTATTGGTAAATGAAATAACTTGTAAAATAAAATAAATTAAAACATTTAAGAGAAATATGGTAACTTTCTGTACCTCCCGCTAACTGCCAATCCTGCTCACCACACATACTGCTCTCTGACCTTCCTGACCTTACTGCCGACATTCTGAATTGTGGCCTCACCCACTCCCTGACTCACCCTCTCGCTGACCCTTGCTCTCGCTCAACCTCCCACTCCCTGACTCTGCTGCTCATCATTTCCCTCTCCTGCCTGACTATGTGCGAGGTCTCTGGAGATGTGAGATGAGAGGCAGAAGGAGTAGCTTTGACTTGCCGGCGGTAAGTTCCCTTCAAAAGGGCTAGTGATCAGATTCCAGGATCTGCCTCATACTTGCATGTGATTGGTGGGAAAGGAGCAGCTAGTGGTAGTCCTGGTGCTGGTGAGGCGAGGGAAAACCTGGTCAGGGTAGCATAAAACCCCATTGCCAAATGTTTCCTCATTCTCCAAAGTGATACGGCCTGATATCCCCCCACCCCACCATTCGTGCTCATTCGGTAATAGTTACTTTGATCTTCTTGTCTCACAAATTGTGTAACAGAATAATTTAGATCCAATACGAGTGACTTAATATTGGGATAAATGTGAGAGGAGAAGGCTTTTATTGAGAATAGTCATAAAAAGTAACTTACAGACATATAGAAGTTTTTTTATAATCTGTTGCCTTTCTAACTTTTGGGCTGTTTTTTGACATAACTTCAAATATATGTTGTTGGCTTGAAGTTCAAGCTGCACATCTTTAAGGTGCATTTTTGATTTGTAAATAATCTTGTGCAGACGTTACTAAGCACCCACAAACACCTTCAGCTTATATGAATTATTTAAACTGTTGAGCTGAACAGAACATTTATGAGATATTTGAAATGAGGACTGACAGAATGTTTTCTGTTTTGTGATTAATCCTTCACAGAAATCAATGCTGGTGAAATTCTGCAGATGTTTGGAAAGATGTTTTTTGAATTCTGCCAAGAATCTGGCTATGATACAATTCTTCGTGTTCTGGGCTCCAATGTTAGAGAGTTTCTACAGGTAAATGTGTTTGTGGTAGTAAATACAACATATTTCAGTTTATACAGATCAATATAAATTATTACTAAATAACAGTTGAAATGTTTGATAGTTAAATTTATGCATAGAATTTAAAATTACACTCACCTAAATTGAAATATGTGAAGATTTATTGGAGAGTCATACAGCAAATAATGAGGAAAATCTGTTCATGCCTGTGCTGGCTTCTTGAAAGAGCTAAGCAATTAAATGCATTAAGTACAGCCTGATTAGATGAAATAAGCAACATTGCCTGAACCAACATTCCCACCATCAATTATACTCAACTTTGCAAATATTCTGGCCTTCAATTCCTTTTCTTCTCAGGATGTCATTGACTAGATTTGAGGGAATAAAATAATAAGCTTTATTAACCAAGGAGCAGCTATGTGTGAATTTAATGCTGATTAATAAATGTTTCCTCTTAGACGGTTGTGTGGATGCCATAAAAGTTGATGCTTTTGCAGTTTCAAACTGATAGGCACAGGTCAAACATATTCATAATATAGCCAAATTGCACTAAATTCACTCATTATTGAGTATTGTTGCTGTCTTTCCCTTTCTCCAAAGTTAGGGACTGACTCTGAGCCAACAGAAGGGAAGGGAGTAGCTGGTGAGTCGTATCTTTATTAATATTTTGAAAAGATTTATTCTAACAGATAGTAATGGCAGGGATGCTCCGATATCTAGTCTGCACATCCTGTGCTATGTGGAAATTCCAGGACACCTCCTGTGTTCTGGATAACCATTTGTGCAAGAAGTATTGTCAGTTGCAGCAGCTTGAGCTCTGGGTTTTGGAACTATGGTGGATCCATGAGATTGAGAGCTTTGTGGATAGCACAATTATAGATGTGGTCACCCAGCAGCTAAAGAGTATGCAGGGAGAGAGGGAATGGATGACCGTCAGATAATCAAGAAGAAACAGGCAGGTAATGCAGGTGTCCCCTGAGTGCTTCCCACACTCTAACCAGTATTCAGTTCTTAATACTGATGAAAGTGATGGTTCATCTGGAGAATGTAGCGAGAGCTAAATCCATGGCACCACAGGCTGGTGTCCAGGGGTGGGATGGGGGTTGGGGGGATGGGGTGCACAAAGAAGACTGAAAGAGAAATAGTGATAGGAGATTTAATAGTGCGGGTGCAGATGTGAATCCAGGATTGCCTCCTAGGCGCTGGGGTCAAGGATATTATTGAATGGTTACAGATCCTGAGAGGGGTGTGTGAACAGCCAGCAGTCATGGTCCATTTTTAAAATTCATTTATGGAATGTGGGCAACGCTGGCTAGGCCAGCATTTATTGCCCATCCATAATTTTTAAATTCATTAATGGGATGTGCATGTCACTGGCCACATCCTCTCATTGTCCTTGTTCAAAGGGCATTTAAGAGTCAACCACAATGCTGTGGGTGTGGAGTCACATTTAGGCCAGACCATGGAAGGACAGCCGATTTCCTTCCCTGAAGGACAATAGTGAACCAGATGACAATTGGCAATGGTTTCATGGTGATAATCAGACTTTTAATTCCAGATTTTTTATTGAATTCAAATTTCACCAACTGCCATGGTGAGATTCAAACCTGAGTCCCCAGAGCATTACCCTGGGCATCTGGAATACTAGATCAGTGATAATAGCACCATGCCTCCATCTGAGAAGATGGTGATGAGTTGCCTTCTTGAACCCCTGAAGTCCATGTGGTGTAGGTACATCCTAGTGCTGTTAGGGAGGGAATTCAAGGACTTTGACCCTGTGACAGTGAAGGAATGGTGATATATTTCCAAGTCAGGATGGTGGCTGCCTTGGAGGGGAACTTCCAGGTGGTGGTGATCCCATGTGTCCGTTGCCCTTGTCCTTCTAGATGGTAGCAGTCGTGGGTTTGGAAGATGCTGACCAAGGAGCCTTGGTGAATTCTTGCAGTGCAACTTGCAGATAGTATTGTTATGATCCCAGCTGAGATTACCCCTGGACAAACCTGATCCCAGAATGGAACCCAGCTTGATAAATCCTATCTTTTATTTGTTTGCTTAGATATATGGAGAGTGGCTACTGAACAGAGTCACTGGAGTCAGCTAATGAACTTTTAACAAAAGCATAACACGTTTATTAAACAAGAGAAGATGAAGGCCTTTTATACATATGTAAAAAGCAAGAGGGTAGCCAGGGAAAGGGTAGGCCCACTCACAGACAGAGGTGGGAATCAGTGTGTGAAGCCAGAAGAAATGGGAGAGATACTAAATGAGTTCTTCTCATCAGTATTCACCAAAGAGAAGGACTTAGTGGTCGATTTGTCTAGGGAAGAGTGCCTGGATCACGTTGAGATCAAAAAATAGGAGGTGTTAGGCGTCTTGAAGAATATTAAGGTGGATAAGTCCTCAGGGCCAGATGGGATCTATCCCAGAGTACTGAGGGAGGAGATTGCTGGGACCTTGACAGAAATCTTTGTATCCTCACTGGCTACGGGTGAGGTGCCAGAGGACTGGAGAATGGCCAATGTTGTTCCATTGTTTAAGAAGGGTAGCAGGGATAATCCAGGAAATTACAGGCCGGTGAGCCTTACGTCAGTGATAGGGAAATTATTGGAGAAGATTCTTCATGACAGGAGTTACTACCATTTGGAAGCAAATGGGTGTATTAGTGAGAGGCAGCATGGTTTTGTGAATGGGGAGGTCATGTCTCACTAACTTGATCGAGTTTTTCGAGTAAGTGACAAAGATGATTGACGATGGAAGGGCAATGGATGTTATCTACATGGATTTCAGTAAGGCCTTTGACAAGGTCCCTCATGGCAGACTGGTACAGAAGGTAAAGTCGCACGGGATCAGAGGTGAGCTGGCAAGATGGATACAGAATTGACTTGGTCATAGAAGACAGAGGGTAGCAGTGGAACAGTGCTTTTCTGAATGGAGAGCTGTGACTAGTGGTGTTCCGCAGGGATCAGGGCTGGGACCTTTGCTGTTTGTAATATACGTAAATGATTTGGAGGAAAATGTAACTGGGCTAATTAGTAAGTTTGCAGATGCCACTAATGTCGGAGGAGTTGTAGATAGTGAAGAGGATTGTCAAAGGGTACAACGGGATATAGATCGGTTGGAGACTTGGGTGGAGAAATGGCAGATGGAGTTTAATCCGGACAAATGCGAGGTAATGCATTTTGGAAGGTCTAATGCAGGTAGGAATTACACAGTAAATGGCAGAACCCTTAAGTACATCGACGGGCAGAGCGATCTGGGTGTACAGGTCCACAGGTCACTGAAAGTGGCAACGCAGGTGGATAAGGTAGTCAGGAAGGCATATGGCATGCTTGCCTTTATTGGCAGGGGCGTTGAGTATAAAAGCTGGGAAGTCCTGCTGCAGCTGTATAGAACCTTGGTTAGGCCACTCTTGGAATATTGCGTGCAATTCTGGTCGCCACATTACCAGAAGGATATGGAGGCGTTGGAGAGGGTGCAGATGAGGTTTACCAGGATGTTGCCTGGTCTGGAGGTTATTAGCTATGAGGAGAGGTTGGAGAAACTTGGATTGTCCTCACTAGAGTGACGGAGATTGAGGGGCGACTTGATAGAAGTTTACAAAATTATGAGTGGCATGAACAGAGTAGATAGTCAGAAGCTTTTTCCCAGGGTGGAAGAGTCAATTACTAGGGTACATCGATTTAAGGTGAGAGGAGAAAACTTTAGAGGAGATGTGCGGGGCAAATTTTTTACGCAGAGGGTAGTGAGTATCTGGAATTCGCTGCCAGAGGAGGTGGTGGAAGCAGGTACGATAGTGGTGTTTAAGAGGCAGCTTGACAAATACATGAATAGGATGGAAATAGAGGGTTACGGACCCCGGAAGTGCAAAATGTTTTAGTTTGACAGGCAATATGATCGGCGCAGGCTTGGAAGGCCGAAGGGCCTGTTCCTGTGCTGCACTTTTATTTGTTCTTTGTTCTTTGAACTCCCCCCAGAAGCTTGTCACACCGTGAGCCAACCAGTCTCACTGCATTCTGTCTTTCACATGAGGGTTTCCGATTTCCACTCTCCAGGAACCAAACCTTGGAATCTTTTCCCAAATCGATGCTTTCTCCCAGATGCCTTCCGCAAGGGTTTACCTCTAGGGTTTCGAACTCTCCTTCTGATGTCCCTCTTCCCTGGGTCCCCATATGTATTCAAGCTGTCTTCCATGCACTCTGTCTCACCAACTCAGCCGTCAACAGTACCACTGCTTCAAATGCCTAGAGCAAAGAGTTACAGATCCTCAGCCATCTCTTTGGACCTTCTTGGCTCTTGCAAGCTGTTCTCATTTTAAATCTGCTTTCTGCAGCTTTTGTCTCATTAAGTCTGAAGCATAGGGCCTTTCTCCCTGCCCCTTAACTTCCCTTAACAGGACTTTTTCCAGGTTCCTGTCCTTTCTTTGAATAGAAGGTCTGCTTGGGACTTTCTCCTGTTCCACTCCCCTGGATTTTGGGATCCTTTCTTTAACTTTGGACTGGCTACCTGTCCCTTCTTGGTCGCTTCTGCTTGACAGCTGTCTTCAAACCAACTGAACTCCAACAGCTTCCAAATCAAACTGCTGTTTCTTGTTTTCTGAGTGTCTATCAGAATGACCTGCCTCTCAGGACTCCTGTTGCGAGGCAAAAGCACTGTTTGTTTTCTACTTTATTTGCTTAAATTAGCCTACAGTCCTAAAACACTCATTAGAAATTCAGGCACTTTTAAAGTGAAACTAAAGCTCAGCTTGAACTCTTCTTACTCACAGAAACAGAAATACAAATCAAACTTAAACTTTAAAGCTAAAACTCATTCCTAAGACCTACAAATACAAATATGACTGACTTACACTATCTCCATTTCCTAACACCTCCCCCTTTGGAGGAAAGAAAGCTTCATAACAGTACAATGGCCTTACATCCGCCTCACACAAACTTAACACCATAAACCTCTAACTGAGCCTATTACCCATTATGCAAATACATTTTCCATCTCATTTCACAATTTGTCATGTTATCGTACAATTACAAAAGCGTACTTAAACAAAGTCAATAAATGTAACCAGATTAATAGAATTTGCACAACACAGAATTATCATAACTTTTATGCTTCTTTTCCCTCCTATTCCCAGTCTTTAACTCAGCAAAGAATGTTTCATTTAAGTCTACAGCCCAACCGTCCTTTTTGTTCGCTGTAAGCGTAATTCCATCCTCAAGCTTATTTTCAGAATTGAAGTGTGGTAAATTCTCATTTCGATTTAGCAAAGTCAAAATAGCATTTTTGTGCATAAACATCCAATTTCTTCACTGGTCAAGATCTCTTTTTGCTGTTTCAAAGGTGTTATTGGGATGCTTTTTATGTTCACACAAAAGGGTTTCATATTCCTGTTTGGTTTGGTCTTTAAGCCTTTTATGATATTGTTGCTTCTCCAGATCCCATTTCAAACAGATCTTTTCCACTTCTTTTTGAGCAGTGTCAATCATATTCTCCCTGTGAAGTTTCATAGTGCATTCCAACCCTTCAATTCTTCTGCATAATCCACATAGTATATCATTCCACTCCTTTCAAGGTTTTAGATAGTATTTTGCAACCTGCCCACCTGCCTGGATTCAAACTGCTGTAATTTGTATAATAGAACTGGGAAGCACTTATAAATCAGTGTCTCTGGTCATTGACTTCTCCAGGTCATTTTGTGTTTTCAGTCCTTTTTGTTGATAATTCTTGGGCCATAATTTTATCTTCAGCATCCGGGCGTGTGCCCAACATACCGGAACATAATATGATGCGCGATGACATTGGGCATGCACCCGACCTCACCGCGCACCATTGCGATATTTTGCTAGGCGGGTGGGCAATGAAAACAGAGGCGTGTCCGCCATTAATTAAAGGGCCAGTTAAGGACCTTGAGGCACCAATTGTCTGTGATTTTACATAGCCCGTTCAATTTTGAGGGCATCATACAGCCGCAACAGGCAGGTGGGTAGCCCACATTTTCAAAAACCTCATTCACGTGCAGGATAAGAGGGGTGAGTGGGCTCGCTAATGCAAGTTGTTTGCACTTTAGCTTATAAGTTGTTGCTGCTTGCTAGTGTGAACAGGACAACTTAATTTCATTTCAGAGCTGTTTTGACAGAAATGAGAGGCTGGAGGCACCTCCTCTGAGGAGGAAGAGAGGGCCAGAAGGGGCAGGAGGCCAGGTGTCCCATTTCAGCCTCCAGGGGAGCGACCTGTGGGAGGAAAGGTGCAGGCGCAAGGGGCGCAGGGCCAACAGGATGTCCAAGGCGGAAGGGACCACAGAAAACACCACTATCCTGCTGCCAGGGTTTACAGGCAGCGATGCAGCTACCTCAATATGCCTGAGGTGCAATGCCAAAGGAGGCTCCGCCTCTCAAGGGAGACAGTGACCTCCATCTGTCAGATGATCGGCCCTGAGATCAGCTCCGACTGTGTGGGTGGACACCCCGTGCCAGTGGTGCTGAAGGTCACAGTAGCACTCAACTTTTATGCCTTCGGCTCTTTCCAGGGGTCGGTGGGTGATCTTTGTGGAGTCTCCCAATCATCTCTCCACAGTTGTGTCAAGCTGGTGACAGATGCTCTGTTCAGGCGTGCATTGGCTTTCATTCATTTCCACACGGATGAGGCCAGCCAGGCTGAGCGAGCCAGAGGCTTTGCAGCGATTGCTGGGTTCCCCAGCATCCAGGGTGCAATAGACTGCACACATGTGGCCATCAAGGCACCAGGAGGTGAGCCCAGTGCCTTTGTCAACAGGAAGGGCTTCCACTCCATGAACGTGCAGATAGTGTGTGATCACAGGATGCAGATTCTGCAAGTTTGTGCAAGGTACCCAGGCAGCTCCCATGTCGCTTATATACTCAAGACACGCCCAGGTGATGATGCTCTTCAGTACTCCAGCCTGCCTAGATGGATGGCCGCTGGGTGACAAGGGTTATCCCCTCAAAAGGTGGCTCATGACGCCTCTCCGCCATCCAAGAACAGAAGCTGAGCAGTGGTACAATAGGAGCCACGCCTCCACAAGGGCTGTGGTGGAGAGAGCCATTGGTCTTCTCAAGATGCACTTCCAATGCCTGGATCAATCAGGAGGCGCACTCCAGTACCCCCCAGATCGTGTGTCACTGATAGTGGTTGCATGCTGCACTCTCCACAATCTGGCGCTGGAAAGGGGCGACTCAGTGGAGGAAGAAGATGTTGACGCAGCTGCTCTGGCAACAGACGATGAGTCCAGTAGTGACGACGAGCACGGTCAGGAGAACGCTGAGGGGATAGACGCCGACCTGGGGAGCCTCCAGGGAGACAGGGACACCTGGGAGGCTTTGATCCAACGCTCCTTCAGCTAGCCTACCAAAGATGAACTACCAACACATGCCAGGGCTGCAGGCTCCATACTCAATACCTGAGAGCAACATTTGCTTGGTGAACAACATGCATTTTGTGCCATTTCAGTAAAACTCAATGACAAACAAGTCACTCATAACATCATGAGTTACTCTGCACCTGCAGAACTAATGATACACCTAGAGGCTTGTTGAACAAAAACACATTTAATGCTGTGGTGTCTGGTATACTTAATACAAATTAAATTGAAAGGTGTTATGAATCACACCTACTAACAATTAACATAAAACTGGGGGAAAAAATATCACCAATGATAAGCCCGTGTTGTGCCGAAGGTGCTTTAAGTATTCGCTTGCGGGTGCTATGTCTAAGTGCTCCCCCATCGCTGGCACCGGCATTGGAGACAGCCTGCTCACTCTGCTGCCCTGCTGGCCTTGATGACCTTGGCTGGCGTCGTCTGGCCCGTGGACCCTTTGCTGGCCCCGCCTGGGAGGGAGCGGCCAGTGGCACGGCTGGCATCTCCCCATTCATCGCAGCCTCATTGGATGCCATGGTCACTGGCAGAGGGGCAGAGGAGCTGCTGCTGTCATCCAGACTGCCCTGACAGGAGCCCGCAGAGACGACAAGCAGCTCATGTGCCAATGTCAGGTTGATTTGGACCTCCCTGCTCACCATTGATGGACGGGCACCTAGCTGGAATACTGGGTGCCCAATCCATCTCCCACACTGACACTGACCACCTGAGGTCATTGCCGCTGTGAGGGCTTGCAGGTCCGATCACATCCCCAGGAAGCCCTGATTCAGCTCCTGGAGCCATTCTCTTCATCGAGGAGGCAGTGCGCTCGGCCATGAGGGTCATTACATTGCTCGTGCTCTGTATGGACTCCTCCATCACGGAGACCATGGCACGCATTCCCTCATCTATCTCCGCCAGATCCTCCTGCACACCCTGCTGGACTCCCAGCATCTGCTGCCTCAGGGACGACTCCAGAGGCTCATCATCAGCCACCGGCTGAGCATGTTCCTGGTCCCCAGCAGGCCTCCAACTGCCAGCGCCCTGGGCATTCTCTGTCTCCGCCTGCACCTCAAGCGAGTGTGAAATGTCCTCAACGCTATGCACTGAGATACTATCTGCCAATCTAATGCCCACCGAGGCGCTGGTATTTGCGCTGGTGCCTGCCTGGCTGTGAGTGTGTGACGCTGGTGCGTTTCCATGGTTGCTATCCTCTGGGGTCAGCGGTGGGCCTTCCGGCTCCTCACCCTGATGGGCTGCTAGTGAGCCTGAAAGGAAGAACAAGGACATGTTATTAGTTGAAGTCATTACACTGTTACTGTGCATGCCTGGCACCCGGATAAGGGGGCCCTCGTCTTTCCATTATCAATGGGGATTCCATGTTCGAGGCTCACATCGATATACAGACTACAGCGGAATGGTTGCTATTACAGAGATTCTGACCTCAGTACATGGCACTCTTACCTCCCTGGGCACCCCAACCTCACCGCGGCCAGTTGACCTGGGCGCATAGCACATCTATAGTTCCAGGGCCTCCTGCTCACATCTACTTAGGATTAAAAGGTTGGGCGGTCCTCCGCCAGTCCACAACCTTTCTGCATCATTATGGGATGTCTTCTCCTGAAAGGAGAGAGGAGCATTGGTTAGTCCACCCTGTACCTGCATTACCATTGTAGCCTGGCCAACACCACCTGAGGAACACCTCACAGGGCTCATCCAATTCGTGACCCTGAAGCCGCAAGACACTCATTCCAAGCAGACAGGGCTCACCCCCTTGCCCAGATGCTGCCTCATTCACATTTGCCACTCGCACTCTAAGAACTCTGAGTTTCGTGTGGTGTGTGGTGGGGTGGGTGGTGGTGCTTGTGGGAAGGGGTGGTGGGGGTCTGGGGGGGTGGGGGGAGGGGAGCTCCTAACTGCTGTGCTAAGTGACCCATGCCAACATGGTGCTCACCCTTCCCGATCGCAGGAGATCATTGAAGCGCTTGCGGCGCTGCACCCATGTGCGCCTCACCACATCATGGGAGCTGACCCTGGATGCCTCCTCCTCCTCCCAGGCATTTTTGGTGAGGTGGGGTGGGGGCCTCCTCCTCCTGTCCCTGGGGACAAGGATCTCTCTTTGTGCTGCCACCTTCTCCAGCAGGGCAGTGAGACACTCATCAGAAAAGCACAGGGCTGACTGCCCCACCGCCCTACCCTCCTGCCTGCCATGTTTACCGCTTATAAGCCCCATGACGAGGTGCGTCTGCTTCACTGGCAGCCTTCGTATGGCTGCCGCGGCTGCTTTTGAATTGGCGCAGGGTCACCATTGGACCTGGCGGACATTGAGCTCCCACCCCCACCCGCCCCTTCTCCCTGTTGCCACTGTCGCGTCTTATGCTGGGCAAGCCTTAATTGGCCCACCCGCATAAAATGATGGTGCGGAGCTGATCGTGGGTGGCGGTTGGTTTCCCGACTGCTCCCGGCCCGCTCCCGCCAAGTCCGCATGCCAACCGTAAAATTCTGGCCTTGATTTCCAATTCTGCAGGCACTTTAGTTGCTTTCATATTGTCCATGACTGAGGTTGATACATCAGTAATTTTACTTGGATCAGTTCTTTACTCAACTGGACCACAAATCAGCAAACAGTTTGTATTCAGAGGAAGAACTTTGGAACTATGACACTGCATACCACACATCTTCCCCTTCATCTCCTCCAGTTTGTATTGAAGTTTGAGAATCTCATTGCTGTTTCCACGATTTATTTCTAACAGTTCATTAGTTTTGGTTTTTAATTCCGTATTCAACCAATTATTCTGATTTACCAATAATTCCTTTTCTTGTTCAAGGCATTTTCCCTGATATTTCGCAGCAACTATAGATGCTTGAAGTTCATCAAACTTTAGCTGAAGATTGACCTTTGTTAAATTTGCTTCTACAAGTATATCATTTAGATAGTTCAAGTCCTCAGTCAAATGTTCTACTTTATGTGACTGATTCTCAATTGTTCCAATCAATTTTTTCATTAGCAAACTCCTCTTTCATATGTGAAAGTAGATTTTCTACGTTAATCAGGTTTTCCTTCAATTGCTTGTTATCGGCAATAAGTATTTCATCTTTGGCCACTGTAGTTTCTTGAGATCCTTTAGGATCAACATGATAAACCAGCTGCTACAATACAGTCGTTGCCACATTACTGACTCCACTGGCCAAGTCATTACCCAGAATAAAATCCACCCCTTCAATAGGAGATTTAGGAATAATTCCCACCATAACAATTCAAATTACAAGGTGACTTTGTAAGTTAACTTTACACAAAGAAACAGATTCATAAATTCCATTAGTGCTCCTTAACAATACTTTTTATTTCATAAGACTACCTGGAACACAAGTTGTATCATCAGCCACCATCAATGATTGATTTTCTCCTGTATCTCTCAAAATTTTAATCTGTTTACTTATTTTGTTGAAGGAGCAGGGGACACAAAACATCCAGACCCTCTAATAGTCTGACATCCTTCACCAGTAATCAAAAATAAATTCTTTGGACTATCCTGAACCATATTCCCTTTCCTGTATCACAGAATCACAGTGCAGAAGAGGCCTTTCAGCCAATCAAGTCTGCACCGACACGTGAGAAACACCTAACCTACCTACCTAATCCCATTTACCAGCACTTGGCCCATAGCCTTGAATGTTATGATGTGCCAAGTGCTCATCCAGGTACTTTTTAAAGGATGTGAGGCAACCTGCCTCCACCACCCTCCCAGACAGTGCATTCCAGACCGTCACCACCCTTTGGGTAAAAAAGTTTTTCCTCACATCCCCCCTAAACCTTCTGCCCCTCATCTTGAACTTATGCCCCCTTGTGAATGACCCTTGTCACATGTTCTGAGGGAACATGTTCCACCTGTACTACTGCTACAGTTTTAACAACCAGTCCCTTTTCTGATACAAGCATTCCTGAGGATTCCTTAGACATTCCTACTACTGCAATAGGTCTACCATTTAATCTCCAGCAAGCTGCCCTAACATGTCCCACCTTGTTAAAATGTAAACACTTAGGCTTTCGAATGTCACTTCCACCCTCAGTACCTTCTTTTCTGGTCTGAGGAGACACTTCCTGAGAATTCCCAGCTGTCCCTTCTCTTCCCTGGCTATGTGCCTTCCTTTCACCTTCCCATCTTCTATCCTTCTCGGGTTTATGGGGATGACAGAAAAGGGGTTTATTTTACGGACCAGTTCATAACCGTCAGCCATCTCCGCTGCCTGTCTAGCTGTTTTAATCTTCTGGTCTTCAACATGGGTTCTAGCTACAAGAGGACGTGAATCTTTAAATTCTTCCAAGAGAATTATTTCTCAAAGAGCTTCATATGTTGACTCTACCTTTAGTGCCCATATCCAATGGTCAATATTACTTTGCTTTACCCTTTCAAAGTCAATATAGTTCTGCCCAGGCTGCTTCCTTATATTCTGAAATTTCTAGGACTATATGCGCCAAGAATAGCCTTTTTTTACTGCATCATAATCCACAGATAGCTCTTCTGAAAGTGAAGCCTAAACCTTGTAAGCTCTACCTACCAACCTAGACTGTAACAGTAATGTCCGGATTTCTTTTGGTTACTTAATTTGCCTATCCTCCTTCTCAAACAAAATAAAGAATGCCTCTACATTCCTTTCCTCAAACATTGGGAGAGCTTGCACAAGCTTAAACATCTCCCCACTAGATTTTGGATTGAAGGTTTTTTTCATCATCAGAACTTTCCTCAGCATCTGAGATCTCTTTTTAAGGCCCAGCCTTTTAATCTGGTATTCCCTTCCTTGTTCCTTCTCTTGTTTCCTTGCCTCTCTTTCTTTATCCTTCTCCCTTGCCTGATAATTCTAGTTCCAGATTTTTTTTCTTTCTCCTGCCTTCCTGCTTGCTCCCTTTGAAATGCCCTTTCTTTTTCCTTTGCCCCTAGTTCAAGTTTTTTCAGTTCCTTGGCTTGTTCAAGTTGCTTCATTTGCAACTGGATCTTAGCCAACTCTTAGCTAACTCAATTGACTCACCCTCTGGAGAATGTGGTCTCTCCGTTATCCCTTCCAGTTTTAAATGCTGTAATATTATCCCAACTATGTCTGCTTTCCTTGCCCCTTTGGGTAATTCCAATTCCAGCTTATCTGCCAATTCCATTAGTTTATTCTTGGTTAATTCCTATAAACCAGTCAGGGTAAATTTTTCATCTGCAGAAAAGTCTTAGCAACCCCCAGGCTCATTTCAGATTCCAACCCATATACTTCACAGCAACACCAATTCTCATGTTCAGTACCTCCGTACCTCCACGTACTTGTTTTAAAGATTCACAGATCCCACCAATGTTCAAGGGTTTCCAATCCCACCTGATAATGATAATCCCCAACCAATTATTATTCCTCGTCCAATCACCGGCTGTCCATATTTCAAATCCTGCAAGAGCCCCCACTTTGTTATGATCCAAGCTGAGATTACCCCTGGACAAAAGCAAAATACTGCAGATGCTGGAAATCTGAAACAAAAACAAAAATAGCTGGAAAAACTCAGCAGGTCTGACAGCATCTGTGGAGAGGAATACAGTTAATGTTTTGAGTCCGTATGACTCTTCATCAGAACTGGACAAGCCTGATCCCAGGATGAAACCCAGCTTGATAGATCCTAACTTTTATTTGTTTGTTTAGATACATGGAAAGTAGCTACTGAACAGAGTCACTGGAGTCAGCTAATGAACTTTTAACAAAAGCATAAAACATTTATTAAACAAGAAAAGGTGAACTATATTACAATACTCCTTTACCCACAACTATACCTTTACAGATACATACAGATTCATAAGGATAACAAGTTACAAAAGCTATCTTACACTCAAGGTTCACAGTAAGTACACAGTCCATGTAAACCAATATGCAAACTGTGGTCAGACACACCACACTCTGAAACCAAGTGACAGATGCCACCTCAACCAGATGTTATGGATCTCTCATCAACTCCCTCCAGATGCTTGTCACACTGAGAGCAAACCAGTCTCACTGCATTCTGCCTTTCACACAAGGGTTTTTGATCTCCACTCTCCCAAACCAATGCTTTCTCTCAGATGCCTTCTGCAAGAGTTCACCTGAAGGGTTTTGAACTCTCCTCCCAATGTTCCTCTTCCCTGCATCACCACATGCATTCAAGTTGACTTCCTTACACTCTGTCTCACCAACTCAGCCATTAACAGTGCCACTGCTTCACATACCTATAGCAAAGACTTACAGACCTTCAGCTGTCTCTTTGGACCTTTTTGCCTCTTACGGTTGTTCTCAGTTCAAATCTGCTTTCTGCAGCTTTTGTCTCTTTAAATCTGAAGCTTGGAGCCTTTCCCTCGGCCCCTCACTCTTAATTTCGCTTAACAGATTCCTGTCCTTCCTTTGACTAGAAGGTCTGCTTGGGACTTTCTCCTGTTCCACTCTCCTGGACTTTGTGGTGTTTCCATTAGCTTGGTACTTTCTCCTGTTCCACTCCCCTGGATTTTGGGGTCTTTTCTTTAGCTTTGGACTGGCTATCTGTCCCTTCTAGGTTGCTCCTGCTTGACAGCTGTTTTCAAACCAACTGAATAGCTTCCAAATCAAACTGCTGTTTCTAGTTTTCTGTGTGTGTATCTGTGGGAGGGACCTGCCTCTCTGGATGCCTGTTGCTAGGCAACAGCACTGTTTGTTTTCTACTCTTGTTTGCTTAACTTAGCTTACAGTCATAAAACTCTCATTAGAAATGCAAGCACCTTTTAAAGTGCAACTAAAACTCAACTTCTTAACACACTGATACAGAAATACAAATCAAACTGAAACACTAATGCTAAAACTCATTCCTAATACCTACAAGTATAAATATAACTTACTTAAACTATCTTTATTTCCTAACAGTACACACTGCTGCCACTGTGCGTCAATGGTGGAGGGAGTATGTGTTTGTGGATGGGTACTGAGAAAACGAGCTGTTTTGTTCTGGATGGTGTCAAGCTTCTTGAGTGTTGTTGGAGCTGCACAACACTCACATATTGGTACCAATGACATTGGCACAAAGAGGGATATGGCCCTGCAGTAATAATTTAGGGAGCTAGGTAGGAAATTGGGAAGCAGGAGTTCAAAAGTAGCAATCTTTGGATTATTCCCAGTACCACACACAAGTGAGTATAGAAATAGATGGTAAAGCAGATGAATGTGTTGCTGGAAAGATGGTGCAGGAGGGAGGGCTTTAGATTCCTGGGATATTGGAACCAGCTCTGGGGGAGGTAGGATCTATACAGGTCAGACGGGTTGCATCTAAACAGAGCCAAGACTGAGTTCTTTGCAGGACAATTTGCTAGTGCTTTTGGGGAGGGTTTAAACCGATGTGACAGAGCTAAGGAACAAAGAAGGCGAGATTACGTTGTTCGGCGTAGCCTATAGGCCACCAACTAGTAGGAAGGATGTAGAGGAATAAACTTGCAAGGAAATTATGAAGAGGTGCAAGAATTATGGAGTAGTTATAATGAAAGATTTTAATTATCTGAATATAGACTGGTATAGTAGTCGTGTGAAGGGCAAGAGTTCCTGGGGTGTGTTCAGGAAAATTTCTACAGTAGTATGTTTCCAGTCCAACAAGAAAGGAGGCATTGCTAGACCTGGTTCTTGGGAATAAGGTGGGCCAAGTGGATCAAGTGTCAGCAGGAGAACATTTAGGGGACAGTAATCAGGTTGGCTCTGGAAAAGGACGAAGACAATCTGAAGTAAGAATAATTGACTTTGGGAAAGCCAACCTCAATGGGATAAGAATAGATCTGGGCCAGATAAATTGGAATCAAAGGAGGCAGAGCAGGGGTATTAAATGAATACTTTTCCTTTGTCTTTACCAAGGAAGAAGATGCTACCCAGGTCATGGTGAAAGATGAAGTAAATCAGACACTTGAAGGGTTTAAAATTGTTAAAAAGGAAGTATTGGATAGGATATCTGTGATTAAAATTGATAAGACACTAACACCAGATGAGATGCATCCAAGGCGACAGAGGGAAATGAGAATGGAAATTGCAGAGGCACTGGCCATAATTTTCCAATTTTCCTTGAATCAGCCAGAGGACTGGAGAATTGCAAATGTTACGCGCTTGTTCGATAAAGGGTATATAGATAAGCTCAACAACTGCAGACCAGTCAGTTTAACTTTGGTGGTGGGAAAACCTCTGGAAACAATAATTTGTGACAAAATTGATAGTCACTTAGGCAAATGCAAGTAATTAAAGAAAGCCAGCATGGATTTTTTAAGGGCAAGTTGAGTTTAACTAAATTGCTGGTGTTTTTCAAAGAGGCAACAGAAAGGGTTGATGAGGGTAATGATGGTGATATGGTGTACATGTATTTCCAAAAGACATTTGATACAGTGCCACACAACAGACTTGTGAGCAAAGTTATAGCTCATGGAATAAAAGGGAAAGCAGCAACATGAATACAAAATTGGCTGAGTGACAGGAAACAGAGAGTAGTGGTTAATGGATGTTTTTTGGGCTGGAGGAAGGCGTGTAGTGTAGCTCCCCAGGGGTAGGTGTTGGCACCCTTGCTCTTCCTGATATATAATAATGACCTAGACCTTTGTGTACGGGGCAGAATTTCAAAATTTGCAGATGATATGAAGCTCGGAAGCATTGTGAACTGTGAGGAGAATAGTGTAGAATTTCAAAAGGACATGGACAAATTGATTGAAATGGGCAGACAAGTTGCAGATTAATTAAATACAGAGAAGTATGAAGTAATTAATTTTGGGAGGAAGAACACGGAGAGACAATACAAAATAAAGGCTTCAATTCTAAAGGGGCTGTAAGAACAGAGGGGCCTGGGCTTATATGTGTGCATAAGCCATTGAAGGTGGCAGGACAGGTTGAGAGTGTGTTTAATAAAGCACACAGTATCCTAGGCTTTCTTAATATGGGTATAGAGTACGAGATGTATGAGGTTATGTTCAATATAAAATAAAAACAGAAAATTCTGGAAAAACTCAGCAGGCCTGGCAGCATCTGTGGAGAGAGAAACTCTGAAGTGAGTGCTCTGAGAGTGCTCTGGAGAAGAGTCATACAGACTCGAAACATTAATTCTGTTTCTCTCTACACAGATGCTGCCAGAGCTGCTGAGTTTTCCAGCATTTTCTGTTTTTATTTCAAATTTGCAGCACCTGCAGTATTTTGCTTTTATCTGAGGTTATGTTCAACTTGTATCAAACACTGGTTCTGCCTCAACTGGAGTATTGGCGTGTAGTTCTGCGCATCACACTTTACGAAGAATGTGAAGGCATTAGAGAGAGTGCAGAAAAGTTTCATGAGAATGGTTCCAGGGATGATTAACTTCAGTTATGTAGATAGATTGGAGAAGTTGGCACTGTTTTCCTTGGAGAAGGCTGAGAGGTGATTTGACAGAGGTATTCAAAACCATGAGATATGTGCACAAAGTAGATGGGGAAAAGCTGTTCCCACTGGTGGAAAAATCAAGAATGAGAAGGAATGAGAGATTTAAGGTATTTGGCAAAAGAAGCAATGGAGACATGAAGAGAAACTTTTTCATGCTGTGAGTGTTTAGGACCTGGAATATGCTGTCTGAGAGTGTGATGCAGGCAGGTTCAATTGAGGCATTCAAGAGGGAATTGGATTATTATCTGAAAAGGAAGAATATTCAAGGCTAGGGGGAGAAGGTGGAGAATGGGATGAGGTGAATTGTTCATTCGGAGAGCTGGTGCAGACACTACGCGCCATGTGGTCTCCTTTTGTGCTGTAACAATTCTGTGATCCTGTGATTAATAGAGTGATTTTTATGATTGGACACAAGAGTCATTGTTGGAAAAGACCACAAAAGTGCTGTCTGCATATTGCCTGTAATACATTTGATTTGGGAGTCCCTGATACTGATAATGGGTGTCTTAAAAAGTGGTGATAATTTGCATCTGCTCTAAAATCCACCCAATTTTTGTCTCCATTGATTTTGGCCACTTTACAGCAAAGCATTGAAGGTCAGCCAGCTGCTTCCCCATTCCCTTCCCACTACCACCCCTGCTGAGCCTCTGAAAATTTGTTCCATTGCAAAAAATCCAGTTAAAATATCACAATTTGCAATCCTGTGGAGTGGTATTTCCTGCGTTTAAAAATTCTGACTAAGGCAAGAGATGCATTTGATTCATTGATTCTATTTTTAGGTCTTTATTTTTAATCCTAACAATAATCAAAATAAACTATTTCAAAAATGAAATGAATACTGTTTGCCAATGATTCGTAAACTTTAAATCGGGTAATTGTATTCAGGGGCTTTCAGTGTTACTACTTTTTGACTTTGAGAACTTACTAGTAAATAATTAGTTTAGCATTAAGCTTCTCAAAGAAACAGCAATAAGCAAGAAATAGCTAAATTTACACATTGATCTCACTAATGGTTATTTAAACTTAACATAAGAAAAACTGAAATGATCTAATTCTCAAAACAGTGCACAACGCTGTATTCATGATTACCTTTCTTGAATGGAAGATGGATGGTCCCACAGCCCAGCAGCTAGCTTGTGCACATATTTACAGAGAATAATGTGTGTATAGACAAATAGAAAAATGTACATGGAAACAGGAAAATAGCAATAATTTACTGAATTCACACTCATAGCAGGGAGCATGCAACTGAATGTTGTAACCCTCTCTCAGTCCCCACTGGAATTATGGTTATAGCAAATTTATCTGATGTGTATAGTAAACAGTTGCTTATGAACTCCTCCAAGGGGAGAATTTTCTTCCCATTGGCGGGCCGGTCAGGAGCGAGTGCAGGCGGGCATGGAGCCGATCACCACCCGCGATCGGCTGCACGCTGCCATTTTACGTGGGCAGGCCAATTAAGACCCTCAGCTCAGCACTACCTGTGTGGATGGAGGGAGGAGGGAGAGTCGGTGCCCACACTCTTTCGCACATGCCCTCGAAAGAGCGCAGAAATCTCCCTGAGGCACAGAGCTGCCTGAGGGAGATTATATTCAATTTGAAACATCAAAATAAAAATATTAAAAATCATTTACACATGTCCCCTCATGTGACAGCATCACATGAGCTGGACATGTTTATCAAATGTTTAAAAAATATTTATTAATTTAATAAACCCTTCATGAGACCTCATTCCGCCTGTGGATGAGGTTTCATGAAAAATGCAAAAGCTGCCTGGACTCTTCGACTGCCCACCAAACTTAAAGTTGGACAGGCTGCCCTGACAAGTAGGTTAATTAGTGTATTAATGGCCTTAACATGCCTTTGACAGTTCGGTGGTTGCGCAGCCGACTCCGGTGCGCGCTCACCGAATGAAAGATCGGAATGACGCACGGTGATGTCGGGATGCACGCCGAACAGAAAATTCTGGCCCGAAGGTTCCCCCAATCCTCTGCAGAAGAACAGGGGAGCCCTGTGGAAGTTCCAAGTGTATGAGAGATGTTATCACATAAACTTCAAACGTTTCCACTTTTTCGAGAGGAACTAACTCATTCATGAACCCATTTTTTTCGCTATAACTATGCACATCAAACTAGGCACCGAACTGTGCTGTCATCTGAATCAGTTTAAGAATAATCACTTTTTCTTCTAAGTGGATTAAGGTAGAGATAGGAACATAAGAATATTTTGCACTATAATTTTCAGGCTACAGTTTCTGAAACTACCAGTTACTTGCTACTTGCTCCCCTCCTAGATCCATATAATAATCACGGAATCACAGAACCACACAGTGCAGAAGAGGCCCTACGGCCCATTGACTCTGCACCGACACGTGAGAAACACCTGGCCTACCTACCTAATCCCATTTACCAGCATTTAGCCCATAGCCTTGAATGTTATGATGTGCCAAGTGCTTATCCAGGTACTTTTTAAAGGATGTGAGGCAGCCCGCCTCCACCACCCTCCCAGGCAGCACATTCCAGACCGTCACCACCCTCTGGGTAAAAAAGTTTTTCCTCACATCCCCCCTAAACCACTTGCCCCTCACCTTGAACTTATGTCCCCTTGTGACTGATCCTTTAACTAAGGGGAACAGCTGCTCCCTATCCACCCTGTCCATGCCCCTCATAATCTTGTACACCTCGATCAGGTCGCCCCTCAGTCTTCTCTGCTCCAACGAAAACAACCCAAGTCTATCCAACCTCTCTTCATAACTTAAATGTTTCATCCCAGGCAACATCCCGGTGAATCTCCTCTGCACCCCCTCCAGTGCAATCACATCCTTCCTATAATGTGGCGACCAGAACTGCATACAGTACTCCAGTTGTGGCCTCACCAAGGTTCTATGCAACTCCAACATGACCTCCCTACTTTTGTAATCTATGCCTCGATTGATAAAGACAAGTGTCCCATATGCCTTTTTCACCACCCCACTAACATGCCCCTCTGCCTTCAGAGATCTATGGACACACATGCCAAGGTCCCTTTGTTGCTCTAAACTTCCTAGTGCCATGCCGTTCATTGAATACTTCCTTGTCAAATTACTCCTTCCAAAGTGTATCACCTCACACTTTTCAGGGTTAAATTCCATCTGCCACTTATCTGCCCATTTGACCATCCCATCTATATCTTCCTGTAGCCCAAGACACTCAACCTCACTGTTAACCACCCAGCCAATCTTTGTGTCATCCGCAAACTTACTAATCCTGTCCCCCACATAGTCACCTATGTCATTTATATAAACGACGAATAATAGGGGATCCAGCACAGATCCTTGTGGTACGCCACTGGACACTGGCTTCCAGTTACTAAAGCATCCTTCTGTCAATACCCTCTGTCTCCCACAACTAAGCCAATTTTGAATCCACCTTATCAAATTACCTTGAATCCCATGTGCATTTGCCTTCTTTATAAGTCTCCCATGTGAGACCTTATCAAAGGCTTTACAGAAATCCATATAAACTACATCAACTACGCTACCCTCATCTACACACCTGGTCACCTCCTCAAAAAATTCAATCAAATTTGTTAGGCATGACCTCCCTCTGATAAAGCCATGCTGACTATCCCTGATCAAACCATGCCTCTCCAAGTGGAGACAGATACTCTCCTTCAGAATTTTCTCCAATAGTTTCCCTACCACTGACGTGAGACTCACTGGCCTGTTGTTCCTTGGCTTATCTCTATAACCCTTCTTAAATAGCGGAACCACATTAGCTGATCTCCAGTCCTCTGGCACCTCCCCCATGGCCAGAGGGGAATTAAAAACTTGGGTCAGAGCCCCTGCGATCTCCCCCCTTGCCTCCCTCAGCAGTCTGGGACACAAATCATTCGGACCTGGATATTTGTCCACTTTTAAGCCTACCAACACCTCCAATACCTTGTCACTCCCTATATCAATTTGCTTAAGAACCTCGCAGTCTCTCTCCCTGAGTTTGATACCTTCATCCTCATTCTCTTGGGTGAAGACGGATGTGAAGTATTCATTCAACACCCTAGCAATGTCATCTGCCTCCACCCATAGATTATCCCCTTGGTCCCTTATCTTTCCCTGGTTATCCTCTTCCCATTGATATACTTAAAGAATATTTTGGGATTTTCTCTACTTTTACCAGCCAGAGCTTTGTCATATCCCCTCTTTGCTCTCCTAATTGCTTTCTTAAGCTTCACCCTGCACTTTTTGTACTCCACGAATGCAGATGAGTTAAGGGTGAGGATTGACATATGGAATTGTGATATAGTAGCCATCACTGAGGCGTGGTTGATGGAAAGGCAGGATTGGCAGCTCAACATTTCGGGATATAGAATCTGCAGGTGAAACAGGGGAGTGGTTAAAAGAGGAGGAGGTGTTGCATTATTAGTTAAGGAGTCAGTTACTGCAGTAAGGAGAGATGATATCTTGGAGGGGGCATCAAATGAAACTTTGTGGGTAGAGCTTAGGAATAAAAAAGGGGCAACCACATTATTAGGTGTTTATTATAGACCCCCAGATAGTCAGCGGGAAATTGAGGAGCAAATTTGTGCACAATTTGTGGAGGTGTGTAAAAACAATAACAATTGGGTAATTATATTAGATGATTTTAACTTTCCCAACATTAATTGGGATAGACATAGTGTTAAGGGTTTGGATGGAGTGGATGTCTTGAAATGTGTACAGGAGAACTTTTTACGTCAATATGTAGAGGGTCCAACAAGGGACGACACAGTGCTGGACCTAATTCTGGAGAATGAAGCCAGACAGGTGGCTGAGGTGGTGGTGGGCGAGCATTTTAGTGATAGCGACCACAACGTGGTACAGTTTAAGTTTGTTATGGACAAAGAAATAGACAA
Organism: Cetorhinus maximus; assembly: GCF_964194155.1. Classification (NCBI taxonomy): domain Eukaryota; kingdom Metazoa; phylum Chordata; class Chondrichthyes; order Lamniformes; family Cetorhinidae; genus Cetorhinus; species Cetorhinus maximus. The sequence continues at coordinate 48,629,942 of NC_135879.1, read as the reverse complement.
GTTGCAAAAAAAACGTTTTGGATTGGGGGAGAGCGGATTTTAGTAAAATAAGGCAGGATCTGGCCAAGGTATACTGAGAACAGCTACTTGTGGGGAAATCTACAGAAGAGCAATGGGGGGTGTTCAAAAAGGAAATGGGGAGGGTACAGGCTCAACATATTCCCTCTAGGGTGATAGGAAGGAGTAACAAGCCCAGAGAACCATGGATGACCAGAGATATTCAGGTTACGATGAGAAGGAAAAGAGAGGCTTTTAGCAGGTACAAGGGAAGCAAATCAGCAGAGGCATTCGTATAGTCAGGGGAACAGATAGGTGCTACTCATCTGTCCTTACAGCAGTAACTGAGTCCTTAACTAATAATGCAATGCCTCCTCCTCTTTTACCCCCTCCCTTGTCTCACCTGAAGATTCTATATCCCGGAATGTTGAGCTGCTAATCCTGCCCCTCCGTCAACTACATCTCAGTGATGGCTACTATATTACAATTCCACGTGTCAATCCTCACCCTTAACTTATCCGTTTTACCTGGCATTAATGTAGATGCCTTGCCTGACTCCCTTGAAACTTAATGTAGCTGTACTCCCTCTGACTTGATTGTTTTACTGTATTATGATGTGCCCCTATCCTGCTAACATTCTGTGTCCCCTCCCCCTGCTGAATTAGTTTAAACTCCTCCCAACAGCACTAGCAAACCTGCCCGCAAGGATGTTAGTCCTGCTCTGGTTCAGATGTAGACCTTCCCGCTTATACAGGTCCCACCTTCCCCAGAAACGGACCCAGTGATCCAGGAATCTAAAACCCTCCCTCCTGCACCAACTCTTAAGCCACGTATTCATCTGCGCTATTCTCCTATTTCTGAGCTCGTTAGCATGTGGCACTGGGAGTAATCCAGAGATTACAATCCGAGAGGTCTTGCTTTTTAGTCTACTGCCTAACTCCCTGAATTCTTGATGCAAGACCTCATCCCTCTTTCTACCTATGTCATTGGTACCAACATGTACCATGACCTCTGCCTTATCACCTTCCCCCTTCAGGATGCCTGCAGCCGTTCAGTGGCATCCCAGACCCTGGCACCAGGGAGGCAACACAACATCCTGGAGTCACGTTGACGGCCACAGTAGCACCTGTCTGTTCCCCTGACTATAGAATCCCCTATTACTTCCTCCCCTCCTGTACAGACAGGCTGCTTGTGGTGCCAGAGGCTTGGCTCTGTCTGCACTCCCTGGAGGAACCAGCGCCCTCATCAGCCTCCAAAATGGAATACCGATTTGCCTGCGGGACCCTAGGGGACCCCTGAACTATTTGTCTGTTTCTCTTCGATTGCCTGGTGGTCACCCATTCCCTTCCTTCCTCAAGTCCCTTCAGCTGCGGTGTGACCACCTCTCTAAACATGCTATCCACGATGCTCTCAGACTCCACAGTGTCCCCAGCCGCCATTCCAGCTCTGAAACCCGAGCTTCCAGGAGCTGCAGCTGGATACACTTCTTGCACACATGCTGGTCCCGGGCACTGGAAATGTCCCCGGCTTCCTGCATGGAGCACGAGGAGCACACAACAGCTTTGAGCTCTCCTGCTATGACTTATCCCTTTAAATTAAACCCTTTAAATCAATTACTCTAGGGCCCTTCTTTCCTGATCTTCATTACTATAGAATATACAAACTTCAAACCACAAAAACAACCTTAAACTATAAGCGATTAAAGTAGTAAATACTTATCCGACCTGACCCACTCCCTACCAGTCATTCCTTTCTCTTGTAGCCTTTACTGCTGCAGCAGGGCAAGACCACTCTCTGAAGATTTAAGAAGTTGGATAGCAAAGAAAAAAATGCAAAGAGCACCTCTTCCCCTGTGCACCGAATTCCCACTGTGCACCAAATTGCCAATACCCACACTCACTCTCGCTGTGTCTCACTCAAGATGAGCTCTCTCCCTGTTCGTGTGCAAGCACACTGTAATGCTCATGCAAAAGGTGGTTTGGCTTGTGTTAGCTGAAACATGATCCCAACAATGATTACAATTACAAGCTTTACCCAAGTGCCATAAGCACACAGTATTTTAATATAAAGTGTATTGGAAACATTCCTTTTGCATTACGTATCCTGTTTTGTATTCTATAAGTGCAGAGTAAAGTATTGTCTTTATTCATGGAATAATGAAACCTGATGCGAATCTCCCTTGTAATACTAGCAGCCTTGTTTAAGTTAATACAGGCCTCTCTCTAATAATTAGTTGAGTTGGTCTTTCATAGAGTCATGGAATTATACAGTACAGAAGGAAGCCATTCAGCCGACTGTGACTGTGTGAATAATTGCAAGAGCTATGCAATTATTTCCACATACTTGCTTTTTTCCCATGCCCTGCAAATTCAAGGATGGAATTTTATGCCTGCAGGATTTTGCGGTCCCACTGAAGTCAACGGAGTTTTGAACAGGTCGCTGGAGCTTACGGTCAGGCCCCTGCCGTGACGGGGGCTGTAAAATTCAGCCCCAAGCGCCTTCATAATCTAAGGGCTGAATCTTTCGGCCGGCGTGCGGGGGCGGGCCCGACACGCCGAAGCGTAAAATGACAGGCGATGACATCAGGCATGCATCTTGACGTCATCGCGCGTCATCTCGATATTTCATTCGGCGGGTGCACGCCAGCTGAAATATCAATGGCCTGTTAAGGCCATTAAGAATGTAATTAAACTAGTTCAGAACACTGCCCATCCAACCTTAATGTTGGTGGGCAGGCTTAAAGCCCAAGCGACCTTCACGTTTTTCAGGAAACCTCATCCACGGACAGGATGAGATTTCCTGAAGCTTTCATAAAATAAATAAAATAATTTCCCCACCTTTACAAACATGTCCCAACTCATGTGACACTGTCACATGAAGGGACATGTTAAAATAAGTTTTAACATAATTTATTAAAGTTTTTTATTGTCTATTCAATCTCCCTGAGGCACGGAGTTGCCTCAGGGAGATTGCTGCTCTCTTTCATGCGCATGTGCAAAAGAGCGTAGGCCCCAACTCTCCCTCCTCCCCCTGTCCACACAGGTAGCGCTCCAGTCGCGTGTTACACTGGGTGGGCCTTAATTGGCCCGCCCACGTAAAATGGCGGCGCGCAGCCGATCACGGGCGGCAATCGGCTCCACGCCCACCCCACCTGCCGTAAGTAAAATCCTGGGCTTAACTGTACTTGGTGCCAGCCATGGCTCCGTTGGTAGCGTTCTTGCCTAATAAGGTTTTGGTTCAGATTTCACTGCAGAGATTTGAGCACAAAATCTCGGCTGACATTCCATTGTAGTAGTGAGGGATTGCCGCACCTGTCAGATTGGAATTTAAACTGAGGCAGTGTCTGTTTTTTTTTACGTGAGCATTAAAGATCCAATTGCACTATTCTGAAGAAGAGCCAGCAAGTTTTCTGGGCCAGTATTTATTCCTCAATCAACAACACTAAGCCAGAATATCTGGTCGTTATCATAGTACTGCTAATGGAACCATGCTGTGTGCAAATTGGCTGCAGTGTTTGCTATGTCACAGTGGTGGCTACACTTCAAAGCTCTTAATTGGCTGTAAAGTGCTTTGAGGCAACCTAAGATCATGAAAGGCACTGTATAAATGCAAGTCTTTTTCAATAAATAAATCATAATTCAGGGTTGTTAGTAACTCGCTTGTTAAACTTAGATCAGAAAATGGGACATGGCGATTAAATTACAATTGATTGTCATTTAGGAAGTGGTGAGGGGTCCCAATTCCATGTTGATGTCGCGAGTACCCCTGTATCATGCACATGTACTTTCTATGGTAGAAGACCATAACTTGCAAGATTTTCTGTGAGTGACATCATCCCTGTAGTCCCCTATCTTTGTGCTAAGAGGACAGAGGGACAGAAGGAAATGGTCATACGAGGAAGCTCAGTGAAAGCAAGCCTTTCCTCAAACCCAATTCCATACACCTGGACAAAAATAAAAATACCTGGAAAAACTCAGCAGGTCTGACAGCATCTGCGGAGAGGAACACAGTTAACATTTCGAGTCCGTATGATTCTTCAACTGGACTAAGGAAAAATAGAAGAGAGGTGAAATATAAGCTGGTTTAAGGGGGTGGGGTGGGACAAGTAGAGCTGGATAGAGGGCCAGTGATAGGTGGAGATAGACAAAAGGTCAAAGAGGTGTTGACAGTGGTGATATTATCTAGGGAATGTGCTAATAGGTGACATTAAGGTTAGAAAGCAGGACGAGCAAGGTACAGATAGCCCTAGTGGGGGTGGGGTGGGGGGAAGGGATCGAAATAGGCCAAAAGATAGAGATAAAACAATGGATTTTTATTTTTGTTTTGGATTTCCAGCATCTGCAGTTTTTTGCTTTTATCCATACACCTGGAGTACTGTTCTGCCCTCCCATAATTAGGATTTCAAGGACTAGTGCCTTCAGAAGAAGGAACAGAGAAAATAAAATTCACAGGTTGTTAAAATTAACCTTATTTTTTTCCATATGCTGTAAATGAGAGGTACAGTTATCAACTTTTAAATTGAAAGAGGGCAAACACCAATGGAAAAAGGCGATTTAGCTGGGGTAAAATGGAACCAATGTTTGACAGAACAAACTATAATGGAACAATTGATAATCTTTAAGGAAGAGATGCTTCAGGTAGAGGCTAGGTACATCCCAACAAGAAGGGAAGGCAGGGAAACCAAAGCCAGGGCTCCTTGTATAATGAGGGAGATAGAGAATAAGGTGAAACAACCAAAATAGGTGTTTGCCCTCTTTCAATTTAAAAGTTGGTAACTGTACCTCTCATTTACAGCATATGGAAAAAAATAAGGTTAATTTTAACAACCTGTGAATTTTATTTTCTCTGTTCCTTCTTCTGAAGGCACTAGTCCTTGAAATCCTAATTATGGGAGGGCAGAACAGTACTCCAGGTGTATGGATAAAAGCAAAAAACTGCAGATGCTGGAAATCCAAAACAAAAATAAATAGGTGTATGATGCACGTCAAACAAATTCTTCAAGCGAGATCCAGGCCAAATGCAATACGTTGAGAGGGGCAGTGAATAGAAAAATTAGGCTAGCAAAGAGAGAAAATGAAAATAGAATGGTAGTTAACATAAAAGGGAACACAAAAATCTTCTACCGGCATGTACATTTTTGCTTTTACTTCCATTTTTGTTTTGTAAATAGTAGGAGTGGACTGGGGACAATATGCTGTATATGCTTAAAGGCACAGGGAAAAGCTAGAACACTTAATAAGTACATTGTATTGGTGTTTACTAAGGAAGAGGGTTCTGACCAAATATCAGTAGGGTTGAAAATTGATGGGCAGGTTGGTTATACTTAGAGAGGATACGTCACCTGGTCCGGATGGTTTACATCCCAGGTTACTAAAGGAAGTAGGGGTGGGGATAGCAAAATGCCTTGCCATAATCTTCCAATCATCCCTAGATATGGGGAGGTGCCAGAGGATTGGAAAATGGCAAATGGGACACCTTTACTCAAAAAAGGGTGTTAGGACATTTCTAGTAACTCCAGACCAGTTAGTTTAACAGAGTAGTGGGTAAGGTTTTAGAAAAAATCAGGGAAAACTCAATAGGTACTTGGAGAGGTTTGAGCTCATTAAGGAGAGCTAGCAAGGAATTGGAAAAGGCAGATTTTATATGACCAAATTTTTGATGATGTAACAGAAGGTTGATGAAGGGAATGCAGTGGATGTTGTCTATTAGGATGTTAAGTACACATTTGACAAAGTATCTCATAAAGGTTGGTTAACAAAATTGAGACTCATGGAACATGAGGGTCAGTGTCAGCTTGGATAAATAAATTGGCTTAATGACAGAAAACAACGAGTCATGGTAAATAGTTATTTTTCTGACTAAACTAATACAGAGAGTGGTGTTCGGTGCTAGGACCACTGCTTTTTGACATATATAAATCAATAGTATTTTGGAATACAGAATAAAATTTCAAAGTTTGCCAAGGATCCTAAACTTGGAGGTGTGGCAAGCAGCGCAGATGATACCAAATGACTGCAACAGGACAAAGATAGGCTGGCAAAATGGACAGAAAAGTGGCAGCGTGAAATGATGCATGTTGGCAGAAGGAACAGAGAGAGCCAATGTACATCTGATGGCACAGTTCTAAACAGTATGCAGGAACTGAGGGGTCAGGAGGTTCTTATGCTTAGATCTTTGAAGATGACAGGACATATTGAGAGAGCAGTTAGTAAAGCATATGGGATCTTGGGCTTCATAAATAGAGGCATTGAATACAAAAGCAGGGAAGTTATGTAGAACCTCTATGAAGCTCCAATTAGGCCACAACTAGAGTATTACATCCAGGTCAGGTCATCACATTTTAGGAAAGATGTGATGGCCCTTGAGAGAGCGAAGAGGAGATTTACCAGAATGGTTCCAGGGATGAGGGAATTTAGCTACAAGGCTAGGTTGGAGAAGCTGGGGTTGTTCCCCTTGGAAGAAACAAGATTGAGGGGAGATTCCAGAGAAGTGTAGAAGATTATGGCAGGTTTAGAAAAGGTGTACAATGAAAAGCTGTCCCCATTAGCTGATGGTGCAAAGGCTAGAACACAGATTGAAGGTTTTGGGCAAGAGATATAGGGAGGAAGTGAAGAAGAACTTTAATATGCAGCGATTGTTAATGTGAATTAGGAGCAGGAGTAGGTCACTGGGCCCCTGCTCTGACACTCAATAAGATCATGGCTGATCTGATTGTAACCTCCTGCCTACGCCCATTAACCTTTCACCCCATTGTTTGTCAAGAATCTATCTACCTCTATTAAAAATATTCAAAGACTCCGCTTCCTTTTGAGGAAGAGAGTTCCAAAGACTTAATGACTCTCTGCGAGAAAAAAATTCTCCTAATCTCTGTCTTAAATGGGCGACCCCTTATTTTTAAACAGTGATGCCTAGTTCGTAGATTCTCCCACAATAGGAAACATCCTCTCCACAACCACCCTGTCAAGACCCCTCAGGATTTAAAAGTTTCAATCAAGTCGCCTCTTATTCTTCTAAACTCCAGCAGATACAAGCCAAGCTTGTCCAATCTTTCCTCACAAGACAACCCACCTATTCCAGGTATTAGTCTAGTAAACCTTCTCTGAACTGCTTCCAATGCATTTACATCCTTCATTAAATAAGGAGACCAATACTGTACATAGTACTCCAGATATGATCTCTCTAGTGCCCTGTACAACTGAAGCATAACCTCCCTACTTTTACATTCAAGCCCCTTGCAATAAACAATAACATTGTATTAGCTTTCCTCATTACTCGCTGAACCTGCAGACGAGCATTTGTGATTCATGCACTAGGGCATCCAGAACCCTCTGAATCTCAGAGCTCTGCAATCTCTCACCATTTAGATAATATGTTTCTTTTTTATCCTTCCTGCCAAAATGGACAACTTCACATTTACCCACATATTCCATTTGCCATATCTTTTCCCACTCACCTAATCTATCTGTATCCCTTTGTCGCCTCCTTGCGTTCTCTTCAGAACTTACTTTCCTACCTAGGAACCAGAAAACGTAGCAAGCATACCTTCAGTCCCTCCATCCCCGGTCATTTATATCAATTGTAAGAAGTTGAGACCCCAGCACTGATCCCTCTGGCACACCACTTGTTACATCCCGCCAACCAGAAGAAGACCCATTTATGGCTACCAGAGGGTTTCCTGTTAGCTAGCCAATCTTCTATCCATGCTAATATTTTACCCCCTACACCATGAGCTTTTATTTCAATGACATAGCACTCGCTGCCTGTGAGCTGTTGGCAACAGAAGTGATCAGTAATTTCAAAAGGAAACTGGACACACACTTGAAGGAAATAATCATTTGCAGCTTCAGGGATCGAGTGGGGAAATGAGACTGACCGAACTGCTTTAGAGAGAACTAGCATGGACTTGATGGGTCTAACAGGCTCCTTCTTGCCATAATGATAATGACTTTGACTGTATGACTCAATATAAGATCTGTAGGGGAAAGAAAGTATTGTGGATGTTGGAAGCTTGTGTTTCACTTTAAAAAGCTATTTTTACTTTTGCAACTTATTTTTCACTTTGCAACAATGTTTTCAACTTTTGCTAGAGATCAAGTATATTATTTCAAAATGCTTTGATAAATGTTAAGGAAACAAATTGTTAATCTTTTCCCCCTAGAACCTAGATGCTTTACATGACCACCTGGCTACAATCTACCCAGGGATGCGTGCACCATCATTCCGATGCACAGATGCAGATAAAGGGAAAGGTCTCCTTTTACATTATTATTCAGAAAGGGAAGGCTTACAGGATATTGTAATTGGAATAATTAAGACAGTTTCACAGCAGCTTCATGGCACTGAAATAGAGATGAAGGTAAGATAATATTTAGAGTTTTAATAATGAATGTTAGAAAACCAGAGATATGGAATCTTTTCAAATACATGTCTCCCCCATCTATAGGATTAAGTAATTTATCATTTCATAGTAGCATGTTAGTTTACAATCTCTTTCATTTACCATTTTGAATTTAACCTTTTTCTTTATTCTTTCTTTGTTTAAATACATTTATTGGAAGTCTATATGTTATAAATATTGATAGTAGCTGGCAATACAACGTATGCTTTCTTGGTAGTAGGGGCTGTAAGGAGGAGTGGCTTGGATTGGAATCTTGATGGCCATTGAACGTGGCTTACCTCTTTCTTACATGTATTCTTAACTGGGCTATTAAGTGGCTGTTTCCCAGGAATAAATTATGCTATTATGCTTTGATGCATCTTATTTACTGAAATGATATTTGACTCAACATCTAACCTTTCCGCCAACACTACAAGTATACTGTGGTTGCAGTATCGATAATCTACCAGACACACTACCTAACACAGCCATAGGAACACCGTCAGTGCAAGATCTGTAGCTTAAGGGAAAATGCTGGAAACGCAGCAGGCCAGTGAGCATTCATAGAGGGAACGGACAAATTTGTTTCCAGTGTGAGTTCTTCTTCAGTCCTGTATTCTGAAGGTAGGCCGCTATCCAAAACATAAAACGTGCCTGTTCTCTCGTAGATACTAACTAAGCTGCATGTGTTTCCAGCATTTTCTTTCTTATTTCAGATTTTCATTATTTGCAGACTGTTGGGTCCCAATATTACTGGGGAATGGGGTAACATGTGGGCAACTGATAATGGGTGATGGCTGGGTACATGGAAGTCTTGCCAATCTTTTAGGCAATGTTTCGTTTCAAATAAATCACTGCAGAATTCCACCTCACACCTGGCCAAATTGAAAGCCTGTTCAGGGAATAGGAGCAAAAATTAATGGCAGGTGACTACAGCCAAGGACCCATAGCAATGGTTTCTGCCAATCAGTATCGGGTGAAATCTGTGGGCATCCTGAAATGTCATGTGAATTTTTCCAGTCTCTTGCAATTGATCTCCAGAATGGCATAAGCAGCTATTTTGAGAGTGTTCTGGGTTGAATTCCTCAGAAGTTTTCTTAATCCTTTAAAGTAACTGCGTTGGAAGGTTAGCAAATATCCATTTAAATCTTACACCACTTTGCAAAATATTTTTACCAATCCTCAACTAAAGTTATGGTGGATAAAGGGATTCCCATGGTAATTCCAATGCTTATATTTCTGTAGGTTTGGTTATCTAGCACTATTGGCATGAGTGGAAATGAATGTTCGTGGATTAGAGCCAGGAATGAGTTTGGTTAGAAATACATCTTGGTGCTTATTTTAGGAAGGTAGATTCTCAGTGGGTGACAAGTCTGAACAGAGTATAAAGGCACGTGAAACATTTTTCATAATTCGTTTCCTTCTCTAATTCAGATTTTTTGGCCTTGTAGTTGGAAGAAGATATTTAGGTGTAGAAATAATTATATTTAAGTGCAATATTTGTTATTGGAAACCAGCAGTTTGTCATTAGTGTCTGCTTATGATTAGTTATATTTTAGCCCCACAATACAGGGGCTAATTCGAATTGCGGAGGTCTTGTGGTGCAGTGGGTAGTATCACTGCCTTTGAACCAAAAGCTTCGGGTTCAAATCCCACTTAAAGGGCAGAGTTTTTGGTTCTGCCAGTAGTGGGTTTCATGGCAGGCGGGAGCAGAAAATTCAGAATGAGGCCCAAAGTCTGAAATCCGCCAGCAGGACAAGAAGTCAGAATTTTCCCCTCAGCACTTTCATGGTGGGCTGATGGTGGGTCAGCTTTTCTGTTGATCCGTGTAGGGAACCCTATTTGCAGCATTAGCATCTCATGACTACTCATTAAAAACACAAGTCATCAGAATCATGTTCTCCCCTGCCGCCTCTCCCCCCACCACCACACCCAATCCCCCCCATCCCCGCCTGTATTACGGGCTACACAGGTAAGAAATTAGACTGGTTTGGTTCACAGCCAGATACGAATGGTGTGCAGCTGTCCACCTTCCCTTCACGATGAGAGCAACATTCAAAACCTACCTGCAACTGTGTTGCTCCAAGTAGTCAGCAATACCAAAGCTGCAGTGTAAGGTGAGTCTGGTGGTGGCATCTCGCGGGGCTGCTCACGGTGGGTGCCCAGGGTGGCGAGTGGTGCTGCTGATGGTGGGTGCCCAGGGTGGGGAGTGGAGCTGCTCACGGTGGGTGCCCAGGGTGGGGAGTGGAGCTGCTCACAGTGGGTGCCCAGGGTGGGGAGTGGTGCTGCTCACGGTGGTGCTCAGGGTGGGGAGTGGTGCTGCTCACGGTGGGTGCCTCGGGTGGGGAGTGGAGCTGCTCACGGTGGGTGCCCAGGGTGGGGAGTGGAGCTGCTCACGGTGGGTGCTCAGGGTGGAGAGTGGTGCTGCTCATGGTGGGGAGTGGTGCTGCTCACGGTGGGTGCCCAGGGTGGGGAGTGGTGCTGCTGATGGTGGGTGCCTAGGGTGGGGAGTGGAGCTACTCACGGTGGGTGTCCAGGGTGGGGAGTGGAGCTGCTCACGGTGGGTGCCTTGGGTGGGGAGTGGTGCTGCTCACGGTGGGTGCCCAGGGTGGGGAGTGGAGCTGCTCATGGTGGGTGCTCAGGGTGGGGAGTGGTGCTGCTCACAGTGGGTGCCCAGGGTGGGGAGTGGAGCTGCTCACAATGGGTGCCCAGGGTGGGGAGTGGTGCTGCTGATGGTGGGTGCCCAGGGTGGGGAGTGGAGCTGCTCACGATGGGTGCTCAGGGTGGGGAGTGGTGCTGCTGATGGTGGGTACCCAGGGTGGGGAGTGGAGCTGCTCAGGGTGGATGCCCAGGGTGGGGAGTGGAGCTGCTGATGATGGGTGCCTCGGGTGGGCAGTGGAGCTGCACGGTGGGTGCCCAGGGTGGGGAGTGGAGCTGCTCACGGTGGGTGCCCAGGGTGGGGTGTGCAGCTGCTCAGGGTGGGTGCCCAGGGTGGGGTGTGGAGCTGCTCACGGTGGGTGCCCAGGGTGGGGTGTGCAGCTGCTCAGGGTGGGAGCCCAGGGTGGAGCGTGGAGCTGCTCAGGGTGGGTGCCCAGGGTGGGGAGTGGAGCTGCTCAGGGTTGGTGCCCAGGGTGGGGAGTGGAGCTGCTCACGGTGGGTGCTCAGGGTGGGGTGTGCAGCTGCTCAGGGTGGGTGCCCAGGGTGGGGTGTGGAGCTGCTCACGGTGGGTGCCCAGGGTGGGGTGTGGAGCTGCTCAGGGTGGGTGCTTCGGGTGGGGAGTGGAGCTGCTCAGGGTGGGTGCCCAGGGTGGGGAGTGGAGCTGCTCAGGGTGGGAGCCCAGGGTGGAGAGTGGAGCTGCTCAGGGTGGGTGCCCAGGGTGGGGAGTGGAGCTGCTCAGGGTTGGTGCCCAGGGTGGGGAGTGGAGCTGCTCAGGGTGCGTGCCCAGGGTGGGGAGTGGAGCTGTTGATGGTGGGAGCCCAGGGTGGGAAGTGGAGCTGCTCACGGTGGGAGCCCAGGGTGGGGAGTGGAGCTGCTCAGGGTTGGTGCCCAGGGTGGGGAGTGGAGCTGCTCACGGTGGGAGCCCAGGGTGGGGAGTGGAGCTGTTGATGGTGGGTGCCCAGGGTGGGAAGTGGAGCTGCTCGTGGTGGGTGCCTCGGGTGGGGAGTGGAGTTGCTGATGGTGGGTGCCCAGGGTGGGGAGTGGAGCTGCTCACGGTGGGTGCCCAGAGTGGGGAGTGGAGTTGCTGATGGTGGGTGCCTCTGGTGTCTAACTGGGCTTCTCAAGGTGGGTGCAGTGCTACGGGTCTCAGGCAGGGCTGCACTCTACCAAATGAAACCAGTATGTGGTGGGGTGGGGGGTGGGGGAGTGGTGTTGTTGACAGATGTGAGGGTGATGGGAACTGGGGAGAGGTGGGTGGGGGGAAGATGGCAGGCAGAGGGATGATGGGGTGGGGGTGGGAGTGCTGGAGCCCAAAATGGAAGGGGTGAACACAGACATGGCAAGGCGGGTTGGTGGGCTTCGTATTGCATGGGTGGGCGGGGATGCATGCAGACTCTGGAGTAGGGAGGAAGAGGGGTGGTTAGTGTAGCACAAGAGGGAAGGGTTGCACCCACACCCATGACTCTGGTGGAGGGGTTAAGGCCTGCACAAGAGGGAGCGTCTGCACAGAGACTTATAGACGGGAGGAGGGAATTGGTGTTGTGGTCAGTCCTGAAGGAGTAGTGGGGCTTAGTGACAGTCCTGGGACTGAGACCAAAAGGTCAGGTTGAGAGGTTAAAGGCAGTCCTGGGGCGATGTGGGCCATGCTACAGGGCTATTCATGGCACTTATATTGTGGTCCTACTCCAGGGAGGGGCAAGGCTTGTTTGCTCAATGGGGCTCAGGCACAGCTTCATGTGCAAGGCAAGGTCATTGTTTTGCACTTAGTGGTCCTGGGGATGGCTGGCTCGGTACTGGGCTGCGGATGGAATATGCATGGTTATGGGAGCCGTCTGCAGCCTGTAAATGGGGAAGGCATAATAAAGGTGGGTGGGGAGGAATGGGTTTGGGCAGATCACCTCTGTAAAGGACTGTGTACACAGCCTCAAGATGGGGAGGGATGAGTTCCACCTGGGGCATCAACAATGGTGGGTTCAGGGGGGAGGGCGTGAAGGTCCACCACAATAACAATGAGCTCCAGGGTTACTGGGGAAGGCTGGAGAATTACTGGAGGGAGGTTTACCTGCACATCATTGGGTTCCAGGATGATGGGAGGGATGTGAACAGTGACAGGGGGAGGATTGAAGATGGTCTGGAAGTAGAACTGCAGCACTAACATCTTAAAACCCGGAATCAATGACGCAGTTTAAAAATAAAACTGTAAATAAAACTCCACAGGAGGTGTCTGAGGCAGTGTGGGAGCAGCCCATGGATGGACTCAGCGGCTCTTTCAGGAGGCACCTTCATACTTATTAGATTCTCAACATGGAGATGACGGGTCACCTTATGGAACTCATGAACGCTTTCTTGAGGACTGAGAGTTGGAAGCACTACGTGAGACAGCAGTAGTCAACAGGCTCACATGAGAGATGGTCTTTCGTGAGGGTGACCATAGCATGGCTGTGCTCAAGCCTCTTCCACCATCTATGGACTTGAGATGTCAGAATGTTGAGGTGGTTTCTTTGGCACCTATAACATGCGAGGGAGCGCCTCAGCTACCTGGAGTAGATGCAGCACTAGGGCATGACAGTGGCTTTCTGGCTGAGAGTGGGAGGTCTGCTAAGTTGTTCAATCTAAATTCATCTGTTGGATCTATCCGTCCGCAGGAAGAAGAAGCATTTAATAATGGAGGCTGTGCTTAATGGTGCCTTCTTGATGGCAGTGCTCAGACTGAGGAAGGAAAGAATGGCCCAGCACTGTCTGGCACAGCTTAACCAGGAGACCCAGCCTGAGGTGCTTGGTTCAGGGGAGCCCCAGAAAGAACCAGAGGCTGAGAAGGTCAGACCCATCCCACAGAGGCGACTGGCATGACCAAGGGCCTACCAAAGACACCTTTCCTATTTGGATATGAGTGGGACACAGTGCCATGCACATCTACAATTGTCAGGGGATGTGGTGGCTCATATCTGCCATGTTCTGTGGAAGGATCTAACGCTGCATGGACTCAGAGGCCATCCTGTGCCAGTCCCCCTGAAGGTCACTGTCGCACTCAACTTCTTTGCAAGCAGCACATTCCAGGAATCCACAGGAGACCTATCCGGCATCTCTCAGTTCTCCACACATAAATGTATAAAGGAGATGGATGCCCTCTACAATAATGTTCATCATTATATAAACTTCACAATGGATGATGCTAGCCAGGCTGCTAGATTTCTGAGATTTGCGGCTATCTCAGGCTTCCTTGGAGTGCGGGGTCAATCGATTGCACACTTATGACTTTGAGAGCTCCCTGGCAGCCGCCCCGGATCTTCATTAGCAGGAAAGGGTTCCACTCTCTGAATGTTCAACTGATGTGTGATCATCAGAGCTACACCATGCACATTTGTGCCAGGTACCCTGGGAGTTCCTACATCCTGACTCACTCTCAGATGCCACAAATACTCCAGGGCTGCAATGCTTACAGGATTGGCTCTTGGATGGCAAGGGGTACACGCCAAAGAGATGGCTTGTGACACCCATGCATCGTCCTCAAAGTGCTTTGGAAGAGAGGTACAACACACTGCACTCTGTGACAAGGTCCATCATCGAGCAGACTATTGGCATCCTGAAGATGCGTTTCCAATGTTTGGACTGCTCAGGTGGAGCTTTGCAGTACTCTCCACAGAGGGTGTCCTGCATTATCCTGGTCTGTTACGCCCTGCACAACTTGGTGCTTCAAAGGGGAGATCACTTACCAGAGGCAGACATGGAGGAGGCTGAGAACTCCTTGGACGATGAAGACCTGGAAGAGCAGGAACCTTCCAGGTGATGATACCCTCGCAGTGCCACAACATGAATGATGTGCCCGTGACACTCTGTTAGTCACAAGTTACCAGCAGGAGTAAGGTCCAGGCAAAGGTACCCGAGTGCTTTTCTCCCGTCTCTCAGTGATTGGAAAGGCCTTTATAACCAGTGGCATTGCGAGCAGGGTCAGCAATCGGCCTTGGGCCTGCAACCCTCAAGGATCATGAGGCCCTTGTCTCTGGAAAGGTCAGCAGCCAAAGGCGTATATAGTGGCTGTGGGAGCTGAAAGGCCACACTAGTGCAAACCCTGCATCAACTGCATGTGAGCAGTCATGGTCACCCGGATGAGACTCTTTGTGCGGCCACCAAGATGCGCACATGGTTCTGTAAGTTATATTGGCTGCAGGTCCTGTTCTTTCAGACAAACTATGAAGACTAGATCAGTGTCAATTAAACAACAAAACTTGTAAGCCTCCAAAACACATGAGCACACATAACCCTATGGTGTGTTGTAAAGCCCAAAGGTTCCACACCCAAAGCACAGACACTTTCAGGAAAGGGTTTGACACATTTCCCTGACCTTACACAAGGGGCGAGAGACAAACATGAGTCTGCTCAACATCACATGAATCAGAGGCTCACAAAAGGAGGCAATGACCGACTGGGAGCTTGGGTTACCCTCACGATAAGAGGGGATATATTGTATATGAACAACGCTTTAAAATTATGAGACCATTCTCATGAGTAAGAGGTGCATGATATATACAGTGAGATAACACCTGTGCCTCCATAGTGATCTCAGAATTTCTTACTTTTTCTATCCCGGCGGCTAGGTCTAGGTGCCTCCCTGACATCCGCAGCAGAGGCGGATGCAGCCTGCTGACTGCGACGCGTTGTTGTCTGTGATGACTTTGGTGAGCATTCTCTGGAGCGCTGAGACCTAGACGGCCCAGGCCTGCTTTGGTCCTCCTGCTGTGAGGCAGGTGCACCCTCCTGGGCCTGTGGAACTGGAGGTGATGGGGTCACAGCCAGAGGAGATTGGGATTGGCTGGACTCTCTCGGAGTTACCTGAGCGGATGGCCCCAGGGTGTCCAGCTGATGGTCCTCCTTCCTGTGGGTGCCTGAGGACCCCTACCTGACTCCTTGAGGAGAAGGGGCACCTGGAGTGAGGTTGAGAGTCCCTGTCCATTCTCGCCTAGTTGCTGCTGGATCCCACCAGTGCCTCTAGCGATGGAATGCAGGTCCGAGCGCAAATCAGGCAAAACCTGCTGGACCAGAGTCTCCAAGGCGGCCGTCACCTTCCCCATGGTGACCTTGAGGCGCTCACATGTTGGAGCCACAACATCAGACAGAACGCGGACAGACTCCCCCATTGTTCATTCTAGTCTGTTGACTGCCGCTCGCAACTCTACCTGATGTCCACCACCTGTCTTTGCATCTCCAGTATGTTTGTGACGCCTGTTTCCAGAGGATCATCATCTGACTCTGACTCAGTGGGTCCCTGTTCTCCAGCAGTCCTCCGAGTGCCAGAGACCGGGGCTGTCACTGCCTTCACATGCTACGGAAACGTGTCAGTGACGTGTTCTCCAGAATGTTACCTTGAGCCTAATCTAGATCTGTGACGGTGTGCATGTCTCTGCGCTGGTGGAGCGTGTATATGAACACAGTGACGGGTCTTCATCAGGTGCATGCTCAGCATCCTCCTCTGGGGCTGAGGGTCTGTCTGGACCTGCTGCTGCCAGTAAGAGAGAGAAGATAGATTTAGTCCATGAGCAGGCTGAATACAACATTACATGTCACTCACTGAGAATGTCAGGATGTGATCAACTCATGGAGGGCTCATCCGTACTGGCTTGTTGGGAGACATCAACATCACCTTTTCCACAGGAGCGATCCCTGTCTTCCCCTGCCAACTCAGTGACATCCTTTTCGAAGGGAGTGAACTCCAGTATGTCGGATATCCCTCCTCTCATCTGGGATCTACTCTTCTTGTGGGCAGGCTTGGCCTGCATGAAGACAAATGGATGGAATGTGATGAGAAGAGATGGAGCAGAGGTTGGGAAGCATGCATGCCTGCTGTATGTGCTGAGCCCTCCCCAATAAGGGCTGAGGATGGGGTTTGTGATAGATGAGGTGATGTTAGTGTGGACGTGAGACACTCAATGCTGATATCCATCCCACTAATATTGTGTGAGATCCCTGAGGAGTGTAACCCTTCGATGCATGATGTTATTATGAGAGTGAGCTGAAAGTTGGCTTACGCTAGCAGAGTGGATGAGACCATTCATCCTCTTCCTGCACCGCAGGGCATTTCTTTGCTGGTTGCCCACGGCACATACCTCCTTTGTGACCGCCTCCCAGGCTAGTGAGGTGAGGTTCATGGTCCTCCAGGAGCCATCTCTCAAGAAAAGGACGTCTGTTGTTGGCAAACATCTCTTATTAAAGCCTTCAGGGAGTCGTGGCTAAACCTTGGGCCACATTCTTCTTGTTCCTGGAGCCATGTCAGGGTGGGTGGTGGACACAATTGGGCTGCAGAGAGTGAATGTCTGTGTTCAGCTGGCGTTTCAATATGGCGACAGGATCTTTGCCCTCACTAGGTGACGGTGGGGCAGATGAATCACTGGCATGTGACTTGGGGAGCTGCTGACTGATGCATAAGTGATACGCTTCCAAGCATAAGTTTGGGCACGATATCCTACCTGCAGCGCAGCAGAAAAGGTGCCACTTATCCCGCCCACCACCATGCTTAGTTTCTGGAGTGGAAAATTCCACCCAAAGACTCGACGGCCAAGGAATGTTCCTAATATGGCCAAACAGGTTTAGCATCAACTTGTCAATCCTGCCAACATACGCCTGTGATAGGCGATAAGAGTGGGAGTGATTCTTGGTCAGTCACCAGGAGAAGGCAATGGCAAACCACTACAGTATGTTGCCATGGAAATCCATGGTTGCCAATGGCCTCTTAGGGCATGGTACCTGAAGAGAGAGAGAGAATTCTAATTGCCACATGATTAGCACATTGTGCTTACTCTTATTCATGGTTCAGTGCAGCATATTACATTTTGTTAAATTTTATTGTACAAAGTTTGATATGAACTCTTGACAGCTTAACTCAATTTATTGTCATGGACTAAGTACCAGAGATGGTATGCAAAGATTTCAGGTTTTAAAACTTACAGGTGTTACATATGAATTTATTGAAGGTTTGTTGGTGCTAATAAATGCTGAGACTCTCACAATTACTGTTAATTACTCGTAAGTTTTATGAGGAGAATTTTAACTTGCCGGGATGAGGGTTAAAAGAACAAAAACTGTCGGTGCATCAGGAAGTCGGCAGGAACCCACTGACTCCTGTATTTATTTTAAGTGCATTCTGTGGTACACGAGGAACCCTTTGTGGAACAGACAGATCTGACATTTGAATACGTTAGAAGGCAATTGAGTTGAGTTTTAACCTTCAATTCTGTCCTTAGCTCTCAGCTATTGGGTTCTCCAGGCTTTCTGGAACTTGCTAAGTGAAACAAAGGGAGAGGATAGCCAATGCAAGGCCAATCTCAGCCATTGGGAAAGGAGGCAGCATGTGGGGTTTGACTTAAGGGAGGTGGCAAGGGATCAGGAGGAGAAGCTCTTTGTGCAGAGTCTCTACTTTCATGTTCCCTTTCTCTCTCTTCCCTCTCATGACCCACCCGCAATTCCCTGCTGCCAATAGCTAGAGGGCACTTTGCTGCACTGAGTGAGGCACTGAATGGTGAAGATGAGGCTTTTCTCCACCTTGCTTAATGTGGCAGACCTAGTGTGCAGGCCACTGGTTAGGGCAGCACGCACTCTTTTGCTTGCTGCATCTGATGCTTTATGCAGTTGGCCACTCTTTCCATAAAAGTGACATGAGTACAAAGGTGTGAAACATCGTGGCATTCGTGGTGGAGATGGACTCCTTCGATCTCTCTCCAATTGTGTGAGATGCCTCTGGAAAGGCTAACAAAACCTCACCTATTTTCTGTTGCTGCTCCAAAGCAGTCCTCTTCATTGATGATGCCCCCTCCCCAAGGCTCAGCATCTGTGTCCAGCTGACCAGATCCTGGAGGGTCCTACATCCTCTCACAGGGAATCTTCACTGTTGTACCATCTCCACCACCTCACCTGCTCAATTCTGATGTGTGCTTGACAACCTAAATCCAAATAGCTTCCTCTTCCTCTGCTGTCAGGCCAGCTAAAAAAAAAACCTCAGTCAGCTATTTTACCATATACAAGCAGCACAGAAAAGGGGCTCTGCCCAAGTGAATACCTGGCATGGTCTACATCATTTCTACTGGAACTTCTGTACCATCATCTCTGCATGCCTATCTCACCGTGGAAGTCAATGCTACTGGAAAAGTGAATTATCCAGCTTCAGTTTTCTACCTGCCAACCTCTGTGTAGGAATACACCATTGGACTTTGATTCTGGACTCACGTGAAACAATAGTTATTTTCTCAGTTGTCTTTGCCCTGTAAATCTTTCTTTCTCTATTCCTCTGTTACTGTATGAATGCAGGGTGGGTGGCAGGGGCAGGGGTGCTGGTGGGTGGCTACATAGTGATCCCAGTTAGGAAAGATTCCCCCACCCAGAAAAACACAAGGGAGGATGCGTGAAGCCCTCCTGCAGCCCGAAAGGAAAAGCCCCGGAGACCACTGTGTTACCTTTGCAATAAAATAGGCTATTCCAGGCCTGAATGCTGGAGATTGCGAGGGAAGCCTGTTGGTCTAATAGGGCTCCATATAAGTAGTCCACCAAAGGACACCCCAATGGTTAATACAGTAGAGCTGGTAAGAGGCTCTTGCTACAGGGGTTAGCCCTCTTGAGGGCTCAGCCCTATGTGTCCCTGGGCCAGACGAAATTCCCGAGAGCTATTGGAGTTTTGCCCTGCCAAGAACAGTGTTCCCATACCCGTCTCAGGATGTGAGCAAGTCCGTTGTACTCCTCTGGAACGGAGGGGCCACTCAGTCCTTAATGTTGGAGGGAAAAATAAACCTGTCCCTCGAATCCTTCCTGAAAGCCTAGGCACTGATCAGTGTCTATTCCCCTCCATCAGATCCACCTACAGTGAGACCTAGTCTCACGCCCAGTGATGGTAGGAATTGTGCCTGAACTGCCGGTGACTGGAATTGATTTCCTACTCAGGAACGATTTGGTTGGCAGAAAGGTGGTCTCCACCCCTATAGTTTTAGATCAGCCAAACAAAAAGAGAGAAACCGAATGGTTATAGGAGGACATCCCAGGGATTTTCCCCGGCTGTGTCGTGACCCAATCCCAGGCTAGGTAAGCAAGCTCAGTCAGCAGAGAGCCAGTGTCCCAGCAAGATGAGCCAGAAGTCAGGCTGGCGGAAACACCCTTTCGAAACCCTGAAGGGGAAGAAGTGCTCAGCCAAACCTCCCTGATTAAAGCCCAGCAGGAGAATCCTGAGGTCCGGTGCATCACACAGACTGCCTGCTAGGAAGCAGAAGCCACTCAGAGTGTTACTAGCTATGAGATGGGGTAGTAACGCGGAAGTGGAGATCCCCCAGGGGGGGCCTGCAGTTGAAGAGGGGCCGTGATCCACCAGATTGTTATGCCCCCAGAATACTGTTAGGTAATTCTAAGAATTGCCATGCCATCCTGATGACTGGACACATAGGCAGCCGTAAAACTCTAGCCCGCGTCAGTAAGCATTTTCACTGGCCAAGCCTGTAGTCTGATGTAGTGGAATACAGCAGCACCTGCCTTACCTGCCAAGTTGCAGTAAAACCCCAGGCCACTATTAAACCAGTCTCTCTCAATCCCATCCCAGCATTTGGTGAACACTTTGATTGAATACTGGTAGATTGTGTGGGCCTCCTACCCAGAGCCAAGACCAGTTACCAATACCTCCTAACCATAATGGATCTAGTACCAGGTTCCCTGAAGCCATCCCCCAGGAAGATAACAGCCAAGGCCGTGGTTGAAGGCCTGATCCAGTTCTTCACCTGATACCACCTGCCGAAAGAGATCCAATTGGATCGGGGGACTAACTCCCAATCCCAAGTGCTCCAGAAAGTTATGCATAGCTTAGGTATAACAAAGTTCTCAGCATATCACCCTCAGTCCCAAGGGGCACTACAGTCACATCACCAAACTCTGAAAATCATGATTAGGACCTACTGCGCCAAATATTCCCATGTCTGGGATAAGAGTTAGGGCTTTCTGCTGTTCAGCACCCAGGACTCCCCAAGCAAACCCACTGGTTTCCCCTTTGAACTAATTTATGAGCATGATGTGTGGAGACCCCTAAAACTGCTAAAAGAGAGATTTCAGGAACCCAGGGAGGATGCCTCCAGGTTGAAATACATCCCCCTGACATTCAATGGCATTACCATTGCTGAATCCCCCACTATCAACATCCTGGGGGTTACCATTGACCAGAAATTGAACTGGACTAGCCATATAAATACTGTGGCTATAAGAGCAGGTCAGAGGCTAGGAAACCTGCAGTGAGTAACTTAACTCCTAACTCCCCAAAGCCTGTCCACTATATACAAGGCACAAGTCAGGAGTGTAATGGAATACTCCCACTTGCCTGGATGAGTGTAGCTCCAACAACATCCAAGAAGCTTGACACCGTCCAGGAAAAAGCAGCCCACTTGATTGGCACCACATCCACAAACATCCACTCCCTCCACCAACGACGAACTATGGCATGATGCACGGCAGAAACTCGCCAAGGATTCCTAGGCAGGATCTTCCAAACCCACAACCACTACCATCTAGGAGTTCCCCTCCAAGCCACACACCATCCTGGCTTGGAGATATATTGCCATTCCTTCACGGTTGCTGGGTCAAAAGCCTGGAACTCCTTCCCTAACAGCACTGTGGGTGTACCTACACCACATGGACTGCAGCAGTTCAAGAACACAGCTCACCACCACCTTCTCAAGGGCAAGTAGAGTATGAGAGTAAACTTCCAAGGAATATAAACGAGGACTGTAAAAGCTTCTATAAGTATGTGAGAAGAAAAAGATTGGTGAAGGCAAATGTAGGTCCCTTACAGTCCGAAACAGGAGAATTTATAATAGTGAACAAGGAAATGGCAGAAGAATTAAACAAATACTTTAGTTCTGTCTTTACAGAGGAAGACACAAATAACTCCCCAGAAATGTTAGGGAATCGAGGGTCTAATGAGAAGAAGGAATTGAAGGAAATTAGTATTACTAAAAAAAACAGTGCTGGAGAAATTAATGGGTCTGAAAGCCGATAAATCCCCGGGGCCTGATAATCTACATTCTAGGGTACTAAAGGAAGTGGCTATGGAAATAGTGGATGCGTTGGTTGTCATCTTCCAAAATTCTGTAGATTCTGGAACAGTTCTGGCAGATTGGAAGGTGGCAACTGTAACCCCACTATTTAAAAAAGGAGGGAGGGAACAAACAGGGAATTACAGACCAGTTAGCCTAACATCAGTGGTAGGGGAAATGCTAGAGTCTATTATAAAGGATGTGGTAACAGGACACTTCGAAAATATCAATGGGATTAGAAAAAGTTAACATGGGTTTATGAAAGGGAAATCATGTTTGGCAAACCTACTGGGTTTTTTGAAGATGTAATGAATAGAATAGATAAGGGAGAACCAATGGATGTGGTGTATTTGGATTTTCAGAAAGCTTTTGATAAAGTCCTACATAAGAGGTTAATGTGCAAAATTAAAGCACATGGGATGGGGGTAATATATTGGCATGGATTGAGAATTGGCTAGCAGACAGGGAACAGCGAGTAGGAATAAATGGGTCTTTTTCAGAGTGGCAGGTGGTGATTAGTGGGGTACCACAGGGATCAGTGCTTGGGCCCCAGCTATTCACAATATACATCAATGATTTAGATGAGGGAAACAAATATAATATTTCCAAGTTTGTTGACGACACAAAATTTGGTGGGAATGTGAGTGGTGAGGAGGATGTTAAGGACTTCAAGGTGATTTAGACAAGTTGAGTGAGTGGGCAAATACATGGCAGATGCAGTATAATGTAGATAAGTGTGAAGTTAGCCACTTTGGTAGGACAAGCAGAATGGCAGAGTATAATTTAAATGGCGATAGATTGGGAAATGTTGATGTACAAAGGGGCCTGGGTGTCCTTGTGCACCAGTCACTGAAAGCAAGCATGCAGGTGCAGCAAGCAGTTAAGAAGGCAAATGGTATGTTGGCCTTTATTGCAAGGGGACTTGAGTACAGCATCAAGGATGTCTTACTGCAGCTGTACAGGGCCTTGGTGAGACCACTCCTGGAATATTGTGTGCGGTTTTGGTCTCCTTACCTAAGAAAGGATATACCTGTCATAGAGGGAGTGCAGCAAAAGTTCACCAGATTGATTCCTAGGATGGCTGGACTGTCATTTTGAGGAGAGATTGGGCTGACTAGGCCTGTATTCACTGGAATTTAGAAGAATGAGAGGGGATATCATTGAAATGTAAAAAATTCTGACAGTGTTGGACAGACTGGATGCAGGGATGATATTTCCTCTGGTTGGGGGGGTCTAGAACAAGGGGTCACAATCTCAGGATACAGGGTAGGCCATTTAACACTGAGATGAGGAGAAACTTCTTCACTCAGATGGTGGTGAACCTGTGGAATTCTCTACCACAAGGGGCTGTGGAGGCCAAGTCACTGAATATATTTAAGAAGGAAGTAGATAGATTTCTAGACTCTAAAGGCGTCAAGGGGTATGGGGAGAGAGTGGGAATATGGCGTTGAGATAGAGGATTAGCCATGATCATATTGAATGAGAGAGCAGGCTCGAAGGACTGAACGCCCTACTCTTGCTTCCATTTTCAATGTTTCTAAGTAGGGATGGGCAATAAATGCTGACCTAGCCAGCAATACCCACATCTCATAAATGAATAAAAATAATCTCCCACTTCCGGAAAAGACTTTTCAACGACCTGTGCAATGGCCAAGGAGCATCCGAAAGCTTCCCAAGACACGCTGACAGACATGCCCAGGCCTGAACTCTCCAACCCGAAGTCCAAGTTTTAGCTCTATTGCCTCTACCCACTGACCCTTTCCAAGCCAAGTTCAGTGGCCCATATTGGGCAGCAAAAAAAATTAGCGAAGTAAATTACATGATCCACACTCCGGATAGGAGGAGAAAGCACCGGCTATGCCACCTTAACCTGTTAAAAAAGTATTAGAGCCGTGAGCCCAGTAAAACCGTGTGTATTTACCAGAAGGTGGAAGAATCTGATGACAGCCAGGAGGAGTCTGCTGAAGAGAAGGGTCTGGAGGGTCCCCTGGTTGAACGCCCAGCCACCAGGCTGGGAAATACAGGGCCCTAAGTGCCCAATTAGTCCACCTGGCCCAGGAACAGAGAGAATGTGGCAGCCCTGTTAGAACAGTTTAAAGAGCTCTTTAGGGACCAGCCCGGGCATACTACCATAACAGTGCACAATGTGGATGTGGGAGACACCCCACCAATCAAACAGAACCCTTGCTAGCTGAACTCTGACAAGCTGGCTCAGGTCAGGCAGGACATCCAGTACATGCTGGACAATAACATTATTTAGCCTAGCCACAGTTTTTGGAGCTTTCCCATTCTGCAAGTCCTGAAGCTGGATGGATCAAAATGGCTTTGCATCGATTACCGGAAAGTAAATGCAGGAACCAAGACGGGCTCCTACCCAGTCCCACGCCTTGAGAATTGCATAGACCAAGTGGGTCACTTAGCCCACCTGAGCAAGATTGACCTTTTAAATAGGTTCTGGCAAGAACC
The DNA here is from genome assembly GCF_964194155.1 of Cetorhinus maximus. Taxonomy (NCBI): domain Eukaryota; kingdom Metazoa; phylum Chordata; class Chondrichthyes; order Lamniformes; family Cetorhinidae; genus Cetorhinus; species Cetorhinus maximus. The sequence continues at coordinate 48,605,396 of NC_135879.1, read as the reverse complement.
CATGACCCCCCGGGACAAGGGAAATCTCTGTCTTTGTTACCCCAGATGGCCTGCACCAATGCAAAGTCAGGCCCTTTGGTCTTAAAAATGCCCCTGCCACCAGTCAGAGACTGAGCAACCAGGTAGTAGCTGGCCTCAGCAATTGTGTGTGCACCTGGATGATTTGATCATCTACAATGACACCTGGAGGGATCACTTCATCCACTTGAAGGCAGTGTTCCAGTGTCTGAAGGGAGTCAACTTGGTGCTAAACTTAGAAAAGGATGAGTTTGCCCAGGCCAAGGCCACCATAAGACCACAAGATGCAGGAGCAGAAGTAGGCCATTCGGCCTATTGGCCCTGTCACATACCTGAGGCATGTGGCCCTAATCAATTTCCCCACTCCCAAACAGCTGAAGGAAATCAAGCGTTTTCTAGGAATGTGTGGGTTCTGTAGGAAGCTTGTTGTAAACTTTAGCATGCTAGCTGCCCCCTTAACAGATGCCTTAAAAATGGTGTGGGCAAAGGCCTGCTTAGAGGCTTTTGAAAAACTGAAAGCTGCCTCAATAAACGAGCCAGTGCTAGCAGCCTCCAACTTCAGTAAATCTTTCAGAGTAGCTGTAGACGCCAGTGATCGAGGGATGGGGACTGTCCTGCTCCAGGAAGATGAGTCTGGCATTGAGCATCCCATGGTTATTTTACAAAAAAACTCACCACACCAGAAAAGATACTCCACAGTGGAGAAAGAAACCTTAGGTCTCCTCCTACTGCTCCAGCACTTTGAAATTTATGTTCGCCGTGGGCACCTGGAGACCCGAGTATACACCGATCACAATCCTCTGGAATTTTTGGAGAAATGCAAAGTCACCAAAGCATGGCTGTTTTGCTAGAGTCTACTCTTACAGTCTTTCAACCTACGAATCACCCACATCGCTGGGAAGGACAGTGTCCTTTCATATCCTTTCCCAGGCTTAAATGTCCAAAAAGGAAAATGCAGCAGGGAACTGCCGTTGCTCCTGCTCGCTGTGTGTCTGTCGTGCCAGTGTGCATGAGAGAATACATGCATACTTTCTATTCTTCCTTCATAAGACCACGGGCAGAATTTTATGGCTGACGTGCGGGTGGCGGAACCCACACATCAGCGCTTAAAATGTTGTGTGAGCGTCCCAACGTCAGCGCACGGCATCGCGATATTTAGGTGGGGGCGCGCTATGGAGTCCGACGCGTGCCCTCCATTAATTAAAGGCCTTGTTAAGGCCCTTAAGTCAGCAATTGAAGGTGATTTTGAGGAGCCCGTGCGATCTTTGCCTCGGCGCACGGGCCCAACGGGCAGGCGGGTAACTGATTTTTTAACAAACCTCATCAACAGGCAGGTTATGTGGGCTCAGAGGGGTTGTTCATGTTTTTTCTGAAGTATTTATTGCAGAAAGTGTTTTAAACTTGCCTGTGTGATCGGTAACAGTTCAGATTGATTTCCAATAGCTTTCTCTGTACTTTGAAGCTTCAGCTCAGCAGTCTGCAGGCAGTAATCTTTATCAGGCCTGCAGCTTTCTGGAGGCCTCCATTTAGCCTGGGTGTGGGTTCTGACATCTCCACTGGAGGCAGCTCCTCTGAGGAGGAAGGGAGGGATAGAATAAGGAGGAGGCCAGGAGTGGACACTCAGCCTCCAGGGGAGCCACCTTTGGGAGGACAGGCGCAGGCACAAGGGGCGGAGGGCCAAGAGGCTGTCCAAGGTGGAAGGGGCCGCAGAGGATGCCACTATCCTGCTGCCAGGGTTTACAGACGGCAATGCAGCTACCTCAATATGTCTGAGGTGCAATGCCAAAGGAGGCTCCAACTCTCAAGGGAGACAGTGACCTCCATCTGTCAGATGCTAGGCCCTGAGATCAGCTCTGACTGTGTGGGTGGTCACCCCATGCCAGTGGTGCTGAAGGTCACAGTTGCCCTCCACTTCTATGCCTCTGGCTCCTTCCAGGGCTTGGTGGGTGATCTTTGTGGTGTCTCCCAATCAGCTGTTCAGACTTGTGTGAAGCAGGTCACAGACACTCTGTTCAGACGTGCATTGACCTTCATCCACTTCCGCTGCAACCAGGCAAGTCAGGCACAGTGAGCCAGAGGCTTCACGGCCATTGCTGGCTTCCCCCGTGTCCAGGGTGCAATAGACTGCACACATGTGGCCATCAAGGCGCCAGCACGTGAGCCCGGTGCCTTCGTCAGCAGGAAGGGCTTCCACTCCATGAACGTGCAGATAGTGTGTGACCACAGGATGCTGATTCTACAAGTCTGTGCAAGGTACCCAGACAGCTCCCACGATGCCTACATCCTCAGACACTCCCAGGTGCCGGGGCTCTTCAGTGCTCCGGCTCGGCTGGATGGATGGTTGGCTGGTGGGTGACAAGGGCTATCCCCTGCGAAGGTGGCTCATGATGCCTCTCCGCCATCCAAGAACAGAAGCTGAGCATCGGTACAATAGGAGCCAGGGCACCACAAAGGCTGTGGTGGAGAGAGCCATCGGTCTTCTCAAGATGTGCTTCCATTGCCTGGATCACTCAGGGGGCACACTCCAGTACCCTCCAGATCGCGTCTCTCTGATAGTGGTAGTCTGCTGCGCTCTGCACAATCTTGCGCTGGAAAGGGGGGATGCAGTTGATGATGAAGACCTTGACGCAGTGGATGAGGCTGCACATGATGAATCCAGCAGTGGCTCAGAGGATGAGGAAGCACAGGGCATTGATGAGGGGCAGAACGATGACCCACATTTACACCAAGGAGGCAGGGACACCCGGGACACTTTAATCCAATGAACCTTCAGCTAGCTCCACACACATGGACCTGCAGGAGCAGCATTGCCTGGCGCTTCCACACGTGGCACTTAGGTGCTACATCTTCCACCTCATCAGCTGCAACTGCACCAAGGAAACACCCTCAACCATGGGCAGAAAAGTGGACTTTATTGCCACCAAAATAAAGCACAAACGTCGCTCTGACACACATAATGATATTTTCCCTAATCTAGGGCCAACATAAAATCACCAGTGACAAACCCGTTGAGTGCCTAACGTGCCTTATGCTTACGTTTGTGGGTGCTACGTCTTGGTGCCGCCCCATCGCTTGGAGTGGCTTGTGAGACAGCCTGCTGACTCTGCTGTCCTGTTGGCCTTGATGACATTGGCGGCCGTCCTCTGGCCCATGGAGCCTGTGATGGCCTCGCCTGGGAGGGAATGGCCAGTTCCAGAACTGGCACCTCCCCAGTTGTTGCAGCCTCAACGGATGCAACAGTCACTGGCAGAGGGGCGGAGGAGCTGCTGCCCTCATCCAGAGCGCCCTGAGAGGAGCTCGCAGTGTCGACAGGCAGCTGCTGCGCCGACGTGAGGTCACATTGGACCTCCCTGCTCACTGCAGATGGATGGGCACCGAGCAGCGACACTTGGTGCCCAGAACATCTCCCACATTGCGAATGACCACCTGTGGCCATTACCACTGTGAGGGCTTGCAGGTCAGAGCGTAACCCAATCAGAAGATTCTCAATCTGCTGGAAGCCCCTCTCCATGAGAGTCGCCAATCTCTCAATGGAGGAAGCCTGAAGCTCTGCCCTGAGGTTCATGCCATCACTGACACTCTGCCTGGATTCCTCCACCACAGAGACCAAGTGAAGCACACCCTCATGCAACCCTGCCAGATGCTCCCATGCACCCGGCCGCTTGTCCTGCAGCTGCTGCATGGCTGACATCGCCAGAGGCACATCATCACTGTCTGACTCAGCATGTGCCTGGTCCCCTGCAGTTCTCCGGCTGCTGGCACCATCGGCACTCTCTGTCTGTGTCATCTCCTCCAGCGATTGTGAAGTGCCCTCTCCACTTTGATCCAGGACACTAGCCGCCGTTAAATTCCTCACCGAAGTGTTTGTTGCTGCGCTGGTGCCTGGCTGGCTGAAATAATGTGACGCAAGTTACAAGTCTTGGCCCTCAGGTGTGGAGGGGGGGCTCTGGGCTTGTTGGTGGCGGCCATGCGGTGGTAATGCTGAAATTAACAACAAGGACAGTGGATTGTAACACCTTTCATCCCTTTCCCCTCCAGCCTCATAAGTCGCTCACCCTTCAAGAACCTAAGAGATGAACATTGGTGGGGTGGTAAATAGTCAAGAGGAGGCCCAAACATTACATGCACACACAGACAGGCTGGTCAGGTGGCCTAAGGAATGCCACATGGAATGTTATGTGGATAAGTGTGCGGTTAAGCACTTGGGCAAGACAAGCAAGGTATGGGAATACATGAGTAATGGTAGGACCGTGGGAAGTCACGACGATTACAGGGACCTTGCTGGTCAGACCTGTTAAGGTAGCAGAACAAGAACATAAGGCATTTAACAAGGTCAAAGCCAGACTTGCTTTTATTAGCCGAGGAATAGAATGTAGGAAAAGGGAGGTCATGTTGCAAGTGCAGAAAACGCTGTTGAGGCCACATCTACACTTCTGCGTTCAGTTGTGACCTAGGCTTCATGGGAGGGATGGCATTGGAGTGGGGAGAGTGCAGAGGTTCCTGACCTGGATGCATGCTGGCCTGGAGAGTTGGAGTTATGAGGAAACATTGCAAACACTTGCGACATTTGCCGTGGAGCACAGGAGATTGACAGGTCACATTATTGACCTTCATACAGTTATGAGGGGCATAGAACGGGTGGACAGAAGGCAACATTTCCCTTTGGCGCAGGGATGACTAACGTGGTGGCATTTATTTAAGTTGAGTGCCATGAGGTTGATGGGTGAGGTGCTGAGGACCTTTTGGACAGAGTAATGTGGGAAGCACTGGCTGAAAGGGTGGTGGAGGTACAAACCCTCCTAAGATGCAATAAGTCTTTGGATGTGCAGCAGTGATGCCATGGCATGTTAGGCCATGGGGATAGTGGTCACAAATGGGATAAGGCGACTTTGGAAGGTGCTAGAGACACGCATCCTCAAGGGGCCGAGGGACCTTTGTACATGACCCACACGTCTGACTGTACCAGTCTGTGAATGAGCAATGTTGCTGCATTAACGATTGCAGCAACCATCAGTGGTTTTGATGGTGGGCAGACAGAGTGGATGGGGCTGTGGACCTCAAATACCTGGCCGCTGGACCCCAGCCTCGCCGCCACCTGCCGCCCTGTCCACCTGCCTCCTCCCCAGCTCCATGGCCTGCTCCTCAAAGGTGGTGAGCCACTGGAGCAGGGCATGCCCACCACCAGTCCGCTGGTGCTCCCGCTGATTGTGTTCAGTTTTTGCCTGCAGAACAGAGAAGAGGATTTATTGGGGCTGATCGCTCATGTACTCTGCACACGCACGCTGCACCCCAACCATAGTGGCCCACACTACTGGTGATCAGTCCCCAGAAGATAATATGGCTGCTCCCAACCCCCTCCCCCAACGGCCGCCTTGGACACATTCGGCGTCCATAACTTTGAATAGCACCTGGGTCTTAGCGCCCATGACAAGGAGGCGCAACTAGGTGCGGCGCCGAGGCCAGCAGTTGGCTCTTGGCCACGACACCTTGAGGCTTCCCTTGTACCATCTCATCACCATCAATAAGACATGTGTTGGAGTTCTGAGTATGTATCTAGCTGCCTCTCCTGCAGGTTGCCCCCAGACTACTCAAATGTGACAAACACCAACATATGCTGCAGGGAGAATCCATCTTCTCCTCAACCACTAAGGCTGATGTGAGCATGGTCACTATCTGTTTGCCCATCCAGCGTGTGCCAAATGCCCAATGCAGTAACGACACTAAGACGGTGGGGGGGTGGGTGGGTGGCCTCAAAGGTTAAGGCTACCTGCTGAGTGAAATGGCCAAGGCTGACATGGTACTCACCCTTCCAGAGTGCAGCAAATCATTGAAGCGCTTGCGGCACTGTGTTCCTGTGCGCCGCACAGCATCATGAGAGCTAACAGGCTCCACCACCTCCTGCCATGCCTGCCTGGTCACATGGGGGGCCCTCATCCTCCCATCCTCCAGATGGTTTGACACCTCTTCGAGGAGGGCAGCAAGGCAGGCATCTGAGAACCGAGAGGTACGCTGGCCTACCCTGCAGCCTGCCCCCCTCCTCCTCCTCTGCCCTCACCTCTTGTGGTGCCCAGTCGCTGGCCATGGTCAACAGCCTAAAGGAGGCTGCCTGGCCGTTCTTTATACAGACTGCCGGTTCTCCATTGGAACCAGTGGTCTGAACACGCCCGCCGCCGATTTAATTTTCCCGCTGAACATGGGAGTCTGAAATGCGCTGGGCGGGCCTTAATTGGACCTCTGTGAAGGAATAACTCATTGAATTTTGATTCTGGACTCTGGACTCACGTGAAACAACAATTATTTTCTCTGTGATCTTTGCCCTGTAAATCTGTCTCTATCCCTCATTTACTGTAGGGTAATGTTGCGTTTGAATGCGAATAAATAAACTAATCCTCTGAGTTTATCCTATCTTGAGTTCGCTGTACGGTTAGAGTCATAGAGGTCTACAGCACAGAAAAAGGCCCTTCGGCCCATCGAGTCTGCATGGTCAAACAAGTACCTAACTATTCAAATCCCATTTTCCAGCACTAGGCCCATAGCCTTGTATGCCATGGCATCGCAAGTGCACATCCAAATACTTAAATGTTATGAGGGTTTTTGCTTCTACCACCCTTTCAGGCAGTGAGTTCCAGGTTCCCACCACCCTCTGGGTGAAAAAAATTCTTCCTCACATCCCCCCTAAACCTCCTGCCCCTTACCTTAAATCTATGCCACCCGGTTATTGATCCCTCCACCAAGGGGAAAAGTTCCTTCCTATCTACCCTATCTATGCCCTTCATAACCTTATACACCTCAATCATGTCCCCCCTCTAACTCCTCTGTTCCAGGGAAAATAACCCCAGTCTATCCAATCTCTCCTCATAACTAAAACTCTCCAGCCCAGGCAACATCCTGGTAAATCTCCTCTGCACTCTCACTAGTGCAATCACATCCTTCCTATAATGCAGATTCCAGAACTGCACGCAATATTCTAGCTGTGGCCTAACCAGCATTTTGTACAGTTCCAGCATAACCTCCCTGCTCTTATATTCTATGCCTCGGCTAATAAAGGCAAGTATCCTTTATGCCTTCTTAACCACCTTATCTACCTGTCACGCTACCTTAAGGGACTGGTGGACATGCACACCATGGTCCCTCTGATCCTCAGTACTTCCCAGGGTGCTACCATTCATCATGTATTCCCGTGTCTTGTTTGTCTTGTCCAAGTGCATCACTTCACACTTATCCGGATTAAATTCCATTTTCCACTGATCAGCCCATCTGACCAGCCCATCTATATCCTCCTGCAATCTAAGGCTACCCTCCTCACTGTTTACCATCCCACCAATTTTCCTGTCATCCGCGAACTTTCTGATCAGCCCTCCTACATTCAAGTCTAAATTGTTTACATATACCACAAACAGCAAGGGACCCAACACCGATCCCTGTGAAAACCCACTGGACACAGGCATCCAGTCACAAAAACAGCCCTCGACCATCACCCTCTGCTCCCTGCCACTCAGCCAATTCTGAATCCAATTTGCCAAATTGCCTTGGATCCCATGGGCTCTTATCTTCATTATCAGTCTCCCATGCAGAACCTTATCAAAGTCTTGCTAAAGTCCAAGTAGACTAGGTCAAATGCATTGCCCTCACCTACACACCTGGTCACCTCCTCGAAAAATTCAATCAAATTGGTCAGACATGACCTCCCCTTAACAAAACCATGCTGACTGTCCTTGATTAATCCCTGCCTCTCCAAGCGTAGATTAATTCTGTCCCTCAGAATTGCTTCTAATAGTTTCCCCACCACTGAGGTTATACTGACTGGCCTGTAGTTCCCTGGTTTATCTCCTCATCCCTTCTTGAATAACGGTACCACATTGGCTGTCCTCTAGTCCTCTGGCACCTCTCCTGTGGCCAGAGAGGTATTGAAAATTATTGCCAGTGCCCCTGCTATCTCCTCCCTTGCCTCACTCAACAGCCTGGGATACATTTCATCCGGGCCCAGAGATTTATCTACTTTTAAGCCTGCCAGACCACTTAGAACCTCCTCCCTTTCTATGCTAATTTCTTTAATTATGTCACAGTCCTTCTGCCTGATTTCCATACCCACGTCGTCCCTCTCACTTGTGAACATCAACACAAAGTATTCATTTAGAACCCTACCTACGTCTTCTGGCTCCACACACAAATTGTCACTATGGTCCTTAATGGGCCCTACTCTTTCCCTTTCTCTTACTCTTAATGTACTTGTAAAATAACTTTGGGTTTTCCTTTATTTTACCTGCCAATATTTTTTCATGCCCCTTTTTTGCTCTCCTAATTTCCTTTTTAAGTTCCCCCCACACATTCTATACTCCTCTAGGGCTTCTGCTGTTTTGAGCCCTGGGTATCTGCCATAAGCCTCCCTTTTTCTCTTTATCCAATCCTGTATATCCCTTGACATCCAGGGTTTCCTGGATTTGTTGGTCCCACCCTTTATCTTTACTGGAATATGTTGGCCCTGTACTGTCCCTATTTCCTACTTGAATGAGTCCCATTGCTCTGACACAGATTTACCTAAAAGTAGCTGCTCCCAGTCCACTCTGGCCAAACCATATCTGATCTTATTAAAATTGTCCTTCCCCCAATTTAGAACTCTGACTTCTGGCCCATCCTTGTCCTTTTCCATAACAACCTTGAATCTAAAAGAGTTATGATCACTATCTGCAAAATGCTCCCCCACTGATACCTCTACCACTTGCCCAGCTTCATTCCTTAAAATTAAGTCCAGGACCGCCCCCTCTCTTGTAGGACCTTCCACATACTGGCTTAAAAAGCTCTCCTGGATGCATTTTAAGAATTCCACTCCCTCTAAACCTATCACACTATGACTAACCCAGTTAATGTTGGGGAAGTTGAAATCTCCCACGATTACAACCCTATTATTTTTACACTTCTCTGGAATTTGCTTACATATCTGCTCTTCTATTTCTCTCTGACTGTTTGGGGGCTTATAGTACACTCCCAGCAATGTGATTGCTCCTTTTTTGTTTTTCAGTTCTACCCATATGGCTTCATTTGAGGAGTCTTCTAAGATGTCATCCCTCCTTACTGCTGTAATTGATTCCTTGATCAATATTGCGATAACCCCTGCTCTTTTACCTCCTTCCCTGTCTCGCCTGAAGACCCTATATCCCGGAATATTGAGCTGTCAATCCTGCCCCTCAACCATGTCTCTGTGACAGCAATGGCATCACACTTCCATGTGTTAATTTGTGCCCTGAACTCATCTGTCTTATTTGTCAGATTCCTTGCATTAAAATAAATACCATCCAACCTTGCCAAACTCCCTTGTGCCTTAACTGGCCTATAATTTCTATGCCTTCCAGACTCACTTGCTCTCTCTCTTCTAATTTTGGCTGTGCTTCTGCCCCTGCTGACCCTCCTCTCAGGATCCCATCCCCCCGGAAAATTGGATCACACCAAAACTGAGGGGTTGGGAAACACACCAGCACTTATAAAGTGGAAAGGAAATCAAAACACTTTTCTATTTATGGGTGGGTGGTGAGAGGAGAAGTCAGGGTTGTTTAAATTAACCCCCCTTCCTGTCCGTACCAGCAGGACTGCGCATCTCAGCTGCTTCTTCCAGCTATGCATTCTTGTTTGCTGCTGCTCCCCTCCTCCCCACATCTGTGGGGTTGCAGAACCTCCCTGAGGGCCCTTACAGCACCCTGTCCAGGAATACATGAGAATCATGATGCAGTTTTATGTGTTGACCTTTTGTCCAGTTTCTGGCTGAGTTCCGAAACACTTCCATTCTGACCCTTGCAGGGTTTCTTTAAATGGTGGAACTGAAACAGAACACTGTGGGTCGTCATCACACTCGACCACTCTTAATGGCCAGGAAACCTGGTAGTCAGATGAAAATTCAGTGGCTGTGTAAAAAAGCAACCAACAAGCACATTGCTGAACCCTCTGAGTGCCTGACTCACTGGTGGCCTCCTGGTGGCAGAAATTTCAAATACAGACCTGTTTCTATTCGATTGCTTGCTTTGTTTTACCTTTAAAGTTAGCTTTAGGTTAAAGACATGCAGAACAGAACACATACTAGAATTTCTCTAGCGCACTTAGTGGATTTGTCTATTTAGGGAATTAGAGCACCCTATCTACTTAGGAGTCACCCTTGACATATGCCTCACCTTCAAGAACCACATCGAAAAGACAAAGGCAAAAGTGAGCGCACGAAACAACATCCTGAATAAGCTCACTAACACAAAATGGGGAGCAAGCTCGAAAACATTGCGAACCAGTGCACTTGCTCTTTGCTATTCCACTGCCGAATACGCCTGCCCTGCATGGGAAAGATCTACTCATGCTAAGAAGATGGATGCCGTTCTGAATGCAAGCTGCCAACTTATCACAGGTTGTTTAAAACCAACAAACACCGACGGCCTATATATCCTGGCGGGTATCGCTCCCCCTGATATAAGAAGAACGGTAGCCAGCAAGAAAGAGCGACTCTGTCAAACATCAGATGAGAGGCACCCTCTACATGGTCATACACCTACACCCAGCTGCCTAAAGTCAAGGAAGAGCTTCATGAACAGTGTTGTTCCATCTGAAGCCCGCATCGCCTTGTGGAAAGACTGGCTCGCCAGTCTCGAACAACCCCCAGCGATGGAAATTCTACCATATGAAAGTCTTCCCCCAGGAGCTAATTGCAACTGGGCAACCTGGAAGTGCTTTAACAGACTTAGGACTGGTGTAGGTCGTTCAAAGGTGTCACTAAGCAAATGGGGATGTACAACCTGCCCGACAACTTGTGAATGTGGAACTGAGCCACAGACTATGCAACATCTCCTGCAATGCCTATCGCTAGAGGAACCCTGCACTGTTGCAGATCTTGCCGAATTCAACAACAAGGCACAAAAATGTGTCCAGTTCTGGCTGGGCCATATATAGACTGTCCGTGGACACGATAAGGAGAAGAAGAAGATTGAAAGAGTCAAGAAGTGGGCAAACTGTGTTGTAAATAAACAATAAGGTTAGGTGGATCAATATGTTTATTGAATGCTTTACATTTCAGTATTAAAGTTTTTATTTTGTGGACCTATTTTGTTCAGAGTGGTGGCTATCATAGATTTTGTTCAATTGTTTAAGAATAAAAAAAGTAAAACCTACTTTCTGTGCATTCTTTTCTTGCAGATACACAATATAAAGCATCATAAAATTATTTTTCACAATAAATAAATTATTAAGCTTCTGAATGCTGAAAACAGTGGGTAGAATTTTCCCAGCCCCAGGGTGGTGGTGGAAGTGGAGGAGATGGTGCAGGGGCTTTGGTCTGGGGAAAATGGTAGGAAGAAGCGTTGGGATGGTTAAGCAGTGCATTCCTACAGCTAGGGAAGTTTCCCGGGACGGGAAGGAATGCAGATCGGCTGCCGAAGCAAGGTGACAGGCAGTCAATCTGCATTTTTAAAGCCCCCAATTAGAGCATTCACTGGCAAATTTTCAATGGCAGAGCTGCCCCAGAGGCTAACAGCTTAATGGAGGCCACCTCCCTGCTGCAGCCCAACAAGGTTATTGGAGCCAGTGGCTCATGCATCAATTGGAGGGGCTTATCTCCTTGACCCCGCAGAAAAAATCAATTATTTTCACCCCTCCATTTTGAGGTACCCTTGCATTCTCCTACCTGCCTCAGCAGTCCTGTATTGGTGGGGCTGCTGAGGTTCTCGATCTGCCGGCTGAGTAATTGGGTCAGCAGCATTTAGAGTCCCACTGCTGACCTTAATTGGACATGAATTTGGAAGGGGACAGTTAGGAGGTCGTCTCTGAAAAAATAGCTTCCCCAGCCTGGCTGCTTGTAAATGTGGTCTCGCGACCCCCAATTGGTCCCGACGTCAGGGTCCTGAAGCCAGTGGGAAAATCCCACCCAATTTTGTAGTTGAAACACTGAGGCTCAAAGAAACTTTTTATTCCTCAATATTACCCTACTGGAGTCACCCTGAGAATTAAAATGCTTTCTGCTTCTGATTGGCAAAGACAATCTTGGAGCCAGTTCTAATCAAAAGCCAGGTTTAAGCATCAAATCACAACCTGGCATGATCCGAGTTGTTGAGTGGAGAGGAAAGCAGGCAAACAAAGGCTTTCAAAGTTATTTTTACAACTAATTGATCAGTGTTAAAATGCATAAATTAGTAAAGCTGAGAGATAAAAAAATGAGAGATTTTTTGGGGGGAAGGTAACAGAGGATGAGGAGATGTAAAGATTGCAAAGATTTCTCATTGCTTATTTAACATTTTGCTTTCAGTATTTATATGCATGGGATTAATATTTCAGCAGTGAAATATGTGCTGGCATTTAGGCAGTTTTGTTACTGTTGATCTTTAATTTAGGATTGTGGTGTGTGAGTTGAAAGTGTAAGAACTGGCTGGCTTAGGAAGACTAAAATTTCCACAAACATGCTAGTAATGTAACTGTTAAGTGCCTGCTGTTATTAATGACCAAAACTGAAAGAAGATAGGAAACTTGGAACAAAATGCCCTCTAAATTTATCTTACAATATCTTTATAATAAAAATAAACATAAAAATCCTCAAGTTTACTTTTTAAAACAATCTAGAGAAGCTTGACCAGCAGTTTGACATCTGTGAGATACTAAGTGATGATTTACCTTGTTGTGACAAGTGCAGTAAACATAGTGACATGTTCTGATAGTCTAGGTTGACGTCGTTAATGAAGCTGCAGCAATATGACCTCTGTGGGCACTAAGCTTAATAAGGATAAGAAAACCAGTTCAGAATTGCAAATTGTTTAAATCCAAACTGATTTCAGTTTATAGAACTCAAAAGCCAAATACAGACCACTGAAATGTTGACCAATCACACAAGAAGCTGTGGCTCTCCAATTTTTAAAAAATTCTTTAATAGGATATGGACATCACTGACAAGGCCAGCATTTGTTGCCTATACCTAATTGCCCTTGAGCTGACCGCCTTGCTAGGCTATTTCAGAGGGCAGTTAAGAGTCATTCACATTGCTGTGGGGCTGCAGTCACATGTAGGCCAGACCAGGTAAGGATGGCAGATTTCCCTCTCTGAAGGACATTAGTGAACCAGGTGGGCTTTTACGACAATCAATTATAGTTTCACAGTCGCCATAACTGAGACTAGCTTTATATTCCAGATTTATTAATTTAATTCAAATTCCACCAGCTGCCATGGTGAGATTTGAACGCATGGCCCCAGAGCATTTGCCTAGGGCTCTGGATTCTGAATACATTGGCGTTACCACTATGCCACTGCCCCCCACTAAACTCTCTGCATAACCTGGATTTATCATATAAAATCTTAGCTTTCAGTCCTAAGTACCAAATCCAGTCCCTTTCTAGGCAGTGGAATTCATCCATAATTCATCTTGTCATTATTTAACCAACTCAGCTTGAATAAATATATGAACATATGAACACACAGACTTATGAAAAAAGGAACTGAAGTAGGCCATTCTCGAGCCTGCTCTGCCATTCAATAAGATCATGGCTGATCTGTTTGCGTTGAGTTCCACATTCCCATCCACCCCTGATAACCTTCGACTCCCTTGCCTAACAAGAATCTATCTACCTCCGCCTTAAAAATATTCAGTGACTCTGCGTCCATCACCTTCTGAGGCAGAGTTCCAAAGTCACATGACCCTCTGAGAGAAAAAGAAAATCTCCTGACCTCTGTTCTTTTAAGGACACCCCTAATTTTAAAATAGTGCCCCCTAATTCTGGACTCACCTACAAGGGGAAACATCCTTTCCATGTCCACCTTATTAATACCATTCAGGATCTATATACTTCAATCAAGTCACCCCTCACTCTTCCAGACTCCAGTGGAAACAAGCTCAGTCTGTCCAAACTATCCTCATAAGACAACCCACTCATTCCAGGTATCAATCTAGTAAACCCCCTCTGAACCGCCTCCAATGCACTTACATCCTTCCTTAAATAAGGAGACCAAAACTGCACACAGTATTGGAGGTGAGGTCTCACCAATGCCCTGTATAACTGAAGCATAACATCCTTACTTTTAAGTTCAATTCCTATCATAATAAAGGATAGCATTCCATTAGTCTTCTTGATTTCATGTTGCCTGCATACTAACCTTTTGTGACTCATGCACTAGAACACCTAGATCCCTCTGCACCTCAGAATTCTGCAGTGATTCGCAGTTGAAGTAATACTCTGCATTTTTTTCTTCCTGCCAAGGTGAACAATTTTCCCACATTATACTCCATCTGTCAGATTTTTGCTCACTCGCTCTATTTATCTATATTCGTCTGCAAACTCCTTATGTCTTCTTCACGATATACTTTCCTACCTATATTTGTGTCATCTACAAACTTAGCTACCATGCCTTCACTCCCCTCATCTAAGTCATTGATGTAAATTGTAAAAGGTTGAGGCCCCCGCACAGACCCCTGCGGGACCCCACAAGTCACATCCTGCCAATCAGACAATGACCCATTTATGCATACTTTCTATTTACTGCCAGCCAGCGAATCCTTTATCCATGCCAATATGTTACCCCTTACACCATGAGCTTTTATTTTCTGCAATAACCTCTGATATGGCACCTTATGAAATGCCTTCTAGAAATCCAAGTACAATACGTCTACAGACTCCCCTTTATCCACAGCACATGTTACTCCTTAAAAGAACTCTAATAACTTGGTTAAACACGATTTCCATTTCATAAGACCATGCTGACTCTACCCGATTTCCTTGTGCTTTTCTAAGTGCCCAGCTATAACCTCTTTAATGATCAACTATAACACCTTCTCCACGACAGACATCAAGCTAACTGGCCTTTAGTTTTCTGTTTTCTGCCTCCCTCCCATCTTGAATAGAGGGGTTATATTTGTTACTTTCCAGTCTGCTAGAACCTTTACAGAATTAAGGGAATTTTGTAAAATTAACACCTGCACATCTACTATCTCTTTAGCCACCTCTTTTAAGACCCTAGAATAAAGTCCAAAGTGGAGCATCTTGCTGTAAATGCCAAGACGCGCTCAACCTGGACCACAACCATTGACTATGATAAAGTTAATGAGGTTCAGAGGTGATTTGAGTTGATGAGACCCATGAACTGGAGGCACATTTAGGTTGCCATCATTCCAGCAACTGTGAAAAATCCAATAAAACTGCACCAGGCAAATGGAGTACCCCAGCTTCCAAAACAAAACTTCATCGATTCCAGTAGGTATATCAAATAAAAGACTTTGGGGAGGGTGGGGGGGACGGTGGTCTGGTGTCTTTCCCACAATCCCAGTCTGGACATCGAGGTGGTCACCACATTCATCCCAACCTGATTTCATTATACACTAGGTCCCAAAGATGGCTTGGAGAATGGGAACTCTGATTGATATTCAGCATCTATGCCCCTGCCATAAATGGTTTTGATAAGGTTGGGCAGTAGGTGCTTCACCACAAGCCCATCTTGAAAGTTTGTTGCTCAGGATGGGATGTCAAATGCTGTCCTGTCAGACTTGTGTCAATGTTAAGAGTGGGGGCAAGAGGGAATACCGTCAGTATATAAATAATCACATTGTATGGCAATCACCTTGTTAAAGACAATTGCTAGTTAAACAGGTGATGGACATTGATTATCCCATCTAAACAGAAATGGAAGTTGAGGAGCTGTCTTGAAAATAAACCAGCTTGAACAAAAAGACAAGCCTGGACTAATTCTTCTTTTACAACCCCTTATTGTGAATAACAAGTATGACAGAATGGCCACAAACCTGGTCATTAGGATCTGGTCATTATATTTATTCCACAAGCTGTACATATAGTGTGGGCAGGGAGGGATTCCCCAACCGTCAGAGTGCGCTCTTTAGCGCACATCTCCCTGGGGCAAAGTGCTGCCTCAGGGAGCTTGCTAAAAGGCTGGCAAATATAAAAAATTCATTAACATGTTCCCCTCATGTGAAAATGTCACACGAGATGGGACATGTTAATGAAATAAACAAAAACTTTATTAAACTTGTTTAAAACCGCTATCAAACCTTATCCCGCCGCTGGATGAGGTTTGCAAAAGAATTTCCTACCCGCCTGCCCGTTGGGCCCGTGTGCCGAGCTGAAGTTCATAAGGGCCCCTCAAAATCGTCAACAATTGGCAAGTTAAGGGCCTTAGTGAGGTCTTTAATTAATGGCGGGCGCGCGTCCCGCTGCATAGCGCACCCGCCGACTGAATTATCACGATGCCACGCGCTGACGTCGGGACGCTCGCGCGATGTGAGCTCGCGACATTTTAAATGCTGGCGTGAGGGCTCCCCAGCCAGAAGATTCTGCCCGTGGCGTACAAAATCCTGGAAATTATGCCAACCTTATATATAATAGTAGTTCTGCAGGAGCTGGAGTATTGTGTCAAATTTCAGGCACAACACTTTAAAAAGGATGTGAAGGCTTTGGAGAGGGTAGATTGGTGATTTACTAGAATGGTTTCAGGGATAAGGATTACAATAATGGATTGACTGGAAAAGCCAAGGTTGCCCTCCTTGGAGCAGAGAAGGTTAAGAGGAAATTTGATAGAGGTGACCAATTTAGATGGAGTAAATAAAGGGAAACTGTTTCCAGTGGCTGAAGGGTCAACAACCAGAAAGAACAAATTTAAGGTGATTGGCAAAGAACCAGAGGTGAGTTGAGCAAAGTAAGTGTTGAGGATTTGGAATTCACTCCCTGATAGGGTGGTGGGTACAGATTCAGTGGTAGCTTTCAACAGGGAATTGCATAAATGCTAAGTAGAAAAAAATGCAATGATACGAGGAAAGAGCAGGGTAGTGGGGTGAACTGGATTGTACTTCAAAAGAGCTGGTGCAGACTTGAATTCTGATGAAAGGTCATTGTCCTGAAATGTTAACTCTGTTTCTCTCTCCACAGATGCTGCCTGATCTAATACCAGCATTTTATTTTATTTCAGATTTCCAGTATCTGCAGTATTTTGCTTATGACTAAATTATTGTTAAGCTGCTGCTAAATGCACTTCTGTTAATGTTTCTTTCAATTACTTATAGTGAGTGTTCTATTCCCCTCTTTTAAAGGTACAAAGATTCAATTTAATCATTTAGTCCCTTAAGCCTGTTTTGCCATTCAATTAGATCATTATATCCTAATTTGGAAACCCTTAATATGCTTGCCTAACAAAAACTTGACACTCTCAGTTTTGAAATTTTCAATTCACCTCACCTCAACAGCTTTTTAGAGGATAAAGTTCCAGAATGCCACTATCCCTAATGTAAACAAGCACTTTCTAACTTCATTCTAGAATGGCCTAGCTCTCATTTTATGGTTATGCCCCCTTGTGAAATAACGTCAGAAGTGGACCCAGGGTGTGTTTAACAGAGACTGCTGGAAACATTCAGGAACTTACAAACATTTATTAACTATTTGCGATTATGCATATGACAGATAAGCACGAGGCTCCTTCCAGAAGCATTTTCCTTCGAGTTCCAGAAACATGTGATCTGACATCACTGAGATATATGAGTTGTAAGCATACCCTTTGTACTACATCTCTCCCAAGTCTTTCATTCTGCTCATTAAACTACTCGTTATTGATTTATGCATCCTACCTCCCTCCCCCTCAAGTCATTGTCACCACCCCTGAGCCATAGAGAAAGACTAGTGGTTTGACTAGCTGCCAGATTGTGATCTTAGAATCATAGGCCTGAATTTTACCCTCTGGGTGTGCCCGAAGTCGGCGTGGCTGGAAGTGGACATAAAACCTGCTCTTGGCCGAGATTGTGCAATGAACACGATCTTGCGCTGGCTGGCCAATTAACGGCCAGCAGTGTGAAACGCGCCTGGAGAAAGACTCAGCACTGCCAGTGGAGGTGGGAAGATGTTGGGTGCCGACGTCACCACGGGTGCTGGTGGGCGCTTCCACTGAGCTCCCTGAAGACAGACAGCAGCCACAGGGAGCTGCAGACCTCCAAATAATAAAATAAAACACAAAAATGCTGCAAAAACTGTGCATGCTGCACAATCAAGCACCTAAAAGTATACCTCATTAAACAAACAATCCCCAGATATTTCTTTTTATTTTAAATCCTAATGGAGGTTTCATCCTGCCCTTGGATGAGGTTTCATCAAAGATGTAAAGCCCGCCTGGCCAATTGGCCTGTCTGCCAACCGTAAGGTTGGGCAGGCCACGAAAAGTTGCTTTTAGTGGGCTTAATTACCCACTTAATTGTCAGCGGACACACTTCCGACTTTTGTGCGCGCCTGCCAAGAGAAATGTCACGCGTGTGTGCAATGACGTTGGGATGCTCGCCCAAAGTTATCTCACATGATCTTGCACCCGTTCAGGTCAGGCGCGCGCCTGACCTTGGAACTCAAAATTCTGGCCATAGAAAGTTTATGGTACAGAAAGAGGCCACTTGGCCCATTGTGTTTGTGCTGGCTGAAAAACAAGCCACCCAGTCTACTCCCACTTTCCAGAATTTGGTCCATAGCCCTGCAGCTTGTGGCACTTGAGGTGCATCCAAATACCTTTTAAATCAGTTGAGGGTTTCTGCCTCTACTACCCTTTCAGGAAGTGAGTTCCAAACCTCCACAAACCTTTGGTGAATGAATTTTTCCTCCTCTCCCCTCTAATCTTTCTACCAATCTATGCCCGCTAGTCACTGACCTCTCTGCTAAATTAAATAGGCCCTTCCCATCCACTCTACCCAGGCCCATCATCTCAATCCCCTTAACCTCCTCTGTTCCAGGGAGAACAACCCCAGAACAGCCCCAGCCTATCCAATCTTTCCTCATAGCTGTAATTTTCCACTCCTGGCACCATCCTTGTAAATCTCCTCTGTACCCGCTCCAGTGCAATGACATCCTTTCTGTAATGAGGTGACCAGAACTGTACACAGTACTCAAGTTGTGGCCTAGCTAATGTTTTATATAGTTCCAGCATAACCTTCCTCTCTTATATGCTATGCCTGGACTAATAAATGAAAGAATTCCATATGCCTTCTTAATCACCTTGTTCTGCTACATCCAGGGACCTATGGGCGTTCACTCCAAGGTCCCTCACTTTCTCTACACTTCTCCATATCCCATTTATTGTGTAATCCTTTGCCTTACTTGACCTCCCCAAAGGCAAATTCTTGTTTCCTTTGGGGAGGGTTAGGAGCACAATGTTCATGTGGAAGGGCTTGTGAGCCATTTAGTAAGTTGACCGGGTTGTCTTTTTGGTCATCCCGGTGGTCAATCATATCATGTAGAGGCTGTCTGCTGTAGATACCCAAGCAGATTTGTTCCACCGGAGGACACAGTGGTCAGTGTGCACAATATAGGAGTGTGGATGAATGGATTGACTGAAGATCCTGCCGGGCTGGTTCTTGTCCCAGACCCAGATGACTCTCCTGCTGAGAGTGATGGAAAATCCTGTACTTTCTGGCAATGGTTGTACATCAGGGCCTGGTGTGCTGGGTAGTGCTTTTTGACCTCTGTCGCCTTGAGGCATGATCAAAGGGCATGGGAGACTTCGGAGCTGTACCTGTAATCTCCTATCCAGTAAGAGCTCTGATGGAGCCAGATCGGTAACTCTAAGGCCAGATTGACATCGTCATTTTTCTTCAACAAGGATTTGACAGTAAGGACCCCTCTTTCAGCCGTGGCGTTTGCCTGTGGATACCTGGGCAAGCTGGTGAAGCCGTATATCTCTGTGAAGCATTTGAAGCAGTCTTTGACAAATGGTGGGCCATTATCAGGGACAACCACATTGGGATGACATGTCTGGCAAAAATTTCCTTGAGCATGGCAATAGACACCACCGAGGTGGGCTGCTATAGCCTTTTGACCTAGATTCACCAAGTAATAATCCATGACAACAAAAGATTTTGTCCTTGAAGATGAGTCTATCTGGTTTATGGATGGCACAAGTAGTATAATTGGGAATCGTGTCTTCAACAGCTTTGGAAATACTAGGCCACCTGATATCTTAGTGGAGGGCTCTAGCCCTGTACTTGGTGATAAAACAGGTGCCCCTGGTGTAATGATTGGAGAATGTCTAGCCTGAGGACCCTGGGAATGACCAATTCAATCATTGTAGAGTAACAAGTTATCCATGAGACTAAGGTGATGGTGCTATTTGAAGTACTGCTTCAGAATATAATTGCTAGGAACACTCGCAGGCCATCCAGTAGCACAGTATTCCCTTATCTGTGCATACTCGGCATCAACTTTCCAGGTTGCTGGAATTTGTTGTGGTTTTTGGGTAGTCACCGGAAGGGACTTAGTGGACAAGGAGACATAGGCCTCCACCTCCTCAGCAAGTGTACGATTTTCTGTGCAGGTTTTCCCACAGTGATGTTGGACAAAGCACCAGCTCTCATCTGGAGCTTACCCTAGATGTATTGTCATGGCCTCAAACCTCATCAGTTGTAATTGAAACTTTTGAATGCTGGGTGGCATTTATACCAATTCTTTGGTGTTAAGCAGAGTGACTAATGACTTATGGTCAGTTTGGATAGTGAATTTGAGTCCCAGGGCAGAATTTGAGAACTTTTTGCTAGCCCATGTAACTGCCAGGGCCTCTTTTTCAGTGATCGCATACCACTGCTCTATTTCTGCCCTGGAGGCACGATATGCCAGAGCCATCTCACTGAATTTGGACCAACATGGCCCTTAGGCCAATGGACGATGCATCAGCTGCAACTATGGTGGGTAGCTATGGGTTGTAATAGGCCACTGTTTCCATGGACACGAGCATGTCATTAATTATGCCGAATGCCTTCCGCTGGTGTTCATCCCAGTACCAGGTCTGATCCTGCTTCAGGAGTTGTCATAGTGGTTTGTTGATGTGTGCAAGATTGGGTGGAACTTACCAGATCATTAACCATTCCCATGAAACATTGAAGTTCTGTAATGTAATGGGCGGTGGGAAATTCTTGATGGCTACGGTTTTCTGAGGACCTGCTTGGGTGGCAGATGCGTGAACAATGTGTCCTAAGAAGTTACTAGTTGGTTTAGAGAGCTCACATTTATGATTAAGTGTAAGGCCCATGGCCAGTGAACGTTGTAATACTGTTTGCGCCCTGGCATTGTACTCCACAAAGTGCGGAATCCATGAATGAGAATATCGTCTAAATAGCAGATAACTCCATCCAGCCCTTACAAAATGCTAGTCATGGTACATTAAAAGATTTTGAGTGTTGAGCCAATTCCAAATGGTAGGCGGTTAAAGCAGTACCAGCCAAAGGCCATGATAAATGTGTTAACAATTATGGCTCCTCATCTAACAGGAACTGTCAGAAGTCACTGTTGGTATCAAGTTTAGTGAAAACTGAGCTCCTCGCGAGCATTGCCAAGTTCTCGGCAACAGATGCTATGGGGTGGACCTCTCTCTGTATGATCTTGTTCAAATGTCTGCACACATGCGAAGTCAGCCAGTAGGCTTGGGTACAAGTACCATGTTGGAGCACCACAAAATGGGTTGTGTTACCAGAGATATCCCTGGTGTAGCATGGAGTCAATCTCTTGCCTCTCTATTTTCAAGAGAGGGTGGGGGAACTTTTGTGGGTTAAATAAACACACCAGCTTGGCATTTGACTTGTAATGTGTTAAGCCATTTGGAGCTTCCCCAGATCCATATAAAATTTCAGAAATTCCCTTTTGAATTTATTCGGTTTGTCCTGGTTATTCAGCTTTTCTACCTTGTAAAGAAGTTGCAGATCTGAGCAGGCTCTCCTCCTCAGCAATGAGCACTCCTGATTTGGGGTAAAGTAGAGAATTTTTGTAGTTACTCCTCCCTTATAATGAAGTGCGCTATCATCTGCTCTTACACCTCGAATGGAGTACTCCCTGGGACAAAGCCTGAGAAACTTAGGCTTTAGTCACTGTACTGTATCAGACACCCCTGCACCCTTGCCCAGCTTAAAATTGGTTTTGTGGCCATTGACTATCATATCTGCATTCTAAAAGGTCTCCTTGGACTTTGCAACTTCAGTCAAGAATGGTATTTTGTGTTCCTCTGTATCATCTGCTCCCTGGATACTGCTTGATCTGATTATTTTTTAAATTATTGTTATAAATGCTAGGCCAGCATTTATTTCCCATCCCTAATTGCTCTTGTTCAGAGGGTATTTTTAAGAGTAAACCGCATTGCTGAGGTTCTGGAGTCACAGTTTTGGTGAACCAGAGGGTGAAGTTTTGGCAGGCCAGGGCCAGGGGTAGCCATGTCGGGCCCATGGAGCAGAGAGTGCTGTGAGAGTACGTGGGAGGGAGTGTGAGTGTGGGGGCGTGGGGGATTAGTGAGGGTGTCTGTGAGTGGTGGGGGGGAATGAGAATATATGTCTGTGATTGTGTAGGGGGAAGTGCAAGAGACTGGGTGGGGACAGTGCGAGAGACTGGGTGGGTGGGGGCAGTGCAAGAGACTGGGTGGTGGGGACAGTGCGAGGGACTGGGTGGGTGGGGGCGGTGTGAGAGACTGGGTGGTGGGGGGGAACAGTGCGAGAGACTGGGTGGTGGGGACAGTGCAAGAGACTGGATGTGGGGGGACAGTCTGATGGACTGAGTGGTGGGGGGGACAGTGCGAGAGACTGGGTGGGTGGGGGCAGTGCGAGAGATTGGGTGGTGGGGGCAGTGTGAGAGACTGGGTGGTGGGGACAGTGCGAGGGATTGGGTGGGTGGGGGCGGTGTGAGAGACAGGGTGGTGGGGACAGTGCGAGAGACTGGGTGGGGGGGGACAGTGTGATGGACTGAGTGGTGGGGGGGACAGTGCGAGAGACTGTGTGGTGGGGGGGAAGTGCGAGAGACTGGGTGGGGGGGCCAGTGTGATGGACTGGGTGGTGGGGGGGGCAGTGCGAGAGACTGGGTGGTGGGGGGGGCAGTGCGAGAGACTGGGTGGGGGGGGGCAGTGCGAGAGATTGGGTTGGGGGGGCAGTGCGAGAGACTGGGTGGTTGGGGGGGGCAGCGTGAGAGACTGGGTGGTGGGGGGGGGGCATTGCGAGAGACTGGGTGGGGGGGCCAGTGTGATGGACTGGGTGGTGGGGGGGACAGTGCGAGAGACTGGGTGGTGGGGGGGCGCAGTTCGAGAGACTAGGTGGTGGGGACAGTGCGAGAGACTGGGTGGTGGGGACAGTGCGAGAGAATGGGTGGGGGGGGCAGTGAGAGAGACTGGGTGGGGGGGGCAGTGCGAGAGACTGGGAGGTGGGGGGCAGTGCGAGAGACTGGGATGTGGGGGGGCAGTGCGAGAGACTGGGATGTGGGGGGGCAGTGCGTGAGACTGGGTGGGGGACAGTGTGAGAGACTGGGTGGGGGGGGCAGTGCGAAGGACTGTGTGGGGGGGCAGTGCGAAAGACTGTGTGGGGGGGGCAGTGTGAGAGACTGGGTGGGGGGGCAGTGTGAGAGACTGGGTGGTGGGGGGGACAGTGCGAGAGACTGGGTGGGGGGGGCAGTGCGAAGGACTGTGTGGGGGGGGCAGTGTGAGAGACTGGGTGGGGGGGCAGTGTGAGAGACTGGGTGGGGGGGCAGTGTGAGAGACTGGGTGGGGGGGACAGTGCGAGAGACTGGGTGGGGGGGGCAGTGCGAAAGACTGTGTGGGGGGGGCAGTGTGAGAGACTGGGTGGGGGGGGGGACAGTGCGAGAGACTGGGTGGGGGGGGCAGTGCGAAGGACTGTGTGGGGGGGGCAGTGTGAGAGACTGGGTGGGGGGGCAGTGTGAGAGACTGGGTGGGGGGGCAGTGTGAGAGACTGGGTGGTGGGGGGGACAGTGCGAGAGACTGGGTGGGGGGGGCAGTGCGAAGGACTGTGTGGGGGGGGCAGTGTGAGAGACTGGGTGTTGGGGGGGGCAGCGTGAGAGTCTGGGTGGGTGGGGGAGTCAATGTGAGAGACTGGGTGGTGGGGGGGGGCAGTGTGAGAGACTGGGTGGGTGGGGGGGGCAGTGTGAGAGACTGGGTGGGGGGGGCAGTGCGAGAGACTGGGTGGGTGGGGGGGCAGTGTGAGAGACTGGGTGGGTGGGGGGGGGCAGTGTGAGAGACTGGGTGGGTGGGGGGGGCAGTGTGAGAGACTGGGTGGGGGGGGCAGTGCGAGAGACTGGGTGGTGGGGGGGCAGTGCGAGAGACTGGGTTGGGGGGGCAGTGCGAGAGACTGGGTGGTTGGGGGGGGCAGCGTGAGAGACTGGGTGGGGGGGGCAGCGTGAGAGACTGGGTGGGGGGGACAGCGCGAGAGAATGGGTGGGGGGGGCAGCGTGAGAGACTGGGTTTGGGGGGACAGTGCGAGAGACTGGGTGGGGGGGGCAGTGTGAGAGACTGGGTTGGGGGGGACAGTGCGAGAGACTGGGTGGGGGGGGCAGTGCGAGAGACTGGGTGGGGGGGACAGTGCGAGAGACTGGGTGGGGGGGGCAGTGAGAGAGACTGGGTGGGGGGGGCAGCGTGAGAGACTGGGTGGGGGGGGGCAGTGCGAGAGACTGGGTGGGGGGGGCAGTGTGAGAGACTGGGTGTTGGGGGGGGCAGCGTGAGAGACTGGGTGGTGGGGGGGCAGTGCGAGAGACTGGGTGGTTGGGGGGGGCAGTGCGAGAGACTGGGTGGGGGGGGCAGCGTGAGAGACTGGGTGGGGGGGGGGCAGTGCGAGAGACTGGGTGGGTGGGGGGGGGGCAGTGTGAGAGACTGGGTGGGGGGGGGGGCAGTGTGAGAGACTGGGTGGGTGGGGGGGGGCAGTGTGAGAGACTGGGTGGGTGGGGGGGGGCAGTGCGAGAGACTGGGTGGGTGGGGGGGGGGCAGTGTGAGAGACTGGGTGGGGGGGGCAGTGTGA
Source organism: Cetorhinus maximus (assembly GCF_964194155.1). Taxonomy (NCBI): domain Eukaryota; kingdom Metazoa; phylum Chordata; class Chondrichthyes; order Lamniformes; family Cetorhinidae; genus Cetorhinus; species Cetorhinus maximus. Next base: position 48,580,633 of record NC_135879.1, on the reverse strand, counting down.
GAGACTGGGTGGGTGGGGGGGGCAGTGTGAGAGACTGGGTGGGGGGGGCAGTGTGAGAGACTGGGTGGGGGGGGCAGTGTGAGAGACTGGGTGGGTGGGGGGGGCAGTGTGAGAGACTGGGTGGGGGGGGCAGTGTGAGAGACTGGGTGGGTGGGGGGGACAGTGCGAGAGACTGGGTGGGTGGGGGGGCAGTGCGAGAGATTGGATGGTGGGGGGCAGTGTGAGAGACTGGGTGGGGGGGGCAGTGTGAGAGACTGGGTGGGGGGGGCAGTGTGAGAGACTGGGTGGGGGGGGCAGTGTGAGAGACTGGGTGGGTGGGGGGGACAGTGCGAGAGACTGGGTGGGTGGGGGCAGTGTGAGAGACTGGGTGGGTGGGGGGGCAGTGCGAGAGACTGGGTGGTGGGGGGGGCAGTGCGAGAGACTGGGTGGGTGGGGGGGACAGTGCGAGAGACTGGGTGGGTGGGGGCAGTGTGAGAGACTGGGTGGGTGGGGGGGCAGTGCGAGAGACTGGGTGGGTGGGGGGGCAGTGCGAGAGATTGGATGGTGGGGGCAGTGTGAGAGACTGGGTGGTGGGGACAGTGCGAGAGACTGGGTGGGTGGGGGCGGTGTGATGGACTGAGTGGTGGGGGGGACAGTGCGAGAGACTGTGTGGTGGGGGGGAAGTGCGAGAGACTGGGTGGGGGGGGACAGTGTGAGAGACAGGGTGGGGGGGGACAGTGTGAGAGACTGGGTGGGGGGGGACAGTGTGATGGACTGAGTGGTGGGGGGGACAGTGCGAGAGACTGTGTGGTGGGGGGGAAGTGCGAGAGACTGGGTGGGGGGGGCAGTGTGATGGACTGGGTGGTGGGGGGGGGAAGTGCAAGAGACTGGGTGGGGGGGCCAGTGTGATGGACTGGGTGGTGGGGGGGGCAGTGCGAGAGACTGGGTGGTGGGGGGGGCAGTGCGAGAGACTGGGTGGGGGGGGGCAGTGCGAGAGATTGGGTTGGGGGGGCAGTGCGAGAGACTGGGTGGTTGGGGGGGGCAGCGTGAGAGACTGGGTGGGGGGGGCAGCGTGAGAGACTGGGTGGTGGGGGGGGGCATTGCGAGAGACTGGGTGGGGGGGCCAGTGTGATGGACTGGGTGGTGGGGGGGACAGTGCGAGAGACTGGGTGGGGGGGGCAGTGCGAGAGAATGGGTGGGGGGGGCAGTGCGTGAGACTGGGTGGGGGACAGTGTGAGAGACTGGGTGGGGGGGGCAATGCGAAGGACTGTGTGGGGGGGCAGTGCGAAAGACTGTGTGGGGGGGGCAGTGTGAGAGACTGGGTGGTGGGGGGGACAGTGCGAGAGACTGGGTGTTGGGGGGGGCAGCGTGAGAGTCTGGGTGGGTGGGGGGGTTAATGTGAGAGACTGGGTGGTGGGGGGGCAGTGCGAGAGACTGGGTGGGTGGGG